>NC_091750.1:49574588-50279588 GCF_043380555.1 Nothobranchius furzeri | reverse complement strand
GAAATGAATAATTATCGCGATAAGAGTCAGAAATTCTGATAACAATACATTTTTGATTTATTGTCCAGCCCTACCCTATGATGTTATTCAGGAACGTAAATATACATTTAAGTTAACTTCTGCAGCTGCATCGGGCAGCCCGGGGATGTGCCTGCCCTTAAATCGGCTTTACAGACGTGTATCGGTTGATGCAGATATATTCAAACTGGTAAATGTTGGTCTGATATATCAGTCAGCCGATATATTACTCTACCCCTAGTCTACATTTCTGTATTGCCCTGCATCACATGATAGTATGGGTAAGTAAAGGATGATATGCATTCAAAACTTGTTTATAATTTCCTTTCCCTAAAGGTATCGCATCACAATCGGGAACAAGACTTGTGTTTTTGAAAAGGAGAACGATCCCTCACTGCTGAGATCCCCTTCAGCAGGAAAACTCATTCAGTACACAGTAGAGGATGGCGGACATGTGTTTTCTGGCCAGTGTTACGCTGAAATAGAGGTACAGGATGCTTAAAACGTCTGTGTTGTTCACAAAAAAAAAAGAAAAGAAACATTGTTCTCTTTTAGTTGGCAGAGTTGTGTGGATGTAAAGCTTCTTCTGTGAATTTCAGGTTATGAAGATGGTGATGACCCTGACTGCTGCAGAGTCTGGTTGTATTCACTATGTGAAAAGAGCTGGAGCAGCTCTGGAGCCTGGCTGTGTCATCGCCAAGCTGCAGCTGGACGACCCAAGCAGAGTGCAACAGGTACTCCTGTGTTTGTCTGACAGATTTAACTGGGATTATAGCTCATTACGTCGTTGGAGTATGAGCAGTATTTTAATTTTAAGAATCTGTGGTTGTGGAACATGTTTCAGTCCCAGAAAAGAGCAGATTTAGACTCAGCAGCACCCATACATGGGTTGTCTGGCAGCTGACAAATAACCTGAGAGTAAACATCGATGAGGCAGGAAATCGATGCTGCCGTTGAAGATGACAGCTCTGTTGTCTGATGGATAGAGACACACATATTTGCATGTATGTGTCACCTCTCATCTGGACCAGTTTGTGAGACAGACCTGACTGCTGATGAATGGCTAACCAGGAAGCTTCCGGTTTATTCATCTTGTTCCAAGAGAAGCTTGTTCACTGGACAATAATTCCAGTCATTTTTTGTTTATTTTAGAGGTTTTTGTGTCATTTATGTATTAAACATTCTGTCCTTATTGACAAACCCATCATCCTTTACAACCATGTAAATAAAGAGAGAGGATGCTGAGAGGAAACTTGTTCTAGCTTCTCCGTCATTAAAAGTACAGTCGTTAACCAGCTATTCAAGTTGGCTTCTTCTTCCGGCTCTTGGAGAGTACAGATGCTTTTTTCCTCCTCTCCTCTCTATCTTATCCCCAAGGCTCTTTGTCTGTCTTTGGGTGGACGGCGCTTCTGCATTTTTTCTGGAAACAGGAAATTATTAAAAATGGACTTGGTCAGCTGGTCTCTCAATGCGATTGACAACATTTTCTCAACGATGAGAACGGGAGAAGGGGCTCACGGGTGCCCCTCTGGGACAGATCCAGTTGGGCATGTCATGGACTCCTGGAAACAGTGGAACATGATCTGCTTATCTCAACTCTGTAGAGGATTCTGAAGACGTCTGGATATTCGTGGTGCTGGTGTCAGGTTTCCTGCTTTTTGGCCTGGGAGGTTACCTGGCTTACCGGAAAATTAACGAGCTGTTGAGGAATATTGATTGGCTCAATCCCAGAGCTCAGGAATGGATTACACCACGCTGTGAACGCACAAACTCGTATAATTGTCGAGATGAGTCGTAAGCTTGGAACTTTGGCTGAGATTCAGGCTCTGGCACAAAAGATGGATGCGATCAAGGAGAGAGTGGACGAATACGCACGGATTGGGATTGATTAATTTATGCCATTATTGGATTTTGAGAGGTTGAGGACCAACAGAACTTTAAGACAGAGAAGAAATAATCTCTGTCTGGCCCCAAAACAATTTCTTACCTGAATCTGGTGCCCTTAGCCTGTGAGGCTGAAACAAATACTCCCCCTCAGAAGAAAAGTGGAATGCTGCCATTGCCATGGCAACTCTGTCTCCCTATCCCAGCCTGAGCTGGACTGCGACCGGTGAAGGCCGCCGAATGGTCCAGGAGTCACTGTGCCCTCCAAACCCCAACGACCTCCCTCCCTTGTCCAGACTGAGGTGACGAGCGCTGCTTATCGTGGCTGCATGCACTGACGTGTGGAGAGTCCCAAACCCTACCTCCCCACCTAGTGGACACTTATGTTGTGTGATGTCTGAAGTGTGTTGCATTTCTGTCTGAGGTGTTTTTTGCATAGCAAAGCTGCCCTCCCTGTGGAGGGTAACTCTGAAGTGCCTTTTTTCCCTCCACCTGACTCAGTCCTCATATATAAACCCCTCTGATCTCTATTAAGGTAGCGCGACTCGGGTTGCGAATGACCACAATCACCAATTCTTGTCATGTGTCAATGCCTATGTATGTATGTCTGATCTCAGAATTGTGTGTACTGAAACTCTAATTTCCCTCTGGGATTAATAACGCATCTTTGAATTGGATTAAGCATGAAATCCTTCTGTTTCTCCAACAGGCAGAGCTGTACACAGGAATGCTGCCGTCTGTCCAGACTGTAGCTCTGAGAGGGGAGAAACTGCACCGAGTCTTCCACAACACTCTGGATCATCTTGTTCACATCATGAATGGTTACTGCCTTCCTGAACCTTTCTACAGTGCTAAGGTAAGACTTGATGACAGCGCGCAAGCACCAATTCTACTGATGGTCCACATTTTCTGGTAACTGTGCTTCTCCAGCTGAAAGAGTGGGTAGAAAGGCTCATGAAAACAATGCGTGATCCATCTCTGCCCCTCCTGGAGCTTCAGGACATCATGACTAGCGTGTCTGGACGCATCCCCCCTGCTGTGGAGAAGGCCATCAAGAAGGAGATGGCTCAGTATGCCAGCAACATTACCTCTGTGCTGTGCCAGTTCCCCAGCCAGCAGGTGCTCCAAAAACACTCGCCACATGTCTTCAGGTTTTTCCTGGTCATCTGTGCCTATGGGATTAAATGCTTATGAGTCCACTGCTGCTGGGATTAAAATCTTATTGATTATCTCTCATTTCCAGATTGCAAACATCCTGGACAGCCATGCTGCTACTCTAAACAAAAAGTCGGAGAGAGAAGTCTTCTTCATGAACACACAAAGCATTGTTCAGCTGGTGCAGAAGTGAGTCACCTGCAGCATATTTCAACAAGATCTGTTCCCTCCTCATGTGTGATTTGTTCCAATAGCTTTACTCTTCTTTGTAAAGACCAGGCTGTGTTTGTCTTTATCAGGTATCGCAGTGGCATCCGAGGCCACATGAAGGCAGTTGTGATGGATTTGCTCAGACAGTATCTGAAAGTAGAGATCCAGTTTCAAAATGGTGAGCGGCACTCAGGAGTGCTAACGCTGACGTCGTGTAGAGCTCCTGTGTTGTTGTCGTCATAGCTGTCATGCTTCGCTCTCAACAGGACACTACGACAAGTGTGTGTTTGCTCTTCGTGAGGAAAACAAAGGAGACATGGTCAATGTCGTCAACTATATTTTCTCTCATGCGAAAGTCACAAAGAAGAACCTGCTGGTTACTATGCTGATTGTGAGTATCCCATCATCACCGATTCTGAACGAGAAGTTTATTGATTAGAAAGATTCACACTTTCATCATATTTGTATTAACTTTCAATCTATTTGGAAAAATCTGATTTAAAGTGTTTTATTGAAGAATTCCTATTATCACGCCATTTTACTCCGTGACAATGCATGCATTACCCTGACCCGGACATCACACCAGATGCGTAGGCTACACATAACGTAATAAACACGTTTTCATCACAACCTCGGCGTTGCATCCTTTCCATCGGGAGTGTTTTTAGACGTTCAGTGACCATGTTCGGTGTGTTGTGTGAGAATTGCGTGATCACGTGTGATTTCACCAGTTCACGTGAGCAGGAGAAGGACTGCAGCATGTATCCCAAATCTGTTGGTTTTTTCTGTCCTCTACCAAGGAGCTTTTAAAAATAATTAATCCAACACTGAACATGACACTGCCATACATTTGCATGTTTTTTTCTTTAGTTAAGCAATCAAAAATCTGCACATCTTTTATTTTGAAATTTGTCAGATGCTCTACTGCTCTCAGTCTGAACCGCTGAGCTCGACAAGCTCTGGAAACGTAGCAGCTTTGGCGGAGCTATGAAGCACTACACTTATGGGACACACCAGAAACGGGTCCCAGCGCTCGGAGGAAAGATTATAACAGCAGATATTAGCTTTGTATGGTGCTTGGCAGAAGTTACTCACGGCTTGCGCAGCTGGTGGAAATCCAGGGTGGAACATGAACGATAGAGGGAATTAGGTATTTTGGTGCAAAGAGCAAATCATAACTAACATTACTGATTTAACCAATGCAAGGTCAAAGTTTGCTACATGGTCTAGGTAGGTTTTTCTTTCAAACTTAAATCGTGTTGCTTGTTATGTCCAGGACCAGCTCTGTGGCCGTGATCCCACTCTGACTGATGAACTCATGACCATTTTGACTGAACTCACACAGCTCAGCAAGACAACCAATGCCAAGGTGGCCCTGCGTGCTCGACAGGTCAGATTTGGTCTCTATCTGTTTTTTGTACTTGAATAAAAACCAGTGGTTGCAAGGACACACACACACACACACACACACACACACACACACACACACACACACACACACACACACACACACACACACACACACACACACACACACACACACACACACACACACACACACATATATATATATATGAATGAGAACAAGAGCCACAAGTCGGTATGAGCCATAATGTCTATGTACAGACTCGCCACTAGATGTCACTGTATGCCTTCCACTAAACCAGAGGATCTACTGCTGCCTTTGTTTAGCAGTGAAAGATTTAAACAATAAAAAATCCACTAAATGAAAGAGCATTTACTAAACACTATTCATTCTGTAAATAAAGGTAGAACCTCCATAAAGGCAGATCCTGTCACAGGATGTGATGGGATAAGAAAAGAGGTATGGTGCTGTGTCATTTGCTGGAAGGATCACATTAATCTTACTCACACAGGTCCTGATAGCTTCCCACCTCCCCTCCTATGAGTTGCGACACAATCAGGTGGAGTCCATCTTCCTCTCTGCCATTGATATGTATGGGCACCAGTTCTGCATTGAGAACTTGCAGGTATGCAGGAAAACAAAAGAAGCATCAGTTGTGGATCAGTCTATTACACCGTGACTAATTACTTCTTCACTTTTTAGAAACTGATCCTTTCTGAGACGTCCATCTTTGATGTTCTGCCCAACTTCTTCTACCACAGTAACCAGGTAGTGAGGATGGCTGCCCTTGAGGTGAGAACAACGATGATCTTTGAGATAAGTTACAGGTGTGTCATATGTTTGACATCATCTTTTGTTTGTAGGTGTACGTTCGCAGAGCGTACATTGCCTACGAGCTGAACAGTGTGCAGCATCGCCAGCTGAAGGACAACACATGTGTAGTAGAGTTCCAATTCATGCTTCCCACTTCACATCCCAACAGGTATAACACATGGGAAGGCTTGCTAAGACCCATGTGCAACATGGTTGCCCCCTCCCCCTTCCATCCTTTACATGGAACAGTGGAGACGAAGCTTATCACTCCGTCACAATCTAAGAAAATGATATTAATCAGATACGGATCCAGATCATTCTTGATAGATTCATGTTAATCTCATTATCCATGTTCCCGTGGTTTCTCTTCATCATTCTTCGCTGTATGCCGTTGTTGTAAATGTGCTTCATGTAAAAGAATTCTCCTTAGGCTCGATGTGCTGTTGCTTTTTAAACATTCAGATTCCTTGTGCAACAGAGGACCAAGCTTTAAGTCTCAAGTCAGTCACTCTTCATTTTAAATTCCTGAAAAGATTCAAAGAGCCGTTATCAAACATGACGATCAGAGTGAAACCAGAGACAGGGACTACGTGCTCTTCATTTGAAAACGCCTTCCCTGGTATTTCCTGTCGGGTCACGTTTTGCATCCAACTTGTTTGATTTGTATGCAAATGTTTTGTTGATTTGGCTTGCTTGTGTTTATTTTTATACCCAGTTTTGATGCATTTGTCCAAAAACATCCCATCAGTGCTACTATCTTCTCATTCTATCGCATGCTTCTTCTTTGCTGTGGCTGATTCGTCTCATCAGTCTGGACTGTATGACAGCATGTGACTGTTAAAACAACCCCTCTGCTCATCTCACAATGCATGTTTTAGAAGGAGCAGTCAGAGAGAAGAATGTGCAGTTCTTTTCATTGGTGGAAATATTAAAATGATCCTGAATTCCACTTCAGACGCTGATAAATCTAAAGACACACAGACATTTCCACACACATTGCTCTGCCTTGACTGTCTTCTTCTCCTGATGCCTGACACTAACCGCGTAGTAATCGATGTTGTCTGATTGCAGAGGGAACATCCCCACTCTCAACAGGTATTGTAAATGTTCTTTCTCTTCCACAACTAATGACTGTTGACTAGCTAGCTGCATGATCCAGATCCAGTTGTAGTAATTCCTAACAGACGTGTTGGTACTAGAACTGTTGGGTGCTTTGGGAGTCTCTTATAAATAAGCCAAACTTATTTGTAGTGTGATTGAAAATCTAGAATTTGGCAGCAGCATGGCCCAGAGGTAGGTGTGTGTGTGCACGTGTGTGTGTGTGTGTGTGTGCGTGTGTGTGTGTGTTTAATCCTAACTAAACCACAATATTGGAGCTTTGGAGTCACTTGGGGTATAATAAGTCAAGACATGAACAATAACCAGTAAGACTATCCAGAACTGAAACATTTAACTGTCCTGCCAGGAAAATGCCAGCCCCAGTCCTGGACAGTGTAAAAGCCTTGGACAGTAAATTAAAGGGACCTAAAGCCAAGGACCGTAAAGAACGTGATAGTGAATCTAAGGATGATAATGCAGAGAAGAGTAATACTTCAGATATGGAAACGATGGACAGGTTTGACACACGAAACCTATTTAGTGGTTATAGTGGGTGCTACTTTTACCGCTAAATAACTAACACCAACAAAAGGGTCTTTCTGGTGGTTTTAAGCTTTTTTGGGCACATGGAAGTACTGTTGTCCTTGTATTTCAACTAACACATTGCCAGTAAAAGAAAGTCTTAAATTGTATTACTGCTTTGGATTTTCATTTGTGAACTTCAGTTTTAATTATTTTATGTTTTGGTAACAAATCTTAGTTGTGGTTGACTGAAAAAAGTAATGATTTTTCTCTGATTATAATGGGTCACTCTGAGTTCTGCATGTGGGCTGAACGTGAAAATAATCTCCTACACCTATCTCCTGCATTAGCTTCTGATTGAAAATAGCAGAGGTGTGACCAAGTCACTGCTTTGCAAGTCACAAGTCAAGTCAAGCCTTTCCAGTCAAGTCTCGAGTCAAGTCCAAGTCCTTAACTTTGAATTTTCCAGTCATAATCAAGTCATCTGTCCAACTTCAATTTAATGGCAATGATAATAAATACTTTTCAGAAATAAAGCTTCTTAAAGCTTCATTTATTTGCTCAAACAAGCGGAAAGTTACACTGAAACTGATTATAAACAAAGTGCTGCTGCATTTAGCAGAACAAGATCAAACCCAGAACCAAGAATGGTTTATGATTTTTGTCCAAGTCGTGCCACTTTTGTGCTAAAATATCAAATATGCTCAAGTCATCATCAAGTCAACAGATGCAAGTCGATTCAAGTTGCAAGTCATCTGCGTTCAAGTCCGAGTCAAGTCGTAAGTCTTTATAGATTTTATCAAGTCAAGTCAGAAGTCATTAAAATAATGACTCAAGTCCAAGTCATGTGACTCGAGTCCACACCTCTGGAAAATAGACGGTGAAACTCTAGGATTTGATAATACTGACAGACCTATGTCACACTGTGAATTAGCATTCATGGACTCATCGATCTTGACTCATGATGGGGAAGGGCGTTAGTTTATCGACCAGTAATCAGCAGAGAATGTCTCGGCTAGTTATATGAATTTAAGTCTTACTCATTAATATTTCACCTCTAAAAGCAATGTGACACTTCCACCTACCTTTGTTCAGTCTTCATTCTTGGGTAAAAATGTAACATTGATGTTTAATCTCCACAAATAACACAAGCTGAAACATTTTCCACCATGTTGTAGAGTTGCTAATGCTAATGGTTAGCTTCTACTACCCGAGACACGCTCTGCTCTTTCCTGGCTCCAAAAGATTGGCTTTTTCTTACCCAATCATTTCCCATTGTTTATTTATTTCTGTGGCTAATGAGTTTGAAATTTTCCACATTCAGCAAGCATCTCAGAGTGACCGATCGCGTTTCAAAAAACAAGTATTACACTGTTTCTCTGTGAATGGGTCCTTTAATGTTAAAGACTCTGATAAAGCCAACGATCAAAACTGTTGGGAGATTCTCTGTTAAGGTGATTTGGCATCAGTGATGTTGGTTTGCATATTTTTATTATTGTTCTTTGTCTATATGTTAGGATGTCATTCTCCTCTAACCTGAATCACTACGGCATGGTGCACATGGCCAGTGTGAGCGATGTCCTTCTTGACACGTCCTTTACGCCACCTTGTCAACGCATGGGAGCCATGGTCGCTTTCCGCTCCTTCCAGGAGTTCACACGGTTAGTTTTGTAAACAAAAGCTTGATTTCATTTGTCAATAAAAAATGTAATTTTTATTGATTGTTCTTCTTTTTACAGAAACATAAATGATGTTTTGAGTTGCTTTTCGGACTCTCCTCCCCCAAGTCCAATGTTCCCAGATGGAGGCAATCCTGTCCTGTACGGTGAAGAAGACAACAAGGTGAGGAGAATCTTAATCCGTAATCTACAATCTTTTTAAGCTGGTTTTGACCCAATGTTCTGCAGGTTTTCTGAAAGTCTTTCTAACGCCGGGGACACACCGGCCGCGGAAGCGCCGCGAAGCGCCGAGAAGCGAATCGCTCACGAAATTCGGCCGCTGCTCGCCGCTCCTCAGTTCAGATCAGACGCGCCCCAGTCGAGGCGCGCCTCGGCTCAGCTGTAGTTTTTCTTTTAAACACTTGGTGTCCTCCATTTCCTCTCTGCCTTTTCTCAGCTCTTTTCCTACGTTTGAGTGTTTGTGCGCGTGCGCGCGCGCGCGTGTGTGTGTGAACCTATGGTATGAGTTGTTTCTGCCAGTTGAATCTCTTGGAACCCGCTCCAATTCTGCAGCTGTATCCTAGCAGTTTCTTCCGACATGGGTACGTAAACAATCATGTTTTTCGGGGGTCGTACAGCTCCTTGTGTTTCTCAACTTCCATAATTAATTTAAAGTCATCCATCCTAACTGCTTGCCTCAGACTTTCTGCCTCTCTGTCCTGTTTGCTCCGGTGAAAAGACACCCAAAACCACTCCCGCCTTCACGTGGTCACACACGCACACAAGTTCGATGTGTGTGTGTGTATGTGTGTGCGTGTTCGTGTGGTTTTTCTGCAGTGTCTGTTTACGAACACATTTGACTATTGCGGAATTTTATTTTGAAATGCTTTATTTTGTTAACTTTACCGGCCTGCCTCTTATGTCTACGTTTGACTTCCTGGCAGAATTGACGCGATTCACCCGCGGCTCGCGAAAAAAATAGAGCCAACGCCGAAATGATCGCTGCACGGCGCGGGCTGGAGCGCCGGCGCGCGCCGGCGCGAGGCGATTCGCGGCGCTTCGGCGGCCCATGTGGTCTATAGAATAGCTTAACAAGGGCGCCGAATGAAGGCGGTCCCATTTTCGCGGCGCTTCGCGGCGCTTCCGCGGCCAGTGTGTCCCCGGCCTAAGTTTGACTGAACTTTTGGTATTTTAACCTTTACTTTGAGTCAAGTATCTGAATTTTGTTTTGTTTGTTATGAGGCCACCAATTAGAATCAGGCTTGTGTTGCTACATCACATGCAACTGACCAAATGAGATTTCTAGGCTCCATGTTAACAACAGTCTGTCACAACATGTGTTCCTCTTAGCTGAATTGCTAAAGTATACCACAAATAAATACAGTTTAATGGGCATAAACATATTTTAGCACCTACAGCATCTACTCATCATCTACTGTGACTACGCATGCTTTCATGGTCAGGTACAAGGGGTTGACTGAAAAAGTCAAACCATTAATGAAGTAACTGTTGATCAAGATCAATTAAAGAACTTTACAAGAATAAAAGAGTCCCTGGGAGGGAAACAAAAAGAAATCAGTGCCGTATAACATTTTTACGCAGTAACGTAGATATGATTGTCTTCACTTTATCCTTCAGAGTGTCCAGGAAGAGCCTGTCCACATTCTCAATGTGGCTATAAAAACTGACAGCGACATCGATGACGACGGATTGGCCGCCATCTTTAGAGAATTCACTCAGTCAAAGGTGTGAATCCAAGGCTTTAGTTGGTCTCAATCTTAGGGGAAGATTCAAAAAGATCTAACCGTGCTGAAACTTAACTTTCAGAAATCCCTGCTGTTTGAACACGGCATCCGGAGGCTGACTTTCCTCGTCGCACAGAAGGTGAGCGCTCAAACTAATATTTAGACTAAATTCTGATTTCATAATCTTCTTCCTTGCATGTCAGCAATTGGCATGATTCAAATGGTAACACATGTACCAAATCATGCATGTTTCTTTATAAAGTGATTAAAATTGAGTCAGCTTCTAAGTGAAACTGCATTTCTGTGGTAATTGGACTAATAATTTGCATTTAAAATGTAGTTTGTCTTCTTGTTTCTCTCCGTGTCTCTACCTGCATGCTTCGCTTTTGCTCGATTGTGATGGTAGGATTTCAGGAAGCAAATCAACTGTGAGGTGGACCAAAGGTTTCATGTAAGTACCAAGAAACGAGTCAGGTCTGGACAGTTATACCTTCCTTAACCAGGGAGGTTAAATTTGAATCTCCAGTCAGATGCAAAATTTATCTTATTTTGATTTCAAGTCTGCTGTGCCAGCTTGAATAAACAAAATTTAGTCTGAGTCAATTACATTTATTGTTTAATTTGTAAATGTTCTGCAATGATAAATGTAAATATAAGAAAACAGCTGAACCCCCAAGCTGGGTCAATTTTCAGAGAAGCCACTAATACCGGCGTTCGATTTAAAGAAATTCCCACATCTTTCGCCTCTTCAATCATTTAACTAAAGCCAATGATGACTGTTCATGGTGCAAAAATGAGAGCGTGTGTGTGTGTGTGTGTGTGTGTGTGTGTGCGTGTGTTGTTGCAGCACTCATCATGCTGGCTGTTAGTTGATAAGAGCATCTCCAATCGGTCTGGCATTATTTAGGCAAGTGGGACACCTCATCTGATAACGTCAAACAGCGCTGCCAGGCATTATTCAGAGGATCACTCGTCTCTGAGGAATGCACATATTTTATTCATCAGCCTGGCGAGTGTGCTTGTATATATAGTCTGTAAGAACAGCGGTGATAAGTTGCTGCCTTTTGTGAATTCTCTGTGATGCTTTGACAGATAAATTATAGAGTTACAAGAGTGTGCAGCGGGGGCGTGTTTTATTTTTAACTGCCAAGGAGTAATGAAAGGAAAGACTGTTTTGGAATTTATTTTTCTGTATTGACTTGTTTTTTATTTACAGAGGGAATTCCCTAAATTCTTCACATTCCGGGCCAGAGACAAGGTAGGTCCAAGTTAACGTTGGACAATAATTCAATAACAGTATATATCGATCAATAGACATGTCGTTCAATAGGGAAAAAAAATTGATCAATAAAAACTTCGATAAAAGTTTCCTTTTTCCATTACAGCCTATTGGGTAGTTTCATACTAGAGTCATTCCTTACACCCAACCAATCAGAAAGCATGCTGCGTCTACAAGCCGCCCCGTCTCAAACTTAAACAGACTTAAACAAGATGCTGCAGCAAGGACAGGTGGAAGAAGTTGTCTCAACAAAAGGTTACAGTGCATTAACAAACAACGGTGGTTTGCAACAGATAAAAAATAAGTCTGGTAATGCAACCAACTAGTTTTAGCATAAAGCAATGGCCTGAGATGGCCAGGGCTGCACTTAAAATATATTTTTGACATTTTCTATATGCAATTTTTTTTATCGACATGTTTTATTTAATTTTATTTTATTTTTTTCCTGTATCGTCCAGCCCTAGTCCCAAGTGTCCCGTGTGTGTTTTGGATAAATATTCCAATCATCTCATTCCTGAAGATGATCCCCAAATTTGCCCGACCACTCCCCCGCTCCTTACTGAGTTTTAATCTAAATCAGTCAGTAATGGTTCCTCGTGTCCACTACGCCTGATAGTTTCTTAGCAATGGCACCACTAAAACTCATTATAGTAATGAAGTCTTTAATTATGTTCCCCATTAAAGAGAAATGACACCCATTAGCAGCGTTTCTGAGATTAAGATGGTTCAGGATTTCATTTACTTAATACAGTGTGTGGCTTGCAGGCATCTTTCTGTTTTTATACCAGCTCTGAGCCGAAGCGGTTTCCCCATTAACTCTGCTTTTAGACAGAACACTGGCCTTTACCGTGAGATCAAATTGTTTCCTGATATAAACTGTGCTTACTGTGTTTTTGCTCTTTTTCATCTGTTTTTTATTTCTAAATAAAGTTTGAGGAGGACAGGATCTATCGGCATTTGGAGCCAGCATTAGCATTCCAGTTGGAGCTCAACCGCATGCGCAATTTTGCCCTGACTGCCATCCCCTGTGCCAATCACAAGATGCACCTTTACCTGGGCGCAGCCCGCGTGGAGGTGGGCACAGAGGTTACAGACTATCGCTTTTTTGTCCGAGCGATTATCCGTCACTCTGACCTGGTCACAAAGGTGAGAAAAAAGCCAGAGAAGGAACTAAAAACTGCTTTTGTGTCATTAATTAATGGTTTCACAGAGAAGTCGTTAGCCCCATTCTCAGCTCTTGCTGACAGTCATGTTGGTCTGTTTATTCAACAGGAAGCCTCTTTTGAATACCTTCACAACGAAGCAGAGCGCCTGCTGCTGGAAGCCATGGATGAACTGGAGGTGGCGTTCAACAACACAACTGTTCGGACCGACTGCAACCACATCTTCCTTAACTTTGTCCCTACAGTCATCATGGACCCATCAAAGGTCTGCAGAACCATCACACACTTTATTCTCAGTGGGCTTTAGATTTACTGACCTTTCCCTGAAAACCTCAGATTGAGGAGTCTGTACGCTCCATGGTGATGCGTTACGGAAGCCGTCTCTGGAAGCTCCGTGTCCTGCAGGCTGAACTGAAAATCAACATCCGTCTGACTCCAACGGGGAAGCAAATTCCCATCCGCCTCTTCCTCACCAATGAGTCAGGCTACTACCTTGATATCAGCCTGTACAAGGAGGTCACCGACTCCCGAACGGGACAGGTGGGGCCCAAAGACCGACAGGTGGGACACTCATACATTTTCCATCTCATCTGCTTTTTGTCTCGGGCCACAAATCCACCATGGAACCCCCTTTTACTTGCAAGTTTAGATATTTGGAATGAAAGATTTAAAAGTTTTTTTTAAAGTCTTTATCAGTTGGACTGATCCATGTGTAGGAACCTGTGTGGTTTTTGTGGCTCGAGCAGCTTTTGTTATACGTTTGTTGTTGCAGCAGATCAGGTAAGTTTTCATCTAGTCATGTGATCAACATCAGTTTATGCATCATGAAGACACTTCCTGAATAATATTTATTAGTAAGAAAATTAGTTTTTTTGTGTATTTGTTTCTTTGATTAGTGTCAAGCATGCATTTTTGTAGTCTTGTATTCAGATTTGTCTTAGAGTTAATTGAAAATCTTGAGTTAAACCGACTTAAATGAAGACACTAAAATAAGCCGAAGATGCTCTTGGGTGTTTCTCAGTGTCAAGGAACCTCGCCTTGATGTCTTGGTTCCACCCCGGTTGCCTAGGAGATATGTCATCAGGAACTGCCAAGGCGTGTTCCAATGTTCATGTGCTACCGAGGCGTGTGTTCTCCATTTAGCTGTTTATTCCGTTAGCCGTTTAGCTAGCTGAGCAAGGATACATGCGAGGTGCCTTGTTGGTCCAAAATTTCCCACAATACAGCGCGGTATTTTCAAAAGGATGGCAGATCAGGAGCCAGCTGCTACTTTGGGGCAAATTTCCACTTTAAACATAAGTCAACTAATTGTAGCTATTGGGCTGATATCTAAAATATGTTTTAGATCCAAAGCAGTTATCTATGGTTGGTTAGTTTATTAGTAGTTGCATCTTCGGTGGCTAGCAGGTAGTAACTCCCCGTACATATTAAATTTAATCAGTATATACACAATTAAAAAGTAAAGGATTTATATTGAAACTTATATATATGCAGGTCTGTTTCATTCACCTGTTTTCTTTGACCAAGGAAGGGTGGTGTCCTCGTAAGCAAGGCGCCTTACCTGCCAAGGCAAGGTTCCTTGACACTGAGAAACACCCCTGGATTTGGATCTAGATCTGGAAGATAGTTGATCCAAATCCATCCCACATGTTCTATCATGACTTTTGACCTTTGATCTTATCTAGAAATCAGGTTTGATCCTTTTAATGTGAAATCCGAGACAGTGGAGTTGGGATGTTGGCTTTGATATAAAACGTTGTTTTTTTTTGTGAATGACTCAAAGTGAACATTTTAAATGTAAACAACACAATTTCACTTTGAATCTGATTTATTATTTGCATCATAACATCTCATAATCATCACAACCCCTCATGTTCATCTTTTTTGCATCCGTTTAATTCCAAACTTGTGGAAGAGGGTCATATATCTGTAAAGAGACCAAACTAATGTTGTGTTTGTTTTTAGATCATGTTCCAAGCGTATGGAGACAAGCAAGGTCCCTTACACGGGATGCTCATCAATACGCCGTATGTCACCAAGGACCTGTTACAGTCTAAACGCTTCCAGGCCCAGTCTCTGGGCACTACCTACGTCTACGACTTTCCTGAAATGTTCAGACAGGTACCATTTCATAAAAAATATCTTCTTTGAAAATTTGATTTATCTTTGAATTAAAAAAATAAAATAAAAATTTGTTTCACATTATGTGATTTTGCTTTCTTTTCTCCCTCAGTCTCTGAAAAAGCTGTGGCACTCTAGTCAGAGCTTTGCCCACTTACCCAAAGTGCCTCTTCCCTCTGAGCTGCTCACGTTCACAGAGCTGGTTCTGGATGCCCAGGGCCAGCTGGTGCAGATGAACCGACTGCCAGGTGGAAACGAAGTGAGTGTTTTAAGAGTTATTCTCGTTCTTTTTAACATCAGATTTCTGTGTTTTCCCCAATCGTGTGGTGTTTCAGTGTGTAATTCCTATTTAGCTCTGTAGGTGTCTCTGTGTTTCTTTCTCTGTGGTTTGCAGCTTTTCTTAGATAACCCATTGTTTTAATAGAGGGTTAATGCTTCGTGTACTGTGTGAAGTTGAGATCATAAAGATTTCTAAGTTTTATTTCCACTAGAATAGGAATAAAGTTACCCTAAGGTTGTCATGGAGCTTGATTTTAGTCCCACCTTATTTATGTATAAAATGAATCACAAAATACTCTTTTTCTCTTGGACTATTTATCCTGCATTGAATGTGCTAAATCGCCTTCATTTTGTCTGTTCAGATTGGTATGGTGGCGTGGCGCATGACCCTGAGAACTCCAGAGTACCCAATGGGACGTGAGATCATAGTCATAAGTAATGACATCACACACAAAATAGGCTCATTTGGACCCCAGGAAGATGTGTTGTTCCTGCGAGCTTCAGAAATGGCACGAGAGAGCGGCATCCCCCGCATCTACATCGCAGCGAACAGCGGTGCCCGCATCGGCCTGGCTGAGGAGATCAGACACATGTTCCACGTGGCCTGGCAAGACCCAGCTGATCCCTACAAGGTCGGCCAGCAGACGCTCACGCTGCCAACGATTATGTGTCAATATTTGAAGAAGTTTTGAAACGGAATCTTGGCTTGTATCCATAACATGTTTTTTTTGTGATTAAGCTGCTGTAATGCTGTGTCTCTGCAGGGTTTTAAGTACCTCTACCTCACACCTCAAGATTACAAAAAGGTCTCGGCTCTAAATTCTGTACATTGTGAACATGTGGAGGATGAAGGAGAATCCAGGTATGTACATTTCTTTTTTGATTTGTACTTCACTTGCTGCTTGTGTCGAGGTCACATCTGGTTGTTGGTGGGATGCATTTGCTGTCGTGCAGGTACAAGATCACTGACATCATTGGGAAAGAGGAAGGTCTGGGTGTTGAGAATCTGAGAGGCTCTGGGATGATTGCTGGAGAGTCTTCACTGGCTTACGAGAAGATCATCACCATGAATCTGGTAAGGCGGAGGCTATGCGATCGCAGTTGTCCCGTGCTTCCAGACCTCTGATAGAATAAAGAGCAGCTACTTTGCACAGGTTTGAACCATGCTTCTCTTCTCTCATAGGTCACGTGTCGAGCCATCGGTATTGGAGCCTATCTGGTGAGGCTGGGCCAGAGAACCATCCAAGTGGATAATTCTCATATAATCCTCACAGGAGCCGGCGCACTCAACAAGGTGATTTCAAACAGAAATTTGTATTTCAGCGCGGTACAAAGACAATTTGCTTTCATTGTGTTAGTGGTAACAGGATGAGTAGCAAACGGGCTGTCTCCTAAATTCACACAAATAGTGAATTTGCATTTTAATGAGAAAATCTCTCACATTATTCATTAGCTGGCTGGTAAAACATGAGCTGTTATGGAAGGAAGGTCAAATAAAACGTGTTAGTTGAGCAGCTTTTTAACCATTTAAGAACATGATCAATTCTGTAGAAAAAACAGATAGGAGAGAAGGCCAAATTGTATTTGTGTGCTACGTTTATCTGAGGAGGAAAATTAGGCCACGACGATTCTGTGGCTCGTTCCAACTCGCTGATGGAGCAATTTTAAGGCTGGCTCCTTTCGCTTTGCTCTGTTCTACAAGGATTCCCTCAACGATGGCGGCCACGCCTCTGCCTGCCACTCAGAGTGGAATAATTGAAAGCGAACCATGAAGCTGTATTTGCATAGAAATGGAGTGACATGCCAGAGGCTGCAGTGCAGGACACCCATATCATTTGTTTTTAATCAAAATGAAAAGTTTTGCTGATGCAGATTGTTTTTTTTTTCTGCATACGACTGGCGTGCCTGCATGCTTCACTACTTCCTCCTGTCTTGCTTCCCACTTTCTGTCCCTGTCGGTGCATTAAGATGGCTCCATTTGAAATTCGATGACAGATCGTAACATGGCTCACCATACAAATATCCCAGTGGGTGTGTTGTCAGGACGCCATGCACTTTATCTCCAGTTGTGGGAAATAGTGGTGGTTTCTTACAAATAACCACACTAAGGGAGCATTGATTCCTGTAGGTAAATGGCTTAGTGAGTCGACTGAACTGACCACATAGGAGAAAATAAGGGATCCTCTTTTTTTTTTCTTTTTTGCTAGTCTATCATGCAGATTCCTGGTTATTAACTGAAACTTAATAGGGAGCAGCAGGCGGCCACTCAGAGATCATCATTTCATTAGCTTCTAGAAACTGCTCATTTTTTCATGGCGACTGGATAGTAACTACTGCCACAAATACCCCAGTGAGCTGTTGCTACCAGTTGGCCCCTCGTTTTCCTCCTCCCAGTCACCTCACTGCGTTCCTCCTCCAACATCTCCTCCTTCTCTCCCTGCTGTGGAATCTTAATGAAGCTGGCGATGGCCAGAGGCGCTGGGGTTTTGTGTATGTCAAGGTGACTGTAATGTTTCTTGGGGCTGCCGCTTCTCCTGACAGCTTTAGGAGAGTGCCCTAGATTTGTAGCCAGATACATAACCATTAATGGTAATAAAGAAAGTAAATGATGGCCGAAAAGGTGAGAGCCGAGGGTAGGGATTGAGCTCCACTCTTATTTTTTATGGAAGCGTGTCGGCGCCCAGCCACCTGTTCTTAGCCGCTTATGAAAATAGGGTGGGCAGGGAGTGAGGTTTTATGGGTGAGCATATGAGCGGAGGGAAGGTGGAAGAATTTAGGAGGCTTCCAACTCGCCCTCGTACAGCAGTCGGCTTCACAGCGTCCGTCTGCAAGATTCAGAAAACGCCTCAACAAGTTTGATTTAAGCCAAATGAATGAAAACGAATTAGAATTTAGAATTAGAGGGTGTGCCTGCAGAGTTGGAGAGATCCCTGAGTGCTTATGACCATGGAGGACAGCGTCGTTGTTTAGTCCTCATCTGTCTCTGATCTCTGTAGGTTCAGCTACACAGCACACCTAGTTCTCAGTTCTGGTTCTATTTCAGACTTTTCAACTGCATATTCATAAAGTGTTGCACTGAATTCTGTGTTATGCTAAATGCACTGCAGAAACTGATTTTCAAGAAAGTAACAAACCCTTGTTTTAGACATTTTATCTTATGTTTAGTCTAAGGAAAAAAATGTTCTTATCTTAAAAAATAGCAACAAGAAAAGCTCATTTGCTTGGCTAGACTTCTTAAAGATCAGGTTCACTAAGAAACCATTTTTGATGTATTATCTTTAAAAATGATTGGCCAGTCTGAGTTTAACATGCAGGCATGAAAATAGTCTCCAACATTAGCTTCTGATAGAAAGTAGATGGTGAAAGTCTAGGATGTGAAAATCCTGACAGATCTACGTCACACCGTCACTTAACGTTCATGGACGTCACGACGGGGAAGGCTGTCGTTTGTTTAGCCTCCAGGAAACAGCAGAAGACGTCTCGATTAGTAGAAGCTACCTATTGCATTAGCACCTCCACCACACAGCAGAACTCCTCCAGGGTTGTGTTATATTTGGAGATTCTTTTGCTAGTTTCAAGAATTCTAGCCAAGCAGTTTTTGCTGACCCCACAGAAAGATTTTTTTTTAACTCAAAACAAGAAATTTTGATAATGTTTAAGAATATTTACCTTATTTGAAGTTGTGATGTTTCTGTAGATAAGATTGTTTTTTCATTTTAGACTAAACACAAAGTCAAATGTTCAAAAATAAGGCTTTTTCACTTAGTTGAAAATCAGCTTTTGCTGTGTTTGCAAACACATATTTGTTCTATCTAACATAGTATTTGTTTTTGTTTTTTTCTTGCTAGGTGCTGGGCAGAGAGGTGTACACCTCAAACAATCAGCTAGGTGGAATTCAGATCATGCACAACAACGGTGTGACCCACAGTACAGTGTGTGATGATTTTGAGGGCGTTTTTACTTTGTTACAGTGGTTGTCCTACATGCCCAAGGTAACACAAACATCAATAACCACTCTCTGTTGTGTTTTAAAACCCTAAAGTAATTAAGCGTGTGTGTTTTAGTGCAACTCCAGTCCAGTACCCATCCTCGACACCAAGGATTCCGTAGATCGACCCGTAGAGTTCGTGCCCACCAAAGCTCCGTATGATCCTCGCTGGATGTTGGCCGGACGTCCCAGCCAGAGTAAGTTCCTCATCTGGGTCATCGGAGAAAGTCGGCTGTTTATTTTGATGAAATTAGGACAACATGTTGCTTTGTGTATAAACCCTGGTTCATACATATTATGTTCGAGGGCCCAAATCATGGGATGTAACAAATAATTCAGTTTTTATTAAATGAGTAGATTTAAAAACTCTTTATGGAAAAATTTTGTGAATATGCTTTGATTGCTAAACTAAAACGTGCAAAACATTTTAGCAGCTCAGAGACACGGAAGTTCTCTCACATCAGTTGGGAAAACATTTAATCAGCCTGTCAAAAAACTGAATAAAACAGTAAATGATCACAATACAAATTTCCCAAGTTGCTGCGAGACTTTGTTACTGACACACTTCCTGTTTATGATAGATTCTAATTGCTAGGAGATGTTTCCCCAATGAAGGTCTGGTTGCAGAAACGTTGTTTATATTCTCTCTGCATGTCTGAGCGTGTGGGGGCTTTGCTCTGTTAAGTCTGATTTAGTTATCCTTCTACACTCGTCCTGGGAAATGAATCAGCACAGTTTGTGGGGCTTTAAACGGTAAAATGTAGGAGTAATTAATTTAACAAATAATTACAAATGTTCCTTTTTCTAGATTGCAGAGATAATGTTGGATGTTAATGGCTAAAATCTCATAAAATTGCTGCCTTGCTTGATTTCTGACTTTGATTTAAGGTTTTGGTCATTTTAGAAATCTTTATATTTTAGGTTTTTGTCACACACATTATATATATATATATATATATATATATATATATATATATATATATATATATATATATATATATATATATATATATACATACATGCAGGCCCTTCTCAAAAAATTAGCATATTATGATAAAGTTAATTATTATAGCATATATAAAGAGTATATGAATTATCAGAGTCCCCAGACTCTGCTTCCTCACTGGAAGACGTGTCGGTGGGATTGAGGAGGTCTTTGAAGTATTCTGCCCACCGATCCACAACGTCCTGAGTAGAGGCCAGCAGCACACCGTCCCCACTATAGATTGTGTTGGTAGCGCACTGCTCCCCCCCGAGGCACCGGATGGTGGACCAGAATCTCCTCGAAGCCGTACGGAAGTCTTGCTCCATGGTCTCACCGAACTCCTCCCATGCCCAGGTTTTTGCCTTGGCGACCACCCGAGACGCGTTCTGCTTGGACTGCCAGTACCCGTCAGCTGCCTGTGGAGTCCCACAGTCCAAAAAGACCTGATAGGACTCTTTCTTCAGCTTGACAGCATCCCTACCTGCCGGTGTCCACCAGTGGGTTCGGGGGTTGCAACCACGACGGGCACCGACGATCCTACGACATCAGCTCCGGTCGGCCGCCTCAACAATGGAGGCACAGAACAGAGTCCATTCAGACTCAATGTCCCCCGCCTCCCCTGAACAGTTTGGAAGTTCTGTCGGATTGAAGTTCCTTCTGATAGGAGACTCTGCCAGACGTTCCCAGCAGACCCTCGCGATTCGTTTGGGCCTGCCTGGTCTGACCGGCATCCTTCCCCACCACCTGAGCCAACTCACCACCAGGTAGTGGTCAGTTGACAGCTCCTCCCCTCTCTTCACCCGGGTGTCCAAGACATGCGGCCGCAGGTCAGACGAAACAACAACAATGTCGTTCATCGAGCTGCGGCCTAAGGTATCCTGGTGCCAAGAGCACATATGGACACCTTTATGTCTGAACATGGTGTTCATTATGGGCAATCCATGACTGGCACAGAAGTCCAATAACAAAACACCACTCGAATTCAGATCAGGGGGGCGTTCCTCCCAACCATACCTCTCCAGGTCTCACTGCCGTTGCCCACGTGAGCGTTAAAGTCCCCCAGCAGAACGAGGGAGTCACCGGAAGGAGCGCTTTCCAGCCTCCAAGGTCTCCATAAAGGGTGGGTAGTCTGAACTGTAGTTTGGTGCATAAGCACAGACCACAGTCGGAACCCGTCCCCCCACACGTAGGCAGAGGGAGGCTACCCTCTCATTCACTGGGGTAAACCCCAACGTACAGGCACCAAGATGGGGGGCAACTAGTATGCCCACCCCTGCTTGGCGCCTCTCAGTGGGAGCAACTCCAGAGTGGTAGAAAATCCAACCCCTCTCAGGGAAACTGGTTCCAGAGCCAGAGCCATGCGTTGAGGTGAGTCCGACTATATCTAGTCGGAACCTCTCAACCTCACACACCAACTCAGGCTCCTTCCCCATCAGAGAGGTGACATTCCGTGTGCCAAGAGCCAGCTTCTGTAGCCGAGGATCAGACCGCCAAGGTCCCCGCCCTCGACTACCACCCATCACACACTGCACCCCACCCCTTTGGCCCCTCCCACGAGTGGTGAGCCCATGGGAAGGGGAACCCACGTTTCCTCTTCGGGCTGTGCCCAGTCGGACTCCATGGGTGAAAGCCCGCCCACCAGGCGCTCGCCATCGTGCCCCACCTCCAGGCCTGGCTCCAGAGGGGGGCCCCCAGTGACCCACGTCCGGGCGAGGGAACACGGTTTCCATTTATATAATTCATCATAAGAGGTCTTTGGTCACTATACATTTATATATATATATATATATATATATATATATATATATATATATATATATATATATATATATATATATATACACACCAATGTGGACCAAACACACCTCTGACTTTTTTATACGTGACTTGCAAAATTAGAATATTGACAAAAAGTTAAGTATAACTGACTTTCTCATTTTTACCCAGACTGCTGAATGTATAAACTCTTAGTTTTCCTTTTTGTGGGCTAGTTTTAACACACTAGTTTAACAAAAGCAAAACCTTCAGAAACAGCAGAAATAAAACCTATTTCTCTGCTTGATCGTCTATATAAGGGTCTATTAATGAAAAGGTCAAATGAAACGTAAATTACAAGCTCTGGTTTTGGTTTCTCTGAGGAGAAAATGCCACCTGCTGATCAGACAGTATTTCTACTGAATCTTGGAAAAACAAAATTTCAGGTCCATGAATGCATCATTACCAAGTAGCAACAATTATTTTTCCAGTGTGTGTGAATTCACCATTGTTACGCCGTCTTACACCTTATATTGTCCACATGGAGGTTTTAAATTCAGGAGTCATATAGTCTGTCAGGCAAAATTTAAAAAGTGTTCTAACAAATGCCGTTTCTGAGATAAATTGGTATCGGCTGAGTTTTGCGTTAGTGAGCCTGAGTTGTACAAGAGTCAGAAAGTTAGTATTGTCCCTCAGAATCCTAATCGGTGCCTATGTTTTTTGAAGGGACAAGGTTTATTTATACAGTGAATGTGATTTCTCTTCATTTCATCCATTTTTACATGGAGCTGATTTAGAAAATGATGAAGACAGTCATTTTCTGTAGGGCGAGTTCTTGTTTTTACTTGTGCAATAGTTTAATACATCTCATGTAAGATAAGTTACAAGTCAGTGAGTTTATTAATGATATCGTCCCTCTGCTCGATGAAGATAATGTAGAAACTTCTAATTTTTCTCTCCTAATTATCGTTTGCTTCCTCAGCAGTTGTTAAAAGTCACTTCCCAAGTGTGTGTGTGTGTGTGTGTGTGTGTGTGTGTGTGTGTGTGTGTGTGTGTGTGTGTGTGTGTGTGTGTGTGTGTGTGTGTGTGTGTGTGCGCGTGTGTGCGTGTATGTGTGTGTGTGTTTGGAAATAGCAGATTTATCATTTCAACTTGATCTACCACAAGTTAATAGTTGAGCTAATTCATTAAATCTTGCCAAGATGCCAACATTTAGGTTTTAGCAGGATGCTGTTACAGGTGAGGTCAGCACCAAAAGTTGGTCCGGTATGTTCGACACGGTGGGCCAGGACCGCACAGGTTCCACGTCGGTGTAATTGCAGCTTAGGCGGGCAGAGAGATCCGAGTTCTGCGTGGGAAGTCAGTGAACATCTCTGCTGGAGATGGTGGGGGGGGGGGGGGGGGGGGGCGCTTAATTGAACGGTAACCTCAAAGACTAGGGGGTGTTTCTCAGGGTGTGCAAGCAGAAAGAGAGCTGAGCAAGGCCGCCTATACAATCATCCATCATGTTGCTGCCAAGATTACAGATCTAGGAGGGGGAGAAAAAAATAAGGCGATACTAAACGTAAAGGAAAGTCAGGAATTTTAGGAATAGCACAGAAAGAGAGATGATTATTTTAAAAGTGGGTTTAGTTTAGGCTTTAGGACTAAAATCTTCCTGCACTGGCTTATTGTTCTATCCTCTCTGGTTGTGAAGCTCCGAAGGGTTCCTGGCAGAGTGGCTTCTTTGATCTGGGCTCGTTTATGGAGATCATGCAGCCTTGGGCTCAGAGTGTGGTGGTTGGCCGAGCCAGGTACGCTCCAAATAAAGCAGAAAACATAAAACATCCAAGTGTCTTTAGGAAGAATTCCCTGATGACTTTCTCTTTCTTTACAGACTTGGTGGGATTCCTACTGGTGTTGTTGCTGTGGAGACCAGGTCAGTGGAGCTGTCGATCCCAGCTGACCCAGCTAATTTAGACTCTGAGGCAAAGGTAAGGGCTGCTCGGCATGACGGTATGAGGCTGTTTCCACTAGCGGAAGCTCTAGGTAACTTTATCGGACCTTTGCGGCATGTGTTTGTCTCCATTTCACCAGGACATCCCAAAAGCAACATTTTTGATCCATTCCAAATCGGCGTCCGCTGCCTCCGCCCACTGCTTCAAAATTTCCTCGCAGTATTTCCCATCTTTCCTTCTTGAGAACGATTGGGGCGGAGTCACATAACTACACAGTCACGTGACTCCGCCCCATCCAGTTTTTAACACAGCTTCTTAAAAGATCTTAAAAATCGGCAACCTGCACGCACATTTTCATTTTTATCGCAAAACTAACATGCTGACGTGATCAAAGATCGGTAATGGACATGCAGTTTGGCATTGTTAAATTTCCCGTACCTCGCCCACCTCTACAACAGTACCTGAACTAGGGTATGATAGCCCGATAGTCTCTGGGCGAGACTTGTGGTTCACTCATGCTGGTTGGTTGTCATTCTCAAGAAAACAACATCACCAGAAAGCCCCAAATAATGTTTTGTGATCTCAGAGTGTCATAAAAACTGGCACTTCTTCTGGTCATTGAATGCCACATTTTACATCAGCCAGTTGTTCTCCCGGTGCTGTAAAGGGCGATGTAATGTGACAGAATAAAACTTTTAATGTTATTAACACTTGACGCTTTTTGGTGCCATCGCCCTCTGCAGAAGCAGTGGTGATGTGCTGGTGTTTTAGGACCAAACCAGGGTATCTCCCGATCACTTTCCCCCCCGTCTCAGAAATTTCCCAGAACTCCAGTAGTGGAAACGTGGCTAATTACTAAGGTACTACTGGACAGGAAGGCGTTAATGCTGTGTTGGACATTATTTAGATCATCCAGCAGGCAGGACAGGTGTGGTTCCCAGATTCTGCTTTTAAAACAGCCCAGGCCATTAAGGACCTGAACCGGGAGGGCTTACCGCTCATAGTCTTCGCCAACTGGAGAGGCTTTTCTGGAGGAATGAAAGGTATCTTTCCGTCCTTCATAATAAATTCATCAGATGAAAGCTGCGGTTGATTTAATCTGAATCGATTCTGTTCAGACATGTACGACCAGGTGTTGAAGTTTGGGGCCTACATCGTGGACGGGCTGAGGGAGTACAAGCAGCCCGTTCTGGTTTATATCCCCCCTCAGGCTGAGCTGAGGGGAGGCTCCTGGGTGGTCATAGATCCCACCATCAACCCCCGTCACATGGAGATGTACGCCGACAAGGACAGCCGGTGAGTTCAGCTGGAAAAGATCATGTTTAAAATCGCACCTTCCTTCAGCTCATATGAATACGTCATGCCTGCAGGGGAGGGGTGTTGGAGCCTGAAGGAACAGTGGAGATCAAGTTTAGGAAGAAGGATTTGGTGAAGACTATGAGAAGAATAGATCCCATCTACACAGCTTTAGCTGAAAGACTTGGTGAGTCCTGGCCTCTTTGGCTCCAGTTACGTCTTTTTGCTTTTAGGTGTCTTTTCGTCCCTGGTGGCCTTGTGGCGATTTAACTGGGGAAGCTGTACACCAGGTGGGGGCCATGTGAGCCTTCCCTGTCTGCTCTTATTTGGTGTTGATTGTGTCATCTTCACTGCACCCCCTCGGGAGGCGTGTCAATCACAGCCCCCTCTCAGATCAATCACCACCTCTGCTGTGCTCAGTATCGATTGTGGTTAGCTCCAATTCTACATTACGTTTGGCGCTTTGGGCAACACCGGTGGAACCGAGGCTCTTACTGCGAAGGGATGGAGAGCTTTCAGATTGGAATTGACAAAAATCAGCAAGGGGTTTGGAGGATCTCCTGAACAAAATGCTGCCAGACAGATTAGATTCTTTGCTTTTTTTTTCTCTCTCTCTCCAAACTTGTGTTAATGGGATAAGGGTGACGAGGAATGGAATGCTGTGTGAGGATGTGATTTTAAAGGTACACTATGCAAATTTAGCGTATGATTAAATCATTTTCTTGAGCCAGTATGTGCTGAAATTACCCTTTAACGGGTTAAAGAAATGTAATCAAGACCCCTACCGCCCTCTGGGGCCAGAATACCACATTTGCAACTTCAGAGTGGTGGGCCGCGACCTGTTAAACTTGGAAACATTTAGCTTGCATACCTAGCACTGCAGTCTGCTTCCAACATGTTTCCTGCATGGTTTAGATCGTGATTTGTTTAATTTAATGATGAATCATTCCTGTAGAAACTAATGAAGCCTGGGGAGACATTTCAGCTGTTGGATTAAGGCGTTAAAAAGATGAACGCACAGCGAGGAAATAAGTTTCACTTTTGCTTTGACCACAGATAATTAATAACGGACACTCGGGGGTGCTAAAAGCATGCAAAACTGCTCCGTGTCCCTTTAAACTGCCCCTTTTGTCCCTTTATCAGCACTGAATGAGATTGTTTTATTTAAATTTCTACAGGAACTCCAGAGCTGAGCCCCGCTGATCGAAAGGAGCTGGAGACGAAGCTTAAAGACCGCGAGGAGTTCCTGTTGCCCATTTACCACCAGGTGGCTGTGCAGTTTGCAGACCTCCATGACACCCCTGGTCGCATGCAGGAGAAGGGTGTTATCACGGTAAGAATGGGACTTTTTATTTTGCACATGGTTAGTAGAAATGTGCAGGAAGTGAATAACCTGAAAAGCCCAAAGGGGAGCATCAGTCTCACCGCTGCTGCACCTGTCTGGTGAATAATGTTTGGTGTGACCAGGCTGCGAGACTCGTCCTCATAATTATCTCCTGATGACCCTGGTCAATCACCTTAGCAACTACAGCGCAGCCTGGGGCTGGCCCCGGCTCATTCTACTTCTCCACCTCCATCTTTCACACTCAAACACACACACACACACACGCTCGCACGTACACTTTGCTCACATGACCAGAAGGGTGTTTCATGGTTGGATGCTAGTCAGTGTTTTATTACACATTCTCAGAGGAAGATTATTATTTGTTCTCGGCTCCGTGTTTACTTCAGTTTGCCTCCAGAAATCTCTGATCGTTGTTTCTAAAAGAACATCCTCCGGTCTTTGTTTCAGGGTGATTACTTCACTTTTATTACTTTTTCACACATTAATCATCTCAAGTTTTACACTTTTCATCAAACATTTATAAAACTAAATATAAAATCAGCATCCATCAAGCATAAGGGTAAATTACCCCTTTAGGCTGATTCTTTCTTATTTTTAGTTGCATAACAGATTAGCACATGCAGCAACTCTCCTTATTTGACCTTGAATTCGCAGTCTGGCGTGTGTTAATGTGCCAACCGGTTGTCCTTTTCTTCTCTCAGGATATCCTAGAGTGGCAGACATCCCGTCAGTTCTTCTACTGGCGTCTGCGGCGTTTGCTGCTGGAGGACACGGTGCAGAGGAAGATCCAAGCAGCCAACAGCGAGCTGACAGACGGGCAGATCCAGGCTATGCTGCGCCGCTGGTTTGTGGAAGCCGAGGGAACCGTTAAGGTAACGACAGAAGCACCCGCTAAAGTTCTGTCCCCGAGTCTCACAGTGACTCAGAATCAAAATGATGTTATTCCAAATGTTTCTGGCTTAGAAAATCACGAAATGCTCGTGATCGTAGATGAGGGTTGGAGCGTAGATCGGCCGGTAAATCGAGAGCTACACCTTCCGGCTCAGCTCTCTGTTCACCACGACGGACCGGTACAACTCCTGCCAAAAAATCCCCTCAAAAATATTTTTTATATGTTTTTATTCCAAATCAAAGCCCAGATTATAAAATAATTAATGATTATTATTTTGTAAGGGCCCTGACGCTGTAACAACGTATACCTAAGTATCCACATAACTCAGTGGTTATTAACAGTGTTTTATTATTATTAGGAGTGTTGGTGACAGATGTTTTATTTCTTCTGCTGCCCAGCATCAGTAAGCTTCCTGTAGCAGCTCAGGAGCCAGCGTTCCACCTGCTGTAGGTAGAAAGATGAGAGACTCGTAGAAACAGGTGAATCACATCCAGGTCAGCAGCGACACAAATAGCCTGCAGGTTGGAAAACACCTGATAAAACGGGCCAGCACCGGCTGGTTAGCTCCAAATAAACATTCTTAATAGAACACTGGATAAGAACAAACATCCCTGTGACGCGGCTCCTTCCTGACCCGGTCTGGGCTTCAGACGACCAGCTGCTTGGGCGACAGGAGCCAGCTCACGGTTTGAGATCTCTCAAGAAAAGGCCTTGTTAGCTCGTACATTACCCCAATCAGGCCTGGCTGTCTTAAGCCACAATTAATCACAGTCCTGGCACAGACCGATAGCGGAGCAACACACTGTTTCTTAATTAAAAGCAAACAGATTAAAAATGATTAATAAGGGCATTAAATGTTCATGTGAACCTCAAGCAGGACTGTTCAGTAGAAGTAAGAGCCTATTAAACCCCCTCGCTCCAAAATCTCTGTTAAGCCCTCCAGCCCGGCTTTGTTTGGGATCAGAAATGCCAGAACTCATGAATACTGATTGTCCTAACAGGCCCAGTCAACAGCACTTCAAACCTTTACATTTTGTTCTTTTATATTTGTTGATTAAAGTTGTTTTGTCATGAGATCTTCATGAGACTTCATCCTCGCATCTTTTACTAAAGTTTTTTCCTCCTTTTGTTCATGAATCCTTTGAGTCTTGCTTGTTTGGGTCTTTAACACCTGTGATTCCTTCAGGCGTATCTGTGGGACAACAACGAAGAGGTGGTTGGATGGCTGGAGAGGCAACTAGCTGAAGAAGAAGGCGCCCGGTCCGTCATCGACGAGAACATCAAGTACATCCGACGTGATCATCTCCTCAAGCAGATTCGCAGGTGATCCTCTAGAATCTGTTAAACACGGCGACGTTTAGCTCGTTTTAAACGGAAAAACAAACTACTTTTGTTTTCTTCCTTCCAGCCTTGTTCAAGCTAATCCGGAGGTTGCCATGGATTCTATCGTGCACATGACTCAGCACATCTCACCCACACAGAGAGCTGAGGTGGTGCGGATCCTGTCCACCATGGAGACGTCGGCCTCCTCCTAGATACCGTCGACCTGAGGCACAGCTCAGAACTAGAGGCTCAGCAAGCGCTGATCCTTACTGAACCCCGGACTGGGAGGGGGAGGAGCCAACACGACGGCCCCTATAGCGGCCGGACTACTGACGAATCGTTGGTGATGATTCTCACTCAGCGAGACTTTGGATGATTGGCAATTTGTGAATTTGATTTCAAGTGCAATTTTCAAAAACACGGAACTATCCTGTTACTAATATTTAACAATATGCTTATAGTGTACAAAGTTGTTCACGCCTCTATAATAATTATTAGCCTCCATGTTTTTGATGTGGAGTGTGTTTTCTAAAAGAGAAAAGGCTTTAGTCCTGATCAAATGCACCTTGGTTTGTGACATATGCTTGTTAAGATTTACAAGTGTTTTGATGACCAGCTCAAACAATGACAACACATCACCTGGGGAGTTAGCCAAAATGTAGGGGGGGGGAGTTCGCTCTAATAAATGAGAAGCACTTAGTTACTGAACAAAGACCGGGAACACTAAAGCAGATTTTGGCCAGGGAAGCCCAGCAGGGAGCAGGGGCGAGGTCCCTTTTAGACCCCGACTGTTTCACAGTTACCCTGCAGTGAGCAGTGGGCAGCCCGCCTCACAACAAAACCACAGCTGTCCCTTCTGTTCTCACCCACACACGCTGCTTAACAGGCACTTTAGGGCTTACTGTTCCCCCACGCTGCACCCAAAATCAAACCTGCACCGTGCTTTCACCGCCGCAGCTCACACAGACGTAGAAAACACACGCATGCACAGATGATTGCACACAATGAGTGAAAGAATCACTAATGGTTCCATCAACACACCACTAGGCTAGATCCGTGTTGGGCAGATGTTGCATTGCTCCTTCAATCAGCTTAATGGTTTTATTTTTATTTTTAGCCAAAGACGTAAATTAACTGTAGGTAGGATGTCTGCTTTGGAGTAAAACAGCTGCAGAGCATGTCGGATGTGAGTTGAAGTTAGTGTTATAAATTCCTGAAATCAGAGTCCTGGATTATTGGAGCAAACACATTCATTTAAAAATAGTTGATTTTTGTTGGTTTTTTAAGATCATTGCATTTTGCTAGTTGTGGGCCTTCCTTGTGTCCTTATTCATGTGCAGACTAGTTGCTTTATAAGTAACTGGTTGTTTTCTTGTGAAAACCAAGAGAAATTTACAGCAGCTCTAATAAACTTAGTTCAACGTGTGTTTTTGCGAAAACTTTCAAATCAGTGTTCCACTGGAGACAAAATAAAGTTTCCAAGAATTTCCACTAATTTAATTAGATTTTTTTTTTTTTAACTTGTGTGGATGATTCATGAGAGAGATGATCACATCGCAGGAAGCCTCATTAATTTCTTCAGTCGGAACAAAGTCCATCACTCGGGAGCGGCGTCTTCTGATTACTTGAAAATGATAGTCTTTCCGTTCTTCAATCCACAGATTATTAAAGCATCAGTTTCTGTCGGGGTTCTAAACTTCAACAGTATTAAGGAGGATGAAGCAGATCAAACAAATATTGAGGGATCTAGCCCATCCTGCTTTTCTCCCCTGTCTGATTATTTTGTATCAACCCCTTGGCTCTGTCAACTCTATTACCATCCAAGCAACAAATATGTAAGACAAATTGAGTTGCATGCACCCAATACCCACCACAATTATACAAGGCCCAATAAGAAAATGAGTCATTTGGAAGTATAATTGGAAATGTGCCTTGCTTGGTCTCTCAGGTCTCCCAGAGGGTTTTTGCTCATTTGTGGTGGCATGCAAGGCTGGCTAATTCTGCTTTTAATCACCGACAAACTGCAGAATCAGGTTAGTCTTCAGCTGAAGTACAGGGGAGAGCTTAAGGAAGCTACCCAATGTTCTCGATGTGGACCCAGCCTGTGGATTTGAGGGAGGAAGAAGGTCACATCGTGATCGCCTTCAACAAATAAAAGAGAAGCCCCGGTGACTTTTCAGGCAGGAACACACGAGGATGTGGAGAAAAATCTTTCTAAAGACGAGACGGAGATGGAGGCATTAATACGGCGCAGAGACGAGACACAATCACGCATCTGAGGCACCCATAATTCCACACTCACGCGTCTCAATGACTTGACAGCACTTGAGAGACAAAGCCTGTGACCCAGTTGCAGGATTCCAATTAGCGGGGTGTATGCAACAGTTGATATGAAAAGAGAACAGGGTCTTTACAGAGCCCTAGGGCTGTCTGATTACCGCCTGAAAACACGAGTCTTGCCTGCGACAAAGAGTGGAGTGACACAGAGGGAGCGCCAGACCTCAGCTGCTCTGCCTTTCCACGCTGAGGGTTTTTTCAAGAGCTCATCTCATCTCTGCCTTGCATGCCAGCCTTTTCTTATTTTTACATTGCAGCCAGTCCTAAAGAGCAGCAAGAGCCTGGCTACGCCGAGATCATTTCCAGATCAAAGCGTCGAATAGGGAAGTAGATTTTACTGCAAATCGGAGGTGAATGGATGACCTCTGGGGTCAAAAGCCTGATCATGTACCAAGTGGACATGGACATATTATTTCTATAAATCTTGTTACATATCAGCTCATACACTCAAATTCTGACCACACCATGATTGTTTCAAAGGAAATACCCCAAATTATGCATTAATTGACATCACGTGTTTTCTTAATATCCTTAATTTAGTTTATTTCTCAGTTGCATTGAACTTTTTTTCTTTTCATCTAACTCTGTTCATTCATCAGTTAATCTAAATCTAATTTAAAAGAGTATAATTGATTTGACCAATGGAGAAAATTTTGATGCTCGCTTTACCTTAAATGTTTTTGAGCCACATGAATCTTTTCATTTACTAATAAAATTAATTAAAAATGTTAATAAAATCACAAAAATGTGTAAAAATATTGTTCTTATAGAGTGTTTTGTGTAGAATTTAGAGGGGTAAAATGAATTCTAGAGTCTTTAAACCCCCCAAGGTGCTTTTGATCATTGCACCCATCCACATCATGGTAGTGATGAGCTACAGTGTAGCCACAGGTGCCCTGGGGCGCACTGAGTGAGGCAAGTCTGTCGAAGACAGGCGCCACCAGTCCATCCAACCACCACCAGCAGGCAAGGCGGGTGAAGTCTCTTGCCCAAGGACACAACAGTGAGTGGGGCTCGAACCTGCAACCTTCCAATTACAAGGAGGGCACTTAACTCCTGTGTCATTGTCGCCCCGTGTTTAATCCATGTTGGAATAAGACCGAGACAACAAAATGTAATTTTACAAGAATATTTCTAGATGCACTGTAAAAAGCAGCCTGCTAGCATTCGGAACAATAGTGATTTGTTTTTAGCACTAATTAGTTAAAAGCTAAACTTCAGAAAACCACATCTTTGTTATTTTTGAAAGATATAAAACAGAACTAAAAGGCAATTTTCCAGAATATTTAATAAATAATATGTCCTATTTTCTTTCCAAGGACATCAGAGTGCAGAAAAGGAAGAAAAAAAAGTCCCTCTGGGGCAGGAAGGCAGCCTGTCAAACAGATGCAGGGGGTCAAAGATTATGACACCCTGTGATCATCACCTCATAATGCACACATTTTCAGTCTGCCAGAGCTAAGCAAATATTGAAAGAACACTGGGAGAGGAGCTCATACACATGGAGGGAAAGCCTTCTGCAGATGGAATAGGGCAAACCACACATGTTGGATGTTATAGACTTCATAAAAAATATATATTTGTAATTTCAGAAAATCCAAACGGCTAAAGTGCTCATATAACTTGATGTTTTCAAATGCAGAATAAAAATAAGGGTGACATTATTATACTGCTCTTAATCAGGTTGTCAATAAGTTTGAGATTAAACATGAGACTTTTATAGAAAATCCAATGAGGCCTAAAAGCGTGTGTGTGTGTGTGTGTGTGTGTGTGTGTGCTGCTGAGCAGGTGGATGGGAGCTGTATCACTCTGCCCCACCGCCCCCTCCTCCCCTCATCCTGACATTAACATTCATGGAGCCAGTGGAGTGTGGCGAGCCGCACACATCGAACCAAACACGAGACGCAGGATGGGGGCTGGCGAAAGGGGGGTGTGGGGAAGCGTGATGATGTTGAAGGTTGCCCAGTGTGGGCTGGTGGAAAGGTCAGCAGCCATGATGCCACACCTGTGGTCATACATCACAATTATCACTGTGGGTCATTGACTGCTATAGGAATTATAGGAGCAGCGGCGGGTCCACGTGGCATGCCAAAGGAGCGGGCAAGGCCAGGTTAGCTACTGCTACTGAGTCTCTGAGCAAATGTCAGTGAAAAATGCAGTTTGAGTCATACTGGCAGCAAGACTCCAGGGAAGGGAAGGCTGGCCTGGTGGTCTGTTACCACAGACCAAAGTGGAATACATCAACTCCTGGGTTGATTGCAGTTCAAGGGAATTCTCCAGAGGACTAAAGTGTCTGACTTTGGTAAGCCCCAGAAAAATTAACATCTTATAAAAAAAAAAGATCAAAGACCAACAACTTATATCAAGAAGTTTTTTTTATTTGTTACACAATAACGTCTTATGATTAAGGTAACTTCAGAAGGCTTTGTCACATTCACTTGGCCCCTAGGCTGTATTTGATACCATGAAGATGATCTGTCCATTTGTTTAAATAAGGTTTGGGCTGTTTGGTTGCTTTCTGCCACGTGCTCATCAGAGTAGTCTAATCACAACTGTTTTTTTTTTTCAGTAGAAAGTGACCACCGAGTCTCTGCACATGGCTTTTTTCATAACTGATACATTAGACACAAAGGTACTTTCCACTGAGTTGGAGGGTTTGAGCGTAGAGGGTGATGTATGCGGGAGAGAGAGGGACCTTTATGAATAACCAGATTAGGGGTGGGTTCAAAAGGCCAGACCTGTGTTTTTCCTGTTACAAGTTAAAGTCCCATTCATTCATCACACACTGATGAAATTCATCTCCACATTTGACCCAACCCCGCGGGGAGCGGGGAGCTGCAGCTGTGGTCGCACTCAGGAACTATTTTGTGGTTTAACTCCCCCAATCCAACACCTTAAAGCCGAGTATCGAGCGGGGAGGCAATTGGGTCCAATTTTTAAAGTCTTTGGTATGACCCAACCGGGATTTGTACCCCGATCTCCCAGTCCCAGGGTGTATACTCTACCATAGGCCACTGAGAAGCTGCGTTTATAATATATAAATCAGGAGGAATTTAAATGAGTTATTTTTGGAGTATAACTGTGTTAAAGTTAAAAGTGTGTATTAAACGACCCTCTCTTTGAAATGAAAGAACCCCGGACTGAGGTTCCGTCCAGATGTGAACCAGCTAGGGACCGGACCCAGCGGATCCCAGGCTGGGGCCATCTGCTCAGTTAAAGAAGCACATTTGTAAGAAAAGACTGCCTTTAAAGAACAAGTCACCCCCAAACCAACTTTATTTTGCTGATAAACTATATAAATTAGTGTCTAATCATGCTGTAGACACATGTAGTCAATAAGTTGGCACTTTAGTGCATCTTTGTTAAAATTTAAATATTCTGTAGAAAACTTAGTGTTGTGCCCTCTTCAGGTAAAAACTCTACATTTGAATTTGAATCTGCCATTGCTAATGGCTAAGATGTACCCTATAATGTTAGCTGGCACCATATAATGTCGTAATGCCGCTGTGAGCCTGTTAGTGTATTTGTTAGTGGCTTCGCCCTCTCGGTCTACCAAGCTACGCCTCCTTGTGGCACGTCTTTCATACAGGAAATAGGAGTAGGGTTAGTCTCTGGAGGGGGGTGACTTGCTCTTTAAAGGTTGAATATGGAACGCTGCCACTATAGTGACACCTAGTGTTTAGAGGTGGTAGTGCATCAACAGAACACATTTTCCCACCGTTGAGGTGTTGGTTCACTACTGACACATGAAGTGACCAGCTAGCACCATGTCCAGTGACGAATTGTACAGGGAAAGAGCTAATTTCTATGACTGAGTTAATTTTACTACAGTATTAGAACATCTTCTGGGCTCAGAATCAGCTGCTTGACTTAATAAGTCTGCCATTTTACTCAGTCCCAGTCTCTTCTTGCCAAGCAGACGTTTTACCGCAACAGTGCCACTTGTTGGCTGGTAGATGTAAACATAAACCCAGTGTCGTGCCCCTCAAAATAAAGTTTTAGTATATTTTTTTAACTATAGCTTTTATAGGAGAAACTGTAAATTCATTCTGCACACCCCTGGATGCCCTTTATTATTACTTTTTAATTATAGCTTTTTATTTAAATGTTCCATATTCCACCTTTATGTATTTGACATTTTAATGATTAATTACCACAATTCTGTTACAGATTCAACAGCTTTTTAAAAAGTTTCAAGACAAAACGTTTAGCAAAAAAATACTTTGATATCTGGGCTATTTATCTAAATGACAAGACAAAAAGTATCAGCATCTCTTCTCAACTTCAGTTAAAATCATTCACATGAGTTGTTTCCACATCTTACATTAAGTAAAATTATCACAAAAAATCTGCACTTTTTAATGCTTAGGTAAGCTCTCAACAGGAAGGCTATTCTGGCAAGCCATCTTATAAATGTGAATATGTAGTCTAGCCACGGCCCGTTGTGGGGTGGAGCGTTCGGTTGTCTTTCTAACAAGCTGTTGTCATCTTTTTTTCAGTGACATCCAGCCTACTAACAGAGCCGTGTGATTGGATCATTAAAGAGTCGTCACTGGCTTAATTTGGCTCAGTCTCACCAACATCCCATCCACATGACTGACTGAGTGCTGCGATTGGCCCATCAAACCAATAGACCACTGTGATTGGACCGCTATGGATGTCAGGCAACGAAGAAGTCCGCCATACATCGTGGAAAAAGCAGAGAAGAAGGCGAAATGTTTTTCTAAATAAGCATGCTGTGATTGGCTGGCCTCAATAACAGCTGGGGCTATGGCGGTTCCAATGGATTGTTGCAAGACCGACATGCATAGCTAAATGATTTTGCTTCTGCTCATGACGGTCTAGACTCTAAATTCTAGGCTATGGGGGGACACCAGGGGGTTCTATAATTGCCATCAGGGTAGCACTGGCCTTCTTTGGACCTCCCCTAGAACCGCCCCTGCTGGATGTCTGTTTACAACTGATTAACATTAGGAGTCTATCAAAGTCAAAAAGGCTACCACAGCTAATCAGCTTTAGAAACATAAAAATGGCTACAACGGTGTGAATTATACAGTAATGGATTGAGCGTGGGAGTAGCTGAGAGACGTCAACTCATGCTTCCGTTGCTGACAGATTGCAAGACATCAGTTTATTTATAACTCTACCATTTCTCAACCCCATAAGTTCTTAAACTCTTCATGAAAGGCGGTGGGTTACACGAATTTCTTTATGGAGGGCCAGACTTTCAATTTGCTCTCAGATCCTTTGACTTCATAAGTTCATCTCACAAAAATTGGAATGTTCTTGGATGTAATTGCAGCGATCAGTCATGGATTAATTTGCTTTTACTTGTCACCGCAGTGTAGCAGGAGAAAAGCTCAGAACAATCAAAGATGGTTCATTACCAAACAAGTCCAAAGTAAACGCACACTCACACTCCTCATGAGGAGTTATGGTAGGTGCAGAGCTGCTGATTGTGAGGGTTCCGCTGAATGCAAACATCAGCCCAGTGATGACCCATTCTGAGATGTGTGCCACATTAAAATGCATGTATCACCAGCACATCATGGAGCGTGCAAAGTCAACTCCACACGGAACAGTTGGTTTACTGCTTCTCGTGGTGTCAGTGGAATGTGTGGATTTGGGACCAGAGTCCTCTGGCTCTGAAGGACAAGTGCAGCCAACCGGCTAAATCCATGTGCTCGACAGCTTCTGGTGATATTGTAGCTTGGATGTTCTCAAGAATCTCAAGAAGGACACGAGAGTGAGAGATTTCACAGGAAAACGTTCAACAAAAGCTCTACATTCATGACAAATTGATGATTAACTTGAGTGAAATAGTTTGAGCGTGATTAATTTAAACAGTAAATGATGTGTTCAAGTTGGATCAATTTAGTAACAAAAGTGTGTTTCTTGTTTATTTGCAACAGCTGAAAACCTTTTGATAGTAAATGTTTTATTATACTGACTGTAGAAGTGATAAAGGCAGTAGGGGTGTTAACTGCACTGTTTAAATCCACCTCCATCCTGTTCGTCCACCCTACTTTACACATACATTTAGTACATGCTTGAAGCCATGGTGTGTAGCATGATGTCATCAAGGAGAGGAGGGAGAGATTTTGAAATGTGAATGACTAATTGTCCCACCCTCTGCTCCCCCTTCTCTTCTAGAAGCCATATCATACTGCACAGGCCAAAAACAAATAGCACTGTAGCGCTATCGGACACGTGATGTTTTCTATGCCTTCTTGCTCAGACACACTTGCTGAATTATCTTCTCAGCCTTTATCGGGTTCTGCAGGAGCTGCTAATTTTAATCAGTGTTCAAGCAAAGAAACATCTAAAACTGTCAGGAATCGGGGTTATGTTGAATGCTACGCTAATCACTTAGCTTCAATACACAAAAGATGAATCCATTTTTGTTTCCCTCCTTCCTCTTCCACGGTTAGCTTGAAATTTATGGTAACAGGTAAATGTTACCCAAGGCACTTTACAACACAATCAGTCATGCATCCATGCACACAATGGTGGCGATGAGCTACACTGTAGCCACAGCTGCAGCACTGACAGGGGTAAGGGTGCTTAACACTGGCACCACTGGTCCCTCCGGCCACTACCAGTAAGCAGGGTGGGTTTAGTGCCTTGCACAAGAACACAACAACAGTGACAGACTGGGTGGGGCTCAAAACTTTAACCTTCCAATTACAGCACAAACACTTAACTGCTCTGCCACCAATACACAGGCAAGTTAGCAATGTAGGCTGAGTTAGCATTCGAGCTAGGTTAGTGTCCTAAGCTGACGGAAGCGCATCTGCGTCACCGCGTCGTTCTTGCTCCTTTTTTTGGATTTGCAACTGTATTGGTCAACGCTCACGTAGATGATTCGTTCTGCTGTAAAGGCCAGAGGAAGGGCTTAGGAGTAATATAAATAATGAAAGATTTCCTACTTTATATCAATGAACAGGGTCAGATGGTCAAATTAAAGCATTTTAAAGTTATTTTAATTTTTTTTTAAACTACGCACCCCAGCTTTGAAAGTGAGACTCATAAAGTCACTGAGATGTTTTTGTCCCTGTGAGCTCATTACCAACATAAGAATAAATGAGATGTTGAAAATCATTTTAAAAAAGGCGTATTACCTTCTTCTGTTTACAGATGATCTGTGGAAGTTTAGTGTTTTAAAAATGCTAATTATTGAAAACCATTCATTAATTGTTTATTTCAGTTTCTTGGAAGATACAGCTTGTCTTGTGTTGTGTTCACAGCCGATGCTGAGGTGTTTGTGAAAATGCACCAGTCCCATGAAAAAGCACTAACTCACCATGTAGGAAAGACTTAAAAAACTGTGGATTTTAGTGAAAATGGTTCAGAAACCAGTCTAATAATAACTGAATTAATATTAAAACTAGAAATTAGTTTGAAATTATTTACTTGTTGCTGCTTAACTAAAATTAACATTTTTTTGTGAATGAATGACGAGTCAGCATCTAGAGTAGAAATCTGCTCTCGGCCTGGCAGATTAAATGCTGAAGGAAAAGAATGTAGGTGGGGAACGCTTAATTCTGTCCTCTTCAACTTTAATCAGGAGTACACTGATGCGCCGCAGCACGCACACACACACACACACACACACACACACACACACACACACACACACACACACACACACACACACACACACACACACACACACACACACACACACACACACACACACACACACACACACACACACACACACACACACACACACACACACACACGTCCCATCCATGTCTCTCATAATAATGGGCCGCTAAAAATTCAGGAGGCAAGCTCCACATCAATCACTCGCCAGATTTGAGTCCAATGCAATAAATATGCAAATGAGGGGAAGCCAATGTCTCATAGCTTTGAGATCTGCACAAGGAGTGGAGGGAAAAAAAAGAAGGGAAAACTGTATTAATTGCCCGTGGCCAGAGGAATCCTATTACTGTGGGCATTGATTATAAAATTGTATGTGTGAATGATTTTCATGCAGAAAGTGGACGGGAAAGCCGCGGGCGAAAAGTGTAGATAGAGCTGAACTGGGTTGGATCTTTGCAAAGGGAGTCAAAGGGAAGCAGCCACAACGAAAAGGCCAAAAATAAGCTCGACTGAGATGTAGATGAAAGAATAAAAGGGATCTGTCTTCAGTTACAGTAACGAATCACCCAGAAACATCCTGTTGTGGCTGAAAGTCCAACAAGCTATGGGACGGATGGATTTTTAAACTTCAGTTTATTTCCAATCCAGAACAATTATGGTCCAAGTTTGTATTTACAATATAAAACGTCAAAGGAGACTTTGGGGGAAACTAATCTGTTAAACCGATGACAGTGTTGTTCATCCAAGGACATCTCTCCTGCCAGACCATAATAGTCCCAAACTGGCAAAAAATATCAGGTTGAGACAAGATTCAACTCCCTTTTTCTGTACAGAAATCTTGATTTATTTATTTATTTTCTGGATTTAATCATTCAGGATTCAACGATTTGGAAACTGAGCGATTAGCTGACTTAAAATCTCTCCTCGGAGGACCAACAACCTTAACTTTCTGTGGTTTACCCACAGTGTTGCTGTGACCTGATGTAGATAGAGGAAATTGATTGGCGTGCCTCGTGTTTGACATGCAAATCCCTCCGTGTACATCGGGGCGTTTTGTTCAGATAAACACAGATTACACTAAGAGTGAAACATTATCTCCTGGAAAAGGACAGTTTAAACATGCCGGCTTCCATTATCCGTTTAAATTGGAGATTAGAATTTAGATAAATGTTGTATTGGATAGCGGTTGTTTATTGGTGGCATTGTTTCAGCTCTACAATAAAATGTTATTTAATCACTTTATCTTCAAACAACACCTGATGTCATTTTCTCTTTACTCTTTAAATGATTGTTCTTGTTAATCCTTACAGTCACATCCTGGTTTATGGTGCTTAAACATGATGTCACACTGAACACATGGTACACTATAAAGGGGCAGCAGTAGCTCAGGAGGTAGAGCGGGATTATCCAGTAATTGAATGGTTGCAGGTTCGATCCCGGCTCCAACTAGAGAATTTCTGCTGTTGCGTCCTTGGGCAAGACACTTAACCCGCCTTGGCTGCTGGTGGTGGTCAGAGGGACCGGCGAAGCCAGTGTTCAGCAGACCTCGCCCCAGGTCAGCTGTGGCTATGTCGTAGCTCATCCCCACCAGCGTGTGAATGTGTGAGTGAAGGAATGAATGACTGATTGGGTTGTCAAACCCTATAAGACACTATAAAAATAAAAGTCATTTACCATTTATAGTCCTGTGCATCATTTACAGATGACTTTTTATTATATGATGGTAGGACTTTTATAAAATGTTAATACCAAATTATAATTTGGGGGATTTCTGTGATGCTGAGGTCTGTCAATGGCCTCGGTTTGAAGAAACAAAGATTTGTTCTGACTTAAAGGCTAACAGCTAGTCGCAGAACAGATGTCTAAAAATTACGGGTGGGACTGAATAAATTTTTTTAATCTAAAATGTATCTAATTCATCAGAGGCTTTGTAATTAATTAATCTTGATTAATCACATTTTAATCTTTCAAATTTGCCCCCCAGCTATGTTTGTTTATTCAAAATAATGTTAGTGGGGCACAGTTGACATACAAATACTTTAATGAGTATATTTATGTAACCACAAGGTCTATTTGATTACTTTGGTCTCATTATAAATGTAAATAGAACTATTGTGTACTGAAGTGAACACTAGGTGGCACTAGAGCACAGCTAATATATATAAAGGTGTAGTACAGAGTTCAGGGGAAGTTCTGCTGAGGGTTATGAGATCAATGCTGTGGGTATGCTTGTCCCTCCTGCTGTAATAAAGTTCATATGGATAAAGTTACTGCCTGCCTGCTTTATTCCAAAAATAACAGTAAAAAGTAATTTTTTTCTTTCATTTAGTTTTTTCATGAAGAGCGATTTGTCATTATTTACCTAATTGTAGTTATAGTTGTTTGTAGCCCAGGCTCTGCTGTTTCTTGTAGCTTGATGGTATTTATTGATATATGGGGCTTTGATAGTTTGGTACTAAACTTTCCACCAATTGGGGGACGCTCAGGCTCAAGTGTTAATATTTTTTGTGCATTATTCTTTTTCTACTTAATTAATCATAATTAATCGTTAATTTCCCATCCCTAATAAAACTATAAATATTGTGTCTTGAACTGTTTCTTGTTTAATCTGAAGCGTATGGTTTGCAACTCACAAGTATGAGACTCAAAACTCTTGAGAAAAATTGTTGCATTTCAGTTGGATATACTGAATTTACAATGAAAACAAAAGGTTTTACATGTCTTGATGTCATCAAGGTTCACGAAATAGGAATTTTCTAAACCTTTAGCTGTCCCGACTGCAACAAACTCTAAATGGCATGATGCAATTACAGACGAATTATGAGAATTCGATACATTTTCTTGTAATATCGTCGCAAAGGGTCTTCCTTGTGTCTAGAATTATTTGAAGTTCACCTTAACTTCTGTTAGGGTTGCTGACCCCTCCCAGAGTTCTAAGTTTCTTGCACATGAACTCTATGGAGGGTTAGATTGTCTTGGGCCTGGTTTGAAAGAAAATAATTTGTAAATTTTTTATCTTTTAAAAACTCCCAGCAACACGACAATAAGTTTGTCTGACTTTCATGAGGAAAATGGACACATTTTGGAAACCCTTTTGGGGGTGCCATTTAGAGTTTTTTGCAGTCGGGACAGCCAAAGGTTTAGAAAATTCCTATTTCATGGACCTCAGTTACATTTTTGAGATAGTATTTGTTTTAAGTAATAATAATCCATATTATCACTGGCTTTGATGCGTTAGCTAGCCACCCTGTTCACAATTAATCTCTTTCTCTCCAAACAGAGGTTTTTCACAAGGCTAACTTGAAATGACTCGTAACCTTTTTGTAGAAACTCAATTGCATTAAAAAGCAACTTTCTTCGTGATAGTTTTGATTTTTTTAAGGGTTAAAGAAGTTTTGATCAGGCTGAAAGTGATTTTGACCATGACAGCAGAAGCTGCCGTGTCTGTTTGCTTCCATAATCAGACCAGAAAAAAATTTATACAACCGAAAATTACTGAGTGTGCTTTCCTGATGCAAATATTTGCTCAATTTTCTCTTCGATCCTCCAAAACACTCTCTCTGCCCCTTTCAGCCTCGCTGGCGGTGACTTCATAATCAGATAACGTTGTGTTCTCTTGGCCTCCTCTCCGCACGTTGTTTCGTTAATTTGTGTCACATTTTAAAAGTTTTGCACAATGAAAGCTTCTGAAGAACAAAACCAGCTGTTGAGAATCTCTTATTGCACATGCACAGTAAAGCATTTAAACAGTTTTCTGCATTATTTAAAATAACCTATTTTAATTCATTGTCCCTAAAATAGCAAAGATCAAGAAGGAAAATTATGGCAAATGCTCTAATTTTGTCAATGAATGTGATCATTCTAAAATAATCAGTTCCTAAGACTTCAATCAGAATGACTAATATCATGTTTTTTTTACCAGAAAATGTTGCCATTCCCTGATATGGAAGCTTAAATTAAAATGATTGTTATAGTGGACCGTTTGGTGATTTTAGTTTGACGCTTTGGTTTTTACATGATCATAGATGAGTTAAGAAGTTTTTATTTTATTTTCTATTTAATTGTAACATAATCTTTATGTTTTATGTCATATTTTTTACCACATTAATCTAATAGTTTTTATAATTAATTAATTTTATTATATACTTAATTGTATTAATATAATATTATAATAATTATGAAGAAAAGAAAAACGGTTGTTGAAAGCTTTTAAATTAAATTCTGTTTGACTTCTTTGAGATTCATTGCTGCAGGAGCCTCAAACTCATAGCTAAAAGTGCAGGATTTGAGTTGTATTTTAATTTAGCAACATTTATTTATATCAAACTTTAACACAAACCATCACAGTTAGTGGCCGCATGAACAGAACAGCCAAACAAAGTACTGGATCAGTTTTTCAACAGTAATGCTTTGACTCATGTGGCCAAATGTGTTTCTAATATAAAATTATGTGACTTCAGCTATAATGTGACTGAAAATGTGTTAATAAAGGGAGGAAATATTCTTCCAACAGTCCTGAGAGACATAGTGTATCATCTATGTATCATCACAGTTAAAAATCGTTATCACATGTTAACATCTTGCACAGGAAAATGGACAGAGCTCCATTTGTCAGCAAGTACAAAACATTATAAAACCATGCACATTCAAAGGAGGGTGTGAAAAGTGGTTACATTGACAGTGCAGCAAAATAATTATAAATAAAGTCAAACTTCAATAAATAAATTAAAACTTATCAATCAAAAAGAAAGTGCGTTAAAAACGTCTTGAGTCCAAAAATGTTTGCCTTTAAAGATACATTTTATGAGGTTGTACAATGTTTTGTAAGCAAGTTTGTTTTAGTTTTAAATAAAGATATTTTTGAACTTCCGGTGGGGACAGGGGTTGGTCCAGGTGAGCTGAAGAGCTGCTGCCTCGTTCTGATTTAATGATGGAGAAAAATCCTGCTTCTGTTTCTTTAAAATTTGGCTTTATTTCTGTTTTAAATGCTGCTGCATCATATCCGTCTCAAACAACCAGGAACAAAAGTGACATTCAGCTCACCTGTGGAGTTTGGCAGACATATTTATGTAAATAACCAAATAAATAAACGAATTCAAAACACTTCATTCAGCCTATAAATAAATGTGTTTATTGCTTCGACAATGGGGCCCTATGAGAACATATTCAAACGTATTTATCAAACAAACAAACAAACAAACAAACAAACAAATAAATAAATAAATAAATAAATAAATAAATAAATAAATAAATAAATACGTCTCTGGTGCTTTGCGTTACCAGGCAGCGCCCTCGCTCAGCTCGGAGGACGGCTGAGACAGCTGGTTGGTGTATCCGGTGTCGCTGAGAGACACTCCGGTGAAGGGCGTACCGGGGCCGCACATTTCACTGTTGATGCTGTGGATCGAACCCGGTCCGTTGGGTTCCGGGCTGGGTGAGTCTGCGGGATGGTGAGACACCGTGTCCGGAAAGCACTGCGCGTCTTCGGGCGCACAGTGGTGCCCCGCGGGGTGATGATGGTGCTGGTGGTGGTGGTCTACCGAGCCTAACGGGGTACCAGCTGGGACCGTGGAGGGCATGAAGCCCAGATCTGCTGGGGTCTGAGCCTGCGATGGTGGCGGGCCTTGGAAGTACTCGTAATTTCCTGCCGGACCGTAATATTCACCAGGATAATCTGCGTTTGGAGACACGGGATTAAAACACGGAGTGAGGAAAAATTGTGTTTTATTTCTCCTTATGACTTGATGACCAAACAATCAACATCAAAATCATACTTGACCCATTTTCTTCACAAGAACAACCAACATAAATGGTTACCTCCATAATAGGAGAAGTGTCCCAGCTCCCCTGGTTCCAGTCTCTCTCCCAGAGCTCTCATCCTCCTCGGGCTCCGGAAGAACACGTGTCTGCGCGCGCTCAGGGCGCTCAGCTGTTTCATGCGCCTCTCCTTGGACCTCCGGTTCTGGAACCAGACCTTTAGGACCGACAGAGACATGCATTTGTTTAGAAAACAGAGATCATGTTGCAGGAATGCGGAAGACCCGAAAGGGAAATAAAATCTGCAGCCATTTTGGTGCCATATGACATGTTATAATGTGTAAATTATTTATTTATTTGCAGTAGAACTCAAGGATGAGTGTTTTCCTTTTTATTTAACAATTTAACAATATTACTGAGTTTTTGGTAAAACAGCTGATAATAGATAATTTATAGCATTATTTATTATTGTTGTTGTTATTATTATTTCTAATAATGTTTTTCCCAACCCGTTTTTATTATCCACCTGAATGATTCGAGCTTTTCTTTTTCTTTTTATGTTTTTCCGGATGTTGTTTGTCTCATAATTTTTTCTGGATGACTCGCATCTGCTTTCTTCGTTGTTATTATGTTTAAATACAAAACTCATGTTGGCTTTTTTCTCATCTCATTCCCTTTATGATATATATATATATATATATATATATATAATTTTATAGCCTATTTACTTACTTACTTACGTATTTGTTTGTTTGTTTGTGTAATTATTTTTTTAAGCCTACCTGGATCACTCTCATGTTGAGGCCGGTCTCGCGGGACAGCTGCTCCCGGATGTGTCTGGTGGGCTTCGGCGTAGCCGCGAAAGCCGCCTTCAGCGTCTCCAGTTGCTTGGCTTTGATGGTGGTCCGGGGCCCGCGGCGCTTCCCCACGGCGCTCTGCTCGTCGTTCTCGTTCCCGCACGCGTCCTTGTCGGACAGGTGTCCGCTCTCCGAGTCCTTCCCGTCGTCCTGCGGGTCCTGCGAGTCCGGGGACAGACTCGGATCGCTGCACGTCGTCACTATTTATCATGAAGACAAACACATATCAAACCCGGCCTGACGCGACTCAGCATGAACATGAAAGCACTTTTATTTCTTTTATTGCCCTTGAATCACCTGCCAGGAGGATCGTGTCCTTGCCGTTATTGTTCTGATAATCCTCCTTGCAGACGAACTTGAACTCGTCCAGGATGTAGAGCTCCTCTCCGGTGGACAGCTGTTTGTTGCACATCATGCAGGTGAAACAGTTCAGGTGGAACACTTTGCTCTTGGCTCTGCGGACCAAGTCGCTGGGGAGAATCCCCTGCGAGCAGCCTCCACACTTGGTCCCAAATCTCCTGGTTGATTGGGATAAAGTTGTCAGGACGTCAGGTGGCAAAGCACATGGGTTTCCGGAAGTCTGAGAAACTTTTATACAGCCTTTAAAATGGTCTTAATGAAGCCAAACGTACTAAATTCATCACGCATTTCAACAGTTTTATGACATGTTTGTTATTAAGGATGAAAACATGCACTAAATTATAATAAAGAACACCGTTCTGATAGTAATATTAATGATTTCCCCACATTTGACTATAAACCCAAAATTATTTACTTCTGCTTGTCAAATCCAGATATATCTAATAAAATATGAAAATGTCACATTTCACAATAACAAGAACGTAATTTCCGCCTCTAATGATCAGAAATGCTGATGCTCACCTAAAAAAGTCATTCTTACAGTACAGCCTCCCATCTCGCGAGAAGCACTTCTCTGTCAGACTACACTTGCACTCGCAGCACTGGACGCACTTGATGTGCCACGGTCTGTCCAGAACTTTCAACAAGAACCTGTCAATGATGGGCTTCTCACAGCCCGCACAGTGGAGCATCTTGTTCCGGTCCAGACAATCTAAGCTGCTCGAGTCCGTCTCCACCGTCCCGAATCCTCGCTGCAGGGTGTTGATATGATCCAGTAAATCCACCAGATCCAGCTCGTTCCGGGTGTTCTGCGCTACGCCAGCATCCTCCAGAACGAGCTTTGTGTTTATCTCCTCGATGCAACAATCCACATCCGGTCTGCCACTCCTAGCCAGGTCGCATCACACAGCATCTCTTCTGCATTGTAGGAAAAATAATAAATCAGAACGGGCCGGTCAGGATGATCCGAGGTGCGCCATATCACCAGAGAGCAATAATAATAATAATAAATAAATAATTCAAATAGTTTATTATGGTTTAAATGATGATAAAATCCCAGAGTCGTTTGGAGAGGCTCAGCTCTGATTGGCGCTCCGCGTGTTCTCTGATGAACTCCGTCTGAGAGAGAAGCTGTAATGAGCTCACCTTGTTCAGCTCAGCCTATTAGCCAAGGAGGAACACGTGACGTCATCAGCGCGATCCCCCTATCAGCAGTCTGGTACTAAAAATTAAAGAAAACATTTAAAGTGTTTGTTTTATTTTAAGGTAATTTGTTTAGTTATTTTTTCACAAAAAAGTGTGAAATTTTTAAATAAAACATTAAATATGAAATTTGACTTTTTTCTAAGGAGGATTAAAATCCGAAGTTCTTCTACTTGTCTGTTTTTTTTTGGACAATTTCCTGTTTTTTACTTTAGTTATGACGGAACGATTCTCCAGAAAGCCAATAACGATGTGATGAATACCCAATAGGAGCTGGGAGTTTATTTACTGGATCGGTGGCAGGTGACAAATGATCATGTGAGAGAGGGACAGATGAACTGCTGAGCGCTCCTCACACAGATTAATGCTGTGGCCCAGCAGCGTTATTCTTCATCCCATTTGAAAGGACAAGGATCCCTAATGGTTCTAATCTCTGCTGATGCGCTCTTTCTCTCCCAGATCTTATCGGGTGGGATCGGCGCGCTGCGGACGCAGATAGCGCGTCTCCCCCTCGCAGGATCTTGGTTCTGCTGGTCCCTGATAGCTGGAAGGTCCAGATAGACAGCAGCGCCACTGTAGGAAATCGGAGATTAAACTCCAAACGTTCTTGATTTAAAGGCAGGGGAAAATAAAAATAAATCTTTTTTTTTCAATATAAAAAATAATTGGGCAAACGTTCATGTCTCCCTTTTTACTTTTGTGCAAATCCTTAAGAGTCCTGTTAATTCAATTTCTCAAGACGATTTATTCTCATCAGAGTGTTAAATTTAGTCCAGAACTGCTGTTCTTCACCAGTTTACAATTTCATTTTCTATTTTTAACTTTCTTGTTTCTATTTTTGATTTAAGATCTTGCTTTTTGAATATCAACTTTCAAATACTTTTAAATAGTAGTGATCACAGCAAAAACAAGTTTTGATTGGAAAATATATAAATAATTTAACTTGAACAATTACATTATTAAATATTACATATTTTTATCCATTTAAACCAATTTCCTATTTTACCATCTGTTGAATTATCTTTGACAAATGCAGCGAAAGCATGAGCATAATTTAAAATGTAATGCAGAAACTATAAGATTTTATGATCACAAATGCAACAACTTTATGGCGATATGATATTAAATGTAAGCTTTCAGCACCCTGGACAGCACCTCAGGTGCTCCACATTTCCTGGTATGCATTCATTCTGTCATTGGCTCCCGCTGGAGGAACAGATCCCAAAAGGGACTTTACAAATGTGTTGTCATGAGAAAATTGGCTCCATTAAAAAAAAAGTCATCTGAATACATTTTCTTAAGATAATCTTTTGGAAGGGGGGCACATCTTGATTAATAAAAGCTCTAATTAAGTAGAATTTGTAGTTGTCTTCATAAAAGCTGATGTGGCTGTAACAATAACTTGGACCTCAGATCCAATTTCAGGCTTTAGATTGCAGCGGATTGCTTGGAAATTTCATATTTTGTGCTGATTTTGTTTGCCATAGCGCAGGTGTGGGATCTTGGGTCAAGAAACATCCTGATCTCAGACCAGCTGGGGATGTCGTAAAAGCAAAGAAGGAAATCAATGATCCTTTTAGTGATTTTAATGTTTCTGAAGTGAGAGTTAGAGCCTGACCCCCCCCCCCCCCCCCCACACACACACACACACAAACACACACAAGAGGTCTTTGTGCAGGAATCTGGCAGCATGTGTGTTGTTTGTTTTGGAATGAGAAAAAAACGTGTCATTAGTGTTTGTTAATTGCAGCTAATTGGCCCTAACGAGATGAACAAGGCCACCCACTGGGATCAGTCACACAAATAATTTGTAGAAAACAAAATTAATTACTACATGCTAATTAAAGTCAATTAGAACTGATTAGGCGGGAGTGGAACAGGAAAGTTATAGAGTGCAGGAAATACCTGGCAGCGCACAATATGGCAGCGTGAGGAGGATGTCTGGCAGCTTATTGTGCTCCTTGCTGTGAAATAGGATGACTTCAGCTCTTCTGCTAACACTCAGAGGAGCTTTGGGGCCTCCATTGTTCAGTGGAATATAATGTCGGAAAATAAACAACATGTTTACCATCTGGCTCAAAGACTGGGGTTTCATTCTGAGAAGGGAAAGCAGGATTTCTAGGTTTTTATTGCATTATAATGTTTTTTATTTCTTCTTTGTCCTGAAAATTTAGATAAGCCAGAGTTCTTTGTTGATTTTTAATTTCTGAATAAAAGGCTCCTATAGTGGACAGAATACTCGTGAAGGTGGATCCATCATACAAGCTCAACATTGATAGCATGTTATGCCCATTTTCTGTCATAAAATGATAATTTTGGGCACACAGAAAAAAATAAAACTGACTACCATTGCCTTTGTGAATAAACCTAATACAGTTTTATATTAAAATACTTCAGATACCACAAAATTATATGAAATGATTTCATGTTAAATATCAAACTGTTACCTGTTATAACCTTTTTATTTATTAAAATGCTCATTAACATTCAAATAAACAAAAGACATTCAATGTCTTTTAAATACCTTTTAAATGCAGGATAGTTAGAATTAGGGTAAGAAATGTTAAAATAAAAGATTTTCAAGTTGTTCATAAATTATATAATTTAAAAATAAATCAGCAATAAAACGAGTTAAGGAGGCTTTATATGTTCATTCAATACACACTGAACCCCAGGGTGTTTATTTTTGACCACATCAATCCTTTGTTAGTGAGATAAAAACAGTTCAAGGCTACGTGTGGACGCGCTGCCGTGTCCGAGGCCAGTTTTAAACAAAGTTTATGAATTTTATCTGGCAAAAGCAGCAGACCATCTGTACCTTTTCCACTCTGAGCCAACTGACCTGAAAGCATTTTCAGCTGAGAAGTGGAACAGCATGATGTCTGTGAGGACGACACTCGCCAGGCTCTCAGAAAAGCAACACTGATAATAAACCAGAAATCCTCCCTGAAGTCTTCACTTTGAATTATCAGCGATTCAAATCAGGGTGCAACCATCAAACCTCCTAAAAAAAGTAGTTCATGTGAATATTCCCCATAAGTGAAACGTAGATTTTAAGTAACGAGTTCAGCTAATGGTCAGCTGTTCCTCCAAACCAGTTTGAATCATTTCTGAGTGGATAAAATCAGAGCCTTAATGGTGTAATGGTTATGTTCTGTATTCCTGATGTTTAATCGACAGTTTTGTTGGTGGCGGTGGGGTGAACAGAGTGTCACGTTGTTTGCATGCACAAGTGTGGGCTAGCGAGAGAAGTAAGCTGAGCGATCAGCCCGAGGGGCCACTCGGTGAGAGGGCCCAGGGGACTGGGGTGCCTGAGGCCCTGGTGATGATGGTGATTGATGCCGGCACAATGCAGACAGTCCAGACGCTGCAGAAAATTAAAAGGCTATTTTGTAAAAGTTGTAAAATAGCTGGGGAGCGGCGAGGCTCCATGTCTCCCCCCTGCACCCTTCTGTCATACCATCAGCTTCTGTTCATTTTCCTCAGGGTCTTCAGTCCCAGTGGGAGGAGAGCTAACACTCGCTCATACTGGATATGCTCCTGATGCTGCCAGTGGATTAGGACAGGAAATAACCACAGCTCGACACAGTGAAAGTTAAACAACCTGCCCGTTTTAATGCATTTCTTCTTTCTAAATGTGATATGCATCCTTCCAGGAATCATAACGCCTTCTATGGTATTTTCTTATTTTACTGAATTTTAACTACAAAGAAACTCTGCTGTTGAATTACCCAAAACAAGCAATGTTAGCATTGAGTATCTAACACCATTTATTAGTTTACACATCCTAAAATAAATGAATCCTTCTCCATGAGAAATTAATAATTACTTTTCTTTCTCAGTTGGTTCCTTATTTTTACATGATTTACAAATAATCATCAGTTTGAATTGAATTAACCTGGCTGACCTCAGGATGCTCCTATTGCTGTTTGTCCTGCTTGCAAGCAATGTGTGTGTGTGTGTGTGTGTGTGTGCGTGCGTGTGTGTGCGTGTGTGTGTGTGTGTGTGTGCATGCGTGCATACGTGTGTGTGTGTGTGTGTGTGTGTTTGTGTGTGTGTGTGTGTGTGTGTGAGAGATATAAGGACAGACTATATTAGGCTCCAGGCAGAGCAGCCTGCAGGGAGCACAAGTCACATGAGGTCAAACTGGTGTCAAGTGGGGAGTGAAGACAGCTGAGCTGCCTGGCCTGAGCATTGTGTTCATCAATGCAGCTCCTGTCAGTTATCACCAGTGTGAGCCAGAAGTATGTGTGTGTGTGGGGGTGTGTGTGCTTGGGGGTGCTTGGATAAAGAGAAGCGTGCCTGTGAGTGAGTTTAAAGGTAGAGAATGGGGGGTGGGGGGGGGGGGGTGGGGGTGTTGTTGGAGCTTGGGGGCATATGGACCTGCATGGGGAAAGGGGCTGTCGTTCACACTGCACATGCTGAGTTTCTCACAATCAGATCACCTGCTTTATATCTCTGCTGCTCAGAAAGGAGAGTTTTATTGGCTGCTGCCGAAAGGCAAAAGGCAATAAAATTTACGCCTATGATTGTGTGTGTGTGTGTGTGTGTGTGTGTGTGTTTTCAATTGTATTCTGTGTTACCAAATCATCTCATGAACCCCTGGAAAGATTTTAATGAAATCCCCAGAAACAAATTATTAACTCTGAAATAATTAAAACCATAAAAGCTTTTCAACATTAGCAAAAGTAAAACTGTCAGATGTTGAGCTTAAACCTTCTGTGGTAGTGTCATCAACACAGGCTATTGGTAGAATGAAAACTTGACATTTTTGTCTTGTACTAAAAATATCACCAAAGTCAACATTGTTTGTAAAAGTTCAATAATTTCACATTTAAAGTTGATTTGATTCAAGCTGACCAGTAATTCCAGTTAATTGTAGCAACACAACAATAACTTAAAGCTGCAATGGCCACCTTGGAAAATAAATTAACCTAAAACACTTTTTTTCATGCCTCTTAACAACGTTCTAACGTAATATAACTATAGTATATATATATTGTGAAGATAAAAAAAGAAAAGATTAATAAAGTGGTTCTCTCGCATTTGTCTAAAAACTTCAGCCAATAGCACATTTTGGACTTAAAGCAAATATTAGGCTATCTGGTTGTTGGTCTCGCTGAACCGCTGCACCTTCCTAGGTCCTCCATTCATTACATACTCACGTATTTAGCAACAGGACACCACTGGTGTGAGAGGTTCTCCGCTCGATGACACCAGAGAAGGAGAAACAGCCGGCTGCTACCACTTCAACTTTAGGACAAACTACCAGAGTCCCAAAAAGAAAACACCATCTGAAGTCTTGTGTAACAAAGATGTTTGGACCTAGAAAAACGACAACTGGTGTTTAGTGCCATCTCGTTTCCTTTGGCAGCATGAGTTTGTTTTATTTCACCTTTTTGTTTATTGTACATTAAAGGCAGACCAGGAGACATTTTTCTTGCTCTTCAAGCAAACTACTATTTAAATAAACACAATCCAAATTTACCGGTCGACATTCCCTCACCTATGGTCACACGTTTTGGGCAGTGACCAAAAGAATGAGATCATGGATACAAGTGGCCAAAATTAGTTTTCTCCGCAGGGTATCTGGGTTCTCCGTTAGAGATAGGGTGAGAAGCTCTGTCGCTGGAGGGACTACGGTTCTCGGCTAGCCAGGGAAGGCTTTGGAATTCCCCTTGAGGAGCTGGATCAAGTGGCTGGGGAGAAGAAAGTTGGTGCCTCTCAGCTTAGGCTGCTACTACAACCATCTGACCCTGGATAAGGGAAGGACAATGGATAAATGGACGGACAATCTAAAGGTTCTCCTCTGCTCGCCGCCACTCCTCTAGAACACAGGAACGTCTTACGCTTGATCCAGAGTGTTTTACGTTTTTGTACTTGTATTGGCACATTTTCTGCCACAACTCCTAACATAGAAAACCTACATAAATGCATAATAATTTAGCTTGCTACTAGCAATTTTTAGCTAATGTAGAGTGGCGTTTTTATGGTGAAAACAAAGGCCTTTTTTTAAGCTTTCTTGGTTTATTCGTAATTTTAAAATAAACAGCAGCTCAGTGCCAACAACAATCTAGGAAAACCCCACAAACAGCGGTTCAAAACACCAAGAACCTACTCCAAACCCCCTCAGAATACCTTCCCCCCTCTCTGCCGTTTCCCCTGACAGCTCTGCCAGCCAACAGAGGACAGGCTGCATTCACAGACAACAGGTCCATCACGTAAAAATGTACAGACATGAACAGAACCAGACTCTAAACAGCATGTGAAGAACTCCTTACCTTTATTTTACAAACACAAACAGAACAAAGCAGTCTGTTACATTAGTCAGCCTTGCTCCGACTTTGCCAAGAATGCATGATTCGTGTACATGGGGGGGGGGGGGGGGGGGGGGGGGGGTACGAGTTTAGGGGGGAGGGGTGGTCAGATGGCTCTTTGATGGATGGATCAGGATTCAGTCATTAAGAATGAGACATTCACACCTCCAGAATCTCCCTCCAGATCCTCTATGTCAGCTACCATCTCCTCTGACCAATGATCTGTTGCTCTACTCTAGCAGTTTGTCTTCTGTTGCCTTTATTTCCAAATAAAATCCAAATCTGCCCATCAGCCTCTTCCTGGTCTGTGTTTGTGGACTGAATGAAACATTTAAAAAAGTTGATCTTGTAGGAGCCAAAAAGCAGTGTTCTGTGTACGTGCATTTTGACAAGATGTTGATCAGCCCAGCATCCTGTGTACGTGCACTTTTAACATCTTGATTGTCCAGCTGCTGCGTACGTGCTCAACAACATGTTGTTCAGTCCAGCTTATGTAACTTCCAGTAAGTATTGGCTTACTTTGACCATATTGGGTAATAAAACAGCCATCCCATCATTTCCCGAAATCATGAGGGTGGGGGCCAGAAGAGTATAACCGATGCTGCGTGGTGTAGGAGAGAGGGCTTTTGCAGCAGGTTTCCAGCCGAGGCATTTAGTTCGAGGCTGAAGGCTGTCCCCATGAAGTGTTGGTGATGTATTGCTGAATTGTACAAATAAAGCCCCACGCTGAGATTGGATAAACTGTCTCTCTCTTGTTTTTGATAAAGAAAAAGAACCACATTTGGTGACCACGAAGCGGGGAGTGGAGGTGTGCTCTTCGGATCATTTCTCAATCCACTGAAACCTGACTCCGGGGCCCTTATAGGTAAGAACAACTTTTGTTCAATTTTGGAGTTATTTTCGTGGACTGAGAAATGGTCTGGGAGAAAAAACATGCCCTACTCATAATTTAGAATAACAACAAGAGAAGGCGCTTGTCCAGAGCAGCGGTGAAATTATTCACACATGTGTGAAGTCAGCTGAGTCATTTTGATGACGGACAAAGTTTAAAGTGACAAATTAAAAGCTGGGACAGCGAGAATTGGAATAGAATTTGACAGCTGATAAAAAAAAAAAAGAGTCCAGGAAGGACAAGTAAAAGGTCGACAAGTGAGATCCATATGCCCCGGTGAGGCCGGGATAAGATTGGGATCTGAGAAAAAGCGCTGAAGTTGTGACAGATAAGCTTGCCAGTAATTTGGTTGAATCCTCGAGGATTGGTAAATTTCATGTGTTGTTGGCAAAAGGCATGTGTTGAACTCATAGGAGCAGCGGAGAGGCTGCAAGGGAAACGACAGACCCGGGTGCTCGGGGAAACTGTCTATTGAGTTTTTTTGTGTGTGTGTGTGTGTGTGTGCGCTGAGACAAGTGTGTGTGTGTGTGTTTGTGAAGACAAGCGTGTGTGTGAGTGAGAACAGCTGTGGGTGAGGCGCCAGAGGTTAGGAGGAAAAAAGGAGGAAAAACTAGGAGAAGCTTTAAAAAACGGTGTAAAACAAATCAATATTATTCACTGCAGTGCTACATTTTGATGTTTAATGTTATACAAATTTCAAAGTCTGTGATCTTGTTCTGATTAGCCTTTGAACAGAAAACCAGAAGTTAAAATAATAATAATAAGTTTTTAGAGTGACATATATATAAATAAAAAATATATGCTGAAGTGCACAAGCATGATAACTATTTTTACCAGCTGGGTTATGTGAAATATGAGAAATATAGATTATGAGTAAAAATAATAATGTGTATGTGTGTTGCTGTTTGGCATGAAACGTTGTTCCAGTGTCAAATCGCTTTGAAGTGTGTTTTTTATCTCTATGCAAGTGTGAAAGCTTTGTTGTGTGTGGTTGTTTTACTCGTGAAAGTTCAAATACTCTGATCTTGTTTAAACTATTGCTTGGATAAATTAGAGAGAAACTGATTTTTCTTCTGCTGATTCGGTCTCAATTGTGGTTGACTTTTTCCTGTGTTGTAATGTTATAAAGCTGTATGAGAGTTGCTAAATTCTGAAGACTGGGTGCGGTTGATGTCACCAGGACTTGTTCGTTTCTCTGTACAGACATCCTTAGCGGTCAGACTCTCAGCTTAGACTGGGCAGAGAATCAGAATAGAAGTGTAAGCTCCACCCACCAGCTGTGTGTGCGTTAATCTCCTCACACACACAGACACAGAAGTACAGAGGCGATCCCGCCTCTGACTCCACCTCTGTGTGTGGATTGGTTGGTGAACCGTAGGCGTAGAGAAACCCTACCCTGTGGGCTGAACATTGCTCACACACAGCTCGGACCAAGGATACGGCTATTTTAGCCTGTCACACAAGCCTGACTCCAGCAGGACAGAAGATTTGAGTCAGACTCATCTTGCAGCTTAACTGCTGGAGAAATAAATACATCAGGCATTAAGTTTTCTTTCAACAATAAATAAAGCTTTTTGAACTAACTTTACTTTAGTGTTACATCAGAAGAGATTTGATTTTAAGGCATTTACAATAAGAAGATAAATTGTTCAACATTTGTGTAAACAGAGCAACAACAGATTACTCAAGACCACAGCATCATATGTCACCAGTATCTGTTTCAACTTTCAATTCTTGTGTTATTTTCAGGAGATTATAAATAAACAAACTAGTCAACTAATCAAAGGAATAATAGTGTCACTGAAACTTCAAAATGTCTGTCACGCCAGCAGGAATTTTGGCAGCGAAGAATCCGGCTTTAGCAAAAGAGATAAAGCACATGTCAGAGAAGTGGTCAAAACGGACGAGAAAACTATGCAATCCGTGGCCATCTGAAGGCACTTTTGACGTAGTGGCGTGTGATAATTTGGAATTGAGAATTCAGGATCATAAAGCAGATGGATCCAAGAAAAGACAGCAGAAAAGAGAAAAAGAAATTCAGATCCTGGACTTATTCAGGAATGAAGGAAAGGTTTACAGACAGAACTTTAAACATGCCATTCTCAAAATGAAAGACAAATTGGACAAACCCCAGAAGGAAGTGAAGGCCCCAGCAGAAGAGGGCCTGTATCCCCTCTTGGGAACCGTTACAATTACGGGAGATTTTGATTTGCGCGACACATTCGACAAAGGTCCTAAGGGTTTAGATGTTGACAATGCAATTTTAAAATTAACAACATCACAGCAATCAGATGAAGCACCTGGCAAAGAAAAGCATGCAAAAGGAAGTGAGGAAAGAGAATTCGAACAAACAACTCCACCTCGTGGAACGCATCCAAAATATTGCAGTACAGAACGTCGAGCGGTAAGTGAAGAAGGACGAAGGGAGATTGATTGTTTTGCAGAACATAAGGATTTTTTGAAAAGGCAGCCGAAGGCTAACTCATACTGGATAGACCTTGAGAACAAGGATGAGGATGTACATGATGAGCTAAACGATGTTGACCAAATTATACAGGACATATCTGAAGGCCTGCGGAAATCCTTAAATCACATCACAGGCACACATTCAGATGAGGTTAGTGAGAACACCACTAGCACAAGCAAGGAGAAAAATTTCAAGCCTTTTTACAAACCAGGCATTCATTCACCAGAGCGTGGTGATCCAAATACAGGTCTGACTCAAGAGAAGGAAAAACCAGGTCCTAGCAATGAAAGCCGTGATCTGAGACCCAGACATGACTTAAAACCACCTATTCGATACACTAATGATGGTCAGTACCCAATTTTAATTAAGGGCACAAGAGCTAATTATATTCCCTGGCAGAGCCTCGACCTCACTGGTTTGGTTTCGCGGCTGCCCGAGATACAGGATGGCGCTGGAAAGTGGATTCGGGCCTTCGAACAGGAGACAACTGGGCTAATGCTTGCCCTTGGAGATCTCAAAGCTATTTTGGCTCGAGTTGTTGGGACATCAGCTATGGGAACATTGCTAGCATCCAATGGAGTCCAATGGATGCTGGACCCAATGGCTGACGGCACGGAGTTTAACACACACAGAAATGCACTCTGGAACATACTAAGAGCAGCATATCCCAACAGGATTGACCCCAAAGCCTTGAAAGGTGAGCCACTTTCAGAGACTGAGAGTCCTGCGTCATTTGTTGACAGGCAGCTCAGACGGTGGAAGCTGGAGACGGAGGAGGGTCCTGAGGGGACGCCAATAATGACTTCTCTGTTCCGAACATCCCTGATTTCCACTCTCCCGACTCCTGTGCGAGACAAACTGGAGGATGTGGTGGGACTGGACTCAATGCCACATGCACAGTTCAGAGACCATGTAGTCCACGCCGTGGACCGCTATCGGAAAGACAATAACAAAATGATTGAGCAAGAAAAGTGTGCTCAAAGAAAACTCACGCAGCTGCACATAAATGATCTCCAGAGCAAGGCAAAAACTCAGGCAGCAGTGGTGAAAAGTGACAGCCAAGTCCAAGCATTGCAGACAGCTGTGGCCCCGCCTCAAACTCCATCTCAACCGGTTATCAATGTCTACCCAAACCAGTATGGTAGACAGCAGCCCGGACCACAGAGACGATTTCCAAATCGTTTCCCCAATCGCTACCCAACTCGACAAGGCTGGGTGCAGCAGAATCGACCCCCACTTCCAGGTTCATGTTGGGGGTGTGGCCAGATGGGTCACCTGTATCGAGACTGTCCGAATCCAATTCCAAACCCTGAATGGTCTGGGCGTGGTCGTGGAACACGACCAAACCGGGGAAGAGGAGGTCCAGTTAATCCATGGGCAGCACAACAAGGATTCTAGGGATGCCCGGAGGGCCCTGGGGGGGAGGAGCAACTACCAATTTTAACAGCTAACGCCGATAAAGAACCAGTGATCAATGTTAAAATAGAAGGCAAATCGGTCCCAATGTTAGTTGATACTGGGGCAACCTACTCGTGCATAAAATCAAATTATGCAACTCATCTCCCCATGTCTGAGAAAAGCGTAAAGACAACAGGGTTCTCGGGAGCAAAACAAATAAACCCCTTAACAGCTCCAGTAAGACTAGCAGTTGATGACAGTGAAATCGTAATCCCAATTCTGATTTCAGACCAAACTCCAGTTAATCTACTAGGAAGAGATGCATTGTGTAAACTAAAAACAAAAATCTGGTGCACACCAGAAGGAATTTATGTAGATAGCTCTGGAATAAACTTTCAAATGACTGCTCAGACAGAACACGCTAAGGTCTACTGGCTTGGTGACATTAACAAGCCAGTCTACGAGATGTTTCAACAATGGGAGAAATTTATTGAAGCTCAAATTCCAGAAGCTACTGTACCATTCAGTGACTATCACTGCACAATGACTTATGATCCATCATGCAGTAGAATCTTTGAAGAAAAATGGGACAAAGAAACAAAAGACTTGCACGTTAGGCTAGTGTCACAATACATCGTGATAGGACAGCAAGGTGCAGCTGTGAATGTGGAAGAAAACCCATTTATTGAAAAATGGCACACTGTGCCAGAATCAGCACCACACATTACCTTAATGGTAAACAAAGGCTTTGAGTCAAAAGATCTTGGACCAATGATGTTAACAGCAACTAAAACAGAGTGGCAGAAAACAGATAACCCGCTAATCTACACTACAAAAAATGCAGAAATGATTAAAATTCTCTGCGGTACCACCATGATGTCAAAACCACAGGTTGTAACAGTCGCAAACAAAAAACACATGCAGGGTGTAGCAGAATCAGAAACAGTTCAAAACGAGTTGAAAGCTGACATGCTAAAACAGGTTCCAGACCAGCTATGGTCCAAACATGACACGGATGTTGGACTGGTAACATCGGCAACTCCAGTTCAAGTGGAATTGAAGCCAAATGCAAGACTGCCTTATCGACCCCAATACCCACTAAAGCCAGAAGCAGAAGAGGGTATAAATGCAACTATTGAAGGTCTAATTCAAGCAGGAGTACTAAAAGAAACCTATAGCACATGTAACACTCCAATTTTGCCAGTGCTAAAAGCAGACAAGCTCAAGTACAGACTGGTACATGATTTAAGAGCTGTAAATGAAGTGATCACTGACTTTGACGCAGACGTGCCAAATCCAAGCACATTACTGAGTAACATCGATGGAGAAGCTAAATACTTCACGGTAATTGATCTGTGTTCAGCATTTTTTAGCATCCCATTGGCCAAAGAATCACAATATCTTTTTGCATTCACGTTTCGTGGTAGACAGCTCACGTACAGAAGGCTACCACAAGGGCTAAAACACAGTCCACACATCTTCAATCAAATTTTGAAACAGAGCCTCGAAGGCATCGAGGTGAACAGCACTGTGATTCAGTATGTTGATGACCTACTGATTTGCGCACGAACAATCGATGATTGCCATCGTGACTCCATTAAAGTCCTACAGAAGTTAGCTCGGGGAGGACACAAAGCCTCCCTGACAAAGCTTCAGTATTGCCAACCACAGGTAGAGTACCTAGGGAGAGTAATCTCCCATGGGACTGTCGCCATCTCACCAGAACACGTGGAAGGTGTGAGCAAAGCTCCACAACCACAAACTGTTGGACAAATGATGACATTTCTGGGAATGACTGGTTTCAACTCCGAGTGGATTGAAAACTATGCTGAAAAAACCGCACCACTTAGGGCACTGATTAAAGATGCTGGAAGTGAGTCTTTAAAGTCGACTCTAAAATGGACAAATGAAGCTAAGATAGCTTTTGAAACTATCAAACAAGACATGCAAACTACGCCAAGTTTAGCAACACCTGACTACACAAAACCATTTTTGCTGTACGTCGCAAACAGACATGACATGTATGCCTCTGCAGTGTTAATGCAGGACACATGCAGTGGACGTCGGAAACAACCTATTGCGTACTACAGTGCAAAACTTGACAATGTGGCACAGGGATGGCCCCCTTGTTATCAAGGATTGGCTGCTTTGCATTATGCTTATGAGAAAGCCTCAGTGATAACAATGGGATATCCTGTCACCATCTACACACATCACAAAATATCTGAACTAATCAACCGAGGGAAGTTTGTGTTAAACCAAGCAAGATGCCTGCAGTATATGCCACTACTGACATATCCGGACGTTGTCATAAAGAGGTGTACCACGACAAACCCTGCTAACAGTGTTCCCTTTGAGTTCGAAGGAGAACCACATTGCTGCATAGCTGAGGTATCTAGATACACTAAGCTAAGGCCTGATTTGGAATCTACTCCTTTCGATCAATCTGATGTCACCTATTTTGTTGATGGTTCATGTTTTAGAGACTACTTAGGAAACCATGCAGCGTTTGCTGTTGTGGAAAAAGTAGATGACAGATTTGAAACAGTAAAAGCTGAAAAGTGTAACCAACCCTGTTCTGCGCAGCTAGCGGAACTCAAAGCCCTGACCGAAGCTTGCAAGTTGGCAAGTGGCCAGGTAGCAACTATTTACACTGACTCTGCATACGCCCATGGTGTTTGTCACCTGTTTGGAAGTGTGTGGAGACAAAGAGGTTTTAAGAAGACGGACGGTACACCCATCCTTCATGGAAAGCAGATCAACGAGCTGATCTCAGCAATGATGCTTCCATCGAAACTGGCCATTGTAAAATGCCCTGCACACCGCAAGGGTAACTGCGATGTCATCAGAGGCAACAATGCAGCAGATGAGGCGGCAAAATCTGCCTCCAGGTGTGAAGAAGCCATTTTGACGCCTGTAATATCATTAGAACCTGTAATAACACCAGAAGACATCATTTTGATTCAGGAAAAGGCAGAGAAAAGCGAGCAGCAGTGTTGGAGAAAAAGAGGTGCAACAATGGACTCAAGCGGCTTGTGGAGGTCTCATGAGGGCTTGATCGTTGCACCTGTCTCCCTGCTGACAATGCTAATCTCAGAGAGCCACGGTCCTGATCATTGTGGTCGTACAGAGGTTCTGAAAAGACTTAACAAACAAGGTTACTGGTCACCCTACCTAAAAGCCATGGTTGAGGAAGTAATAGATCAGTGTGACATTTGTGCTGAGAACAATGTGAAAAAGGGCATCACAGTCCCAGCGGGACACATTCCAGTGCCCGAAGGTCCTTTCAAACATTTGGTCATTGACTATGTTGACATGATTAAGTCTGTGCATGGGAAGCGGTACATGTTGGTGATCATTGACAGATTCAGTCGGTGGATCGAAGCCGTTCCCTCCAAAGATCTAGGTTCAGAAACAGTGGTAAAGTTTCTAGTCAGAGAAGTGATTCCTCGCTTTGGTATCCCGTCGGAAATAAGCTCGGACAATGGTCCTGCTTTTGTTGAAAAAGTCCTTAAAGGTGTGTTGCAACAACTAAGGATAAAGCAACGATTAGGATCAGTTTATCACCCCCAGAGCCAAGGGATGGTCGAGCGAGCGAATCTGACGTTGAAGTCTAAAATCTGCAAAATCTGTGCTTGTACTAACCTTAACTGGGTTGATGCATTGCCGCTTGCCTTAATGAGCTATCGCATGCAAACTAACAGAAGCACGCATCTTTCACCTCATGAGGTCCTAACAGGCAGGCCAATGCCAGCTCCTCAGCTCAGAGGACCCCACAAGGGGCCTTCACTGGAGCAGCTAGAGCTTGAATTCAAAAGCTACATCAAGCAACTAACCAGCATCCATAAAGCCATCTATTTGCAGGAAAAGAGAAAGGAGCTCGTCTCTAGCGCAGGCGCAGACGGGCCAGTAGTTCCTGGAGACCAGGTGTACATCAAAGTTTTCAGGAGGAAGTGGCACGAACCGCGGCGAGAGGGTCCCTACAAAGTGGTTCGAGCAACGCCAACGGCAGTCCAGGTCGAAGGAGGATCGACGTGGCATCATCTGACACACTGCACGAAAGTCAAAGACAAAACTCAGGGCAGTATTGTGTCTGACGTAACAAACCGGCATGATGGCCGAGGAAAAGAAGGGCGTGCTAAGCCTGATAACAGTTCTGTTTTGGATGACACTAGGGGGTCTGATGGTGGTGCTGGAGGAGGTGAAGATGGAGACGATGGCCGAGGAGCAGATCGTCGACCCATCACAAGAGCATACGCTAGACGACTTGGTCAACGACGAGGCAGCACACCGTGATCAAGTTAAGTACAATCCAGCAGGCCGGATGCAACATAGGTCAGCATCCTTGCCTGCATTCGACGTAGCAGTTGTTAAAACTGGTGTTACAACCACGATTCCAAATAATGTTTTGACCACAATTAAGATAAATAAAATCCCTGACAGTGTGACCACAGTTCCAAATAATGTTTTAACTACTAGCGCTACTACTACTACTACTGTAATCCCTGATGTTTTGACTACCACAGCTCCTGTTGAAGAGGGGAGGTCCGACTGGAGCTCTTCCTCTCACTTACAGCTAGTGACTCCACTGATTTTAAGACCTGAAACAACGCCAGTTAGCAAGTTAAGAAGTGTAACTACTAAGCCACCTGTTAGTACTACAACTCCCACAGGAGATGTAAATGTGAAATCTGATTTTCCCACAGAAGCCTCTGGTAGTAACCATGTTTGTAATCTTACTCAGCAAGGCCAAAATGAACAAGAAGTGACCAATCGCAAAGCTGTGCCTAAGCCACTATTTGGGCCGATTAGACCTAGGCCCGGGAGTAACACAGGACCTATCTCCCCTAGAGCGGGCAGACCATTGCCGATAGAGGATAGGCTTTGGGATGCCGCCATGCAAAATAGTTGGTATAAATGGGCTTTGTATACGACGAGAGAAATGACTCCTAATGACTGCATAGTGTGCGCTCAAGCACCCGGAATGTTACCTGAGGTTGTTCCAGAAAAATATACTTCTAGTGAATGTGCCATTACACAACGACGCACTTGTAAGACTAGAAAGGAAATAGAGATAAATAAAAAGATTCCACCTATTCTTAAGTTGCCATTGTGCGGATTCCACTGCAGATTGCTCCATGGTACACGAGATAAGCACAAATATGTTAAAAAATATGCAGAATATAACATCTTAGAGGAATGTGCTGAATTTGCGATCCAAACAGACCAAAATGGTCCTCCAACGGACTACAAAATTGATTATAGTGCTGATTATGAATGTTTTGCAAGTGGAGGTTTCGCTGACAATGGAGGAGTGGACGTAGGTAATACATCTGTCAACTGTAACGTCACTTGGGTATTATCCTGGTTCCCGCATGCAAATATGACGCCACTTCTCATTGATACCCCTGTTTGGTATGAAAACCCTGTAACTCTTAGTCAGGACTGTGAAAACATATCGATGACGATCCCCACTCTGGATCTCATAGGTGAGCAAGACATTCCAGTGGCCGACAGCTACTGGATGTGTGGTGGTGATGTTTTAATGAATGTTTTGCCAAGTTTTTGGGTTGGGTTGTGTACGCTAGTACGTATGAAAGTTCCAGTGACTATCTTACATGAAGGTGTGAGTGAATTACTTCAGTTGGAGACTACCAATAGACGTAGAACAAAGAGGTATGATGTGTTTGATCATAAAGTGCATTTAAACGCCATAGGACTGCCAACAGGAATTCCCATAGAATTTCAAGCAAGAGATGAGGTAGTAGCTGGTTTAGAGTCAATTCTTCCTTGGATAACAATAAATAAGAATGTGAAATGGATCAACTATGTTTATTTTAATCAGCAAAGAATCTTAAATTACACAGTAAATAACCTTGGCCTCTTGGGTGAACAACTTCATGCCACAGTCAAGATGACTTTGCAGCATGACCAGGCTTTGGACTGGTTGCTGGCCGAGAAAGGTGGGCTCTGTAAGTTTCTGAACTCCAGTGGGCAAGAATGTTGCACCTACATTCCAAGTAATACGGCCCCTGATGGTGCATTTACTGAAGGAATGAGGAAATTGAAAGATTTAAAGATAGAGCTGAGGGAGAATGCAGGCAGGGAAAGCTGGTCCTTAGACTCCTTAGCCCTCAAATTGGGTCAGTGGGGAGCTATTTTGGTAAAAGCAGGAATTAGTGCAATAGTAGTACTAATTCTGATTTCTCTATTGGCATGTTGCATCCTACCTGTTGTGAGGAGACTGTGGGAGCGAACTCTGGCTGCCCAAATGAACCTTGCTGCGTCGTCTCAATACGTGCAAATGGAAATGGCCGCAATGGACTCAGCACGACACCCAATGTGCCTGAAGAACGGGACGGCTGATGAGATGGCGGTGGAGTAAGCTTTGCGTCTCATCAGAGATGTTGTTGTTGTGGTTACATGCACTCGACTAAGGAATCGGCCTCGAAGTCCTCTTCCAGCGACAAGACCCCTGCAGCAGTCATCAATGAAACTGAACTTGACTCTTGTGTTTTCTTCACTCCGTTTCTTTTTTCCAGCTCTGCAACTGAGACTCTGACTCCGTTCTCTATTTCGGTTGAGCAGTTGTGTTGTTACATCTAGTATATTCGTATATTCATTACATTTACTGTTGTGTTTAACTTTTTATAGGTTTAGTCACATCAACATCTCCTAGTTGTTCATTCGTATCCACGTCAATCATTTATTTCATATGAGTTTGTATTTTTGATTGCATATTCACGTACAGTTACTGGTTGCAATGTTGCTAAGGGTAATTAATGCACGATCGTACTCATGATTTTTTTTATTCTCTGTTGGAAGGTATCATCACTTCATTTTCTCTTATGTGTGTTCTTTTGTTAATTCAATGTTACCTAATGTCTGCCATATACTTAGGCTAGACTTGTATGCTCACTCTGTGCGTTACGTGATCGTCCTGTTGGGGCAGGAGGTCAAGGGGGAATTTTCCTGTTAAGAACAGCGGACAGGTTTTTCGCCCTCTTACAGTGTGCGCATGCATTTTTGATGTATTGCTGGGGTGGTTAAAGACGTCACATTCCATGTTGTGTCTTGCAGCTGATACTTACTTTGCAGTTACTTCGTCGTTACATTTATATCTATATAGTTTGGCTGAAGACTGCAGTATATTAGTCATTTTGTCATTTAACACCCATTTACTGGTCTATGTTAACATTCATTTATGTGTTATGTTATTTGTTATGTAGCCAGCTTGTTTATGGGGGTGGACACCCCCATGGGGGGGATCTGTAGGAGCCAAAAAGCAGTGTTCTGTGTACGTGCATTTTGACAAGATGTTGATCAGCCCAGCATCCTGTGTACGTGCACTTTTAACATCTTGATTGTCCAGCTGCTGCGTACGTGCTCAACAACATGTTGTTCAGTCCAGCTTATGTAACTTCCAGTAAGTATTGGCTTACTTTGACCATATTGGGTAATAAAACAGCCATCCCATCATTTCCCGAAATCATGAGGGTGGGGGCCAGAAGAGTATAACCGATGCTGCGTGGTGTAGGAGAGAGGGCTTTTGCAGCAGGTTTCCAGCCGAGGCATTTAGTTCGAGGCTGAAGGCTGTCCCCATGAAGTGTTGGTGATGTATTGCTGAATTGTACAAATAAAGCCCCACGCTGAGATTGGATAAACTGTCTCTCTCTTGTTTTTGATAAAGAAAAAGAACCACAATCTCAAATGAGACTGCATACAGTTTGTAATCAGTACAGGGAAACAAAACTTCAAGTAGACAAGGTTAATGTGTCCAAATGCTACATACACTCCAACAGTAAAAATGTGTATGCAACAAACACACAACATTGTGAACAACCCTGTTTTTACTGAAAACTAAGAAAAACTGCCTCTGATCCGCATCACTAACAAGCTTCTCTCTGATTTGAAGTTGTCTTTACTGCAGCTCTTCATTAGAATATTATACTGTTCAAGCGTTTCCTCTGTGAAAGCATCTAAAATGTTCTCCAAAACCATTTAGGTCAAAACATAAAATCAAGAAAACAGACCATTTTAGTCAACCAAAACAAAACTAAATAATAAAATGGATGCATTGATTTTTATTTAAAATACCCTGTTTTATTTCAGTGGTTTTTCCATCTTTTCTCTGTGCTGCTGTGATCCCATTTGGGGTTGATGTGTTTCAAGCTGCAGAGTAGAAGCGTGATTCCCAGACGGACCAGGCCTGGGTGAGATATAATCAGCCCTTCTGTAGCGGGGTCACGACTCTCCCTGGAATGAGTTGACTGGCCTGTGGCAACTTATCACCTGCTTCCACGCTGCCTAGCTCCACCACTGAACATGGACAACACAGACGGGGCAGTCCGCTGTATAAATCGATCTGTGCACACTCAGATAGGTCCTGCTAAAGGGACACCAAGGATGGCTAATGTGTGCACTGTGGAGTCAATGGGAAAATATTAGCTAAACAGCTTAAGAGAGAGGGAGCGAGCGCAGACACGGCATGCATGAAAGGATGGATCCTTGTGTCTGTGCTCCCTTGGTGCATCTGTCAGTCTCTGATCTCTGCGTTGTATGCAGGCAGGGGAGTCATACATGCTGCATTAAAATAAGAGTGGACTGCAGGAGTGCCTCAGAAGCAGACTGTGTCCTGATGCAGCCGCCCACCCTTGTCTCTTCAGCTGGGCCTTCTCATGCTCACCCCTTTCATTCCTACAGCTCTGGGGGGACTGGGCTTGTCCCAATGCACTAAACAGATGGGTATAGCACAAAAGGCCACGTTTCACTGCAAGCTGGTGTACTACATGGATGATTACACCCAAATACCAAACCCAGAATTGATACAGTGGACCATGGTCACATTATACAATGGGTTTAGAGAGAAGGCCATCAAAAAAAAATCTACAGATTGTTTGGTGGAAATCTGTATGTTTGGTTTTTACATGAAGTTTGCAATAGAGAATTGTGAGATCTGCTTCATCGATTTGATGGGTTTTCCTTCGCATACGATCAACGTTATTTCTCTTAGAAGGCTTTGCATTTCTCAGAGACTGCCTGCATGTCTTCACGTACAAGATTTAACTAGATGTTCTACATTTCTCAGAGATTCTAGTCATTGACTTGACAGCAGCACACAGCTGAGAATCTCCCGTTCCACCACACCCCAAAGGCTCTGGACCGGGCTGAGTTCTGGTGACTGCGGAAGCCGTTGGAGTCCAGTAAACTCAGGGTCATAGAAACTAGTTAGAGTTGGTCTGAGCTGTGTGACATGGTGATTTATTCTGTAGATAACCATCAGAAGATGGGTCCACTGTGGTCATAAAGGAAAAGACATGGTCAGCAACATTACTCAGGTGGGCTATGGGAGTTAAACCAGGCTCAGGTGGGGTCCAGAGTGGGACAAGAAAATATTCTAGCAGTTTCTGACAAAACTTAGACCAGAAAAAAAAATCCCACACACATTTAAAGTCCATTAAATTTTTTTCCCTAAATCTGATGATCGCTTTGAACTTCAGCATGTCATCTTCTCTCCCGTCTACAGGCATAAAGGACTTCCTGTGATTGGCTTTTGTGTTAATTAAACAAGTGTACCTAATAAAATGTACTCAGTGAGTTATAATGTGTTTAGAACAAAGTTTTCCAACATTTCCCAGAGTTCCAGCTTCTGAATCACAACCTGACCCAGAGAGAGAGACTTGGGTCCCGGGTTATGACTAAAGTCAACTAACATTGCTAATAAGACAATTAAAGCTGCTATGGCAAATGTGGAAAACAACGTTGCTTAAAACATTTTTTCATGCCTCTTAAAGTTAGCTACGAGTAGCTCAGAACACCACTGCTGTGAGAAGTTCTCCATTCAGAGAAGGAGAAACCGCCGGCTGCTACCACTTCAACTTTAGGACAAATTACCATAGTCCAAAAAAGAAAATCATTTGAAGTTACAGACAACAAAAATGGTGATTGGTGTTTAGCACTAGCTAATTTCCTCTGGCATCGTGGGTTTCTTCATCCGGCAGAACTAAGCAAAATATTCTTTTCACCCATTCATTTGTTTTAGCTTAGCGTTGAAAGTTTATTTCAAACATGTAGTAAAATAAAAACATCAAAGCACAAAAACCAAAATAAGCAAACAAAATTAGCCCAATGCTGCAGTGCGCAGTGGCACAGTGGTTAGAGCTGTTGCCTTGCAGCAAGAAGGTCCTGGGTTCGCTTCCCGGCCTGGGATCTTTCTGCATGGAGTTTGCATGTTCTCTCTGTGCATGCGTGGGTTCTCTCCGGGTACTCCGGCTTCCTCCCACAGTCCAAAAACATGACTGTTAGGTTAATTGGTCTGTCTAAATTGTCCTTAGGTGTGTGTGTGCATGATTGTTTGTCCTGTGTGTCTCTGTGTTATCCTGCAATGGACTGGCTCTCTGTCCAGGGTGTACCACGACTGATTGCCCATTGACAGCTGGAGATAGACACCAGACTGAGACGAAGCAGGTTCCAGGGTCAAGCAAGAGACTTGGTCGAGGACAGACGTGGATCAGAACAAGGTAGGTTCAGGACGTGGTTGTGGACTGGCGTAGGTCATGGAGGCAGGCAGAGTTCTTGGCAAGGGTCAGGCGTAAAACAATGTCAGCAGGTGCCGAAAAGGCTGGACGATCTACAAGCAGGTGCATTCAATAATCTGGCAGAGTGCTGGTGGTTGACTGTGGAATATATTGCTGATGAGGCAGGTGTGTGGCATGAGCTTGATGAGGGGACCAGGTGTGATGCATGAAGGCTGATGAGGTGGATGGTGGTAGCATGGAGGTCAGGACATGGCAGGATCATGACAGTTTCTTAAACTGTGTGATTTTCCATAATCTCTGAGCGTCACATTTAAACTATTACACAACTTAAACTGAAATATAAAATGTTCTCTTAGTCGCAGTGTGTACACTGTGTGTTCTCAATTTTAAATTTCCCCTCCTTCCCTTTCATTGAACAGCTTTTTCACCTTTATTTAACCAGATGAGTCAATTAGCTGGTAGAAGTTTGATTTTTATTTTAAATTCAATTTTCGCAGTTTTAAATGGTCATTAATATGCTAACAATATGGTATATATAATCATTTTGGCACTTAATTGGATTAATGAAGCTCATTTCAGGTGTTTTGTGACCCACTCAATTGGCAAACTCCTAACTGATAATCAGCTCAGGTACATCACATCACCTGCAGAATTAAAACACAAATGCATGGTGGTGTCTTTAAATCTCACAAAAAAAAATAAAATAAATACATTTAAAATAAAAGATGAAACACACATGACTGACTTCCTGCAGGTGGTGGGCAAGTTTTCTATCTCAAATCCAGCATTTATTCTTTTCTTAATACTCACTGGAATTGGACTGTTAGTGTGTGTGTGTGTGTGTGTGTGTGTGTGTGTGTGTGTGTGTGTGTGTGTGTGTGTGTGTTTGTGGTGCATCTGTATGTACATCCAAACTCATCAGATGCTGTGCACATAAAGATAGAGAGGAACAGAGAGATGGGAGAGACTACTCGCCCTTAGCCAGACTATCCACATTTTATCAAAAAAAATAAAATAAATAAAATAAAAACTGGGTTCTTATCAGCAGCTGTGTCCTTCCCTTCCTCTCCGACTACCCTCCCATCCTTGTCTGGCCTCCCAGATATGCAAATAGGCATGTAAGAATATCCTGTTGGATAATTACCATGCATTACCCCGTGCTCATCTCCGGATTAATTCTTCATGTGCATAATCGCATTTGGGCTCCTTTTCCAGCATAATGTTAAAGGTGAGACGTGGGTAAATACAATTTACTCTGGTCGAGCGGTATTGTTTGGAATGTGTTGGCAGCTCTTACCTCCAGGACATTGTCTGCAGACGGAGATGGCTGAATGAGGAGGATTATCTCCTCAGTCACATAGCGTCTAGGTTGTTGGTTCTTAGAGACTTGTAATACCACCACCCAAGGCTGTTTACAATGGAGGATCTTCCTGCATTACCCTTTGTGTTCTTGTGGGTTTATACTCATTTGTGCATTAATGGTTTGTGTTGATCTTTTACAGGGAAACGGCACAAAATCCCTCATTACAACACGAGTTCAACTTTCTTGGAGTACTTTTGTCCGGAAAGCAGAAACTTTTCACATTTTGCTTGATAAGTAGGTGAAAATGAGTGCAATCCACAAAGATTTACATGCACACTAAGCATTTCTGAAGCAAGCTGAATCAATCCAGGTACAAAACTGCCGTACAAGCATGTAAATTACGTGTGGCCGGTGGGCAGATTGAAGCTTCCAGGTCGTACGACGATGCTGCAGCTGCATCCATACTGATAGACCCTCCCCTATTTTTATAGCTCATTTGAATAAATTGAGTGGGCCATCTGTAATCCATTTATCTGCATCAAAAAACCGTTAGAGTTGACCCCTCCTCCCACTGGCCCTGCCTCGCTCCAGCCCCAGTCAACACATACAGATCAATATGCACTCAGCTGCAAGTTTAGCAAGGATGCAGAACAAAAAGGATGTGGTCTGAAGCGCAAGTCCTAAATTAAAATAGACAACGCGCTCTAAACTCCTGGTTTGTGACAGGATTGGTCATTTTTTCAGACTGCAAAAAGCTTTAGCTTACAAAAAACTAAAAATGGCATCAAAGTAGATTTTGTTATCACAAACAAACAGGCTAAAAAATGAAACTGTGTGACACGCTAAAATGAGAAAGAAAATAAAACACTACTTTCAGAACAGTTTCTCTTCCCGTACGTTTTCTTGCTGCTGCCTTTCATTTGTGTTCCCGCTCTGCAGTGGGCTCTTCCAGGCGTCTGCCTGTCAGGGACACAGGAAGCTGTTCCTCGTGACGTCTACGTCTCTGTCTGTGGACCTTTTTGAGTGCAGACCCGATCTGTGGCGGCTGCACACATGACCCTCATGAGCAAACCATAAAAGCAGTATTATGAGAGTAATGAGTAATTTAACAGTTTGTTTCAGCACACCTGGGTTCCCCACCAGGACTGTATATTTCCTCTGACAGTCCCAACATCTCCGCTCAGCCAACTGGAACGTAACTGGCAAGGTCAATATCCCCTGAGAGGAGAGGGAAAAAAAGGAGTATTTAGAGGATGTGGTGCATTTGGGGGTTTATGTTTGTGTCTGTATTGAGGCCCAGTGAAGAGGGAGAGCTGTGCAGATCTGGACCAAAAGACGTTTGGTTATGAGGAATGGTACAAATCAGGAATGCACAAAGAAAAGTGTTTAAATAACGTGGAATATTAACTCTGAGTTTTGACCCTCCTTGTTATCAGAAACACATTCCTGATAACAACAAAGCTGCTAGTTCAAACCACCAAAAGTCTACATTTACTTCCATCTGAGTATGAAATTATAACAGAGGTGAAATATAAAATAAGTTAGGGATGGACAATATATCGGCATCAATATCAGCATCAGCCAATGTTAGTCATTTTTTAACATATCGGTATCGGCCCAGTAAAAAAAAAAAAAAAAAACAGGACGATATTGCCAACCAATATTTTTCCATCTTGTCACCATTTGTTTGCTTGTTTCAGAGGGTGAGGGGGTGATGTGCATTTGTTTAGTCATGTCCCAGTGATTGTAACGCGTGAATGTGTGTGGTGTGTGGACATAATAATGTAAATTCAGCTTTAATAATTTTTATTCTTTACAAAATCTGCTGATTTTAGAAGCAATAATGTCAGTACATCAATTTCGGCCCATAAAATTTTATATCGGTGCCTCACTAGAATCAGTTAATTTACTTAAAGAGCAAGTTCACTGAAAAAAAATTATTTGTTATTTTGTAAATAAGATCAGCCACTTTGAGTTTCACATGAAGGCTAAATGTAAAAAAAAGGTCTTCTGCTCGTATTTCCTGCTTTAACCTCTGATAAAAAACATTCGAGGAAATGCTCGGATCTGAAAAAGCCCCACAGATCTGTGTCACATGCAAATTAGCATTCATCGACTCAACCATCTTGGCTCACGACAAGCAAGGCTGGTGTTGCGTTAGCGTCCAGGAAGCAGCAGAGCATGTCTCGGCTAGTAGAAGCTACCTGTTAGCGTTGGCAGCATTAGCATGCAGAACTCCTTCTGGCTTATGTTATTTGTGTAAATAAAAGATCAACATTAACCCCTGTATTGTGTTAGAAAGCTGTTTACACCAGCGGTGTTAGCGGGTCAATTTGGACCCATGATTTAAAAATGCTTGAAAATGCTTAAAATCACCAGTTTTCTTCAAATGCTGTTTTACAGCTAATTGCTGGCTTAGTATGTATTCATATAAATGGAACCAGTGTGGGAATAGTGTTTTAGTTGGCTCCACAGACACAGTATTTTAAAATATACCACTCATTTTTGGTTGCAAAAACTGTTGAAATTCACTAAATGTATTTCTTTTTCTTATAGAATGAGTAATAATAAACTATAAATGTGTTATAAACTAGTTATGAGTATACCTACCAAAAATATTTACATTTTTTTTACTATTTAAAATTATAGACAGTAGTGACATCTTTGGTGTTTCGGGTCAAAACGGATAGATAAATGGTAGGATAAAGACAACAAGTCATTTTTTTTTTCAATTTTTATTTAACCAGACCAATTAACCAAACAATTTAACTATAAAATGAACAATGATAAACAACACTGTGTGTGTGTGGTTGTGTGCGCACACATGCACCTGCATTGATCATAAACTGAATATGGTGTTAGCGCAGGTATGTTGTTCTGAATCTAAACAATGGAAACAATGAAAACAAACCATAATTCGAACTGTGTGTGTGTGTGTGTGTGTGTGTGTGTGTGTGTGTGTGTGTGTGTGTGTGTGTGTGTGTTTGTGTGTGTGCACTTGTCTTTATGGGTTTGTGTGGACCAACCCCTGACGGGAGACCAACATTGTGTGGACATTCACCAATGTGTGGACATTTACCCGGTCCACACAACCAAAATCCTAGAGGAAGCTTCCTTTGTCCCACCTAGAGTTAAACATATTTTTTGCACCATTCTGGCTATAGTGGAAGTCAGGGTCCACACAAACAACTCAGAAAACATAGTCTACAAAAACCCATAAAAACATGTGTGTATGTGTGTGTGTGTGTGTGTGTGTGTGTGTGTGTGTGTGTGTGTGTGTGTGTGTGTGTGTGTGTGTGTGTGTGTGTGTGTGTGTGTGTGTGTGTGTGATGTGGGCCATAACTGTGCACACTGGGCCATAATTGATCCTCAGAGCAACTCATAGCTTTTATGTGATGCATACAACAGCCAGTTTTCTCTGCCGGGTCATTTTGGACCCGTAACACCACAGATGTAACTTACGGTATTTTTTTTTTCGAGACCTTTAGAATTTACTAAAATTGTGAAAATTGATTTTGCTGCATTTAAATAGGCGTGTCTGAGGATTAGATGAAGCTTCATTTCAGGGCAAAAAAGGAAAGTGTACTTTTTACACAGTTAAACTTTAAAACGGGTCATTTTTGACCCTAAGACAACAGAAGCGTTAAAAAGCAAACAGAGTCAGTGGTAGTGTGGCATTGCTGTTAGCCAATCAGAGGAGAGATTTTCAGATTGATTTAGGCTTCTTTTGTGTCTTCAAGAGCTCAGTGTCTCTCATACAAAGACAGGATAAAAGAAAAAAAAAGCACGCATTCATGGAAAATCAGCTTTGTCTCTTAGGGATACTAAACCTGCTGCTCACATTACTCTTACAGGATTCCTCCAAGCATTATCTGGGCCTTTTAATTTGAAGAGCTTGTAATTCTGAAATATTTCAGAAGAACCCGTTTTTATCACATTTTAATCAGTTTGGTAGCAAGTAAAGTAATGCTTCTGCTGGCCATGTGAGACTTACACACACACACACACACACACACACACACACACACACACACACACACATATATATATATATATATATATATATGGAGAGAGAGAGAGAGAGAGAGAGAGAGAGAGAGAGAGAGAGAGAGAGAGAGAGAGAGAGAGAGAGAGAGAGAGAGAGAGAGAGAGAGAGAGAGAGAATGTAACTGTTGCTGCCTCTTGGCCAGGACCCCCATGAAAATGAGATTTTTAATCTCAATGGGACCTTCCTGGTTAAACAAACAAACAAACAAACAAACAAACAAATAAATATTATTAATCAATGTATTCATTAATCTTTTTATCAATGTAATATTTCAATGATTTATCAATTTATTTACTTAAAAATCCACATCCTGCTCTCGTGTCGCCCTGCTGACCTCACTGCTGATGGGTCGAGCCGGTGAATGGACGACGGCTCTTTATAATCAAAAATCTCCTGCCTGCAATGACTATGAGACTTTTGTGAAGGAGATGAAAAAGACACTTGTGCACCCCAGCAGCGAGGTCTCGGACGAGACTCGGCTACTTCAGCTTCGCCAGGGCTCCCAGACGGCGGCTCAGTACACCTCTCGCTTACGGACGACAGCCGCTCGGTTGAGGTGGGATGACGCCGCCCTAAAGGCCGTTTATCTGGAGGGATTGTCACCTAGAATCCGGGAGGGCATGATCGGGCATGAGGCCCCAACTTCTCTGGACCTGGCAGTGGATCTGGCTCTCCAACTGGACCGCTGTATCCTGAACCGGCTGAGCACCATGTCAGCTCCCGTACACACCAGAACGTCACCCCGCCGTCCAGCTCACCAACTGACGGAGGAGCCGATGCAACTCGGACATCTCCCCCCTGAGGAATGGGCACGGCGCTATCAGGAGGGAAGATGCGCTTACTGTGGGGATTTGGGTCACCACCGTGGCACGTGCCCAAAACGACCGGGAAACGGTCCCTCCGGGTCGGAGTAGGGGCTGTCCCGCCCGGAGTCTCCACTTTTCCGGCTCCACACCGAACCACTCTCCTGGTCTCCCTCCACCTGGACCAAGGCCCGACCAGACTGGAGGCTCTTTTAGACACTGGGGCTGCGGAGTGTTTTATCGATCAAGGACTGGTTACTCAGCTCAAGATACCCCTCACCGCTCTCGACCGACCCATTCCCGTGACCTCTGTGGACGGCCGGACCATAATGCCGCACCCTCTCACCCACCAAACCCAGGGTCTCCACATGACTATTGACCAACACCTGGAGACCCTACACTTCCTGGTCATCCAGGCTCCGGCCACACCACTCATCCTGGGTAATTCCTGGTTCTGCCGCCATGAGCCTCACATCTCCTGGTCCAGCAGTAAGGTCCTGGCCTGGGGCATGGGTTGCCAGAACCACCGGGGCTCCCCTACACCTCGGACTGGAGCAGCCCCTCCCAAAGACGTGGACCTGACGCTTGTCCCTCCTCAATACCACGACCTCGCTCAGGTCTTCGCTAAAGAACCCATTACCAGCCTACCTCCTCATCGACCCTATGACCTGGAGATCAGGCTCCAGCCCCAACCCCCCCCCCCTTGGGGTCTCCTGTTCTCCCTCTCTCCGGTGGAGACCCGGGCAATGGACAATTATATAACTGATGCCCTCCAGAAGGGATTCATCCATCCCTCAACATCCCCCAGGGCCACGGGGTTTTTCTTTGTAAAGAAGAAGGATGGAGATCTCCGGCCCTGTATAGACTATCGAGGGTTAAATAAAATAATGATCCGGGACCTTCACCCTCTCCGTTTCATGGGCACCGCCCTGGACGCCATCACACAAGCCGCTGTATTCACTAAACTGGACCTGCGCAGCGTGTACAACCTGATCCGTATTAAGGAGGGTGAGGAGTGGAAGACCGCCTTCATCACGCCCAGGTACTTCATCACGCGTCGTGGAGGTGGACGCCTCTGATGTGGAAGCAGGGGCCATCCTCTCGCAACAGGGTCCAGACTCTAAGCTCCACCCATGCGCCTACTTCTCCCGGAAGTTTTCCCCCACACAGCAGAACTATGGGGTCGGCGACAGAGAACTGCTGGCTATAAAATGGGCTCTGGAGGAATGGCGGCAGTGGCTCTTGGGGACCACCGATCCCTTTCTGATCTGGACCGACCACCAGAATCTCATTCATCTACAGACTGCCTGCCAACTCAACCCTCGTCAAGCTCGGTGGGCCCTCTTTTTCGAGCCGTACAACTTTCATATCGCCTACCGGCCCGGCTCCAAGAACCTCAAGGCGGACGCTCTCTCTCGGCGTTTCGCACCAGAGTCAAGCCCCCCGGAGCCTCTGACCATTCTGCCGACTCAACGCTTCCTGGCCTCCCTCCAATGGCCGTTGGAGCAGTCCATACGGGCTGCACTTTCTGGCGATCCGGCACCTCCGGAGACTCCACCGAACCGTCTCTATGTTCTAGTCTCCTGCCGACAAGAGGCACTCACGTGAGGGCATTGTTCATGGCTCGCGAGACATCAAGGACAAGCCCGTACCCTCCAGTTCCTCCGTGGGGCTCTCTGGTGGCCGTCCATGAGGAAGGACGTCCGCGATTTCACTGCTGTATGTGATGTGTGTGCTTTCTCCAAGTCCTCTAACCGACCCGGCGCTAGAGAGTTACAGCCTCTTCCTGTGCCCAAGCGGCCATGGTCACACATCGGGCTGGATTTTGTCACGGGACTGCCAGCTGTCGACCACCTGGACACCATATTGACTATCATGGACTATCATGGACCGTTTCTCCGTGCACTTAGTTGCCCTGGCCGGCCTCCCCACTGCCACGAGAACGGCCGAACTTTTCCTAGAACAGGTGGTGCAGCTCCATGGTTTCCCTCAGGACGTGGTTTCCGACCGAGGACCCCGGTTCGTCTCACGCTTCTGGAAAGCGATCTGTCGCCCGGTCGGTGTTTCCACCAGCCTGTCCTCTGGGTACCATCCGCAGACAAACGATCAGATGGAGAGAGCTAACCAGCAGCTTGGACGCTACTTGCGCTGCTTCGCTTCATCCCAGCCGACCACCTGGCCCCGCTTCCTCCTGTGGGCGGAACTGTCCCACAACCTCCAGACCTCCTCTGCCATGAGTTTGTCTCCCTTCGAGACCTGTTATGGGTACCAGCCCCCTCTGTTCGACCATCAGGTGCCTGAGGTGGAGGTCCCTGCTGCCCAGACGCTGTCGGCTCGCCTGGATCCGGGCCCGTGCGGCCATCACCCGGACCAACACGGAGTGTGCCCGTCAACATCGCCGCCGCCACTGGCCTGGCCCCGTCTTCCGGTCTGGCGACCAGGTGTGGCTCTCCTCCGCTAATCTGAGGATGCCGGCTGGCTCCAGGAAGCTCACTCCTCACTTCCTGGGTCTGTTCCCTGTCCTCAGGGTCATCAACCCGGTCACTTACCATCTGCGCCTCCCGGCTGCTCTCCGGATCCACCCGGTCTTTCACGTCTCCCAGCTGAAGCCGGTGGTCTCCTCTCCTCTCCACCCTCCGACGACCTGGGTGCCTCCGCCCCGCTGTGTGGAGGAGGATCACATCTACACGGTCCACAGGGTTCTGGACGCTCGCCGCCGGGGACGTGGTTGGCAGTACCTGGTGGACTGGGAGGGATACGGCCCGGAGGAGTGCTCTTGGGAGCCCACGAGCTCGTTTGTCGACCCTACCCTGCTATCTGACTTCTGGGCCCGACATCCTGGGACTTCGGGAGCCGTCCCTCGAGGGGGGGGGGGGGGGGGGGTCCTGTCACGAACCCCTCCAGCTGACTCCATTTCCCAGCATTCTCGCCACCACTTCCCAACATTCCCGCCACCAACGTGGCCGCCTACGTCATCACGCCGACACTATAAAAGGAAGTGCCGGCTTTCATTCATTACTATGTCATCATTCTCACCAGACTTTGTATCGAGTTCCCAGGCTTACTAGCCCTCAAACCTTCTAACCTGACCTAAAGGATATAACCACGCTGGTTATCTCCATCACTCCGCGTCTGGGCAACAGGCCTTCTCAGCCACACTTCAGCTCTGCCACCGAACCTGACAGTTTTTAGTCTCTGGAGACACTTTTTTAGTTTATTAGGTAATGGATATTTTATTGTTATTAGTTTTTAGATAAAGTTTTAGTTTATTAGTTATTAGTTAAACCTCTAGAAGAGCACGCCCATCCAGGGTGACTATAAATCCCTTCCCTGACACACACCTTTGTAAAAAAAAAAGAAAAAAGAAAAAATAGGCAACACAAGGACTATTTCACAGAAAAGACTCGTCCAAATAATTTCTGTCTCCTTGGGCTGCGTGGGGTTTTTCTCTGGGTGCTCCAGCTTGCCCCCAACCCAAAATCCTGATGGATCTGCTTAGCATTCACACAGCATTTCTGCAAGAGATGATATTTATTTCTCTTGAAGAAACTGAATTTGCTTCTGTCCCGACGTCCTCTGAAGCTGTCCACAATCAGTTTATGACCTAAATAAAATTTCAGCATCTTAGATTTCAAATCAGTTCAAATCTGTCAGTTTCAGCAGAATAACAGAGGAGGTTTCAGAAGCCGACGCAAACACTAAATTATAATGGAATAAAATAAAATAAAATATAAAAAACTCCCCTTCGATGAATCACCACCTTAACATGGTGGAGGGGTTTGCGTACCCCCGTGATCCTGAGGTCTGAGGTTATCAGGGAGTCTCTGGTGCGGTCTCCCATGACAACCTGGTCTCAGGGGAGGGGTCAGACTGAGTGATTCTGTTTTAAAAGAAGACAGTAAGCAGGTTACATTTCACCAAAATCACAAGTCAGTATTTTTTAATGACCAGTCTGAGTCACAAACACGCTTGATGCAGATTCTGCTTCATGTTTTCCTGTCACAACCAAAAGCTGAGGCTCCAGTGATGGTACATCAGTAATGAGACAGGGTTCAACTCCCTGTGGCGCCTTGCTCGTTGGCCTGACATTTTAATGTAAACACAAACTCCGTTTAATCATCAATATGTTCTGTTCAGCATCTCAGAATCCAACGCCATTCTGGCTACGGAAAGCTGTTTGGCTCAAACGTGTTTGTTGTGTCAGACTGAGGTGGGATCGTGTTCACATTATAAAAACAACAACCCTCTTTATTTACTGTTTCTTTGTTTTCTGTTTGTTGTTTTAACCCAAATCAGTTGTTGGTTTTTGGGCTGCCATGCCAGGTCACACAATTATAAGAAGCAAAAACTTGATAACGACATAAGATGTAGCATCAGTTCCTAAAATAAGTTATTCACCCTGTTAGTTGTTTTACTTTCCATAATAGTTGAGCAGGTGTGGCTTTTTGACACGTATCTCTGTTTGGAACATGTTTAAATGGTTCAGAAAACAGATTAAACTTTGTACTGAACGAAGCTTTACAATAAGCAACGTATAAAATGATGTGATTTTTTAAAATGTTTCCTTCTTTCTAGTCACAGTGTGCCTCTGCTCTGATGTTTATCAGGTTAGTTACTCTGTAGCTTTGCAACTGCCTTCACAAGAAGGCAAAAACATTAAAGGTATGCAGGGGTCTCGTTAACTGGATAGTTCCCGTTTGTTTTTTTATGGAAAAATCTCAAGGCCCATCAGAACATCTGAGCATCACCTCCGACCTGGAGACCCAGGTCACTGCAGCACGCTGAGGGGCTGTGAGGAGCAGCTCGGAGCGCGTCCGTGGGTCACAGCCCAGCAGCAGAACCAGAACACGGCAGGTAGGATGTTCATTTACTGTCACAGTTAGGCACAACTGACACATTTAGGGTAAATATACAGTATATGAATGTATTGTAGTATTTTTCAGTTTTTAGACATTTTTTCTTCTTTCACATCAGAGAGGGTGGCACCCCTCAATCCAGGGTGCATAGACTAACTACGGCTTCAGAGTGGTTGATATTAATTTGACAACTTGTTAAATTACGTCCAACAGCCAAATTATTTTACAAACCCAGAGATTACACCTTTCTGAGACACTTAGAAAAACTCTTAAACAGTTCATTTATAGTCTCTTTTGAAATCACTGTGAATCACCATCCATAATCCTTTCATCATCATTAATATAGTAGTACATTGATTTTTAGAAACTATATTTTTGTCCATGTGTCAAATTATTATAAAGTGTTGTTTCCCTGGATTAACTGAAGTATCTAGTTTCATCGTCAATCGCATATTAAAGGCTCAGTAATATTGATAATCCATATTTTTATGGATATTTACATTTTATTGAATTCTATTGGCGATTTCTTAAAAGTAACCACCTACAAATCATTACAATATCTACTCTGACTTCAATTTTTTTTTCTGTTTTACTTGTTTACAGACTCTGACCATGCCAAGCAAGTTCCTCATGAAACATTTATAAAAATAAATAGAAAAACTGCCATTTAAATGTTCTGCATCCCACCCAATTTATTCCTGAAGAAGTACATCTCTTTTTTTTACTTTTCAGAGAACTAATTGCACAAACTTTAAATAAACTGTTTTCAGTCACACGTATTATCTTGTTTCCTTTAAACTCGCTAATTCTGTGCATGTACTGTCACTATCACATGCTGTAGAAAAGGTTTGAATGCTTACAAGATAACACATCTTTGGGAGCTCCTTGTCTAAGTGCATTTAAGAGTTGGTCCAAATCATTGAAGTGCATACATTGTTACTTCAAGAGGTGTTAAATATTGACTTCAAGTGGAGAATAAATCAACCTGTGGAGGTTGTGGAGCAATAATGAGCTGAGGGACACAGTACAGAAAGATGGAAAATGAGAACTGGAATCATCTGTCAGTAGATGTGATGAATGGAAATGGACCTCTCGTCTCCATCCTCAGCACCCTGGCATTTTTCACTACCTAGGATGACATTTTTCTCATCAGTCATGTTTTGCACATTTGTTGCAAATAACTCCATCAGCCATCGCTGGCAGCCGTCTGTCCGACAAAGAGAAAGCTTGACGTTTTGCAGACAGCTGAGCGACAAGGACGAGAAAACCGACCGGAGGCAAAAGTGATGAAGAGGGTAAGGGAGGGAGTGAAGGATGAGAGAAGCCAGGAAGCCCTCTGAAGATAAATTCCCCAGGGTGAAGCCGTATCAGTCGATCTGGGGCTAATTCATGTCAGAGTGGGGTTGTTGTCTCGTTGAGAGGGCAGCAGAAGGTTGACAAAATTCAAGTGGAAATTAAGCTGGTTGCAATAGCGGCCATATATAACACAAGTAATATAAAGATAATGGGACATTCATTGGTATTCCAAGGATTCTGACATTCCCCGCTTTATCCAAGAAAATTATGTATTGCTTACTTTTTAATATGAAGCTACACTTTGCACACCAAGCATTAGAATAAATCCCTGATCTCTCTTTTTGCGTAAAATCTGCCGAAATTGCGAATGAGGAACAAAATGATAGAAAGCAGGCATGCAGAGTTTAGTGGCGGTCTTAGTAGTCACAGCAGGCAGGTTAGAAAGTGGAGCAGATGGTGACGTCGGGGCTCTGTGTCGAGTGCATAATGTGCCCTCAGGCCTGTGGAAGCAATGTCTAAATTAATATGATTTGTCCACCTTTGATATTTAAGAGGATTACACCTTGTGCTCAGACACGTGGCTGTGAATGGACTCAGATGAAAAGTGGCGCAGAGCAGAATAGAATTAGAGGCTCCTGGAGGACTTCTGCATTCATTGTTAACTTCCATCCTAATCCCCATTAGGATGTACAGGTCTGAGGGAGCAGGCCGTGGCTAAGGGGACATGCCTCCCCATTGTGTGTCTGATGGCTAATTGTGCTGTCATGGCAGGAGGAGGGAAAGGCAAATGGAGAGAGAATAAGGGATAAAGAAAATGCATAAAGGCCCCCTGCTTTTCACGGGTGTTACTCAGTCTGGCTGTGCTCTGATCCTCTGTATGGACAAGTCTGAAGTGCAGAGCTCAGCCGCGGGTTCACAGCGTGTGCTTATGAGGTATGTGAGCTCACATGCAGACATGTAAAAATTACAAGCGACCCGCAGAGGAAAAATGAAAAAGTGCTGCAAGTGAAAGAGACACCAGAGAACCCTGAATCTGTTTTTCAGTCTCGTTCCTGATTTCAGACCTCAACAGCATCTGAGTGTTTATTTTCTGTTTACTTTTTAGTTACCCATTTCACAAAAAAACACTTTAAGTGACTGCTGTTCATTGTAGTTCAGTTTAAGAGTTTCAGTACGCAATACATGTTTCATCTGAAACCTTCATGATTCATTAAAAATCACAAGTCTGTTAAATTTGAAACCAATCAGCAAGCTGAGGTTTTCTCTAAGATTACGTTCTTTGATGTGGCTTCTAACAAAAGCTACACTGAAATTCTGATTGCAGGTTTTTGAGGGGAAAAAACAGGAATATTAAAGCCAATAGTTAATTTAAAAGGCAAAATCAATGACAACATCAATGCAGACATAAACTAAAGGTCTACATTTCTTTAACAAAGAGTTTTAAGCCAAGAGCATCTCATGCTGGCTTTATGATCCTTTTGGTCAAATCTTAGGGGAAAAAGCAAAACTAATTCACAGTCTCAAGCAATCAGTCATCTACTTGAATCTGGTTGGCTCCCAAGTTAACCCACCCATCCATTTATTATACCACATGATTCCATTGAATTAAATATTCAGGGTTTTATGAGTTGTTTTTAAAAAAAAAAACACACAAAAATATTATTGCTGCAGCCCCCCCAACAATGTTGGTGTCCGTTTGAGATAAGAAAAAGCAAAGGGAAGTGTGCCAAAGAGAATCAGTAAATGACAAAAATGAATGGATGAATAAGGAGGAAGTGATTAGATAAAAGTGAAAATGTTGAGAAAAAGAAATCCAAAATGGGCTACTTTAAGAACAGCCTGGGGAACTGAACCCCACTTCCTCCTGAACCCAACTGTTCCTATTTTATTATAACAGAGGGTTTCTGGAGTGTTTGAACTCAGTCAAGTAAAATATTTTCACAATAAATGTGCCTCCTTTTGGTTTCTCTGGTGCAGCATCCACATCATGACCCAAATAACTTTCTTCAATCCTCAAAGAAACCGCATAATATCTGAATCTTACCATAAAGGTGTAATAGTAGAAGAAGAAATAGGGGCCATTTCTCAGTATGCATACTTGTCTGTACTTGTGTACTCACGTCCTTGTGAAACTTCATCAACGATGGCCCAAGCACTGTTCCAATCCTAAAGATGCATCACGGCAAGTTTGGTCAGAGTTCCCGGATTTGTTCTTGCTCCGCCCAGGTCAGCAAAGTTTCCCACAATGCATTGTGTCACAACTGTTATACTCAGTACATCAGATGGGAAATCTAATAAATGTAGAGTTTTATATCAGAAATTCTAATAAAAAAATAATAAGTTGCCTGTTATTGTAAATAATTATATGTAACCTGTAAATTTGCTGCGTGTGTTCAGGTTTTACTTTTCACAATCTCTCAAAATGCTAATCAGCTAACTCCACTATCAAAATACATTTTTATATTTAATTTAGCGAATATATGCACAATTTAAAAAGTAAGAGGCACGTAATACATTTATATTGAAACTTATAAATATAAAATATAACTTTATCTCACACGTGACGTGACGACCGCGGTCACATGAAGTAAGTCTGTTCCATTTACTGTTTTCTTTGACCAAGGATGGACAGTGTCCTCATAAGCAAGGCGCCTGGCCTAGCAAGACATCTCCTTGCTAGGTCAGGCATCTTGAATCTGAGGTCTAATCTCAATACTCACACTTCTACCCTTGCACACTTCAACTGTGTTCCCGACTAGGGGTGCAAGAGCGTAGGGTGTCCCAATTCTCAAGTGCGGAAGTTGTTCACGCCCCTTTTGCACCCTTGATCTGCACTTCACCCAAGTCCGCATCGCTGCTGCAGACTTGGGTGAAGGGTGTTACCCACAATCCATTGCTGCAGGAGAAAAGCCTCAAGTTCCTTTTCTGAAAATATGTATTTTCTAATGAAATTAGTTAATTTTAGGACAATTAGTTGATGCTCTAAAACCTTTAGACAAAGCAGCAATGAATGTAAATTTATTGCAAATAACTGTTTGGCTGTTTGTTTTAAAATTTAAATAAAGGTTTTTGAAAAAAGTATCACAGCAACCAGCATCTGGGCATGCTTTGCGATCGATTATGCAAAGCTCCCTGTCTCAGTTCTGCAATTATTTACACACGTGTGTACTACGCACTCGAAGCCTTACAGCACACTTCCTCCATGTGCACTTTGCTGAAGTCCGCAGGGCGCAGTGCGAGTATTGAGCTGGGCCTGAGAAACGCCCAAGATAAAAAATCACAAGGCGCTTCACAAGAACATAATTAAAATTTTAAAATTTCTAAATAAAATGTAAGAGGCGGGGTACCCAGAGTAGTTTCGGCTCATTAAACAACAACAGCCAGCTCTAGTTTATAAGCTGGACTCTCCCATATTCCATTTAGAATTAACAAAGCTCCTCGGATGAGAAGCGAAACTCCTTCAAGAAACCAATGAAGTCCAGTTGCCTTCATTTGAACCCTTTTGGATTACCATGACCTGGATGACTGAGAACCGTCACCAGCAAAAATAAAAACGATTTAAAAAATCATAAAAGTATAATAAATGTCATAATACTCTGCATTCGAGTTTTAATGGACTTTTTTTTAATTGTGTCTTTTGTCACTGACACATTCATTGACATTTCTACTGTAGTATTGAGGACAGTATAAAAATATTAACTTCAAACCTAACTTTTAAAAATTTCAGGTTGTTTGCTGGAAAATAAACCGATAATTAACAAGGAACAGTAGCTAACCATAGAAGGAACACGAACCATTTTACTTACCCTTTCATGGATATTTGGAATCACCCAACGTTTCTTGTTGATGCTTGCAGTTTCTTTTAATTAAAAGAGACAATGTTGTTTATAAAGTACCAGCTGGAAAGCCCTTGTTTAATACATGTGTTGGGACTGACAATGGTATTTATTAGAATAAAATAAAAACTTTGTTTTCACACAGAAGTGCAGCTGTTCTTATTCTTGACCTTTTACAAACAAGCATCTGAGAAGTTAACAGTTACGTCACCTTTTACATGACTTTTGGAGTCTTCTGGTAATCCGTTTACGTGTTTCTGTCTTTTGTTCACCTGGTTGTTTACATCTTTTGTCAGAGGAGAGACATTTGCCCTGTTTGTGCAGACACTCAGTTCTGGGGTCGCTTTTTGCTTCAGGCCAAGTCAAGCAACAATTCAGCGACAGCTTTTGTTCGACGACCATTACCAGTCATAAAAAGATATAGTTGCTCCCATTTAATATGCCGTATGCTTACAAAAAATAAATGACATAATTGTGGTGGTTAGAGCAAATTATGACACTTGCTGGTGTGGGTAAACGCTCGGTAAACTGCCATTAGAGGTGAGGAGGCTTTCTGTGCTCCATAAAGCTGCGCGTTGAGCAGGTGGAGGGGCAACAAGCTTCAGCCTCAGCAATCTGCTGTAATAACACCTCCATTTCCAACACATCACCTCCCATCAGCCATTTCTCTGTGTGATTAAAGTTCACCAACAGTTTCAGCCTACTTCCCTTTTTATATCAGGGACATTAGCCTTAAATTGTCTCCTGTGCATAATTATAAAGTATTTTTAGGATCCACTTAAAATCTGGGGAAATAATTGTGCTGTGTTGTTCAAACTGGAGAGGTGATTTAAAAATATTAATGTTTGGTGCCTGACATGCATGTTTTTGATGTTTCACTTGAAATTTCAGCGTTGAATTGTTTAGATTTGAAATTGAAATTGGCCACATGCCTTTCTGACATCTGCATACAAAATGGAACATTTCTTTAGGCTCATCACAATTTTAGCTTGTGAAAAACAAAGAAAAATTTTATTTTCTCCATAATTTCTCTCTCTCTCATCTTCAATACCTAAGTAGCATATACAGTTGCTCTGATCATACAGCTAAAGTCTCATATCTGTTTGTGATTTGTCACTAAAAGCTACAATGGACAGTTTTACTCCCTAAAATACAGAAACCTATTGATAATCAGGTTTTTTTAAAAGTGTACACAACTGAACAAAAATCTTATCTAGTAAGTGTAACCTAACCCATTCACTGCCAGCCGTTTCCTGATCATAAAAGCCCTTTGCTGCCAGCATTTTTCAGAGCTTTCTGTCAGGTTCGGTGGGCTGAGCTGGAGTGTGGTTATGAGACCCAGGCGTGGAGAGACTGGTGTTGGATGGTGACTGTTATGTGGCAGCGTGGGAAGTTCTCTTCCCGTATGGTTCGTAGAGTTAGTGTCTTAGTTCTTAGAATGGGTTGGCGTCTATCGTTAGATGATGACTGAGTGCCGGCTCAGCTGTGACAGGTCCTTAAATAGGCTCAGCGGGATGACGTCACCGGGAAGCGTCGGTGACAGGGATGCTGGGAATTGGAGTGCAGTACCATCCAGGCCCGCAGAGGAGGTTAAGAGGAGGAGTTCATGACACTTTCACAGTTTTTTTTGAGTGAGAATGTTGCGCGCTAGGATGATGTCAGCGCCAAACCTACCAAAACAAAGAATAGACTCACCTCTTACATCAGGCAGAATCAGCGCATTTCGAGCGTTATCCGTTCTTTCAAAATTGTCGAATTGTGATCGGCAGAAGCTTTTCCGGGTTGCGCCTCACTTTTTGTCACAGCAGCGGCCCAAAACGATCCTGACACCTGGATTTTCTGCTTCCTGATCACGTGACGTGTGACGTACATGGATGAAAATCAGTTTTAGAGCTGAGATGTTTGTTCTCACTATGCGAGAGCTCATTTCAATGCCCACACAGTAAAAAAACGCAAATGACGACTTCAGTCGTCAATGGCAGTGAACGGTTGGATTTAAAATGATGACTTTTGTTGCCATGGCAGTTAATGATTTAAGCAAATCACCAGTCAGAGAACCGGCCTCTCAAATAAAGTTTGTTCCACTCCGGTACAGTAGGAGGCGACATGCCCCTTTTCATGCATGCAGTCTTCCGGTTAGCTCATAGCGACACAAGCAGTATGGTGTTACGCGTGTTGCTTTGCGATGATGGTCTTGTCAGAAAACCGCTTCTGTGGTGTTGTCACTTCATGAACGCAAGCATAGTTCAGCTAACCCGTTAGCTTATAGCAACACAAGCAGTAAACAGGGGCTGGTGGGAGTGAAGCAGACGGTATTCAAACAGGATATTCTCAATGCACAACAACAATGCTGCAGCACAGCATATTTGGTACGTTCTGTCCTGTTTTATGGTGTTGTGCGTGTTGCTTTGTGACCGATGGTCTTGTCAGAAGACCATTTCTGCGATCTCATCACTTCCAGAATGTGAGCATCCAACCTCTATTAGCTCGGATGACGCATTTACATGCTATTGCATTATCTGGGTGCTTCAGCTCAGTTAGAACCAGTTTGCTTTCAACCAGACTAACATGCATTTAAAAAAAAACTGAGTGTTTTTCGGGCAATACTTTGGTTTTCTGGTGCGATTGTGTAAACGCGTGTGTGTCATTTGTGCTTCATCTGGACTGGAGATGAAAAAAGACGGAATCTGTGCAGTTCTCACCATCTGTATGACACTTTATGTGAGATTTAGAAATTGATATTTAAAAAACTTAAGACTGTTGTTTATTAATACAGTTAAAAACAGCATAAACAAGAGAACAGGTTCCCTTAAAAGTGGATTTTTCATTGACTTTATGTAATTTATGGAAATTTTACTTGTAATTGAAGTCCACTTTTTTGGCCGATTCTATTTTTAGTGTAGTTTAGCAACAATCTACCACTAAATCCGACTAATTTTGACTCTTGAAACAACTCTAATAGGCAAATATTTCATGCAAACACTATTTTGTAAGTCTTTCCTTCACCGTCAGTTTCACATCACACAGTTTTTATCAGAATTTTACATTTATTTGCAGCACAAACAGCCTGAGGCACTTACCCGAGGAGTATTACAACATTTCCGCTGGATTAACTTTGTGACATGAAATAAACGGTAGGTTCATGAGATATTCCCCACAGTGGAGCTATTTTAAGATGGCAGAAATGTAGTTTTTGATCCCAGTAAGTTCAGCAGTTTGATTAAAAGTGTTATATTTTTCCTGGAGGGTCCAAAATATCTTAATTGTATTGTGTTACATGAATTATCACTAATCTCATGCACCTGTAGTAATTTGCTGGTGGAGGTTCTCAGTCATCCAGGTCATGGTAATCCAAAGGGGTTCGAATGAGGCAACTGGACTTCTTTGGTTTGTTAAGACGTTTCGCTTCTCATCCGAGAAGCTTTGTCAATTCTGACTGGAATATGGCAGATTAAAGCTTATGAACTATCTGTTAATTGTTGCTTAACAAGCTGAAACTACCTATGAATTGTCCTCCTCCCTACTCCCAGGGGAGTCATTGAAGTCTTTAGATCTTACTGTGTTGGAATGCTTTGCCATTTCTCAATGTGCATTCTTGTCCGTACTTGTGTACTCACGTTCTTGTAAACGTGGCCCAGGGACTGTTCCAATATGCATAAAGTTCCCGGTTGTGCTCTTCTTCCCCCCATTGTATCGAGGGTACATCAATGCATCCTTCTGCGGACTTGGGACAGCAAAGTTTCCCAGAAGGCGTTGTGTCAAAAAAACATTAATTTCCTGGGTCGGATCCAGGGCGCAGTACCCTGGTCTGTGCTCCAGTGGTGGATGGCGGTGTTTTAAACTGTTCCAGCAGGCCAGGGGAGCTGTGCCCTGGTTAAAACGCCAGGGGAGAAAGCTCATAACTCTAATGTTTTTTATTAGAAATAGACATAAAATAATGTAAAGTTGTCTATTATTGTAAGTAATTGCGTGTAAACTGTAAATTGTGCTGTGTGTTTGGGTTTTACTCTTCACGATCCTTCAAAATGCTAATTAGCAAACCAAGTATCAACAGAAAAGCACTGTAGATGTGTTCTGATTAAAACTAAACCTTTTTTATTCATTAAAGAGCAAGATATGCTAGTATTTTAAAAGTTTGGATCAAAAGTGGGGCAAATATGATACAAATAATAAGTTTTCATTGTTATTTTGTTATTTACAGAGCAAGTAACACCTAAATTAACTGTTTTTTGCTGATAACCTGTATAGATGAGTGTCTAATGGTGCTGTAGACATGTGTAATCATTAGTGTGGCTTACTTGCACTCGTTAACAACTCGTTTTTAGATTGAGAAACTCCGACGGCACACGTGGGGAGGTGGAGGGGGGTGCGGTCTATCACTGCCTCAGTGCCGCTCTCGGCGACGCCTCTTTCAGAAGAGTTTTTCTAACAGGAAGTGTGGTTGAAATACATCTCCACCCAGGCCTTGACCCCCACTTTAAGGAGCGAACTAGACTTTTATTTGTAATGTCTTTTCTTTTTTTTACTGTAGCAAGAAGCAGAGCTTGTTGCTGGGACAAGCTCGTCCTCCCGTGCTCGGTAGAACAGACTTTCCGGTGTCTTTGCCAAGCTTATACTTGTCTAGTACACAAGAACATACTAGCATCCTTGAGTATTGAGTAATATCACTTGTGTTTTTGTTGTGTTTCTGTTGGAAATGAGTGGGAATAAAGAATCTATGCTTTTGTTGAACTCAAACACTGAGCTTCAAAATAATGGCTCCGATATGCTGCTGTTACCACCTCCTTTATCATCGGGTCCTTGAAAAAGTGTGAAAAATGTCTCCTCCCCCTTAGATTAGAACCAGATTCTGTATCAGTAACAACTGGTTCTTGTTTAACCAAAGGTTCAGTTGAAACTTAATGGTTTTCCAGCATAACATCAACAAAAGGTAACTCTTAAATGTAATGCAATTATATGCATCATTGGGCCATATTAATTATGGTCCAATTCTAATCACCACAAAACGAAACACACCCAAAGGACTTAAACCTGACCGTGATATGATTGGAGAAACAAATACCCACAAGCCTCCAAAGCAGGGTTTTTTAAATTCTGTTTAAGCAAAAAGTATTTTTTTTTCCTTTTCTTGTCATGGTTTTTCTCCTGTAGTGACACCACAGTCATGATGATGATGGACTCCCTGCAGCACTGTTCCTCAGCAATGTTTGCCTAAAGCATTGGATACACTCCCCTGCCGTAATGATATTCATAGAAACATATCTAATAACTATGCTAATTACGAGACAAAAGAGAGCATTTCCCCCTGCTTTGATAATCGTGGAAAGAACTGTGAAATCAGAAGCAGAGCGGAGATCTAGGGTATAAAATCAGAAACAAAAAAAGAAACTGTGAGGAGCTCATGCTTTATCATTAGAGCAATACAGCCCATTACCCAAGGCTTAGAACACTGCAATTAACCTTGCAATCATTTATTTAGGCTCCATATGTATGGGTCTCATAATTAATCCCCTCATATGTTGTTAAGCTCAGGAATCATCAGCTAAGCCTGTCATGAAGTTAGTCTGCCTAATCTTCTTGACCCCGACCTTCTTGCTGATCAGCTGATGTTCATCATTATAGCTGGAGATCTCACACATCACCACATATTACTACAGATTACACTAATAAGTCATTTTTGTAGTTTTTAAACTTCATTTAGCTTCATGCATGTCTGCAGCTTTCATTGAAATGTTTCAATCAATCAAGCCGAACACTGAAACAATTAAAAGAAAAATTATGTCATTAATGATTGCAAAACTATTTTCTTCAATTTAAAGACACTTGAGAGTGAAGACAGTTGATTAAACTTCTTCAATGCTAGAATAAAGAAAAAGCAAAAAAATAAAGACATTTTCTTTGACCCTCAAGCTAAATTAGCTTATTTTAATAAGTAATCATTAAAAAATCTCAGCTTTATTCTTTGAACCCATTATTGTTGTTTCTTAAATCAGAGCCCAATTCAAAAGCTAGCATCTGTTTTGGCATGGAGGCAGCGGGGTGAGGGTGGGGTGTTACTGCAGGCATGGGTTGCACATCCGTGAAGGAGCCATTAGTGCTGAATGATGTTTACAGGTCTTGGAACAACATCTGCTGCCGTCTAAAAGGACTTCTGGGAGAAATGTGCCTACCACATTCTGATACCACGGCCATTTGTGTCTGTGTTGGAAGGGTTTTTGAGAATATCTGGATATGATTTAATTTGAGGACTGCAGCTACTTTACAAAATCTAGCACTGTGTTTGCCATAAGACAAAAGGTTTATGTTTTGAACAGTAGATAACAGTTTAAAGAGACAACGATCATTGCAATGATTGCTTTGCTGCCTCTTGACCTGGGTGACTTTCTGTAATTGATGGAACCATGACTTCTTCTCTATAGCAGAAAATGAAGGAGAAGGTTTGACCTTTGCCATTACGTTAACCCTTAATACGTTTCCCGCTTCTCCCCCCTACAGGTTCAAAGCAGAATTACAACCATCATTCTCAAACCTGCCAAAGCCTCTAACAAGTGTAGGCTGCTGCGATGTGCACTGTGGCTTTAGCTGTTTGCTTTACTTCTAAAGAATTTACTCTTCATATTCTCTGATCAGAGCTGGGATCGGACCCGCTCTACCTCCTGAGCTACTGCTGCGCCTAAAGCCTGGTTCATGCTTCTGCGTCTGAGTGGGTGCGACGACATGCCACGCCTTTATCCGTCCTTCCAAGAGATCTTCAGCAGGCTCGAAACGACAGACGTGGTTGAGCCCGCATTTCTAAACATCCGTTGAACAAGACGCAGAACGCAAGCTTGTGATTGGTCAGGACGCCGCTTTTATCAAATTTTTGTCCAAAATTGTGTTCTCAAAAATGAAGGAAGCTGAAGATATCTAGCGACAGACTCGGAGCAGCATTTTATTCATTTGTGACTGGAGGAGTAAAAATATACTAATCAAGTGTTTTATTCGTGGATGGAAATGATGTGAAAGTTGGGTTTTAGAGGTGGCGAGCGCATGAGGAGGTGGAGGAGAATGAGGCAGAGATTTGTCCATGTTAAAACATCTAAGAAATGCAAAAAATCTCCCAAAAAAACAATATAAATACTTTTATAGATGCTCTATCTTAGACCAGAAACGTGACAAGATGCCCCAGAATGGCGCTACTCCCTCTGTTGTCCTGGCGGGGAATTGCTTTGCAACACTCCCCAGGAGACGGAGAAGTCCGAGAGCAAAACATCTCTGTTAAAGTGGAGCTGATGGAGAAGCATCAATTAGGCTTAACTCCTAGCCTTTAAATGAGCTAGTGGCACAGTGAACTCCACCCTGACTGTTGCTACACCTCTCACTTGTTCCTACCCAAATCACAGAGCTTTCCCACTTTCAAGCTCACTCCTGTTTTCCTTTGTTCATTTTTATTCTACATTTTAAATCTTTTTTTAATTTTATCCTTTAAAATATATATTTATTTGCTTTTATATTTTAAATCATTTTTAATTTTATCTTGAAAAATACTACATTCTTCTTCTTCTTCACGTGAACTGCAAATTTTGTTGTACAAATTTCAAAAATTCTTTTGTTTTCCAAATTTAATCTACTTGACTGAGAAAAAAAAACTTCTAGCCCAGAATCCAGACCATCCTTTGCCAAAGCAAAATAATGTGGCTTTACACGTGCATATTATTGCATATATATTCACATAAACATATAGGATGGCTTGCGATCACAAACAGAAGAATAATATGTATTTTGTTCATTAGTGAATTAGAAATTTTTGGAAACAAATAGAATAGCAATGCTTTACTTTCACATCAGTGATACATCGTGGTAAGGTTGAGGCATCTATAGAATAAAAAAAACATCATCTGACAGATTTAGCAGCTGATCTAAAAATACATTAGTTAAGTACATAAATGAGGAAATCAATAACCAGAGTTAATGTGTGGACACTGTAAACAGATGGATCCTTGTGGCTTTTTGCTTATTAGGCCTGAACACAAACAGCAACTCACAGATGAGGAAAGACACTTCTTCTTCATTTTTGCTCGTATATAGAAACTTTATTTAACATTTTTTAAAATAGAAATTCCTTGCAGCTCCTTCTGATGTATTTCCAGGCACGACCGAAATCGAGATGACTAATTATAGAGTAATGTGTAAGTGCATTTCCTGCTTAGTGATCAATCAAGAGATTTACATGGTAGTCTTTAGTCCCTCCCGGTTAACATATTAAAGAAGGAATTAAAGTTTAATGTTTAATTATAAAAAAGATCTTATATTAATTATTCATGACCTCTAATGATTAAGGTATTCATCTTCTTCTGGTTTCTTTTGAAAAATAAACTCTTTTTGTAGCTTTTAAATGTTAAATGAAAAAAAAACACTTTAAATCCTGTTTTAAGGTGTGTTGTTGCTCTCAGAGGAGGCCTCAACACGGGACGTGTGCACAGCAGTCTGTACAGCACGCTGATGGTTTAAAGGTAGAGCACTTGACAAATGGACTTGAACTTCAAACCAACGCAGGAGTTATTAATGTGTTAATTACCTTCTACGCTCAGTCAAGATCAAGTGATATTTGTCCATTTTTCAGCTCATCACCTGCTGTCTCCTGAGCGTCTGTCATTTGCTTTAAATGTATGGTTGTAACACCATTTTGTTGAAACTCAGAAGAAAATAAATCCTTTTTTACTATTTCGTAGATTGAAAAGTTTGCTCATTAAATTGAGGGTGGGTTTAGAAATGACCAGGGAGGTGTTTGAGCTGAAGAGTAAATATTTCTTGGAGCATCTTGAATTTTATTTGGAACATGTGGATGCAAACGTGCACGTCACAAATCCAAACATCAGTAATGATTAATAATGATAATGCATTATTGTACTAAGCCAAAGTGTGAGCAGAAGCATTGACAAGAGGCTGAAATCAATACAAAGCACGCAGTGTTCTGTTTTAGAGTAGAGAAAGGATCTATTATGGTGAAATCATGATTTATGTCAATGGCAGGAAGGATGTCAGGTTGAGCAAGGGATGGAGGTATACGCCAATAATGATAAATGCCCCCACACATGCCTGTAAAACCCCTCCCCCATCCTAAATAACACCGTGGAGCTCCTCTCCGCACACCTCTTCTCCTCGTCTCTCCAGCTGGGTTAGCTCTCGTCTAAATTGGACCCAAAACATGTTTCCTTTTATGTTTACATCAGATTTACTTCTCAGTCCTTATTTGTGCCGCTTGTTGTCTTTCCTGTGAGATCTGTTTATGTGGAGGCTGGTGCTCATGCCAATGATCCAGCGCAGTAGGGAGCACAGACCCCAGGCAGTCACCTTTAAGCTCAGGCTGAGCAATCCATCTCTGTCAGATATGTCCCGCATTCAGCACAGGCCAGACAGGAAATTAACAGGAGCGAGCAAAAAGTAAATAAATATATTAAAGGAAATCCTCAATTTCAACAATATAGAAAGAATTCCTGTGGCCTTTAATGTTTGAGTTTTGTACTTCATTTTTGTTTTTGTGGCTGAAATTTGCTCTAATATTGCAAACAATTAGATTTTTTAAATGATCATCTTGATCTTTTTGCTCATAATCAACTATTCAGGGTTTTGTGAGGGTAGATTGGCTTAGTGAACACGTGTCCCTTAACATGCATGGACCCATGCTTCTTGACTCTCGACGAGGAAGGCTGATGTTGGTTTAGCGTCCAGGTATCAGCAGAGAACGTCTTGGCTAGTAGAAGCTAGCTGTTAGCATTAGCAACTTCACAACACAGCAGAACTCCTTCAGGGTTTTGTTATTTGTAAAGATACAACATCCGTGTTGCAAAGCAAACAGCCAGTGTTAGAGTTACATTTGCTGTCACCCAATCCGAGGCGAGATGTCCAAATATCAGGATATAAAACTCCTAAATCCGCCATCTGAAGTAGGGATGGGACAGATCCGATCCAGTATTGTGTCGAGCTCCGATACGTACCTAATTCACGGAAAATTTCGACCCAACCTGGACAACTTTCCGATTCAGAGCTATGTCTTCTGAAATGCCTACGTGATCTCGGGTGTGTTATTTGGCATTATAGGATGTCCATGGAAGATCCTACCTTTCTCGCCTCTGACTGGCTAGAAGGGCTCTACTATGAATGGCCACGTGCCTCCTTTCAGGAAGTCCACTCACACTGCAGTTTACAGGTTAGCATGAGCAGCGCCATATTAAACCCTTCGAGGAGTTCATGAGGAAAATCAGCTCAGCGGCCTCAACTGCAGCCGATGTGATCCCAGCCGTCACTGTTTTAAAGCGCCTGCTAGCCTAGGACAACAGTACCGACAGCAGCATCAAAAAGGTGAAAAGCACGCCCCTCCAAGCCGTCAACAGACGACTCAGCAAGTGAATCTCTCTACACTGCCACTTTACTGGAAGCTCAATACAAAGGCAGGTGAGGCATATTTTATTAATGCATTGTTTATTAAGTTTTGAATTGAAAAGGTGAAATATGATTGTTATTGCTACACGAGCACGGATTTACTGTATTTTTGTTTATCAGATGCGCGTTGTTTTTTTAATGTCAATTTATTGATTTATTTATTTCAAATATTTGCAAACCTTCCTTTTTTGACGCTACAGGAGAAAGTCATTTAACTTCATTTCTGGTGATCGGATGAAACAGACCTCTGTATTTTATTTGGAGTGTTAGTATGGAAGTTTGCCCTTTGATCTCATGTTTGACATGTTTTACTGGCTGGTGGTGATTGGTATCTGGCCTGTTTCATTTATATGCCAGGGTTTGTTTCATTGATTGAGTGTATCTGCCTTGCATTTTAATAAATATCCATTTGAAACATTACAGTTGCATAATTTTTTATGGATGGACATTTTGCTGTTTTCTGACGTCATAATTATTTCAAGTTACCTTTCAGGACAGGTGTGAGGAACCCTGGTCCATCTAGGGACACTATCCAGCATATTTTAGTTTCAACCCTGCTTCAACACACCTGATTTAAATCAGCAAGTGATTAACAGGCTTCTGCAGAGCCTGATGAGCTGCTGAATGGGTGAATCAACCACTGGATCAGAAGTGTTGGTGCTGTTGGGCTCTTACTTATTTGGCTTACTCAAGTACAAATACTTGATTGTAGAGGAGTTTATTATAGCCTCATTAAAATCAACCATAGTGAACAAATAATAATCAATGATATTAAAGCAAATAGAACTCTAGTATTGGCAGATATCTAAATCAGGTATCGGAATCGAACCAGAAGTGAAAAAAATGGTGCACCCCTGGTCTGAAGCTCAGCTGTGCTGTGGCTCACCTCTAAATCCTGAAAATGGTGCACATGCATAATTTTTCTCCCTGAGTACAACTTACAAGGCATTCATTCCTACTAGAGACCACTTGTGTTCCACACCTTTAAAACTCTTGTGTTGAATTAAGCATCAAACTAAAACATCAACAGGTCCTTTGGATTTTTACAAAACCATACAAGAGACCAGGTTATCAGCTTGAGGGAAATAGGATAAAGTACTTTTGTGCAACCAACAACCAAACCTATCAGAGAACAACCATTTCAACCTTTAATAATACAGTTTCTTGGTCATCAAGACTGCTAGTTCTCAGCGTTGTTTCTAACGGACAGAATCAGCCTTCTCTACCCAAACAGTAAACGTTAGTCTGTTTTATCCAACTGTTTAATGTTGACTCTGTGATCTGTGTTGTTTAACTACTACTATCAATAAACTACCAGCCTGATTACTCTCTTTCAGGGATAAACATTGAACATAATTCTCAGCGGTCGTCCAGGGAACTCCAACCTCTGATTGTTTCTCCCAGCAGTCAATGGGAGGTCAGGAAAGCTGATAACTGTTGCGCCGACTGACTAAGGTGTAAGTAATTGCCATTCAGTATTAACCCCGTGGTTCACCCTCCACCCTAGACCTCACCACCTCCCTGCTTTCAGACCCTCCTTATCAACTTCATTAAATATCAGTTAATTCGTGGCTGCTTCTTAAAGCCAACTCTGCACCTAACTGCAGCATGTGTTGTGTGTGTGTGTGTGTGTGTGTGTGTGTGTGTGTGTGTGTGTGTGTGTATGGATCTTTTCCACTCTTTGGTATTACGAGGACACGCGGCTCCCATAGTGTGTAATTGATGGAGACAGATAGCAGTCAGATGTGATTAGTTCCAGCTTGGGAAGCAGTCCAGCACTGACACGGCTGACAGGAGAAAACAAAGAGGTGCAAAGAAAGCAGTCGAAAGAACTTACTTTAGCTGTTAGGTTGCAGGGACAAACAGTCACCTGCCTGTAAATGTACAGGCATGTTTTAGTTTTTTTTAATGCACATAAATCTTAAATTTCATAGCAGTGTGTGCCGAATTTGAAATATGATTGTAAAATAAATCGAACAGACTACTTAGCATGCATGAGTAAAAACGACAGCAGTGGACACCCTCTCTGATCCATATTTGCTCTGTGACGCACAAACATCTCCCCTCTCCTAAGCCTCTAGCAAACAGGATCATCAGGCCTATATTTACATATCGAATAAATAAGCCAGGATATCCTGATGCACTTGCACACTGGGTTGAAAAAATTATAAAAATCCATATTCATGCGAAAGTTTAATTTAAAAGCTCATGTTTACCTAGCTCTACAAATCACAGCGATAGATAAATTATTACCCAATTCAAATATTTAAGGTATCTTCAAAACTCAACCCTATCCTGCAATAACAAATTCATAAAATAATTTGATCCAAAATGTTTATCTCGCTTCGTTGTCAGTATTGATTGCATTAAAACGTGTTCACAAATATCCTAAAGTGCAACATTTCTGGAGCTTCTTTTCAGAGCTTGCGCTTTCACGTTCTTATGCACGCCAGTGAAGACCGCAAGAGCAGAGGTGCCGGTGCACAAGCAGCTGACAAAATGTTTCTGCAGCAGGAACATGATCTAAATGCTAATCAAACATCGTTTACAGCTGGCTTTATTCCAGGCTCCTGAGAGACTGTCCCGTCTTGCTTCTTTGCCATGGTAACCAGAGATTCATTTCAGAGGTGTCATGCTGCATTATCATCTCACCAGCTCATCCGCTCCCCTCCGCCCTCTGGCTCGCATGCTTTTGTCCCCTCTCTGTTCAGACCCCTCAATCTCCAACCTGCCCAGCATCCTGAAAGGGAAACAGCTCCTATCTTGCTCTGGCTCAGATAATACATTGATGTGATTTCTCTCTCTCTCCACACACACACACACACACACACACACACACACACACACACACACACACACACACACACACACACACACACACACACACACACACACACACACACACACACACACACACACACACACACATATCCCCCTCTCCATTCAGACGGACAAACATGTGCTTCAACCAGCCTATGGAAGAGATTATGTGTGGAAAGTGCTTTTCTATGAAATGTGAGGCATTTGAGAATCGTATTAGTATCACCATTAACATCACATCCACTCAGTCACGCTTTTTCTTTTCTTTAAATATTTTTGATGAATTTTATTCCATTTTTCTTTGTTTCTTTTACATAAACCAACAGGAGGAACAAAAATAAATAAATAATAAATGATGGAGCGCTGCAGTAATGAGCCTCTGACTGTCTTAGACCACTTAGCTTTCTCAGTCCAACGACTTATTGCTGCTCTTTAATGCTAGCGTAGCACCATTAAACTTTAATTAACAAGTATTTGCAAGTAGACAAATCACTTCCACTTTGCATGTAAAATGTCAAACCATTTTTTTCACTTCCTTCAGTGAACCCCGTCGGTAACGGTGGAGATGAAGAGAAAGATGCTTTGTAGAGAGGAAATGTGAAAAAGGAGAGGATTTATGTTTTCCACCTCAGTTATTGGTTTTCTGTGGAAGATTATGACACCAAAAACATATCTGTATCTATCTATTATGCATTTTTCTTCTATGTCCTTTGGTATTCTGAAATGTGGTCAAATGTGTGTATAAAAAACTTCAGAAAAGAGCGATTAATCAATAAATTAATCATTCACTTCTGTACTTTGCGAACTTAAAAAAAATACACAAAACAGTTTATAAAAGCTTAGAAAAGCCTTCCGAATGGTTTTCAACTTTTTTTTAGGTTTAATGAAAAATAATGTAACAAATGGGTCTGTTGCAGTTTAGGAATCCAAATTATGAAGATAAAGTATATATGTTGAAATGTAAATGGGTTAGGACAAGGACGCTAAGTGAAAACAGTTTTGAATATGTGTGTAATTTCAATTTAAAAGATTGAAGGCGCAGTATGTAAGAATATAGTGAGAATTTTACAGTGAGAAAATTCTAAAGAGTCCAATGTTTCAGCCATTTTGGAAGGAAGGTTATACTGAAACATGTCATATCCAGCGGGCTGTGAGGTTTGCCGGTTTTTCTCATTTCTAAACAATGGAGAAAAGGTACATAACTACTGTTTACCATCAGTGAGTGTGGGGTTGCCATGTCTCCTGCGACGACCGCTGGCAAAAAGCTCCAGAATTGTTTAAAGTGGTTGCAGTAACCAAATTTTACCACAAGATGTCATTTATTCATTTCTACATAATGCACCTTTAAATATTGGCAGAAATGTTATAAAATTCCTTCCACCCGTGTTATGCGAAAGTACCATTGATACCTAGTCTTACTCCTAATTTATACCATGTCTATATAGATACACAATGTACAGCAATATGACCCAGTGTTTGCATGACTTTGGTCTTTTCTTCTCTGAACTGAAGCTGTTCAAACTGCTTTGATAAAGAATGTAAATGTTTTACCTACATGGAAAAAATGAGCAAAAACACAAAATTTCATGCAGCCTTCCATTTTTTTTTTTTTTTTTTTTTTTTTTTTTGTAGAATTTCCTTCAAGCCTTCTCTTTACAGACGAACATAATATGTTTGTGAAAAGATGGGAGATTCAAGCACTTCTCTGTTTGAGTCTCAGGGATCTGGTTTTGTACAGAAAGCCATGAACCCTTACATATGCAGAAGAGTCCAAACTGGCACCTTGCCAGATCAAGTACCGCCAGACGCGTGCCAAAGGATATCCCTTTTGTTTCATGCAAAATGGCTTCCTGAGGCTGCAGTTAACAACAATGACGGTGAGCATGGTTTTTGAAATGTGACGTGGCCGTCTGCCTCATAAGCCCCAGTTCCCAGGAGACTAAAAAGGCAGCAAAAAGGAGAATTTTTTATTTTAAATAATAAAAAATAAACAACACCGAGGAGTTTGAGTGCGGCTTAAAATGACTGTATATCTCGTTACTGCTGGAATCATTAGCAGTAAAAACATAAAAATGTATTTCTAGTAAAGTCTCTGTGCACAAATCAGATGCTATAAAAGTAAAAGCCCAAATGCTCCACCTGTTCATGAGCAAAAGTCAAACTTGTGAGATTTGAACTGAACCTAACCCTAACCCTAACCCATCCTGCATCACTTCTGGCTGTGCTTTATTCCACCTTAAAGGTTAGGCAGCTTAAATGTTCCCTGGTCTTACACTGAGCTGCTCCTGTCCCACTCCTGGTGGCTTTAAAGGCCGAATAAACAGATTTAAATAATAACAAACAAATAAAGCCTCAGAGGCTGAAACGTGTCTGCCTTGGAAACTGCAATCGCCAATTTAAAAATACTTTCATTTCTCACTGCTAATCCAGGATTGGGTCATGGAGATGGAAGATCCAGGAGGGAAAACCAGACTTCCCTCTTGAGTTCCTCCTCGGGGTCCCCAAAGCGAAAGATATTTAATCCCTCCAATGAATTCTGGATCTACCCTGTGGGACCTCCAGAGAAAGACAACCATCCAAACCCCCAACAACCTTAGCTGACTCATCAACGAGGAATCTCTACTCCAAGCACTACTTGGAGCTCCCCCAACCTTCTCTCTAAGGGCGAACCAAGCCACCTTATTGCGGAAATCCATTTCAGCCACGCATGCGCAGGATCCTAATCATGAAGGTTGGACCACAAAGTTTAGAGTTTTGACCTTTTTTGTATTAAAACCACCACTCCACCATGCCAAAGAGGATGCCGAGATACTTAAACTCCTCCAATGGTAGAGGGGGTGCACCACCCCCATGTGCAGGCATCAGGGAAGAGGTCAGACTCAGACCAATGCAAAGCCCTAAAGAACAACTTAAGCCTGGTTCATACTTGTCCATCAACTTGGACACCGATTTGCATGGATGGAGACATTTTCCTCACAGACTTCTTTGTTGCCTGGGGAGTGCTGCCAAGCAACTGCCCACCATGACAATTAAGGGCGTAACACTTTTCTGCCACCATTGCAGTCACATCTGTGGTCCACAATGGTGTATTTGTATGTATGGTGTAGTGCTTATGTATTTCTCTGTCTGCTCCATGAGTGCTGCTACATACCTTTTGGCACTATCTTTAAACAACCTGCCAAAGTGTACTTGCGTTCATGAATTATGGTGCTGTGTGTCTCCATATCGCCACAGACAGAGAAGTATAAACAAGGCTTAAGTCAACTTCTTGAAGCCATGCCTAGAAGGTGATCAATAAACTCTTGGTGGTCATGTTCTTCCTGGACCCACAAAGGCTACAGAGAACAGTTGGCCAAGCAGAGAGGCCCAGACTTCCCTCTCCCCAGCCGCTTGTGTCAGCTCCTCCAAGGGAATCCAAAGGTGTTCCATGGCAAGCCGAGAGACATTGTCCCTCCAACGTGTCCTTGGTACTCCTTTGGGCCTCTTGGCTGGATATATCCAAAAAACCTCACCAGGAAGGCACCCAGGAGGCATCCTAACTAGATGCCCGAACCCTTCCATCTGGCTGGCTCCTCTCAATGTGGAGAAGCAGCGCATCTACTCCGAGTCCCTCCCAAATGATGAAGCTTCTCATTTTGTCTCCACGATCTCATTCTTTTGGTCACTGTCTAAATTACCTTAAAAATTACATTTTTTGTAAGCGAATCCAAAAGAAATAAACACTTTATTCCGAAAGCACTGAGCTCAGATGCTTATGAATTATTAAATCATCACCAAAGCCGCCTCCCCTGTTTCCATTCACTCTGGTGCTTGATTTCTACCAGCGCCTTCAGTGAATGCTGTACAGCAGCCTCTTTGAATGGGTCATTACATTAAACTACATTTCCCCCTCAGCCCCGTGGCGAGTTACCCTGAAGCTGCCGACACAGAGCGGGAGGTCTAACTGTCTGCTGTATTAGTGGGTTAATTGCCATGTCCCAGTCTCCACTGGATTGTGAGCAGGACATTTTAGTTTAATTGTGAGCCATCCGCAGCCTGCCACTGGTGCACCGTGGGAGTATGAAAGTAGTGGTGAAGGTCTTCACGATGCTGTTGACAAAAGCAGCTTGTTTGGTGATATACTGCCACCTACTGGCTGGATTCCCAAATGCAGTTTGAAAACAATGGCGCACGCGCACGCACATACACACACACAAGCAAAAGAAAACATTTTACCTTTTAGAATTTGTGTTTAATTTTACATTTTATACTTATTTTGACCTTTTACAGCTTTTAAAACCCTGCATTACTGCCAGTGACGAAGAAATAAATAACAGAAAACAAGCCAACACACAAGTGGGTTCCCCGGCCACCCCCCCACCCCCTCCAAACTGTGTGGGAAATTAGCATTTTAATGGCTCAAGCTGCTCTCTGTCCCCACATCAGAATGGAAGCTCAGCTGAAATCATGGGTGACTGCTTCCGAATGATCCACCCAGATAAACCGGCTCCCGCATAAACACGGGAACGGAAAACAAAATAAAAAAATAAATGGCGTGGTGATAAAACCCTCTGGCTGGATGCACCTCATATAAAACAAATCACTTTATCAGATATAACTCGCCAAGATGCAAATTAAACTAAAGGACCACGAACGGATAGACAGGACGGAATAAAGTTAACCTTTGTGGATCACATTTAGTGGATCTCCTCCTCTGACTTTTAATCATCTGGAACTTTCACAAAATGACTTCAGTCAACTTGAAAATGAAGCTAAAACAGAAAAAGATCGCAGCTAAATTAAGTTTCATTATTTACATTTTTTTACTTCTCCAAGCAAAAGGGGTCATCTGTTTATTTGTCAAACCTAAACACTGTGATCAAAACTCGGACATAGTCAGACTTCAAATAAAAAAACTTATTTTTTTTCTGGTTAATATTTCTAGATAATAAATAAAAGAAAGCAACATAAGTATAGGAAACAACCCTCTCCTACATACCCTACATGTCACATTGCTGCCATCTAGTGGTAAAAGCCTGTCTGTACTTGTTGACTCAGAAAAACAACACTGGATAAAAAATGTTTGATTTATTTACTCATAATGGCAACAAGTGATAAAATAATAAAATAATTAATTTTTGTAAAGCTCATTAGTCACCTTTACTATTAGGTATAACTTGAGAAGATTAGAAAAATAAGTTTTTCACAAATTAACATGTACTATTGTTTACGTATGTGACAGGGTGAGCATCCTGTCACTAAATCCCGATTTATGGTGCGCCCTGGGCCCTGGCTACATGAACACAGGGATGTACCTTTGGCTGACTGGTTAGCGAGCGTGACCATCAACTGGGAGGTTGGGGATCGAATCCCACCTGGGCCCTCGTTTCTCCACGTTGCCACATTTAGTATTATGTCAGACAGTATAGTGTCCAATGTGGGGGCTCATGGACAAGTATTCCATCAATGACTGATGCGTGAGGACTGGACAGAGGGAGATAAAGTTGATTTTGAAGCAAAAAGGGAAAAAAAAACTGCAGGTTGCAAATTAAATTTAAGTCCCAACCCCATTGCTGTAAACAAACATTAGAAATAGTAAAACTCTGAGATTTTTTCCAAGGGTTTAATTTTGTTTTTTCCACACATTCTTATCTTGATGCTGTTTGCTATTAAATACAATCTTCTATAATAAATTCACTTAAAAACAGTGATTATATGTAAATGAACAAGCCGGCCCTCTGTGCAGGCTTCACTTAACGATGGGAACCAACAGAGCTGCATCATAAATCTTTATTTACGCCATTAGCACCTATAAGAAAACAGCTTTAAATAGCTGTCAGTTGCAGTTTGATAAAGGTAAAAGTATTGCATTGATGCTTAAAATGAGAGCAATTATTTAAAATAAACAAACGTCTAACGCGGTCGTTCCTTTTAGTGTTTCCACTCATTAATGAGTCAGTGACAGTGGTTTAAGCGTTTATTTCATCATGTTTTTCTGGGGATGGAGGAGGTTTGGTTTCCCTGGTGAGTGTGTGTGTGTGTGTGTGTGTGTGTGAAGCTAAAAAGAGAAAAATCTGAGGAGTAAATAAGAGAAATACACTGATTTTAACACAAACAGATGCACCACAGCTCTGTGTGTTATTATCAGAGCACACAAGCTGTCTCTGTAGCATCAGCTATTTGGTGCCTGACTCAGCATCAGGTGATGATACATCAAATCCAGCGATGGTGATGTCTACGGTTTTATTTAACGTTGTCTCACGGCCAGAGTGGAATCGTGCTCTGGAACAGAGGCGTCATTTGAGGCAGATTTTATAATTAAAGCCAGAAAATTAACTGATGGGTCCCTAAAAATCAGAGAAGCTTCATGTTGTTGGAGCCACACTTACCCAACCTGTGATAAATAGCACAAAAAGATCATATATAGTGGATAAAGATGAACTTAAGATGTAGTGTTGTGTCAGGCCAGGAAGTGGAAAATAATAGTTGACCAAAAGATTCTGTTTGACAAACATTTTCACATTTGATTCATCGGGTTACAGTCTGTTGTGACGGGCAGTTTATTTACAATATAGCAATCACACACACACACACACACACACACACACACACACACACACACACACACACACACACACACACACACACACACACACACACACACACACACACACACACACACACACACACACACACAAAGAAGACAAACTTTGCAAAGACTTTTGAATAAGAGATTTAATCAAGTGTTCAAAATGAAAACAATCAGATAAAATCCTTCAAAATAAAATCCTCCTGTCTTTTCTAAATACTGGCTGCTTATTATGGGCCATCGAGAAGTACTCAAAAACATACAACCACCAATGGTCATCAACAGCTTTCTTTATAAAAATATCACCTTGGTGTTACACAGATTCACAGCGTTGACTGTGCAGAAAAGAGAGAGACTTATTTACATGAATACAAACAGAACAGGAAATCAAAATGGGAACAGAAATAAAAATAAAAGCAGTTTGGAGATAAACATGAGCAGTGCAGAAAGTCCCACAAGGCAAAGCTGGAACAGTTCTTGCTTTAAGGTCTTTAAATGGACACTCCTTAATCTGTTTCATTTGTCCTGGAAATAACAGACGGCTCATTAATTACAGTTTCATGAGAGTAAAAATGCATTTTAAACAGGTGAACATCAAATACTTTGTTTTTTATTAGCTCTGAAAAATGAAATATTACTTTAAAATATTATTTAAATCAAAATTTAACTGAATAATCTAAATAAAAGAAAAAATGATGATTTGTATGTTGTACTCGAAAATGAAAAAGTGTGAAAGAAGCATTCCCACAACTAGAAAATCTAATTGCTTCCATCTATTGAAAATTCAAAATAAAAATAAATAAATAAATAAATAAATAAATAAATAAATAAATAAAAATTATAATCTAATCCATCTGAAATCAGATTAGAACAAAAACGTTCCAAAAAATGTCCAAAAAGCTGGACTTTAGGACAGTGAGCATGCATGAAGGACATTTCTTACCTTTCAGTTGTCCTGCAGGAAAGCCAAAGTGGAAATACTGACAGAGTTTAGTATCGACAACGAGTCTGCCAGTGCTGAAGAAGCAGAGAGACACAATAATAATAAAAAAGAAACAATACTTCATTTATGCCATGGTTAGCCATTCAATCAGTGAGAAGCATAAAAGACAAAAAACATCACATAAAACACAATAACTCGTTTGAAAGGTTAAATAAAAAGTAAATGACAAAATAAAGCATAAATGGTCACAATGTCAAACGTTTCACTCAGAGACGATGAATGAAAAAACTAAACGACCTCTAACATAAGATAAAGGTGAAGAAAAATGTCCATCTGTTATAATTTAAGAATATCCACTCCTACTGGTGATGAGTGATGGAGGATGAGAAGGATGGCGCCCTCTGCTGGTGGAACATGAGATGACTGGGTCGACAGGCAGATGGGAGGTGGATCACGACAACACGCTGGTGTTTTGTGAGTCGACATCCCGCATGCTCAGAACATCTGTACTTACTCCACTTTCGTATATCGGGTTGTCAAAAGCCGACTCTTCCATCATGTTGTCATACGGAGGTGAGGACGCGGGCATTCGGACAGACTTCCCTTGAAATCTGAACAAAGAAAGAAAAAACAGCCTTTGAAGCTTTTGTTTTTAACTACAAATGAATAGAATAACATTTATTTGTTACTTACTTTGCAAAGTAGACGTAAATCCCTAAAACAACCACCAAAATGATGGCAGTAGGAATGAAAACTGCAAGAGTAATATTGGTTCCCTCCATGCTATAATCCATATTGACATCTGAAGAAGACAAAATGGAAAAAAACCATGACTTCTGAGCAATTTTCAAAAATAAAAATAAATAGTTGTTGCTGTCCTGATTTTAAAGCCTTACCATCGAGCTGTCGTTCACTTACATACTGTGCTGAAGCTGCTGCAAAGACAGACCTCGATAAACACACAGCTCAAAACTCTCAAAAGTAAGATGTAACAGATGGTTGTTTAACCTCTGCAGGCAGGAGGAGTGCTGTTCCACTGTGAAGGGTGTCCAGGGACGCAGTAGATGGTGGCGCCGCCCTGCAGCTCGTACCCAGAGCTGCAGGAGAAGGTGAGAGTCTCTCCTGCTTGGTAAAAGGCCTTTTCAGAGCTCTGCACGCTGGTGGAGACTGCTCCAGGGTTTCTGCACGGCTCGTACTTCTCAGCTGAGGGGCAAGAAGGTTCATTTTTGTTTTTGTTTGATTTGATCAAACAAGGAATTAAAAAACGGATTTGTGACTGACCAATACATTTGGGCAGCCTGTCGCTCCATTTAGGAACGGCTGAATCTCGGTTGTAACAGGTGAGGACGCTGGATCCAGAAAGGATGTAGCCTTTGTTACAGATGAACTGGACCGTGGCTCCGACGGCGAAGCGGCTGCCTGTCATCACTTTACGGCTGTGCTCCACGTTCCCAGGATCTCGACACGTCAAAACTGGTGGATTTTAAAAAGACAAAAGATAATGATGAAAGTTTAGTAGAGTAAAACAACCAAAACCAAAAAAAAGAGAGTTTTACTGCTAAAGTTTATGTGCAAGAAACCATCTATGCTCATAAATGCTTCAGTCTGAACAAAATTTTCTTCAGAGATTTCAGAAAAGTCAATTTCTATTTAATTTGACCTTTTATTTCTAGATTATTGTTTTATTGAAATTTTCTGGTCTAAGTTAAACTTTTCTGAAAATGCATGTAAAGAGTGAACATAACAGGTGTTAAATGTCTTTGAAAATACAAATATTCTATCTTAAAATAAATCTAAAAGATTAACTTCAAACGCAATATCTGGTGTAGCCCTATAATTCTGTTATTTTCTATAGATTTTTATGATGACTTTTTCTGTGATGCTGAAAAAAAAACACCATCTCCTTCAATAAAAGCTATAAAGTTTGACACGTTTTTCTTAAGGTGCTTAGATGATGATAAATAAGTTCATGGATGCGTGTTTTATTCATTTGTTTAACCCTTGGGTGCACAACTTACTAACACACACACACACTGTTCCACAAGTGGGGTTAAAATGACCCAAATAAAAATCAATGCGCTTTTGCAACAAACTGGATTTTAGTCTTCAAAATCTTTTACATGAAGAGTTGTAATGTGTTCATATTCCATGTATTCCTCATAAAACATGTTTGTGGCATGAGGCCATTTGCATTTCTTTTGTTTTCATTAATTTTAAGAAATTACAGTTTTTGTATCACCACCGGTAGAGCAGGCTGTTCAGTAATTGGAAGGTTAGTGTGCTAACCCACCTTGCCTGCTGGTGGTTGGAGGGACCGGTGGCGCCTGTGCTCAGCATCCTCGCCTTTGTCAGAGTGCCCCAGGGCAGCGGTGGCTACGATGTAGTTCTTCACCATCAGTGTGTGAATGGATGATAAAATGTAGTGTAAAACTCTTTGGAGTCCTCTGACTGATACATTTTTTTTCTTACGATTCACATTTTACCAGCAGATCAATCAATCGGGTTTCAAAAAGTGTTTGTCAGGAGGACGAACAGAGAACATCCAGCAGGTCCGGAGATTATAACACTGTCCACACGTATGTACACGCACAAACATCTCATCTCCTCTGACTGTGTGGAGCTGCCACAAACTACTCGCACCTGGCTGTGACCACTGCAGACAGGGGTACTGCATTTCCATCATCAATCAGTGGCGTTGAGATCTTTGTGTCTTTAACACAACTGGCACCTCTTTCTCTTCTGCTGGCCCTGTGTTCTTCTTTCCTGTGGCCGGATTGCAGAAGTTTTTGTCACTTCACACCTTCCCATTGCTTCACTGATGTAGGTTGGTAGGGTTAGGATACCTTCCAGTCAACTTTTCATGTGAGGTGTCACAAGCTCCTTTGAGAGCTCTGTGAGGAAGTGTCATCATCCATCGGTGATGTCTATGTAAAATTCAGGGTGTGAAGCCCCCAAAAACCGGATAAGCATCAATCATGTTGTACCAAGGACCATGGGCCCCCCTTATGCCTGGCTTTTGCAGGCGTAGTTGCCAACCACCTGGTCCATAGTGTCTATTTTGGTTGTAGAAGAGAATCACTTCTGTGTTTTTCTTTGGGTTGTTTTCATCTGCCACATTGCTGTGGTGCATTGTTAGCTACTGTTTGCTAATACAATACAGTGTTACCTACCTAAACACAATGCTGTTAGCTAACAACAAAGGAGGCTAATCTGATCACAAATTACAATCTGTTAAAAATGGAGATAATACTTACATGCAGAGTTGTGGATTCGAGTCAGACTCGAGTCACTGTTTTAATGACTTCTGAATTGACTTGATAAAATCTATAAAGACTTACGACTTGAACGCCAATGACTTGCGACTTGAATCGACTTGCATCTGTTGACTTGATGATGACTTGAGCATATTTGATATTTTAGCACAAAAGTGGCACGACATGGACAAAAATCATAAATCATTCTTGGTTCTGGGTTTGATCTTGTTCTGCTAAATTTCAGTTGCACTTTTTGCTTGTTTGAGCAAATAAATGAAGCTTTAAGAAGCTTTAATTCTGGAATTTATTTATTTTTATTGTCATTAAATTGAAGTTGGACAGATGAGTTGATTATGACTTGAAAATTCAAAGTTAAGGACTTGGGCTTGACTTGGACTTACACATCATTAACTTTGGACTCAACTTGGACTTGATTGTCTTTGACTTGGACTTGACTTGAGGTTTGACTGGAAAGACTAGTGACTCACTTGTGACTGACAAAGCAGTGACTTGGTCACACCTCTGCTTACATGCATCAGATGTGTAAGTGGAACAATCAGATTTGCTAAGAATTAAATGTTCATAAAATAATCCATAGAAAATGCTTGGGATTATTTTTGACCCCACTTGTGGAAAAGTAGGGTCAGTTTTTAAAAGTAATGAAAAAATAAATTAAAATGCAAATGGCTCCATGTAACAAACATGTTTTTTTTACCTGGAATATGAATATATAACAAATTTTCATTTTAAAGATTTTGAAGAATAACAACCTGTGGGGTCGTTTTTGCATCTAAGGGTTAAAATTTAAAGCATTCAATTAGCCTTAGTTTTGTGGTACTGATTGATTACATGCGTTTTATTTGATTTACATTTTATTTCCCTAAGTTTGTATTAAGGTGCTCATGATGTTGCTAGTTCTGCTAAGTATTTACATTTATCACAAAACTGTCATCAAAACCAGCATTTTAAGCATTTCAAACGGTTCGTGACAGATTTCTGTACTAAAATGAATATGTGACTGTTGTTCCAAATAAAATAGCCTGAAAATGTTAAAAGGTCCCTCAGATATTATAAAAAGGTCAAGACAGTAGACAAACCTAATGAATAATGACTAAAACATTAAGTAAAAACTTCGTAAGTTGATTGTTCTCTTATTTAAATGTGCACCTCGTGTGGTCAAATGTGGGCACTGCAGCCTGTTTTTATAAACAAAACTGGTTCTACTGTAGATGACCAGCAAAAACGAGTCATAGACAGTAAGTTGATAAATACATTTTCATATCTGGTGTTAGCACTCTTAGGTGGTTTTCGGAAGGGAGTACTTACAACACTCATTACGGTAAAATGCCTCTGTCGTTGGACGTAGAGGAAGTGTGGTTTTTTGCCATCTTGCTGTTGAAGTTCTGAACAACTCATTAAAAGAAGCTTTTAGCCTGCTGGCACTGTAGCGTTCGCTTAGCATAGATTCTGTAATTTCACGGGCTCACTGGTTGTAAACAATAACTACGTTTTTGTTTTGTTTTTTAAAATGAGAAAAACTGAGCCATTTAAATGTAACCTTCCTTCCAACATGATCGAGACATTAGACTGTTCTGTGATCCTTTCACTGAAGAATTCTTACATCTTGCTCTTTTAATTACTTTTATTTCATTAAAAATGTTTTCATGGATAGTTTAGTATAAATCTGTGATGAGACGGTAAAGAATCCTCATTAAAACTTGAACATTTTCCTAGTTTCCGCACATAAATGAGCCTTTACATACCAAAAGTTGTGTTCTCCGAACTTTTGCTTTAGAATTTTTTGGTTTCCACCCAACTTTTATAACCAGACAGAGGTGTCAGATGTTTTTCAAACCCCCCTCTCACCTTCATCACATCTTGGCACGTCACCGCTCCAAGTGAGATCCCACTGGCACATGAGGATTTCAGAGCCCACCAGCGTGAACCCGGGGTAGCACTGGTAGGTGACCACGGTGCCATGGATCAGGTCGGGGTGGGATGTGCTCTTCCACCCGTTGGGGATCTCCGGCAGTTCCGGGCATGTGTCATTCCTTGGCACCTCTGTTCATTATTATGTGCATCACGTTCATGGGAGAGAAATAAAAATTAGAAATCAAGACTTGGGAGCAGAACAAAGAAAACACTTTATTTTAAGGGGAAAGGTGTGTTAGAGAGCCTCGAGGAAAGCCAAACATTAATATGTAACACCTTCTGCAGAGAATCGATGTGGCTGTTGAGTTTTTTGTGGTCTCAACAGGAAAAGGGAAAAATAAAGAAAATGTAAACAGAGGTTTGTGATGTGAGCTGGAAGGAACACAGCATGTTGCTCGGCACCTGTCAATATCTGCCTTCTTGAGGGCTGCACAAATGTCTAGTACCTAAAAAGCACTGGGTTGAATCAGCTGTTTGTTGTTATTGTTTTTCTTTGACTTTTATCATCTAATTCTGTGCATCTGGGCTAAATCAGAAGCACAGGAAGAGAGAAGAAGGAATTGATTTTACTCAGTTTTGTCAAATGCATTGGTGCTGTAAGAGCTGTGGTGCCCCCTGGTGGCGAAAGAAGGCTAAGGGGACCGTAGGTCTGGATTGTACAGAGCTGCTGCTGTTGGTTAGCCTAGTGAACTAGACCAAATTCTTGCTTTGCAAAGTTTGGTCTAGGCACGCTCCATTGGAACCTCCGCAGCTCCTACCAGGACTCTGGCTAGCCAATCACAGCTCTCTAGAGGGGTTTCAAACACATAAAGAGCTGTGATTGGTCCATAATGGTGGGCCAATCATAGTGCTCTATCTGCTTAGTGAACAAATCACAGAGCTTTATCCGATTTGTGGGCCAACCAGGGAACTCTATATGCCTGGTGGGTGGGATGATGCAACAGAGTGAAACAAGAGTATGTCACATTCATTGTCCAGTGGAATGCGGACATTTGAAAGACAACGGTAGAACCCGCCCCACAACCGAGAGCCGTCAATGGAGCATGGCCAGTCTGGCTTGCCAGGCTAGCTGTTGGTCACTAGTTTGACAATTTTGGTAACTAAAATAAACGGCACAGTTTGCAAGCTTTGAAGTGAGAGAAATGTAGAATTTAGCTTGATTTTGTTCTCCGTTTTGCTGCAGCTGTCTCTCTCCTGGAACATCTGACTCAGTTAGAGACAGATGTTTAATGCAGGCTGTAGTAGTGTGAATCCTTCGTCACAATTTGGAGAATAATAGCAACCAAGACAAAAGTTGATCTGCTCATTAGGGTTGAAATGCTGTTCTAAAACATTGCAAAAAAAGCTTTGTACTCATAATAATGACCCACTTTGCAACTAGCAATGTCAAACCTAAACATTTCTTTGAGAAGGTGCTGCACAGATGTTTCTATACATGGAATGAATTTTGTTTTCATAGCATAGCGCCTCCTGCAAATTTTGCTTATTTAGCTAATTTAGAGTACCACAATGAAAAATGAAAGAGGCAGTAGACTCACCGAAGAAGTGAACCACAAATCCATTGTTGTAGCCGTAGATGTTGGTGGCAGGATCCGACTGAAACTGGATGGTCACATCAGCCATGGAGGTGTAGAGCTTGAAGTGTGGCCGAGTGCCGCTGTACTGACCCAGGATGTTGGCTGTCAGGTCATCACCATCATAAAAGGTCAACTGGTCGTTCTTACCCAGATTGAGCCTGAAACAAAAACATAAAGACGGTAAAATACACACATAAGTAATGACATTGTGTAGTTCCTGAGAATTTCAAACAGAGACCACAATGTTAAGCGGTACCATTGAGCTGGTGAAAGCAAAAGCTGATGAATTAAGGCAATGTCAGCATTCATTTGATTTCTGTGTATACTGGATGGAAGTGATGTGAAGTAAACACTAAATAATTCATAGCCTCCCAGCCCTAATTTCCTTCATGAATAGATGCAAATGTGCATATATGGATGTACCGGACTATAATGAATGTTTGTGGCAGAACTAACAACTTGCTTTTCTTGTGAGAACTCAAATTACATAATAATAATAATTTATTATTATTATTATTATTATTATTATTATTATTATTATTATTATTAAATAATTAAATACATACATACATAGATACATAGATACATAGATAGATGATAGATAGATAAATAGATGATAAATAGATGATAGATATATAGATGATAGATAAATAGATGATAAATAGATGATAGATAGATAGATAGATAGATAGATAGATAGATAGATAGATGATAGATAGATAGATAGATAGATAGATAGATAGATAGATAGATAGATAGAAGATAGATAGATAGATAGATAGATAGATAGATAGATAGATAGATAGATAGATAGATAGATAGATAGATAGATAGATAGATGATAGATAGATAGATAGATAGATAGATAGATAGATAGATAGATAGATAGATAGATAGATAGATAGATAGACAGACAGACAGAGAGATAGATCTAAACCATGCTGTGAGTTTTTTGCATTCTAGTACAAATTCCCTAGACTTTCAGAATTTTGGCCTCTTGATTAACTTAAGAATATATTAACCTTTTCGTCCTATGTTCTTGTTCATTTAATAAACAACAGCAGGTTTGACATTTACTCACACACACGGGATGGAAAATGAGAAGAAAAGAGAAAACCTATGGAAGTTTTAGTTCCAAGCTTTTATTAAAATAACAGGAAACCAGGTCTGAATGTATTGACCAGTAACAAAAAGGTGGCGATTGGCTGCATATTTCAGTATAATCACTTATTAAATTGGTATTGGGTGTGTGAAATTTACCAAATTTAAATTAGATTTTTTTATGAAGGCTGAAAACAGGACTCTTTGCAAAAAATCTAACATCACCAGGCACTTCAGATCAGTTCGTGGACAGCAAACCTTCACAATAAATAACAATGTCTTCTTTAATTCAAGGAGGAAATACATCTGCAGCGAGAGATTTTGCACAAAATGTGAATGAAGTTGCATCAGGGAGTTGCCTGTTCCTGTGTGCATGTGTGCAGAAACTGGACATTGTTAGCATCAAATGTTAAGAAGCAGACGCACATTTCAACATGCACTTCTCTTCATCATCACCCCGCAAAAAAGTGTTTTGAGGGATTGCTGTGCCTCATTATAATGCACAGAAAACGGTTGAGCCAGAACAGTTTTAAAGAGGCTCACAACAAACGGGAAACTCAATCAGTCGAGCTGAATTTCAAGTTTCCCACTTCTTGTTTTTCTTGCTTTCCTGATTGATCATCAGCAGCCAGAAGGTGGATCTGAGGTGGAGAAATTGATTAAATGATGAAAATGGAAATGTATTGCCCATTCCAACAAAATGAATCTGGTCTTTTGACACATTTTTTTATTTCTGGCAGAAACGATTATTTATGGCAGCAGCTTTCACTCGACTGCAACAAAGTAATCCTTCTAATTTGTTCGACAAGTACGATTTGTACTTCCTACCAGTTGTGGTGATCAATAGCTGTTGATTCAGTTCTGAGGCACTAAAACACTCCATGCACATGCTTTCAGAATTAACTCAGAACTTCAAACATTAGATGTTTTACTCAGACAAAATATGATCCCAGGCTTCCCTGATTCCCTGATTTCTTTGGTATTTTCAGCTCATAGAAATTCATTCACTTTGAATTGCATAAGGATTTGTTATAATGCCAACATAAAACTAAACAAAAATGTTCTCATAGTTATTGCACTTCATGGTGTGCAGTAATCACAGGTTGTGCTTAAAGTTTGGCCGATGAAACCAATAAGAACTAAAACAAGATGTTTGCAAATACAATTCAATAACAGAGATTTACTTTGAATGCAGGATTAAAAAGTTATTGTTCTGCAAGATGACTGCATAAAGTAAAACTTGGAGCGTCCACTGGTGAGCTGGTTTGCAGTTTTGTTTTCCTCAATCAGGATCTTGACACTCAGATCGCACTTTCAAGCTGTCCAAGAAAGACTTTGGAAACTGTTTATTGAGCCTCTATAAAGCGTATGAAACTTTGTTGGGGCTCACAATGGCCCTGGAGTAAGGAGACGAAGAGCTGACACCCATGCAAAAATAATATTATAGCAATATCATTTTATGACACCATTATGTTATTGTTCCAACATTATAAATATTCACGTTCCTACAATGTCTCGTCATGTTCTAATTGGGGGGGGGGGGGGGGGGGACTTTAACACGTTAAGTTAGAAAAAAGGTTGCGTAAAAAATAAATTACGCATCACAGCTCTAAATTCAAAAAGGCGGAACCGTTGTTTGCCTGCTTGGACTGATGCAGCGTTTGGGAAAACGCATTGGTCTCTTGGTTTAACTTGTAAAAAAAATTCCTGAAAACTACAGAGTCTGTTACATGGACACTTTTAAGAGATCCTCCCTGATCTCACTGCTGCTGCTCACATGCAGCGCTTGTTTTATGGATCTGTGCACCGAGAGATTTTTAAAGTCAAGGTAAGCTAAATTCTTAATTTAGTAACATTTGTGCAGCAGTAACATCATCAGACAGAACAATGTTTTGCTTTGAGCAGTAGTTTATGAAAGTAGACGAACTGCTAGGAGAATGCTCTGTGTTCTCATGACTCTAGACAGTCAAACAGTGTGTCTTTAAGCAAGAGTAACGCTCCTAAAATTTTATTATAATTTTCTAAACAATTCTGTCGGTTTAATATATTTTTATGAGACGAGTGACTGTGCGTTACGTACGTTAATTCAGCCGCAAAGTGTGTCAAAGCGGTTGTCAGCTGATCGGAGCTAAAGGGGCTAATGTTTACATGCAGTGGCAGTTCATTACACCAGCCTGCAATACAACAGCGTAGTGCATGCACACGGCTGCCGTTCCTACACCTCCCGGTCTGAGGGGGCCCGTGGGCCGGACATGGCCCGCGGCCCACCTATTGAGAACCGCTGATTTAAAGGCTCAGGAACCCTTATAGGTGTTTTCTATTTGCAATTATGAATTTTAGCTGATTGGGGTTTTGTTTTGTATAACACAGTGACCGTTTAATAATTAAAAAGCATTGTTCTTTTCAGAAATTGAGAGCTCAAGTTTACAAAATAATATCCGTGTCTAACGTTTGATTCTCTGCCTCATAATTTAAAAATAAAAATAAATAGTTTGGTTGCAAATTTTTCATGAACAATTAATTAAGATTAATTAATTACAAAGCCTCCAATTAATTAGATTACGTTTTTTTATCGAGTCCCACTCCTAGTTCTAATAAAACATATCGGGTTTGTAACCCGGCAGTAGCCAGGTCTCTATGTGTAGCCCCGTGTCGAGACTGCAGCAGAAACCGTCTGAAAGAGGGAGGGCTATCTGGTAGAATATATTGAGCTGATTGGAGGACACGCAAGCTAGTGCCCGGCTGGCACTGGGTACCATATTTTGTCTTTAGCCAATCACAGTAAATCAAATGACGTATACCATGTGCGCCTGGAAAACAACTCGATCACAGTTTACATCAACTACGGGGTTTCACAGGAAATGACATATGTTCATCTGGACATGACTTTTATTTTGAAAGTTTCCAGATGTTTTACACTGCTTTTGTGTTTGATTTCCTACCTAAAGACTGGAGTTTTATGTAATATGGAATCGTGGTGCGACAAAAATAAAAACTTAAGGTAACGATAGCATCTCTTCCCATCTGGGACACATCCAAAATGTGGAAAGGAACCTGACCACTGTAAGTGTGGTTAATTGTTGTGTAGTGCGTTTTGTGGCCATTTCGCCACATCTTCACGCCCAGTGGACAAAAAGGGTAATGGGTTTAAAGTTGGGAGCCTGTGGCACAGATGACACAAAAACAAATACAAAATAGTTCCCTCATCTACTTTAGTTAAGAATAATTTAAATTCAACTGTGTGCATCAAATAAAACCACGGGAAGGCCACAAAGAAACCCTCATCGCAGGTGCTTTCATTTCACAACTATAACAGTTTCTTCTGTGTAGCAACCATGTAAAAAAGCCTTTCAAATACCAACTCATTTGGATTCTTCTCAACAGTTAAAGCAGTCATTTACACCCAGAGATGCAAAATCAGCAAATAAGTTGGCAGTTGTTTTTTTTTTTTCATTCCATTCATTTCATGTCTGTTCATCTTTTTATTTTATTTTAGAATAACATTAACATTTTTCAGAATACTGCTGGAGTACTTCAGCACTGACAGCTGCTCTTTGATGAGGCTCAGGATTTGCAGCTAATCAGTCGCAATAATAATAATAATAATAATAATAATAATAATAATAATAATAATAATAATGATGATAATAATGTTTATAATGGCAAAGCTAAAAGAAATAAAAGACCCAGCATTCATTGAAGAAAGTGATTGGTGCTTTTCAAGAAAAAGTTTGACACTAAATCCATCTTATGTGGGATTTTGTGAGCACATGGAACATGTCTTGTAAAATTCTCACACCTACAACTATGTTAACTTTTAATAGAATTACAATATCAATATGTTTTAAATAAACCACTATTGGTGTTTCCAAAGGTCTGTTTATAAATGAAGTTGACTCCAAAAGGTTAATCAGCCCCATATGTGCATGCAATCAATTATTTTTTGTGTATTTCAACAAATCCATCCAGTAGTTGAGATATTTTGATTACAGACAGGGCTTAACCTAAGATGTTTAAAGTTAAGGTCCCATTAGTCACCACACAATGGTAAAATTCATCTCCACATTTGACCCATCCTCATGGGTAGTGGCGAGCTGCAGATGTGGCTGCTCTCAGAAACCATTTGGTGGTTTAACCCCCCCCCCAATCGAACCCTGTAAAGTTGAGTGTCAAGCAGGGAGGCATTGGCTTCCATTTTTAAAGTCTTGGTATGACCCGACCAGGATTTGAACCCCGATCTCCCCGACCCAGGGAAGACACTCTACCATTAGGCCTCTGAGAAGGTCTTTTGTGTATCTCTTTGAATGAGTGATGGGGATGTCACTGACTGACAGAACCATCATTGTGCCGGTGAAGATTGTCTGGGAGAAGCTGTAGCGGCCATCTTTAAATGTACTGACTCAAAAATGGAATCAGTAGTAAATCAGCAACACGATGGAAATGTCATTAAAATCCCCACGATGCTTCATTAGACATTATACGAACAGGTAGGCTGGATCAAATCTAAATGCAAAGGGCTGAGCAGGTTAAAGGCATATTAAGCAAATCTTTCATAGTTTAAATCATTTTATTGATCTAACGTGTGCTAAAATAACCCTTTACAAGCTGAATGAAATGTCACTCACCGCACCACACTCTATGGCCTGTTAAACGCACTTGCAACTTCAGAGTTGCTGATCCCGTCCCTGTTGGACTTATGGAGCTGACATGCTTGGTGCTACAGTCTGCATCTAGCACATTTCCTGCATGTTTTAGAACATACACACAGCTGATATGTTCGTTGAGTGATGAATCACTCCTGTAGACACTAAGGAAAGCTGGGGAGACCTTTCAGGCGATATACTAAGGTGTTTAATAGACAAATGAACAGAGAGTATTACTTTCGCTTTAACTAACGGACACTAAGGGGTGCTAAAAGCAAGCTAAAACTGATTAGTATCCCTTTAATGCAAATATTTCCTGCAACCAGTATATGTGTGTATGGGACTGGGTGCTTCACCAAATCTCAGCTCAGTGTCAGTTAAAATTGACCAAGCTATAGCCTTTATTATGTTTGCTAATGTCGAACAGCAGTGGCAGCCAATTTGAACTGGGCTGACCCCAAAAATGAATCAGATGCACTTCCAATGATTCTATCCTAAAAAAGAGTCATTCAAATCTCACCTGGTTTATATTTTCTAGTGAATGCACACGGAAGACAAAATCATTACGTTCCATCTTTTGCATTTTGGTGATAAAAACATCAAAAAACTGAAGCAAACATCCATAAAACAAAAGCGCTCTTTAGTTAGAGATTTTGTTTAATTAAACGTGTTTTCAGTGTTTTCAAAGTTTCAACTCGGAGAGAAACCTGCAGGATTTACGTGAACTCAACTGAATACTAAACTCACCAGCTAGATCCAGCTGAAGGAATGAGGGGAGGACAGGGTTTTTTTCCCCCTCAAGCCTCTAGGCATTTGTCTCCTTCACCGACCTGACAAGTTTAAAAAAGCCCCAGCTAATCTCTAGTAGCTCAAGCAGAATAGAAATAGCATCTACTATTGTGATTTATTCTAATAGTTTGAAATGAAATCTAAACATCTGCAGGACAAAATCACATGTACTTCCATTAATCTCCACTAGAGGACTCTATAAACCTAATAGCAAATAATCCACCTTACTGGTCAGTAAACAAACACCAATTACTGTGTAGTACTCTGAAACATATACAGTTCACTCCGAATGCTAATCCGCATGTGCACCATTCACCTACTTGTTCCACAGGTGGGGATATCAGCTGTAACCTCTTGTTTCTGGCTCTTGCTCTAGCTACGCTCCATGCTAATTAGCAAAGAACCAGCCCTCCTGTTTGGCCTAAATTAATTAATCAGTCCTCATTATGCACACTGCTCCTCTGTAATTGCCAGCACAGGCACATTGATGAATGATAACACAGAAAACATTCTCATTAATGTGGAAAAGTGTGTTCCCACCCTCATAATGAGACAGCTCTTATCCACAAGAGCCTTTTGCACGCAAACACACTTAGACACAAATTACACGTTGACCAAGGCCTTTAGGAATGCTTTTCTCCAGCTAAACAGACCGGACACAAAGGTAATGGTCAGGGACCGCAGGGCTCGGCAGGCTAGCTGCTTCAGCTGCCGAGACGGCCACGCCTGACCAACTTTGAGATAAACCAAACCCAGCCGCAACACTATTAATTTACAGTGAGCATCCTCGCGTGGCTCGGATTAAAACAAACTTTAGGGTGGTGCAATTTAAAAAGAGATCTCTGAATGAAAATCAGATTACCTAGAACCAACCTTGTTTACTTCTGCACAGAGAAAAATCCCCTCTGATCTTTTCTTTTACCCACGATGCACTGCTAGGCTGCCAGCATCCGACATTAATCACAGACTCTTAATCTCCATCTAAAGAACAGCGAGGGATGCAGGGTCACATAAAACCCTGTATCCGCTCATTCTTTTATTCCTGTGGATCATTCAGAAGGACGGCTCATATCTCAGCTGCTGTAAGAGATAATGTTATGTGCATGAAGCTACAGTGACACATCTTATCATCTGAGCATGTGCAGAAAAATAATCCACAAATTCACAAATGCTAAGAACAAATCCTGAGACTGATGTAAAAATGTGTATTTTTGATGTTATCAGTTTCAATTACACTCGCCAAGCCCGGTAACACCCAGTTATGTTACAGAGAGGGAGGTGTGAAGGCAAACAAACTGCTGCTCAGATTAGAAATCCATAATTTTTCGGCCATTGTTGATGAAGCGTTCAGTGCATCCAGGAATAAACTAATGAATTATTAAACTGAAGTGTCACCTGAATCACCATCAGAGCTTCACTGACTCAACAATCTCTCCCTTGCTATAAATTTGACCCGAAGTGTTTTTTAAACACTTAAGAGAGGGGGGGGGGGGGGGGGACATCATTTTGAAACATTTTTTAATGTAATTATCATTATGAGAGCAAAGATGCCACAAATTAACAAACAGTTCATTTTCATGTGACAATATGCAGTGGCGCACCCAAGAGGTGGCCAAGGCCCGCCATGGAAAATTGCTGGCCACCCCAGTAGCCCCTGCCAGGGAAGACCTCCCTCACTTAAATAAATCAATAACACTTAACAATAAGGGTTCCTTTATGAATGTTACTTAGTGCATTATTAAGCATTAATAAACAACGTTATTGTTATTCCTACTATTAAGTCTCACTATGGTTAGGACAACAACCATGGGGGGTGTTAGGGTTATGTAATGTATTACATAAAATGGTTAAGCAGTTGTTGATACTTTATTTAATAAGGATAGGGTTTATTAATGCTTAATAATGCACAAAGTAACAGTAATAAAGGGACAGTTTTTGTAAAGTGTCACCAATAAATCTCATCCGTATTCACACATGCCATCCATTCACCCCTTTTAATGGAGATATGAAGTAAAACACAAGAATTGAATATACAACTAATAAGTAAATAAACAAATCATAATTAAAATAATATATTTGTTTCTGCTGCTCACCGTTTTAATAAATAAATGCCATAACTATTTTTGTGGATGCTTTCAATGGGACAGCGAGAAGCAAATTAAACTGTTCTAAAATGGTAAAACAATAAATGTGGAAATAAAAACGACTTAAATAACCAAAATGGTTTATTTGTTCTTAAAACTTGAGGTAAATGTTGCATTTTGTTTTTTAATGAAAACGAATGAAAGAACACACAATGTACAGCTAAAGGGGCCCAGCGTTGCCAGAAGCACCAACTTGGTGTGCCATCCTCAAACTGATGACACGTTCACTTGTTTTTGACTCAAAATCATTCAACTAATGCGTTTCAGATCAGCTGCGACTCATTATGTCGAAGAGAATTGCAGCGATGACGGTGATTTGATTTGTTTCGTAGGTGAAGAGGTTTGAAATGCGTCCACTAACTCCAGACCTGATGTCATAATTAAAAGTTAACTGCAGCCTGTCCAGGGGAGATTTATGGGAAATACCCAACATGAGGGAAGCACATGCCTGCATGTACAAATGACCCAAGTGCCTTCTGTTTGGCAAAACCTCAGGCGCTATTCCCACTAGTTTAATTTTAACCTCTCCGCGCAAAGGCTTCGGGCAATAACACAAATCACTTAAGCTGTATTGTTCTGAGCTAACTATAGGATGGATGGTGGGAATCACTCATTTGAGGTAAAGTGATGAATCAATGTAGGATAACAAGATGAGATGCAGATCTGAATGCACTAACTAGAGTCTTATTGGTTTTTAGATCAAGCTGATGTGAAAACTTTTCCTTCTTCTGAGACTATTAACGGCTGCAGAAATGAAGATGCAGGTGTTTTTGTGTGTGAGTGTGTGTGTGTGTGTGTGTGTGTGTGTGTGTGTGTGTGTGTGTGTGTGTGTGTGTGTGTGTGTGTGTGTGTGTGTGTGTGTGTGTGTGTGTGTGTGTGAAATGTGCATTCATGTAAAAGTGATAAGTGAAGGTGAAAACTGCGTGCGTCTGTTTTGACATCTGTACATGTGTGGTGAATTACAGTTGGGTAGACTGGATAAGTGGCTCAGAGTAGTTCACTGCCAGAGCATATTCATTTCAAAGCCAACTCGGAGGCAGACACCAGGGAAGTGAGAGCGGGGAGGCTTACTGGCTAATCTGGTCAGAGAGTGAGCTGGAAGCGGTACAGAATTCTTAATGTAGGAGGATCTAAAAAAAAAAAAAATCTAATTAACAACTGCTGCCACAGAAACACTGTTTCTTTGTGGATACATGTCTGGTAGCAAGAGACAGGTTAACAAACAAAAGCAAAGAGACTGGACTCACATCCATTGTCAGCTCCGTCTGACCTCACGCCTAACTTCCTGACATCCCTTGTGTGATTTCTAGCTCAGACCCTTTTATAGACTCTTACACTTGGATGTCAAGCATGATCCTTTTGTCCTCTTCCACATGGATACCCCAGATGCAGTCCTGCCCCTTGTCGTAGGCCTCGGGCCAATAAGGAGACAGCACCACACCGGCGGAGTCTGTGATCTCTCCACTGCACACCGCTGCAAACCAGATAACACAGGTTAACAGTGAAAAGCAAACTGGAACACACGCACAGATACAGAAAAACTCCTACGCTTTACACTGAGACATGTTGACACAGCAACTATTTTTGACTCAATCCAGTGGACTGTGAAGTTTAAAGGACTGGTGAAATAGAATGTGCAAACTGGAACCCTGTTGGACCGAACACTAACAATGAGCCGTTTGGTGACCATGACCCTCAAGAGCAAAAATTAAATTTTCCCACATCTAGCATTACAAGAAAGCCTTTCAATTTCACCCTGTGACAGAGCGGCCACGCAGGCATTAAAGGAGCTGAGTAAGGTCAGCGTGCTACATCTGTGTATATGGCAAGAGGGCGATAGGGAGGAAAAGCTTTTGCAGGCTGTTATTAATATCGTGCATAGTCTTTGCACTATGCAGCTTTCAACTCGGGGCGGCTATTGTGTGCCTTTCATCTTGAGCACTTCTAAAATCTGCCCTGCAAGCACATAAATCAAAGTAATTCATTGCTACTAATTTTTAGAGGGAAAAAGTATCACGAATCAGAGGAAAGCAGCTTAGGAAGATATAGTTAACTGCTGGTGGTATTTAATATTTGAACAAAAGACTTTAAATGATCAAGCAGACAAAGCCTTGGGTGCTTCGGTCAGTCATATTTGACTAACGTCTTCACTGGAAGCTCATGTATTTAAAGCCACGGTTTCTTAGGCGGGTGAAATCTGTTGACTTACCTCTGCAGGCCGGCTCCGTCTCATTCCACTGTGGGTTTTGTGAATCCACACACTCAATCACTACAGAACCTTGTTCCAGCGTGTAGCCAGGGTCGCAGGAAAATTCCACTACCGCCCCCAAGTTGTAGGTGGCGTCGCTGCTGCTGAAGTTGCCGTACTTCACAAAGGGTTCGTAGCACATCCCTTTTGCAAAGGCTATTGACACAGAGTAAATAGAATTAGTCCTAAAAGACATTCAGGAAGTTTTTAGCCAAATGCACAATCTGCCTGCCTTCATATCTGATGGCTGCACCGGTGGACGTCACCGACCCGTCCGTGGTGAACTCTACAAACAGGTAGCGGTCGGTACTGAGCACTCCTTCATTTGGTAAGTACTCCACCTCATAGGAGTCGTATATAGGAGGAGAGTCAATGTTGTTTCCATTTTTTATTAGCAACCTGAAATAAAGGAAAAGAGAAAAAAACAGACAGATGTAAATGTGACTAGGATTACTGCTGTAATAGGTTTTTGTTAGTATCTGAAACCACTTTGTAATCAGGAACATAACAATGACTAAGTTATCCGCAGAATCAATAGAGAATATAATAAATGGCTGTTTCCTTTTTATGCTACCGTAGTCTTGCTGGTGAGATGAATTTCTGGATCCACTTTCTCATTATGAATTTTCTCTCATTTTTGTGTTTCTGACAAACAAACGTTGGTCTTTGAGCACCTTTGAGAATGTAATGCTCCATTCAAATGGATATTCACATCCAAAGAATGAGTTTTAAGTCTGAAAATTTCATTTTCCGCACTCTCGGTTTAGTTGTACTGCCAGTGCACACAGACCAGCCATAACCAGTTTCAGGTAAGGTGAAAAACACTGGGCTACCGTGACACCTTGCAGCTGGCAGAATAAATGAGATGGGAAGTAAAGTTTCAGTCCTTGAAGTTGATGTGTTAGAAAAAAAAATACAGAGGCATGTGGAATTAAGTGATTTTGACAGGAGCCAAATCATGATGTCATATCTGGATCACTGCGTCTCCATAACGATAGCTCTTGTAGGATGTTCCCAATCTGCAGGGGTTAGGACCCACCAGGAGTGTTTCAGGAAGAAAGAATATTGAATGGGTGACGAGGTCATGGGAGGCCGTGGCTCACTGACGCACTGCAGAACAAAAACTGACTAGTTTTTTTCTGATCCAACAGGAGAGCTAATGCAGCGAGTCACTGAAAAAAATCATGCACTGAAATGACTCCATATAGACCAATGCCGATCCGTGTTTTATACCAAACGCACCTAAAATCAGGAAGCGTTTTAGAACTGGACTCTAGAGAGTTAAGAAATGTATTTGTTTAATGGATCTAGGGCTGCTACAAACAATTATCTCGATATTTTCCTAACTAATCACATTTTTTTGGCGATTACTCGACTAATCAGCTTTTGCGTAAATTGTAGCTTATCGTTACCTGCGTGCAGCTACTGTACAATAACTATACTTCAGCTTCTAACTTAAAGTTTTATCCTTAAGTGTTATGTGCTGTCTATAAATAAAGACAATTAAGAGAGTAGTTCATTCTGTCACGAACTCCTCCAGCTGACTGCATTCCATTCATTCCTGCCACCAACGTGGCGACTGACGTCATCACGCCGACACTACTTAAGGAAGTGCCGGCGTTTCATTCATTGCTCAGTCATCGTTCTCACCAGAATTTGTATCGAGTCTCCAGGCTTACCAGCCCTCAAAACCTTCCAAACTACACCTTCAGGAGATAACCACGCTGGTTATCTCCGTCTCTCCGCGTCTGGGCAACCGAACTCTCAGTCACGCTTCTGATCTGCCAACGAACCTGACAGGATGACTGAGCCACGAATTGACCCAGCGGAGTTCGCGCGTCTGTGTGCCGAAGTGGCTCAACAGCGCGCAACCTTGGATCAGCATACGGCAGAAATGAACCAGCTCCGTGCCATAGCTGATCGCCAAGCCACCAAGATAGAGTCACTCACCGATCTAGTACTCCAGCTGACCACCGCTCTGCAACGTCAGACCGCAGCTGTTCCTGACAGAATGGAACCACGCCTCAGCCTTCCAGATAAGTGGGACGGAACCAGGGGGTCCCCGGAGGGCATGTTGGCGACCCTGGCCATGACTTTTGAGTGCCAGCCAGCACGCTACCCCACATCCTGCTCTCGCGTCGCCCTGCTGACCTCACTGCTGACAGGTCGAGCCGGTGAATGGGCGGCGGCTCTTTACAATCAGAAATCTCCTGCCTGCAATGACTATGAGACTTTTGTAAAGGAGATGAAAAAGACTTTTGTGCACCCCAGCAGCGAGGTCTCGGACGAGACTCGGCTGCTTCAGCTCCGCCAGGGCTCCCAGACGGCGGCTCAGTACACCTCTCGCTTCCGGACGACAGCAGCTCGGTTGAGGTGGGATGACGCCGCCCTAAAGGCCGTTTACCTGGAGGGACTGTCACCGAGAATCCGGGAGGGCATGATCGGGCACAAGGTCCCAACCTCCCTGGACCTGGCAGTGGATCTGGCTCTCCAACTGGACCGCTGCATCCTAAACCGGCCGAGCACCATGTCAGCCCCCGTACACACCAGGACGTCACCCCGCCGGCCGGCTCACCAACCGACGGAGGAGCCGATGCAGCTGGGACATCTTCCCCCTGAGGAACGGGCACGGCGCTACCAGGAGGGAAGATGCGCTTACTGTGGGGATTTGGGTCACCACCGTGGCACGTGCCCAAAACGACCGGGAAAAGGTCCCTCCGGGTCGGAGTAGGAGCTGTCCCGCCCGGAGTCTCCACTTTTCCGGCTCCACACCGAACCACTCTCCCGGTCTCCCTCCACCTGGACCAAGGCCCGACCAGACTGGAGGCACTTTTAGACACTGGGGCTGCGGAGTGTTCTATCGATCACGGACTGGTTACTCGGCTCAAGATACCCCTCACCGCCCTCAACCGACCCATTCCCGTGACCTCTGTGGACGGCCGGCCCATCATGCCGTACCCTCTCACCCACCGAACTCAGGGTCTCCACATGACTATTGACCAACACCGGGAGACCCTCCACTTCCTGGTCATCCAGGCTCTGGCTACGCCTCTCATCCTGGGTCATTCCTGGTTCTGCCGCCATGAGCCTCACATCTCCTGGTCCACCAGTAAAGTCCTGGCCTGGGGCACGGGTTGCCATAACCACCGGGACTCCCCTGCACCTCGGACTGGAGCAGCCCCTCCCACAGACGTAGACCTGACGCTCATCCCTCCTCACTACCACGACCTCACTCAGGTCTTCGCTAAAGAACCCACTACCAGGTTACCTCCTCACCGACCCTACGACCTGGAGATCAGGCTCCAGCCCGGCACCACCCCCCCTCGGGGTCGCCTGTTCTCCCTCTCTCCGGCGGAAACCCGGGCTATGGACAATTAAATAACTGATGCCCTGCAGAAGGGATTCATCCGTCCCTCAACATCCCCCGGGGCCGCGGGGTTTTTCTTTGTTAAGAAGAAGGAGGGGGATCTCCGGCCCTGCATAGACTATCGAGGGTTAAATAAAATAACGATCCGGGACCGTCACCCTCTCCCTCTCATGGGCACCGCTCTGGACGCCATCACACAAGCCGCTGTGTTTACTAAACTGGATCTGCGCAGCGCCTATAACCTCATCCGTATTAAGGAAGGTGAGGAGTGGAAGACCGCTTTTATCACGCCCACTGGCCACTATGAATATCTGGTGATGCCTTTTGGACTCTGCAACAGCCCCGCCGTCTTCCAGCGGTTCATTACAGATGTGCTGAGAGACATGTTGGGTCGCTGGGTCTTTGTGTATCTAGATGACATCCTCATCTACTCTCGCACTGCTGAAGAGCACATCAGGCATGTTCGAGCTGTTCTGTCCCGCCTCCTGGACCATGAACTTTACTGCAAACTGGAGAAGTGTGCGTTTCACCAGGAGTCCACCTCCTTCCTGGGTTTTACCATCTCCTCCCAGGGCCTGAAGATGGACCCCCAGAAGGTTCAGGCCGTAGCTCAGTGGCCTCTACCCACGACCCTGAAGCAGCTGCAAAGCTTCCTGGGTTTCTCGAACTTTTACCGGAGGTTTATACGCAACTTCAGTTCCCTCGCAGCGCCTCTGACCTCACTCACCAAAACCACCAATCAGCCTCGCCCTTTTCGCCTTACTCCAGAGGCTGTCCGTGCTTTCCATGAGCTGGTCGGACGTTTCACTAAAGAACCCATCCTCCTCCACCCGGACCAGACCCGGCCCTTCGTCGTGGAGGTGGACGTCTCGGATGTGGGAGCGGGGGCCGTTCTCTCGCAACGGGGTCCAGACTCTAAGCTCCACCCATGTGCCTACTTCTCCCGGAAGTTTTCCCCCACACAGCAGAACTACGGGGTCGGCGACAGAGAGCTGCTGGCAATAAAATGGGCGCTGGAGGAATGGAGGCAGTGGCTCCTGGGGACCACCGATCCCTTTCTGATCTGGACCGACCACCAGAATCTCATTCATCTACAGACTGCCCGCCAGCTCAACCCTCGTCAGGCTCGGTGGGCCCTCTTTTTCGAGCCGTACCACTTCCATATCGCCTACCGGCCCGGCTCTAAGAACCTCAAGGCGGACGCTCTCTCTCGGCGTTTTGCACCAGATGCCGCCCCCCTGGAGCCTCGGACCATTCTACCGACTCAACGCTTCCTGGCCTCCCTCCAATGGCCGTTGGAGCAGTCCATACAGGCGGCACTTCCTGGCGATCCAGCGCCGCCGGAGACCCCATCGAACCGTCTCTACGTTCCCGCCTCCTGCCGGCAAGAGGCGCTCAAGTGGGGGCATTGTTTGTGGCTCGCAGGACATCAAGGACAAGCCCGTACCCTCCAGTTCCTCCGTCGGGCTCTCTGGTGGCCGTCCATGAGGAGGGACATCCGCGAGTTCACAGCTGCATGTGATGTGTGTGCTCGCTCCAAGTCCTCCAACCGACCCGGCGCTGGAGAGTTGCAGCCTCTCCCTGTGCCCAAGCGGCTGTGGTCACACATCGGGCTGGACTTTGTCACGGGACTGCCGGCGGTCGACCACCTGGACACTATATTGACTATCACGGACCGTTTCTCCAAGGCCGTGCACTTAGTGGCCCTGGCCGGCCTCCCCACTGCCAAGAGGACGGCCGCACTGCTCCTGGAACAGGTGGTGCGACTCCATGGTTTCCCTCAGGACGTGGTTTCCGACCGAGGACCCCAGTTCGTCTCACGCTTCTGGAAAGCGTTCTGTCGCCTGGTCGGTGCTTCCACCAGTCTGTCCTCTGGGTACCATCCACAGACAAACGGTCAGACAGAGAGAGCTAACCAGCAGCTTGGACGCTACCTGCGCTGCTTCGCTTCGTCCCAGCCAACCACCTGGCCCCGCTTTCTCCTGTGGGCGGAGCTGTCACACAACCTCCAGACCTCCTCTGCCACGAGTCTGTCTCCCTTCGAGACCTGTTACGGGTACCAGCCTCCTCTGTTTGACCATCAGGTGCCCGAGGTGGAGGTCCCTGCTGCCCAGACGCTGGTCCGCCGCTGTCAGCTCGCCTGGATCCGGGCCCGTGCGGCCATCACCCGGGCCAACACGGAGTATGCCCGTCAGCATCGCCGCCGCCACCGGCCTGGCCCCGTCTTCCGGTCTGGCGACCAGGTGTGGCTCTCCTCCGCTAACCTGAGGATGCCGGCGGGCTCCCGGAAGCTCACTCCTCGCTTCCTGGGTCCGTTCCCTGTCCTCAAGGTCATTAATCCAGTCACCTGCCGTCTGCGCCTCCCGGCTACTCTCCGGATCCACCCGGTCTTTCACGTCTCCCAGCTTAAGCCGGTGATCTCCTCCCCTCTCCACCCTCCGCCGGTCCGGGTGCCTCCGCCCCGCGGTGTTGAGGCGGATCGCACCTACACGGTCCGCAGGATTCTGGACGCTCGCCGCCGGGGACGAGGTTGGCAGTACCTCGTGGACTGGGAGGGGTACGGGCCTGAGGAACGCTCTTGGGAGCCCACGAGCTCGTTTGTCGACCCTACCCTGCTAACTGACTTCTGGGCCCGCCGTCCTGGGACTTCGGGTACCGTCCCTAGAGGGGGGGGGTCCTGTCACGAACTCCTCCAGCTGACTGCATTCCATTCATTCCTGCCACCAACGTGGCGACTGACGTCATCACGCCGACACTACTTAAGGAAGTGCCGGCGTTTCATTCATTGCTCAGTCATCGTTCTCACCAGACTTTGTATCGAGTCTCCAGGCTTACCAGCCCTCACAACCTTCCAAACTACACCTTCAGTAGATAACCACGCCGGTTATCTCTGTCTCTCCGCGTCTGGGCAACCGAACTCTCAGTCACGCTTCTGATCTGCCAACGAACCTGACACATTCAACAAATTTTAATTAACTTTTCAACTTATGGAAAATAAGAAAAACAAGCCACTGGGGATAAGAAAGCAAAAAAATAATGCTGGCTTGGTAGCAAGATCATCCACAGAAGAATGCTTTCGTAACAGTTTAACGTAGCGTCAACAATATTAGTGTTTGTAACATTACAGCAAACACGACACACGTGTTAGGGGTAGTGAAACTACTTTTAAAGTAACAGCTATCATTACAAGTAGCTTACTGTAATGTTAGCAGCTAACTAGCGAATAAGCTTAGCAACTGTTAATCATGTCTGCCGCAACGTGCTTCTTCTTATAGTAAACAGTGATGTTTGCAACGTTACAGCAAGCGTGTGACGTGTGCCAAATGAAATGAAATGGCCACCACCACTGTTAAAGTTACAGCTGTCAATGCAAGTAACTCACTGTTGATGTTAGCACATAACTAGAAAGTTAGCATGTTGTTGTCATAACATGCATCACTGTTGTAGAGTCATGGATGGCAAGCTACCTTGCACCTTGCTGATGTTGCATTGCACATGCTTCTCTTGTGTTGTTATAAAATGTTCCCAAACTTTCAAGCTTTGTGTCCTGTTCGCCATGATTGGTTGTGCTTTTCCACTGATGTCATAGCTGATTAGTGGTGATTGACTTCATGGCAACATTGTTTCTTCCATGTACACAATACATCCAAGCACATAGCAAAACTGGCTCAAAATTTCTACTTTGTCTAAAAAATCACCACAAATGGGTCAAGTACCATTCAGAGGTCTTTAGTAACTCGTGTGATTGGCCCCAACTTTACAACTCAAAGGAAATAAAGAGCCCGACGGGGATCAATTGGTGTCAGATCCCATACAATATCTTTAGAGGTCCAACATTGTCCATTTCTAAATTAGCTAAGGCTTTCTTAGAGGCTAAAAAAACAATTAGGTTTGATTACTGGTGTATGTTGAGATGATAAATGGCTTGTATTTGATAGAGAACCTTCTGGAGTCCTAGAACACCCCATGGTGCCTTAAAGCACAATCAGCCATCCACCCACCCACACACATAATCCCACCTTGTTGGTGATGAGCTACAGTGTAGCCACAGCTGTGCTGGAGCTAACTAACTCAGTATTTTTCTATAATACTATGCAAGGCTGCCGAGCTCCTCCGAACACCATCAGCAGGCAAGGTGGGTTAAGTGTCTTGCCCAAGACTACGGCAAAAGGCTGAGTGGTGCTCGAGCCTGCAACCTTCCAATTATGGGGTGGACACTTAACTACTCTGCCACCATCACCCCAAATATGTTATGCATACCTGTCATCGTCCTCGGCCAAAGCCACCTTCTCAAAGTGGATATGAAGCCGCTGGCCTTCGGGGGCTTCCAATACCCAGTGGCAGGTCAGATTGTTGCTGTAGTTGCCAGGGAAACCAGGAGAAACGATACGACCATACGTGGCATTTTTTATCATTCCGCCACAAGATGCTTTGTGAGAAGAAACAGAAAGAAAAGAGTAAGAGTTAGGGGATAAAACTAGATGAAAAAAAGTAATGACACTATCAACTGGGGGATTTTAGAGGAAAAGTTCCTGTCTGTGCACAGATTGCTTCAACAGTGGACTGTTGCAGGACAGCACTAGGCACCTCTCCTGGGTCTGAGAGGGCCTGATTCTCAGAGAAAAGCATGGCAAAATGGCAGCAGTAACACTATAAATTGAGAGCAGCTGCAGGCAGGAAAAGTGAAAGGTGGAACAGGCGGATGAGCCTTCGAGAGGAGGAGATGAACAGGCAGGTGTTTTAATAAAAGCAGCCACGTCCAATGGCTTTGTTTTGCCTCATCTCCAAAGAATAGGTGCCGTGCACAGTCGGCCTCGCAAATCAACTCAGCGGGAGAAAATGTAGAGAAAGCTTTCGTTAATCACAATTACCTGGTTTCTCAAGACAACCTGGTGAGAAAATTGCTCCCTTACTTTATTCTCTCAAGTTCCGAAATGATTTATTTTACTGTTGGTTTTAATTGTTGAAGCTGAAGGAAATATTTCAGACAATTTAGAGCAATGGTGTAGAAAAGCACATAAAACAGCCCTGCATCTTATAGATCGAAAACACAATTAGGCATATTAGAGACAGTGGATCTGTCTGCACAAGGAAAAACAAACAAAAGCGATTTCTCACCCACACATCTGGGCTCTTTTCCACTCCAGTACGGAGTGGTTGCGTTGCGGCACGTGAGCATTTTGGGACCCTGCAGCTTGTATCCAGTGAAACATCTGAAGAAGGCTTCTCCGCCAGCATGGAGGTGAGTCACAGAAACTTCTCCAGCAGCAGGCTCTTTGGGGAATGAGCAGCTGAGCACAAAGGCTGGAAAAGGACACAATCAGAAAGTGAATCAAAGAGGAGAAAAGGAAGCTGCTTTTATGAAGTACAGCTGTGAACAAGGCAACAGACATAAAAAATGACAAACCAGTATGAAAAAATACAAAAATATATACCAAGAAATCACAAATAAAATTATTGTAAAAGTTGCTAAAATTATTTAAAGAAATTCCATTATGGTGACATAATATACAAAATAACAGGACAGGCTATACCTGTTAGGAAAATTACAGCAATCGGATGGACACACGATAAAAATAAAAAATAAAATCCTGTTGTAATTCATCTGTGATCAGAGCTGGTTGATTTTTTAATCCAGTTTTATTTTTAGAGTTTGTCCAGTTAGTCAGGCTTGCTAATGCAAGAGCGAATAACCAGAGAATTACTCAGAGGAACAACGTGTCAGATATTAGTAATGTCAGGATTTTCTCTGTGGTTGGTTCTCTCTTGAATCCAAAGAAAAACTGAAATACAACGCATGTTTATATTGTCCAATGGCTTAAAAAGCTGCGGTAAACTACTGATTTAGCACCAAAACTCGGTGAGATGCATGTTTTGATGCTGCAACACTGTAAACAGTTAAAAAGTGAGCAAAGAGGTGTAATAAAAAAAAGCACTTTGCAAGAAATCGATGATGTATTCGTTTTTGCATAATTCATGTCCTGAAAAGAACATTTTACCTGACTACAGACGATAATCCAGTGTATCCTGAAAAAGTGGTCCTTTTATTTATCTCCACTCATAATCACTGTTTAAATTCAGTAAATGCTTGAATATAATGAGGATTTTTTTTTATTTTTCATTATTTCTGCAAACAAATAAAGCTCAGCGTATCAACTGTTTGTGTCAGCCTCACTCAAAAACAAATGCACACAATTAAAGCTGGTTTACAAGCAACCTCTAACTCTTTTTTTTCTCCATATGTTAATTATTGTTTACTAATACACAAAATATGCAAATATCCACAGACACGTTGGGAGCATGGTAATTACCAACGCTGTGTGATTCACGCTACTGCGAGCGCGCTGACAAATGGAACTACTACTGATAAACTAAAAATCACAGTGAGTCTGTAGCATGATAGCTGCAGGAAGAATAGCCTCTGTCGCAGTTGTCAAAGAGTCACGACTGCTGCGGGGTAAGATCAATGTTCCTGGAGTTGCTTTGCATTGTTGTCCTGTCCCTGTTTTTAAATAAATGGTGTAGAATGAGAGGAAGTTAGCATAGATAATGAAGTAAGCTAAGCAAGTCTTTAATGGAAGCTATTAAACAACCTTCTCCTCCTGTCTAATAACAGCATTGTTCTACCTCATTAGTGTCGGCATTTTAACGACCAGAGGAAAACTTTTAAACTTCTCGAAATGCATGAACAACAGAAATAGCAGCATAATTGGACTCGCTAAAGCTGGTGTGGCTAAAACCGCAGCGGATTTGAAGCTCCATAAACCAGAAACCTATTTAAGTTGACCAAACTAACTTGGGTTGACGAGGATGAACTCTTAGGGATGCATTACCAACGGTGCTCAGAGCTGGACTCAGCAGAATGGAACCACTTAAAGTCCTGCAGAGGAGAAAGGAGGAAGTTTCGCCTACACAGAATCAGGAGAGGAAAATCCATTCAAAGTGAATCACAGCTAACACTCTCCTTCTCTGGACCCGGTCTGGTCCAAGTCTATAGGGTATTATTGCTTTTGGTCCAAACTAGACAATGGAACCTGTAGATTAAAGATACTTTGTCCAGCTGAACCTCAAATCTTTTAAGATGAGAAAGCAATAGTTTGGGGGACAGAATTGGTCAGCGGCAATTGTGTCACAGCTATAATTTGTTTTTAGACTGTTTGTTTTTGTCTTCACGTTCCATATTTTAGCCTGAGTGATGTCTGTGCTTTAATTTGTGCTAGCTCCTAACAGACCAACTAGCTTCTGGGATAATCCATGATCTAGTGTGCTACTTATGGGCCATTCCCATCTGTACCGGGTCGGCCCGGGCCGGGTAGCCCCAGTCGGCCCCAGCCTGGCCCAGTTGATTCCACACATCCCTGCCTTAAGCCCATGTGGGCTGATTCTACCCACTAATCAGAGGCTTGCTCTAATGGAAGGTGTGAATTTGCTGTCAGCAGTGGGTGTGTTGGCCCTGGTCGGCCTGAAGCAGACCCCCTCGAGAAGAGGGCTGAGAATGAGCCTTGGTTGGCCCGGAAAAATACCAGGCCACCCAGATATGTAAACAACCTACGCTACCCGGCCCGGGCCGACCCGGTACAGATGGGAATGGCCCATTGGATACAATTGCTGCTCATAATCCTAACCCTAACCCAATAGAGAAGAACAGAAAATCCCTCAGTGGGGAAATGTTTATGTCACAGCAGCAACTACATGCACAAGAGCAAAAAGGAGAGTACAAGAGTAAGGAGTTAGGAAGATTAAAGAGTAAACTGCCAGAAAACACAACAAAAATAATTAAAATATTACAAAAAATATTACAGGTTAAAACATTACATATAAACATTTTAAAGGAGTAGAATACTCATTTAATCAATGTGTGTGTATGTGTGTGTGTGGGGTGGGGGTGGGGGTGGGGGGGGGGGTGTACTGGGGCATCTTTTCTTGGAATTAAAAGTTACCCACATCACAGCTGAGTCAGCTTATTTCCTGAACATCTCAGCAGGGGTGGCGTTAGGCCCGGCTACTTGGGCTGAAGCCCCGGATGTTTCATGAAAAGCCCCGGATCTAAATCGTGGAAGTAACATGCAGTACCAAAGTCCAACAGAGAGGGAGCAGCTGGCTCAAAAACGTGGTAGTTTGTATACAGCCTGCCTGAGCCTCCACCACTGAAGAAGAAGCCCTTCAGCAGCCGGCTTCTTCTACAGTCTCTGCCTGAAACGCATGAGTGAAGATGGACATAAGGACGTTTCTTAGACAAAAAGTACAACGACAGAACCCCAGCTATGATGAGACTGGTGTTGACTCAGGTTTGTGAGTCTTATTTGAAAATATTTGTTGTGCTGCTGGTTTGCCTAAAGTTAGCTTACTATCAGGTAAAGTTGTTGGAGAAAGAAAGGGAATATTTACTATCATCTCACACTAAACACTGACAGGAACAATACTCTGCCCTGAAAATGCTTAATATGTAGCTTCAGATTAAAAATTATGTGGTACAAGACAAAAATATATGATGTTGACTAGTACGTGTCACGTGTGTGTGCGCGTGTGTGTTACGCCCCGGATCTTCTTCAGTCCTAAATCCGCCCCTGCATCTCAGCCCAGATTTGATAAAAGCAACTCGACTCTGCCACTGACTCTGTCTGCTCTGTTTTATCTCCACAAATAACACAAGCCTGGGGGAGTTCTGCAGTGTGGTGGAGTTGCTAATGCTAATGTTAGCTTCTACTAGCCGAGACGTTTGCTACTGTTTCCCGGACGCTAAACCAACAACAGCCTTTCCTTTTGTGAGTCAAGATGTTTGAGTCCATGAATGGTGACAGATGTAGATCTGTCACGATTTTCAAATCCCAGAGTTTCATCGGCAATTTTCTATCAGAAGCTAAAGCAGGAGACAGGTGTAGGAGACTATTTTCATGTTCAGCCTGCATGAAAAATTCAGAATGACTGATTATAATCAGAAATAAGTCAGTGAGATCATTGATATTTTGATGAATTGATTACATTCAGATGATCAGCTGATAAAGGATAAGATAATATTGTTGTTGTTTTTAATATCAATAATCATCAAAATATAAAGCATCTAGTTCATCTTCTATTTTTAATTATGTTTGTATTTTTGGCCAAGTTTTATTAAATACTGTACATTAATCAAATATTTTTTAACATTAACATTAAGTTTTTAACAAATTAAAAGTCTCACAAAATATTCTAATGTATTAGTTGTACTACTTTACAATAAGACCACAAATAAATGATTATTAAATAGTTAAAAAAATCTGTTTATTAACCAGCTATAAACAATTTATAAACCACTGATGAGCAGTTACAATGCATTACATATATAAGACAGATTACCATTTTTATCAAGCAGTAAACCTGTTTAACTGTACAAAAAATGTCTTAAACTGTTTATAAACATCAAAATTTACAAAGTATTAATAAACTAATAATACTGTATTAACACATTATTTACAAGGACAGAATGCAATGGAACAATAGAAATGGTCCAAAGTAAGCCCTAACTCAGTATTTTTCTATAATACTATGCAAGTTAATGGTCATATTCATAAATATGATATTCAGACTGAGTAGTTCTTCAAATTAAAATGTTCCAAATGCAATAAATCAGAGAAGTGAAAAGTAAGGGATCAGAAAAATAAGAAGGAAATCATCCCACATTTCAGCTAAAATGAAACCTCAAAGTTTGAAGTCCTCCATTTCTCTTTTTTTTCCCCAACTACATTTTTTTCAATTGGTCAGAAGTAAATAATCCAGATCAGCGCTGAAGGTTTTTCTCTCATTTTCAAACATTGCAGTGGCTGATCTCTCAGCGATCGTATTCCAGAGGAAACCACAACCGTACCAAGATTTTTTTCATTACAGCAGCCATGTTTCACACTCTGGGATGAAAATATGTGCCGCATGCACAGATGTTGGACAAGTGAAGGTTAAACACCACACAAGAAAAGAAAAAAACAAAAAACAAAAATCAGACCCTACGCAATATTTTGGCTTTGAAGTGTTTTCATTCCAGCCAGGTGTTTTTAGATGAAAAAGAACACTTTATCGATATTTTCTACCATTACCTTGAGTCTAAATTGTCTATTCAGAAACGTCATTCTATCACTCTTTGAACTTAAGCGCAATGGGGAAAAAACAGCCCTAAACACATAATGGTCATAAAGGTTGGTGAAACCACTGACTTGTGTGTTTTTATTTGCACAAACCGCTGGTTTCTGTCGTTATGAAACAAGCCCGCGCTCCGCTGTAAATCAGTGAGCCACAGGGACGAAGCGCGCTGCCCTAGGGTCATCCATTTCATTCATAGTTTATCACTAGCTCCAATGAACCTAGTTATTGCCATTATCATAGCAGCATTTAAATCCCTATTGAGCATACAATGGGGGAGCTGGAGGCAAAAATTGTGGAGCCAATTCCTAAAGTATTAAATTACGTGCTGCTTCCATTCCAGTGAATGTGGAGCTGGGCCATAAAGCCTGATTGTTTTGCCATTAGAAATAATAGATCCACGGTGCAGACAGCCAGGAAGATTAGCTGGTACTGTAGAGCCGCAGGAAACAGATGTGCAGCTTAAGTCCTTTGTTGTTTTCTCTTAGAAGAGTTGAAGGGAGGAAATGGACTCACGGGAAATACTCAGGTGAACACACGGCAATTTATCATGTTTTAATGACTATTTTAGACCAAGTTTTACATTTTAATTACAAATATGTTGGAATGATGAAAGTGCATTGTAATGCACAACGCAGAAGAGCAGCAAAAGGTTTATTTTGGGAAATGAAAGGAAACAAATAGATCCATTAATCTGATTTTAAACAGCAATAAATGTTTTTATTAATGTTTTTCCAAACAATTACAGCCTATCAATACAAACTTTATTATATATGATATATATTTTATGTTTTCTATTGTTTTAAGTTAAATCTGAACAGTGCAAGCAACCAGAGTGTAATTCTGGCTGCAAAAATGGAACCACAAATGAGTATTTTGGGTCCAAACATCAGTATTAACAGACTCCAGATGATTATTTATTTCTATTCCGCATGCACGTTTCATTTGTCTAAGTACTTAAAAACCGAGAACGCCGCTCTACAGCAGCCAGTAATGGACAAACACTGTTGCGTGGGGCAGAACTGTTGAATCGTTGAGACGAGGACGCCAGTGACAGCGAGTTACCAAATGAATTTGGGCAAACAAATAAAATGCTTTTCACTTTAGGTCGACTAACTGCAGCACGCTTGTGTGATTGGGTCTGGTGTGTGTGTGTGTGTGTGTGTGTGTGTGTGTGTGTGTGTGTGTGTGTGTGTGTGTAACCTGAATGAATGTCATCAGGTAAAATGCTGGAATTGGATCAAATTTGGCAAGGTGAGGGCAGAAGATAATGAAATGGCGTAAGAGGAAACAAAGCAAAACAATGACTACAGTACGGGTTGTTATTATGCTTAATAGAAGTTTATTTGGAGGGTATCACACGGTTTGTGTCACGTCGACATTTAAAGTAGAATGTTTTCTCACGAGACAGAATGCTGGTTGTGGCGTCGCTTGTCAGCTGTTATTCTGATGAGCAGATACAGCAGCAGATTGTTGGTAAGAAGCTTGTGGGAGGATGTGACTGTCGCTCCACCAGAGCCTTGTGTCCTGGCTGTGAATCAAAGCATTGCTTTTTACAGAAAGATCAATAGAGTTGTCTCTGGAAAAGCGACTCGGTTATACAAAGCCAGACGATAGTTCTGCCCTTATATGGCCTATTGATATTTATGTGGTTGGGTTAAATCCTCGATTTTAATGGTCATTTATTCAATAAAAGCTATTAAAGAGAAATAACTTTGAACTAAAGGCAGAATTGAATCAATGCCACTCAGAACCTTTGGCAAATGGTGGATCACTGCCAGCAGAAGTCCTCTGGCCCACTGACTCGTCTATGCAGCTTATTGGTCAAAGTCGGTCAAAAACCCAAATACAATATCCATCCATTCGCAGAGATATAATTAGGACTTAAAGGTTGGAAAATCTTAGAAGCTGCAAATTGGTTCAGCTGGGAGTCATTCTGACCTTATCAGCGTTTCATGAGAAGAAAAGTGTTTCAACAGTTTCATTAAAAAATAAACATTTTCAAGGAAGCTTTTAAGTAATTTTAAATGTATCTTAAGAATAAAATTAATTAATTATTATTCATGTATTTATTTATATTGTAAAGAAACTCTTCAGTTCCACTAATGAAAAAATATAATTAAATAATTAAAACCTAATAATTAAAATAAAAAATAACTCATTATTATTTAATGTAAAATAATTTAAAGGGACTTTACGGACTTTTGAATTTTTATGCTCGCGATTGCCCCCTCAGGCCAAAAGTATAACGGCAGCTTCAATAGTAGGCCCGTGCACGAGGCACGCATGCTGTACATGCACACTCCTTAACGAAAATAACAGCTGAGACAGTCCCTTGTGTGTGTGTTTGTGTGTGTGTGTGTGTGTGGCCCGGAGGACAGAGGACAGGAGAACGTGCAGCTAATTAATTAAATTTGGTTCTGTACCTTTCTCTTCAGCACAGCCGACAAAGGTTTATGATGGGTTAGTCCTCCTGCATGCTCAGATCATTCCCTTCCCTTGCTTGAAAAAATGTCTCAAAATGAAAGTTGAACCCACATCTTTTTTATCTGTGAATTCAATGCCGTTATGCGAGTCTCAAATAAAAATTCGGGCATCTTACTGTAAAAAAATATATCATTAATGTAAAAAATAAACTCTAAACAAACTATGTTCACACCCAGAATCAAACCCATCTTCTGCATGAGAGTCAGACATCTTACAAGGTGAACTACACACCAGTAACATTCATACCATCTGTAACTTTTACATCCTTGATAACACCTGAAACAACGTCAAATGAAAGAACGGTTCGGAGCAAAAATGGCTATTTTGTTGCCAATTTGCAGGAAATATCTAGAAGAAAGTAGCTAAGGGTCCTCAGAAATGTAGCTAGGTTTGTCACTAGGTGTTAGGAATAGCGACAAAGTCACTGAGTTGGCACTACCTCTCTCTCTGCTGCTAAAGCTACTGATAGCAAATGCCACAGGCTATGCCTGAGCGTGAACGTGCATGAAGCAGCCTGCTCGACCCGAGCAACTCTCTTTTTCTGTGATTTTACAGAAAAACAGACAATCACAGTAAAAATGCCAGGGCTCATTCTACAGGACCAGGGCATTGCAGGAGAATGTATGAAGAAGAAATGTATTATTTCTATACATGTTTTGGCTGTCAAACTTCCATAATGTCCCTTTAATTGAAAACCACAAGAAATTAAAAATAATAAAATTTCTTTAAATTTTTTTAAAAACACATTTTAAAGATTTTGAATATGCTTGTTTTTTGAAAACGACCTAACCCTACAAAAGAATAGAGATGTCTGACATTATCGGTCTACCATTAATATCGCCCAATACTGGTATTACAATGCAATATTAGAAAATATCAGTAACTTAAAATTATTTATTTTTTTCTTTTTTAATGGGGGGTGGGGGTCCAGTTTCTATCACTAGTGGAAATTAAGAGTTAGACAACATCAGTATTTTGGATATTGATAAAAAAATGCCTATATAAAATGCAATAAACCAGTCTGCCTAATAGATAAAATCACAAATAACAGAAAAAGCTAATGGAGTTACATGCATTAACAGAAAATTTAAATATAATAGTAGGAAATTAAACTGGACTTCATCTCACACCCCCTGTCCTCAACTTGTCTCTGCATTGAACATAAAACACCTTTAATCATGTTGCAAGTGTCAGGCGCACTGCTGATGTAATAGAGGCATCCATCAGTCTGCCATCACAGGGAGAGCTAATGCTGTAGCAGATATTAATTACCTGGAGCTGAGGAGAACCTCTCCATGGTTCTGCCTCGTTCTCCACGCTTGTCCAGTCACATTACTCACAAGTCATTATAAAGGACAAGGTGATACACTGCTCACAAAGCAGGGGAACACAAACTGATATGTCTTCTTCATGGATTTGTTCAGTGTTTCTTTTTATTTTTCTCATTAGTGTAACTGAATCAGACACGATTTTTATGAGCCATATTCCTCACATCAATGCTGAGATCTGTGTAAATAAGTTTTACGTTCATGACAAACAGGACATTTATTCCAAGGTACGAGTAGGCCATTAGGATTGATCTGGACTAGAAATTAAATGATCATACTGGAGTTTAATTAATTATTTTACAGTTTTGACAAACCCCCGGAGTGTTTTTGTATTTTTAAGCATGCATAAAAACTCAGCTACACCCTTTATTGCATGTAGAAGACAAATCCCCTGAAATGTCTAACCCCACCCCCAACATGCCCAAATTTGATAAAACATTTGTCTCTCTTTAACATTCATTATAACATTTTTTAGATTAGTTCTTTACGGGAAATTTCTCAACGCAGGACTTTTATTCTTGACATTTTCATTACCTTTCATAATGAGCTGTTTCAGGACTCTGTCACTTTAAGAAAACAAGCTGGAACTAGCCATGTCTACCTGCTCCCCACTCAGGCTGCTATAAGCTGAGAAGCTCCAATATCTGAGAGGGGCTGGGAGTAAAGCAGCTGCTCCTCGAGCAGCAGCTGCCCTCTTGCACGTGAGAGGAGATTCTATGTTGTTTTGCTTGTTTTAGGCTCATAATTCCTAAAACCAAACACTAACAGATGATGGATCAACGTTGTTTTACATTAAAGAGTTTATAGAGGCAGTAGAGATGCACAAAGCAGCACAAAAGGAGGCAAATGGTGAGTTTTGCATAATGTGACCCCTTTAAATCCTCATACAGAAAATTATAGCCAGAAAATTATTTTACAGAATGGCTTATTGAATATTAACCCTAAATAAGTAATATAAGTTATGTTAATAAAATCTTACTTCTATTTTGTACAAAATCCATTTGGTAGTTGTCAACTGTAACGTCATGAAAGAGCTGTCCCACCAAAGGTTATTTACCCTCTCTCTCCTCAGGAAGAACTAATCTGCATGAGACTGCCTCAAGGTCATGCATTTGCTTCTAAAATGTTTCTTCCTTTCCAACTCAAGAGAAGAATGAAGACAAAGGCCTCTTTCTTTTAATAAATCAGAAGCACTCTATTTTTAATAAAGCTAATCAAACAAAGTGTTAGTCCAATGATAAAATGTGAACAAATCTGTGAAATTACGATGTTTATGATCAGTAGTATTTTAATAAGGAATATGACTTTAAACTAGCTGCACTAGACATTCTCATCCACGTGATGTTAAAAATTACATGACACATTTCCTTTTTCTGATCCAATCTGTAATAGATTACAGTTATTTAATGACCTATAAGATGTAGGATTCCATAGGAAATATGAAATCCACATTACGAATCGCAGGGTTATTTAAACCAGAAGATTGGATCTTTTTAATGCAGGGATTAGACAACCGTTACGTATTCACTCAGAGACAAAAGAAGAAAGAGAGTCAAGTTTAAAAGTTAAGAATTTTATTACTAACAAATTAAACTAGGCTGACTTTAAAACTAAATGTATGGTGTAACTAAAATGGATGAGATGGTGAATGGATGACGTGTGATGTTAAATCAGAACCAACAAATCCGAAGAAGCGATTGTTCTGATGGGAACTGAAGGTGTTGTCTTCGCATTTAGCTGTGGTTAGGAGGTTCAGAAACACATGAGACACCATCATGCCGGTCGACCTACCCTTGGTGGAACTCCCCTGTAGATCAGGAATATCAAGGTCCAGTGGGCCCTCTCTGGGTCCGAGCCGGTAGGGAAAGCCGCGGTTCTGATCAAACCCGTCTTGAGTTACTTCCGGGTACACGACAAGTTATTGGCGTCTGGTGAGACCCAAGCCTGGGTCCGGATGGTTGAGTTTTTGTTCTGAAAGGAACTGCTGCCGCTGTTGGAGTAGCGACTGGATTTTTCAGCTTGTCGTTGTTCTTTCAGTTAAAGAGTTGAGAGCAGGATTGGCCACTCCGTCACTTTCTCTGCAACGCTTTGAACTGGCGTTAGAGCTGACGTGGCATAGTTTTATACTTCGGATGTAAAGGTTTATTGTCGAATGAAAAATTACCAAACACCATCAGAACCATGCCTCCGTCAGATCTATAAGATTCTGATTGGATCAGTGAAAGGAATGTGTTATGTCTTTTTAACATTACGTGAAATGAGTCCTGTTGGAACACTTAAAGTCATATTACTTATTATATTCTATAGGATTATAATAAGGTAATTAATACTTTGATTTCACAGGTCGGTCACATCTTATTTATTGACTAACACTTGGTTGGATTAGCTTTATTAAAATAGAGTTCTTTGCTTAATTAAAAGAAAAGAGTTCATTCTTCGTTCTTCTGTTGAGCTGAAAATAAGCAGGTTAGAAGGAATGCATGAGACCTTGAGACTATCTCTCATGCAGACTAGTCTTGAGCAAAGAAGGGAAAAAAACACAGTTTTCCGTTCCGTTACAAATCAGAACCTTCCAGGTCTGACGCGAGGCATGGTTTTGTTGGTGTTAGGTAAATCCCCTCTTGTTGTCCTTTTTTTGATTCGACCGTAAATCGAAACATCCAAATTATAAAACTATGCCCACGTCATTTTAATTTCAGTTCAAAACGTTCTAGAGAAGTTATCGGAGTGGCCAATCCGTAACTTTCCTCTTCAGCTGAAAGAACCTAACAATAAGCTGGATTAAATCTGTTGCATGTTCCACCTGCTGCAACGGTTCCTTTCAGAATAAAAGCTGAACCATCAACCCCTTTTTGGGTCTCGCTAGATGCCAACAAACTGTCGTGACCTGGAAGTATCTCAAGACCGGTCTGGTTGGCAACCGCTGCCTGTTCTACCGGCTTCGGTTCCAGAGAAGGTCAAGCTGGACCTCGACATTCCTGATCTAACGGGGACTTCCGCAAAGGGTACGTAGACCGACAGAATGGCGTCTCTATGTGTGTTATAAATCTCCAAACCAAAGCTTAGAGCGAAACGTCATCTTCACTCCCATCAGAACTAATCGTTTCTCCGGATTTGCTGGTTCCGAACAACATTCCACACTACACCATCCATATTGCCTCATTCACCCCTAGATCCATTCATCACACAGAGTGTTTAGTGTTTAAAGTTAGTCTAGTTTTAACTTGTTTAGTAATAAATCTTCTTAACTTTAAAACTTGACTCTCTTTCTTTTGTCTCTGAGTTAATACGAAGTGGTTACATAATCCCTGCAATAAAAGTTCTAATCTTCTGGTTTAAATTATCCAAAGATCCATAAGATTGATTTCATATTACCTATGGAATCTCACATTTTATGGTTCATTAAATAATATGTAAATTTAATCGTTACACAGCTGTAACACTGAGCTGAAAACTGAAAATGGTTTTGAGGAATGTGCTACTCCTGCTAGAGAGGTAGAGGTACTGAAAATAGTTGAATCTAGGGATGAGCCGGATACTCGTTTCAGATGAGTATCCGGTACGGATAAAGCATTTTTGAAGAATACGAGCATGAAACGAGTAAACCTCGTAAATATCTGTAATTGTGGTGAAGGAAAATCCTCATTGGGTAACTGACTGTCCACGGCTCACGCTCTGCGATTGGCCAGTCACATAGAGTGCCCGCCCCTCCCTACACATAAAACTCTCTAGCCGGCCGGGAGCGAAGTCCGTCCGGCTCATCCACGCACACACACAGACAGTAATGGATCTCGCTGTGCTTGCTTCACTGTTGCTCACGTTTCTTCAGATTTCCCTAGGTTTTCTTCAGCTCGCCTCTTTTTCGGTTGAATATTTAAAGTTACTTTTTTCGTAACTTACATGGTGCATTTGACAAGACAGAGCTGACGTGCTGCATCAGTCACTCACCACCTCCGTACCGGTCGGGTTTTTTATTTTTTTTAACTCCATCTCTCTCCCTCTCACCCTCTCTATCTCTCTCAGACACACACACACACACACACACACACACACACACACACACACACACACACACACACACACACACACACACACACACACATACACCTTAATCAACATTGTTTTGTTTGACTTTGTGTGGGGCAAAATGCCAAGAACGTTAAGAAAAAATTCAGTTTAATCAAATTAAAATAAAAAAATATACATAAAGTTGTGTCTGGTTCTAGCATTTCATATTTCCTAGTTCCTACTGCATGAGTTCAGATGTATTAATCCATGCACTCAAATATTAATGTTCTGATTTTATTGAAACACTTGTTCTGTAATAGTTTCTTTACTATTGTGATCAAAAATATTTCATCTCAATTCCGAGGCTGCTCTGTAAATAGTTTTCAAATAAACCACACACATATCAACTTCTGATCATTCCATATCAATTTCAGACTTAAAATAATATATTGATGTAAACCACGCCCACTTCCGGGTTATGCCACGCCCATTCCGAATACAGATACAGATACAGATAATTTAGTTGGTTGAACAGATACAGATAGTGGTGTACTAGCTCATCCCTAGTTGAATCGATTGTGATACACTCAGCATTACAGTGCTGAAAACATAATGTAAACTCATAATTTTTTCTCCAACGTTTTTATTTAAAAGCAAATTTTTTCCCTGAATTTTAAATTCGGTAACAAAAGGAACGAAATTGGTCTCATAATTAAAGTAATTGAACCTTAATTCTAAGGGGCTGATGTGTGATAAAATGCTGCCATCATTTAAATCAAACCACATGCACATTCTGATTTATTTATTTAAAATTGACATACTTATTTATTTATTAACTTATATTTTAGGAGGATAAAACCACTTGAGATGAAACATCTGCTACCATAGAGAAATATACAAGAAGTCAGAGGCAGTGCACTATAGAATGAAATGAACCCTATGCAAAAATAATTAACAAAAGACCACTGAGAAGATTCATGAATAGATAACTAAAGAAAACTGGACATACTACTACTACTACTACTACTACTATTAATAATAATAATAATAATAATAATAATAATAATAATAATAATAATAATAATAAATCCTGCTTTGGTACAACAAAAAGAAAGTCAGACAGTGGCTTCAAAACAATTACAAATTGGTTTCATATACCCATAGGCAGAGTTTTCAAAAAGGCAAAAAGAGGAAATAGATCTTATATGAGCAGGTAATTTTTTCCAGTCCTGAGGATCTTTAACCCTCTTAGGCTCAAAATAAGTTTTAATAAACAACTAAGTCATTCAGGGGTACTTCTGAGTTAAAAAATGCTCATGAAACACATATGTGGAGTAACCAGGTAGGTAGGTTTTAACTGTTGCAGATCTGCAACGCCTGCCTCCAGAGGGTTAACATAAAAGGCCCGTTACCCTACTACTTTTTTAAAGCGAGGAATAACAAAAGAAAGCTGATCATTGATCCTGGTATCATACGCAGAGTTGAAGGGTAAACGTTTTCAGGTAAGATGGAAAATCAAGAATATACAATTAAAAATAAATAAAAAACAGTGAAATTGTCACTAGTATTTAACCATGTTAGCTCATTTTAACCAATTTCCATTGTCCATTGTTAAAGATTAGTCCTTTCAAAGAAATTCACATACAAGTTTGTCTATAAATAGATTTTGTTCTTTACACCTTAGAACAGAAAAACAAGTTGGAGATGTATGCCTAAAATGCGATTTAAAGATGCAATATGCTCACCAAACTGCTCATCAAATATGGTGACCTCTGGTTTCAAAAACCTAATTAGTTTACGTACCCGCAGAAGCTTTAAAACGGTAGTTCACAAGCCAGTGGATAACATAATGTTGGCGACATGGTCTGTAATCTGATTTCACACAGGAAACACCAGGTACATTTTGGAAAATGGGCAGAAAATTGTGTCTGGACCCTCTCTGCATTCCCCATTTCTTACAGGCATTTCACAATGATAAATAAATAAATGATACTAATAATGAAGTACTAAATAACTACTCATGAATCTGAGAAAACTTTGATTTATCAACAGTTTTGATGGCCTTTTGTGTTTTCTAACTCACCAAAAAGCCCCGTTAAAGAGGTGGAATGCATGGTTTGCCCCGCCCCTGAGCCCTAAAATCGATGAGGCATGTAATTGGTGGTTGCTTTGTGTTATTGCTAAGATAAACAGACATTGTTAGAGGTACGGAAGATCGATGTCACGCAAAAGCAGGCGAGGCACAGGCAGAAAATTACAGGCCATCATATTCACCAACAGCATGGCAACTTACAAGCTTTGTTGCTGCCACTCGCTTGCTGTCATACACTTTGATAGCATGTGATGATTTACGTTTTCAAATCAGTTTGCAAAGGAAAATTATTTTTACAAGATTAGCTTGAATGGAGATCAGAATGTGTGGGGGCAGGGCTTCACACATCAGTGATCTGTTGATTAGGAATTACAGCGTTGTTACAGCAATTAATATTAATTACAGTATTATTAATTAGAGAGTGGAATAGGCTTCATATTCTTACTTAACTGCATGCTTGCAGACGTTTAGCCAAAAGAGCAAAAGTTGACGTAAAGCATCATACTGATCTGCTTTGGGAACAAATTATTAAACCAAGCTAATGTAGCTTTTTTAAAACTGATTTACTTTAAAGCACGAGCACCGTGTTATGCTGACGTTTTACTTTATCAAGCTGTGTGCTCTGCTGCCACAAAACAAGCTAAAGAGAGAAAGCTAAGCCCTGATGTATTGTGTTTATACATTGCATCTCTGCAGGGAGCCAGCCCAACACATGTCTGTGCGAACATGTGGGTCTAACTCAGCTGGTGAGATGACAGAGATGAATAGCATATATGTCATCAAAGTTCTCTGATTATTTCAGATCTGAGGATGAGAAGAGCAAAAAATAAAAAATAAAAATACATCACGGGGGAAAATCATATTGTGCCAGGGTGATAATAAGTGTCTGTCAGCAGCAAAAGAGCCATTCTTTAGTTTTGAATAAACACCTGCGGGCTGTGAGCACAGCTCCACAACAGTAGTGATGCTCAAATCTCAACTGCTGGTTTTAACTCGGCTGCAGCTGCAGCTGATGCTCTTAGGAGAACGTGCTACCAATAACTGTGCAGTTGGCTTTTTCTCATGAGGTTATCAATAAAAAAATCCAACCACATGACTTAGTATTTGCTCTGAGCTATGCATGCTACTGTTATCTCAATAAGTGCATGAACCCTTACGAAGATTAACACAAATTTCACTTATTTAAAAAAATGTCTTTGTATAAGCTGGACTAAAATCTGTGGGAAACATGTAGAACACATCAAACATTAAGACATTTCTTTCAGAGTGACCCTTGAATGCAGATGAAGGGTTAAATATTGCAGCTACTGCTGATGATGACACTGATAAATAACAGCAGAATACCAAAGAAAGTTTCTGTTACACAATGGCGGGGATTTCTTGGCCTTGAGAGCCACAAATATACAAGATATAGTTGTTTCCTTGCTCTAAAACACATGATGCAATGAAAGACCTGTTCAAGATGTCTCCCAGTTCTACTGAAGCCGGTTAATCACCTGTTGTTTAAAACCAGACTTGTTAGAGCAGAGCAATAACAAAAACATGGAGGACAGTGGCTGGAGTTTGTTTTAGATGTTTCTCTGCTCCACCAGGGTATAATCAGTGGTAGATGAGCAGAAAAGGTTATTTAACTACTTGAATCAGCGTGCAGGAGACTCTTACGCTACTGGGATATAATGAAGGCAATACATCACTGCTCGTGTTTTTGCAAAGCCCACCCCCATCCCATGGAGTCCCTTGGAGAATGACTCGGCATTAACAAACAGCGTCAGACATCCAAAGTCAATCACAGAGCGTGCGTGAGCATTTGAGAATGTGCCAAGATTGAGGCAGGGTTTGCGACTTTTCTCGTGAACAAAGAAGTCTATAAAGTCCCATTAGTCATCAGACACTGGTGAAATAATTTTTTCGCATTTGGCCCATCACCTGGGAGAGCGGTGAGCTGCAGAGAAGACGGCGTTCAGGAACAGTTTGGTGGTTTAACCCCTGTTGAGGGTCTGCCCTCATGAGAAAATTACTATGCAGGAATTTCTCCAAAAGACTGCCAAAAACGCCCTGGAGCATGAATAAAAAGGCATATTAAAAATCAGCGCCAGCAACAACTTCATGTCCCATGATTCCCTGCTACTGGAAGCAACGTGATGACGTCACCAAAGCGGCATCAAACCCCGGAACACAAGTTCCGCGCATGAGCTGGAACCACACAGAGTCCAGCCCGCCGAACAGCCGAGTCTATAAAAGAGAGACAAAAACGAAACCTAGTCCTCTTTGTGTCCAGCTTCAGCTGGTGTTTGAAGAGACATTCGTTCTGCTACAGCTCCGGACACGACAAGAGGCCGAGCCGCGGAAAAGCAACGGAACCGCCATCTGGTTCGTTTGAACTCCGAGGGACGCTTCGGTTTCGAGGAGTCAAGAGTTTCTTTTCCTCTCCCTTTTCTCTCTCTCCCGATTTCTCTAATAAGTTCAGAACAAGCGATCAAACCGCGCGATTGCTTTAAGGTAAATACGGTCTCTCTTCCGTACCAAAACACGCCATCGGATCATCTAATATCTTAAGTTTTATGCTGTGGCCAGGCTGACAAACTATTAGATATTTCATTCATGACTGATCTTTTGTTTTGTTTATTGATCTTTGTGAAGTGGTTTTGAATTTGTTTAAGTTACTGTGCATGGAAACTTACCACGTCACTGTTGAAAGTTAAGTTTTACTGTGATTGAACTGCTTTGGAAGTTAAAGTGAAAGTTGCCCACGCACACACACACATGCACGCACGCACACACACACACACACACACACACACACACACACACACACACACACACATTCTGGTTTTCCGTGTTTGGGGACACACACACACACACACATTCTGGTTTTCAGTGTTTGGGAGGACACACACATCCGTTATACACGGTCGGGTCCTTGCTCCCTCAGACAAAGGGACCAGCCATTTTGTTTCAAAACTACCTCCATCTTGAGTTACATCACCTCAGATTATCATTATTTCACGTTATCATTCCATCATTTAATTACTTGTTATTCATTTGATAAAATAAGTTGGTGGGTATTAATTAGCTAACACTTTGGAAGGAGCTGAAGTGGGTATATTAGTTAATAAATGTTATTGCCAATTAAGCATTTGTCTCAAGTGAATTTGTTTGTGTGACATGAATTTATGACTGCTGCTCGTAAACGAATTTTACTAACTTTAAGACAGACTGATAAGAGGTTTTGGATTCATTTTCCCTTATTAAAAAGGGTGGTGCCCCGAGGTTATCTCCGGATATCCTAATTACGTAATAAAATCGGTAAATATTTCCATATTTATGAATTTTATTGAAGAATCCAAAAAGTAAGTAAAAGCTTACAAATTATTTGTTGACTAATATTCACAACACCCCCTAGTCAAACCCCTTAATGCTGAGGGTCCAACGGGGAGGAGTTGGGTCCCATTTTTAAAGTCTTTGGTATGACCCAACTGTGGATTTCAACTCACAATCTCCCAGTCTCAGGGCGGGTGCTCATACCACCAGGCAACTGAGCTGCTTAATATAAATGTGAATAAACAACATAAAGTGAGAATAATAATAAGTGATGCAACGGAATAAGGTGCGATTCGTTTGTCATCAACTTCTAGATTCGTCAGATAAAAAATACTCCAGATTGTTGCTTTAAAAATCCTTAATTTCTTGTGTCAGTTTGTTGTGAGCAAACTCAGAGTAACAGCTGCTGGACGGATTCAACTTGGAAAAAAGTTAACTCACCTTGGTAGTGCAGCCGGAGGAACCCTGAATTGAGACGTTGATTGCCTCGAAAGCGGATTGAGATCTGGTTGCTCCAGCTGCGTAGAACAAGGCCCCTCATCAAGACCGACTCGTTGGCTAGAATGAATGGTTCTTGGCCACCCGTGTCCTCCACCATCACCTGCTCCCCCTCCATCACACTGACGTTCAGCACCTGAAAACACACAATGCTGTTTGATTAAACACAAGCTTGACTTCTGCACCTCTGTGCATCAACTGTGACTCCACACAAGTGTCTGAATCAGTGTCCTGCTGCTTCATCTCCTGCTAGACTTTATCTGATGACTTGTAAACTGAACGCTGGTCATGAGGACAACTTTAAGGCACTAGGGCTGTTTATTTATAGTCTGATGCTTCAATTCCCTCAAGATGGGATCTAACATGAGCTCCACTGACGTTGAGTCTCTTTTTAATATCAAGTTTAATCTATCAATGTTGCTGTGAGAAACTGGGTCACCTGCTGTGTTTGCTTGCTCACTTCTCTACCAGCGCAATTACAGGCAGAAATGTTTAGTCGGTGCGTTTGTCAACCTGCAGCCAGACTTTTTTTTAAATTTTTTTTTTATCTTTTTTGAGTAATTGTAGAATCTGTCTGGGTCATTCCACTTATGGTTTGTTGCACACATGATTCATCCGCGTCCTGTGCTCTCATTGTGCCCGTAAGCAACTCTGTCAGCAGTGCTTCATTTCTTCAACAGGTTGAGCAGCATCTGCAGCTAAATATGGTGAAGGAATCTCAGGAGTACTGCGTGTAGTTAAACTGTCTGGATAATGGAGTGCTGACGTCCTTTGGAGAAACATCTCATTTTCCCCCTGGAGTGCTATTAAACTGAGCTGCTTTTCCAACAGGAGGTCATGATTAATACTTTTTTTACGCGACAAAGGAAAACACTTTCACCTTGTAAAATGTAAAATGTACCCTAACTGAAGTTTGATGTCATTTAATCAAATGTAATCCAGTGTCAGTACATTCTGCAAGACAGCTCAAAAAGCATAGCAGTAGGACATCAACCAATCATTTATTTCTAAATACCAGTTGTGGGTGTTGTTGCTTCACATTTGAAGTTTTTATTTATTTATTTATTTTTACAATTTGAAATCTTCTTATTCCTCATTATAACAAACACAACTTTGTTATGACAATGGCCTGGGAGATCTGATATATTGCCCAACACAACCCCATAAGAAAGACCCACAGTGGAAAACCTGATGTTCCCTGCCCACTTGGCCAGGAGATCAATATTAAAATGAGTTTCGTGCAGATTGGCAGATTCACTGCGATGGCTCTATGATGCTGCCTGAAGCTGGAATTTCTATGTATAGGGGCGTACAATATCCGAATAACTCAACATAAGATGCAGATCTATCTGGCATTCATTCAGTTTGGAAAAAATCCCAAAGCATTAAACGTGTGCTCCAACATTCCATTTTGTTAATTGTCTCTCATCCAACGAGAATTTTAGTAGCAGCTTGGGCTAGCATTAGCTGTAGCTTGGGCTTGTGTCAACCATTTAAGACCTGCCATAGAACAAGTTCGCCAGAACTTATATTTACACTTTTAGATGCTGTGGTGCCATTTTTTTGGAGCATTTCAACTTTCTATACATCAATACAGCCCTTGCATTCTAAATTTGAATAATATAAATGTAAAATGTTCATAGCAACTAAATAATTTACTAAGAAATGCAATTATCCATTTAAAAATAGAAAATTTATTTTTTTTTGTTTTTACACAGTTTTCATTATACAGAAATGCCACACCTTTATCCCTCAAAATTGTCAATGAAAAAAAGTTGCACACAATCCTTTCAAACAACATCACATTTATTTGAAATGCTTCCATAAATTCGTTTCTGAGATACACTCATTTATATAAACTGTAACAAAAACATAAATAAATAATAATAATCAGGAGTGTAATATAATAATGTTGAATATTTATTCAAAATTTTCAGTAGTGTTTAGTTTTCCTTTTTTCTCACTAATAATAATAATAATAATAATAATAATAATAATAACAATAACAATAATAAAGAATATTGCATGAATATATACGTGAGGAAACTGAAACTGAAACTTAAACATCATCCGACGCTGTAATGGCATCGACCGCTTCGAGGAGGGAGGATGTACCGCTTAGCGGGTCCGTGAGTAATCAAATTGTTTGTAGTGGTGTGTGAGTGTGTCGGGAGTCTGTAGTGGGTGTGTGATGTGTGTAGGATGTGTTTGTCTAAATGTATTATTGCGATGAAGCACAAGAAAAAGCCCAAAGACTGGGACTACAAAGAACTACAATTTGCAGGAAAATGACATCAAAGCAGGTGATTGGGTGATTGATAATCATGTGACAGTTCACATTGACAAGGTGATGATGTTTATTCTAGCGTTTGAAGCCCTGTGAGCTGCAGATCAGAATGATACAACATCTGCGTCTGAATGAAAACGCTTTTCTTTTTTGCTCTATTTGGTTGTTTTTTGCAAACTCATTAATGGAAATACGTAGCGCTCTGGAACATGTTTAGTGTGTGAACTATAAGTGTAACTCCTCCAGTTAAATATGGTTCTAGGACTCTAGAAGGTGCTATATCAAATACAGGCCATTTACCATTTACATATGACACCCCAAGCTGCCTATATTCAACGAGAAGGTAAATGTGGTTTAGAGATCTAGAACCCCTTTAACTGAACTTTCTGACCCCAGGTTGAGTTTCTCCAAGAGAATGAGATAAGGCCTGACAGGAACATTGAGGATGCTTGAGTGTACATTCTTTTGTGTAATCTAGAAATGTTCAGTTTAATAAAATAGTAAATTATAATCTCAATAATTTAAACATTGATGATGTATGTTTGTTTTAAGATAAAACAATCTCCTATAAGGAAATCAATCCACCCTTGGCACTTTTATCTGTGGGTAAACACCCTACTAAAAACCTCAGTTTGACATAAACTATACAGTTCTGACTTTTATTGACCTTGAATTTGTGTCACTCAAGTTTTTAAAGAAAAACTAAATAATTTAGCTGCGATGTTGATGTGTACAGACCTCTCAGGGTATTTAAGTGCTTACAGCTTTTCTGTGTTTAGCGAGATGATCCTTGCTGTTTCTCATTTCTTTTGGCTTCTCTGCTGAATTGTAAAGCCTTCTCTCTGTAAGCAGCTGCCTGCCACAGCCATAAACAGCATTAAAGTAGTGAGAGTATGCTGAGAGCTGTAGGCTGGCCAGCAAAACAATGAGTCAAAACCCACCATAAAGGCATCAGTGTAAATAAAAGATACATCTATAATTCCTTTCACAGCTCAGTGGGTCTGATTATTCTCAACCAACTTTCAGTCAGATGGAAGAAAATGATCTGTTCCCCATCACTTTCAGCTCATCCGCATCTTTTTCAAAAGCTTCTGGTGGAATGTATGACATATTCTCAAAGCCTGTGCTGTCACTGGGAGTGGGCTCAGGTATGCCATGAGGCAGAAAAGGGCTGTCCTCTAAAGGCCGATGTCCCAGAGGAAATTTGTGTGAAGACATGTTAGAGCACCAACCTGGAAAAGCTGAGGCACTGGGCAGGAGGAGCACTGGAGTGTCCAGGAAGCCTAATGGACACTGAGACTGAGCTTAGAGGTGATTCTGCTGGAATCATCAGACACTTTGATTGATTTGATGCTTTTTTTTTAATCACCAGACTTAAAACTGTACTCTGGAGGTTTTCTTTTGTACTGGGAACAAAAAGCAGTCAAACAACAGATAACCATGTGTTCTGTATGCATGAGAACGCAATGAGTTGGTATTTTAAACACGGAATAGCAGAAAATGATGAACGAATATCTTGTGAATTTAGAAAATGAGGCTCTCCATCCCTCAAGGGCAAAGCAATGACAATGCCTTAGGCCCTTTTAAAATCATCAGTTAAATAAAAGACCTTGAATGTTTTGTAAATATTATAACTTCATTATTACTACAGAGTGCTTTGAAGACCCACTGGCACGTCTTCTAGTGAGGTAGAGGAGTGTGGGGACATTGGGTTGAGTTCTCAAGTCTCTGAGGTCACTGAGGTGATCAAACATCTCCTCGGTGATTCTCCCTGGGGTGGATGAGATTTGCCTGGAGTTCCTTAAAGCTCTGGATGTAGTGGGGTTGTGTTGGCTGATGCAGCTCTTACAAGGACAGTTTCCCTGGAATGGCAGATCGGAGTGGTGGACATCCTATTTAAAAAGGGGGACTGCAGTGTGTGTTCTAATTACTGGGGATCACACTCCTAAGCCTCTCTGGTAAGTTCTACTCATGAGTTAGAGACATAATGTGGTTTGGTGTCCTCGCCGAGACTACTGGACTGGTGTTCCGACTATCCGTGCTACCCGCTGATATGTGCTTCTTTGGGTAAATGCGCAGACCGATTACTACGTCAGAGGCTGTTTACCCGAAGAGACGCACTACCTCTGGAAGTTGTTATATTACCACTTGTTGTATGTTTACCTGACAGCTTGGAAATGGCTTGTAAAATATTATTATACTGTAAACAAGAAATTTCTCCCAATGTGCACTGTCATTCACAGAATGATGAAAAACACGGTCTTTTTCATAAATAAATCACAACAAACACTGTATATTTTTGCTAATAATTATACTACAGTTCTGTATTTTTGAGTAATATCACCTGTTTAAAATAAACCATGCTTAATAAGTGTGTTACTACACTAAACAAGAGTGAAACTGTCGTAACACATTGCAGTAGGAACATTCGAATAGGAAGCACAGATAGTCAGAACACCACCTCTATACCCTTTGCACAGTCTTGGAGGGTGCAGGCCAACCAATCTACATGTCTTTTGGGACTTGCAGAAGGTGTCTGACCATGTCCCTTGGGGAGTCCTGTTGGAGTACTCCAGACTTTGAGGTACAAGGCTCTTTCATCCCGGCTGTTAGGTGCCTGTATTGGTTGCCAAAGCAGTAAGATAGGCTTTTTTTCAGTAACAGCTGAACTCCATCAAGGTTGTTTTTTGTTACTGATTATTTTGATAACTTTTATGAACAAGATTTCTAGGCATATAGGGTTTGGGAGTATCTGTTTTAGTGGCCTATAGGGATCAGGTATCTAATGTTTACTGATGATGTGGTTCTTCATCAGATCACGATCTCCATCATTCACTGGAGCAGTTTGCAGCTGAGTGTGAAGCTATCCTAGTTAGACAAAATATCTCAGAAAGTGTACTTTGCTGGAGTTGCTCCGGGTGAGAGGCGGAGGGCTGGGGTTGGCTTTTTGTTAGCTCCGAGACTCTCTGCCTGTGTGTTGGGGTTTACCCCGGGGGACAAGAGGGTAGCTTCCTTGCGCCTTCGGGTCGGGGAACGGGTCCTGACTGTTGTTTGTGCTTATGGCCCAAATATCAGTTCAGAGTACCCACCCTTTTTGGAGTCCCTGGGACGAGTGCTAGATAGTGCTCCATCAGGGGACTCCATTGTCCTGCTGGGGGACTTCAATGCTCACGTGGGCAATGACAGCTTGACCTGGAGGGGTGTGATTGGGAGGAACGGCCCACCTAATCTGAACTCGAGCGGTGTTTTGTTATTGGACTTCTGTGCAAGCCGCAGTTTGGCCATAACGAACACCATGTTCGAACATAAGGATGCCCACCGGTACACTTGGTACCAGGGCAGCCTAGGTCACAGGTCGATGATAGATTTTGTAGTCGTATCATCTGACCTGCGGCCGTATGTTTTGGACACCCGAGTGAAGAGAGGGGCGGAGCTGTCAACTGATCACCACCTGGTGGTGAGTTGGATCAGATGGCAAGGGAACATGCCGCGTAGACCTGGCAGACCCAAACGCATAGTGAGGGTCTGCTGGGAACGCCTGGCAGAAGAACCTGTCAAGACGGTCTTCAACTCCCACCTCCGGCAGAGCTTTGACCACGTCCCGAGAGCAGTGGGGGACATTGAGTCCGAGTGGGCCTTGTTCCACTCTGCGTTTGTCGAGGCGGCTGTTGCTAGCTGTGGCCGTAAGGTGGCCGGTGCCAGTCGTGGTGGCAACCCCCGTACCCGCTGGTGGACACCAGAGGTTCGGGGAGCCGTCAGGCTGAAGAAGGAGGCCTACAGGGCGTGGCTGGTCTGTGGGTCTCCGGAGGCAGCAGACAGGTACCGGATAGCCAAGCGGGGTGCAGCAGTGGCAGTTGCCGAGGCAAAATCTCGGGCGTGGGAGGAGTTTGGTGAGGCCATGGAGAAAGACTATCGATCGGCTCCAAAGAGGTTCTGGCAAACTGTCCGGCGCCTCAGGAGAGGAAGGCAGCAACTCGCTCACACTGTTTACAGTGGGGATGGGGAGCTGCTGACGTCAACTGAGGCTATAGTCGGACGGTGGAAGGAATACTTTGAGGAGCTCCTCAATCCCACCAATGCGCATTCCGAGGAGGAACCAGAGCTGGGAGGCCTGGGGATGGACTGTCCGATCTCGGGGGCAGAAGTTGCTGAGGTAGTCAAACAACTACACAGCGGCGGAGCCCCAGGGGCGGATGAGGTTCGTCCTGGGTATCTCAAGGCTATGGATGTTGTAGGGCTGTCATGGTTGACACGTCTCTACAACATTGCGTGGTCATCGGGGGCAGTTCCTAGGGAGTGGCAGACCGGGGTGGTGGTCCCCATCTTTAAGAAGGGTGACCTGAGGGTGTGTTCCAACTATAGGGGGATCACACTCCTCAGCCTCCCTGGAAAGGTCTACTCCAAGGTACTGGAGAGGAGGGTCCGATCGATAGTTGAATCTCAGATAGAGGAGGAGCAATGTGGTTTTCGTCCTGGCCGTGGAACTGTGGACCAGCTCTATACCCTTGCAAGGGTGATGGAGGGGGCATGGGAGTTTGCCCAACCAATCCACATGTGTTTTGTGGATTTGGAGAAGGCTTATGACCGTGTCCCCAGGGGCACCCTGTGGGGGACGCTCCAGGAGTATGGGGTGGGTGGCTTTCTGTTAAGGGCCATTCAGTCCCTTTACCAGAGGAGCGTGAGTTTGGTCCGCATAGCCGGTAGTAAGTCGGACCTGTTCCCAGTGAGGGTTGGACTCCGCCAGGGCTGCCCTTTGTCACCGGTTCTGTTCATCACTTTTATGGACAGAATTTCTAGACGCAGCCGTGGTGTGGAGTGTGTCGAGTTTGGTGGCAGGAGAATCTCGTCTCTGCTTTTTGCGGATGATGTGGTCCTCCTAGCTTCATCCAGCTCTGACCTTCAGCTCTTGCTGGGTAGGTTCGCGGCCGAATGTGAAGCGGCTGGGATGAGGATCAGCACCTCCAAATCTGAGACCATGGTTCTCGACCGGAAAAGGGTGGCTTGCCACCTCCGGGTCGGGGGAGAGGTCCTACCTCAAGTGGAGGAGTTTAAGTATCTCGGGGTCTTGTTCACGAGTGAGGGTAGGAGGGATCGGGAGACCGACAGGCGGATTGGTTCGGCGTCTGCAGTGATGCGGACGCTGAGCCGATCTGTCGTGGGGAAGAGGGAGCTGAGCCAGAAAGCCAGGCTCTCGATTTACCGGTCGATCTACGTCCCAATCCTCACCTATGGTCATGAGCTTTGGGTAATGACCGAAAGAACGAGATCGCGGATACAAGCGGCCGAAATGAGTTTCCTCCGTAGGGTGGCCGGGCTCAGCCTTAGAGATAGGGTGAGGAGCTCGGACATTCGGGAGGGACTCGGAGTAGAACCGCTGCTCCTCCGGATCGAAAGGAGCCAGTTGAGGTGGTTTGGGCATCTGGTCAGGATGCCTCCTGGACGCCTCCCCGGGGAGGTGTTTCGGGCATGTCCTGCCGGCAGAAGGCCCCCGGGTCGACCCAGGACACGTTGGAGAGGTTACATCTCCAATCTGGTCCGGGAACGCCTTGGGGTCCTGCCGGAGGAGCTGGTGGACAAGGCCGGGGAGAGGACGGCCTGGAGCTCCCTAGTTGGGATGCTGCCCCCGCGACCCGGACCCGGATAAGCGGAGGAAGACGAGACGAGACGAGACGAGACGATCTCAGAAAGTGTCATTTCTCAAATTTCTAAATTGACCATACACAACGGACACTCCCTTGTTTATGTATTTATTTGACAGCCTGTCCATCCATTCATAATACCCTTTTCATATTTAAATTTCCCAAACTTATGGCAACAGAATCTCACATTACACTAATGTAAACTGCACTTTCCACAAGAAAAAAAAAATCCTGTACCTAACTAGAATAAACAGACTTTGACAGGATCAAAGTTGTTTTTGGTCTAAAATCGTTGTCACCAGCCGTCTGTAGACGTTTTTATGTTTCTTGCCTGAACACCTGTGAGTCACTCATTTCTTGTTTCGCTCTGCTGACTCCAGCTGGTGCCCAGCTCTGCTGTCTGAACCAGTACTGATACATACAAACATGTTATCTTTGATACAGCAAAATATAAAATAACTCCATTTTAGAGTTCAAGTTCAATTATTGGTTTCACCAACTGAATATGCCAAAAACAGTAAAAAAATCAATTGAGTAAAACTTTAAATCTCATTTTGGCCAAAAACATAGAAATATTAAACAATCAATCCGGAGTGTTCCCTCTTGCAGATATTATGAATGAATTTTTTGTGATATTCTCACCCTGTTCTGTTATATAACGTAGGCAATATGTAATTTTTTATTTATTTTTTTGCTAAGCCCGCCCAATGTGCACAAGATCTCTCCTCAGTATGAACTGAAAGCCGCTCAGCATTAGCCAATAGCGTTGAACGTCCATTTACATACAAATGATGATCACAGAGCACGCATAAGCGTGTCTGCAGCTCAGGGATGGGTCAAATGCAGAGGACAAATTTCACCACACACCAGTGTGTGTGTGTGACAACTGGTGGGACTTTATTGTGTTGTACAGCACCTTGGGGGTTCTAGGACTCTAAAAGATGTTATATCAAAGCCATTTACCAAGTAGTCATTTGAAATGTGGCATATTTCTTTCTTTTTCGTGTCCTGTCTGGCTGTGAAGCAAACAGAATTAATGTCTGAATGCTGGCAACAAGCCTTACAGATTTACTCTCAGGTGGAGAGTAAATCAAATCTTCTGCTTTTAATGTCAAGCCTGATACTTAAAACTTTATTGTTATTATTTTTTGAATGCTTTGTAATTTCGACCAGACACGGAGACAGAGGTGAAAGCGAAAGGAAGAGACGGGGAGGGGGGTCCACAAAAATAAAAAAATCAATCAGTGATGAACAAGAGTCTGCTTGGGACACACAGCAATACACGAGGAGCAAGCTATCACTGCGTCAACTTGATGAAAAAATATAAAATCAACATTGTTTTACTGAACAATCAAGATAATAAATCACAGTGCATTAAGTGCCAACCACAGCCTTAAGACATGTGTTGAACGTGCCCAAGTTCATACTTATGAGAGCACCATGTGAGCACCTGTGTGTGTACACGCGCTTGTATATGTAAGGTTTCTCTATAAGAGCGTGCAATGGACAGTGTGAGGGGCCACAGATCTGCCCCCAAAAGATGTAAAGGAGATGGAAGGAGCTCCAAGTCTCAGAGATCCAAGAGCTGCCCCAGAGTGCAGGGACCCCAGGGAGACTGCGACCAGAAAAGCCCCTGCCCCCCTCGAGAGGCGCAGAGGATTGCCCTGGGGGGCCACAACCAGCGGCCGGCAGAGTCCCGGGAGATATCAGCGGCAAGCCCACAGGCCCGCCCGAAGCCTCCCGCCACCCAGCCGGCCGAGCCCGGGACCCAGGGGCGACCACCCCCGCTGGGGACTCAGCAGAGCCCAGGGACCCAGATCCTACCAGGCAGCCACCGGGATTGTGGCATATTTCTGAAACTGGACAAATTGTAGAGCGATATTTAGCGAAGTATATCCAGGTGACCCATCGCAATTAAGAATTTAAAGAAACACCCTATAAAATAAAATATATTTTATTAGCAAACAAACAATGTAAATGTTAAATTGTCACTAAATTGGTTTCCGTTATTCATCTGGCAGCTATGCGCAGTTTCAAGCTACACTGTAGTGCATTTTTGGTCAGTCCTTCCCTGAACTGTAAATGTTTTTAATGAGCTCCCTGAGACAGCGTTTGGAGGTTTTTCCTTCGGCTGTAACAAGCTCCGAATAGCTTTCCTCCAGCTCTCCCTACTGCTGCGAGCTGTCAGTCTGTCGTACAGAGAAAAGGGGAATTCCCCCAAATTTCTTTCCATTGGAGAAGATTTGTGTTTTTTTTTATGTTTCTGGGTAAAGGTTAACACCGTCAGTCATGGGTTGTTTAAAGGAATAACAACCATCACTCTAAACTGGGATGAAAAAAACTTTTTCATCAAGCTACAAGAGCAAGGCAGTTTTTATCTCTTTGTCAGAGTTGAGTGCGTTATGATCAATCTTCTTTCAGGTTGGCTTGATTTCTGTGAATGTTCTCAAAATGCACCGCCAGAAGTTTCATGACCCATAGTGGCGCCAACTGTGAGAAACCAGTGAGTTTACCAGTCTACACCAAAAACGAAACCTAAATGAACCCTTTTTAACTTTGACCTTCATAAAAAAACAACTGTGGCAATAAGAAAATGCCACAAGTTGATGACAAATACCTTTAAAATGTATTTGCAGATTTTATTTTCTAAAAAGATTCCAGTAAATCGCCTGCTGCTTTTGGAAGATCTGGTGTTTTAAACCACTAAACTGGTATTTTTTGCTCAAGGTTATCGTTCGGCCAGAATCTCATAACAAACCCAGCCTGGTTTAAAATCTTACATTCTTCCACTGTTTTACCCTTAATGAAACTTTCTTCTGTGTTTACACTTTTTTCAGTGATGATGCTGAAATAAAAATCTCACAATTTGAGGCGACTTCTGTAAATTTTCCAAAGCGTTTTGTTTAAATCACTGATATGTTGACCCACAAATAGATTCTATGTCCTGCAGAGAAACTCTACTCACTAAATGAGTCATGGATATTTGATGTTCTCTGTTCAGTTGCATTTAAAACCGTTTAATTCCCAATATAACTTTATGTTTGCTTACTGTCTCTATTGGTGCCATTTTTAAACTTCTTTTCTATTGACTCCCTTTTTGTTGCTCAAAAAATTCCAAAAGTTTTTATTTACTTTCTTCATTATTTATTGTTTTGTAATCCACGCTTTCTCTTTTCTCGGGACATGTGTTTGTAATGTTGCACAGAAATAATGTGTTAAAATAGCCGACAGTATTTGTGATGCAGTACATACAAATACAGAAAAATGAGGCGAGTTTGAGGTCATACATGTTTTATGAAGGTGTGCTACAGCGCTTTTTTTTTCATGAATCATAGACAGGCAATTATTTTGTGTACATGGTGCTTTCAGTATATATATATATATATATATATATATATATATATATATATATATATATATGAGTAAATAACCGATTGCACACAAAATACCTGGAGTTCAGTCTGAGTCACAAACACCTTCTCTGAGCTTAACCAGTTTGTGGATCTGTGACCACATCGTTTACATATACCAGGGAGGCACATGAAGGATAGGTGAGCAGATAGTGTACTGGGAACATTTGGACTGATAGATAGTTCAGCCCCAGAGGGCTCTATCATCTGTCATCCACCCTGGGATGTGTCAGTGCAGCCAGCAACAGCTGTCCTGCCTCAATTATGAATCATTGGCCATGTCAGGAGACCTCAGACTACCTTATCTACGCCAGTGCTGCTGCCAAATGCCCACAGGGACTTTTTACACTCTCTCCTACACACATGCATGCGGGTGTAAACACACACACATACATCTATAGATGCATGCATGTTACTGTGGACTGTAATGAGAGATGTCTTATGTTGCTGGAATCTCTGCCTCAGCAGATGCATTTGTGGAGCTGAGTTTTTGGCTGACCAAGCACACTTCAGCACCAACCACAACGTTTTCTGTGGCTCTATACACTGTTCTATTCCATTTTGAGAATTGTGTTGGGGAATGAGAAAATACTTCTTTTCTTTCAGCTTCTGGGTGGGTGGGGTGGGGGGTCTGAACAGGGATAGAAATGCAACACCGTCCTCCGAGGAGTCCCATTTTCCATTTTTTCCAACATCTCCTCTAATAATTTTTTTTCTAAGACTAATCACAATGAGAAGACCACGAAAAGAGAAGGTAATCTCTGTCCTCAAGCCACTGTCTTCAAAGTCGAACCTCTATAATGAACACAATGTCCTGCAAGGCCACATTGACAGAGCTGGAGCTGAAAGTTGAATACAAAACAAAGAAGGTATTTCAAATAAGTTTTCAAAGAAAAACGGTATTTGCAGGTCTGAATAGCTTGATCTGGCTATGTTATCCACTACCTTCCTGCTTGTGGTGAGCTGCAGAGTAAAACTGAGGGAGTGAGCAGAGATAAAGATCCATCCTATCACATCTGAACAGAGAGCTTCCTGCCTGGCCCTTAGTGTTTAATCTGAGACTAGAGTCACCGCTGCTACCATGCAGTTAGTGCCACATGAGAAATAAACCAAATAATTTGTACAGAATCACGCAATTAGCTAGCTCCTGTCTACCGTGTAGGGGGGGAAATAAATAAAGATACAAATATCTCTCTTGGGGCTCTGAAGCAAACAATCTGTCAAACAATTCCAACACTTTCCACATGGCATCTCTTCCTTATTTGCTAATGTATTCATTTGTCTGTTGGTGCTACACACAAGCCGAGTGAACTCTCCACCGAGACCGTCTCTGACTGATGTTTTATTGTTGAAAACATCTGGTGGTGCTCGGCAATGAACATTTACACCGACTCACAGGAGCTATTGCTGAGGTGGAAATGAGCCATACGTAATCAAAATGATACAGTAACACAATACATGGAAAATAAATGACCCAGCTGCTAGGGGCAATGAATCAATGGCTACTGGACTCACCAGCTGCAGTGTCATCATTACCATGATAAAACCCACTGGATTATACTGTGGAACATACTGGTAATGTGCCCGATTCATAGCCCCTCTCTATCTGTGGCTTGCTTTTCAATACTCTTGGTACCCCACCAGTGCTTTTGTGCATTTACTAAAGGATTCATGCATAAAGGAAAAGGGGACATAAACAGCTTATTTAGTGGGTGTAATAAATGAAATGTTATCTTAACTAAACATTCACCTTTTCTTAAAAAAGGTAAGGTCAGTGTTGATGTTTCTTGTTGCTTTGAACAATCGTTTTGAAGAATTCAGCAAAGGTTTACTGTTGAAAAAAAATAAGATAAACATAAAAGTGGCTAGCTCATTTTCACTCATCTAAGCTGGTCACATTATAATATTATGAGATCACCACACTCATGAACTATTTATTTTTTGCCCCTTTTGCTGACAAAGACACTCGGACAATCCCAAATAGGATTTGTATGAAACTGACAAGCTATTATCCATCCATATTTTCATCTGCTTATCTGGGGTGGGGTCGCGGGGGCAGCAGCCTAAGCAGGGGGGCCCAGACTTCCTTCTCTCCAGCTACTTGGGCCAGCTCCTTCGGGGAATCCTAAGGCGTTCCCTGGCCAGCTGAGAAACATAGTCCCTCCAGTGTGTCCTGGGTCTTCCTTTAGGTCTCCCCCCAGCTGGATGTGCCTGGAAAGCCTCACCAGGAGGAATTCTAACTAGATGCCTGAGCCACCTCAACTGGCTCCTCTCGATGTGGAAAAGCAGCAGGTCTACTCCGAGCCCCTCCCAGATGACCGAGCCCAGCCACCCTGGGGAGAAAACCAATTTCAGCTGCTTGTTTCTATGATTTCATTCTTTTAGTCACTACCCAAAGCTCACGACCACATGTGAGGGTAGGAGCATAGATCGACCGGTAAATCGAGACCGGTACAACGCCCGCATCACTGCAGACTGCCTATCGATCTTGCGCTCGATCTTTGTCTCATTCATGATAATCCATGCTATATGTGTATTTATAAGTCTGGCTACAACCCACGGACAGAGCTCAGTCATGGGTCGATATCTATGGTTGCCTCTCAAACTGTCTTTGCACACAATTAGACAGCACTAGGACCAGTCAGAGTAACAAACAATATGACATATCCATCATTACTGAAATCAGTGAAAGGGGCAGTCCGCCATACACCAACAAAGAAGAAGAAACAAATTCATCCTTTTCCAAAATGAAGGACTTAAGTACCTCTATCTGTTCGTGTCTCGTGCCAAAGCTATTTCAAGCTAACGCCGTTCCTGAATGGACACAATCTTTGTAATTTTTCTCCGTCACAGCTCTGGCATTAAGCCCACCCAATGTCTTTCTACAATCATAAAGCGCTGTGATTGGCTCAACCTAAGAGTGTTCAGGACAATGGTAGACCTGCTGAGGCTTCAATGGAGCGTGGCTAAACCTACAGCTGCAGGTTAGGCTATGAATCTGCTTCCCTCTGAGTTGTCTCCTCGGCCTTCACAACTCGGTTTATTTAGCATAAAATCATGCAGCCATCTTTATCCCCATCTTCATCGCGATGCTGAATAAGTGGTGGGGTACTTCTGGCAGACATACTTCTTTGTCTATGACAGCAAGCTGGGTAGAGGAGCAATTAGTGTCACCTCAAAGCAATCCTCTCAGAATGGCTGAAGCTTCATGAAAACTCATCTCTGCAAAGTCCTGATGCCCTAAAGAGTTCATCAAGTTCAGGCTGGGCATCCGGATGTCCTGCCTTACAAGCTGACATCACCGTGTGATGAAGCTTTCCCTTTATCCTCATCTCTAGTTGATTAAAAGCAGCGAGCCTGTCCTGGTTTCCATCACACAGTCTGGCTCACACTCCCAGAGACACATCAGCAATATCCCTGAGCCGCTGGGTGACAGAGGTGAAACAGAATCACTGTGTTCATTAGTAAATTTAGAGGAAAATGTTGATTTATAGAAGTGTTGACACTTGTTTAGCTGGAAAAGCAACACTTACTTGTGTTCCTTTCATCTGATGAGAAGGAGAGAGCAGCCAGCATACACCAACAAAAACAAATTTAAGTCCCTCGCTCATCAGCCTCCCTGCAACGAGGTCAATGCCTTGAACGTTTTGCTTCTTTTGTAAGAAATACTAGAATTAAAATGAGAGTGCAAGGATCAATATGGCAATTCAAGCAGCAGAGAGAGGGACCTGTGTGTCAAGTATTGGTGCTGCTTATTAACATGACTATTGATTGTAGTCAGAGGAGCGTGGTCGCCGAGGCAGCATCAAATACCAATCGTTAACCCCAAAGTCAGGATTAGCTGTAAACACTTGGCATGCTCTGTAACATCTAAATCCTTAGCGGGGCGTTTCATTGATGATGCTCTAAAAAATAAATAATAAAATAAAATCAAATAAATCACCCAAGGTGGAATTTATTACCACGTCTGGCTCTTAGCTCTTTATATTTTCTTTGGTTTAATCCCAGTCTGTTTCTGAATTGTGTAAAACATAATCCATGCATCTCAGTTTGCTAATACGTGATACAGTAATATACCCCAGTGAGACTTGACTTTTTTTAAAGGTTTTTTTGGTTTGTTTGTTTTTTTGTTCTGTTGCCACTACCGCTCAAGTTTCACATTAAAAGTTTTCCAGTAATCCATTAAAAGTTTATTTCAGTGAGCAGTTGCCATGTTTTTGCCCTAGAAACTTCATCTAATAATAACTGTACATGAAAGCATGTTTGTTCATGAATCACACAACCTAACAACTGATGATCTGAGACCTACTAGAGCAGCGATCTCCATATGCAAAGGTCTGATGACCAACCTAGAATTTAGCTCTCCTCCAATGGAGGTCAGTCCAGAAGAAAAGACATACAGGTGACTTGTAATGCTCCTCCAGTTCTGGGCTCCCCACTGCATCCCAAAAAGATCTAATATAAGCCAGTTATATTTTCTGTAGATCAGCATTAAACCTTTGCTAGCGCACAAGACCCTGAGATACTTGAAGCCCTTGGTCTGGTGCAGTGGTTCATTCCCAATCTGGCACTGAGTTTCCATTTTTTCTGGTCATGGCCCATGGCCTCAGACTTGCAGGTGTTGATCCTCATCAGAGCTATATCACATTAAGCACAGTCCGCTGGGCAGGAATCTTAGTCAGTTGATTCTCAAACCATGAGAGACCACACATGTGGTGATAAAAAATCATAGATACACTAGTTTTCCTTGTAGTGTGAAGCAAACACAGCCCACAATAACCAAACCACGTTCACTCATGGACAATCCCCACTCAGATAATACATCTCGTGTGATAAAATGTGACTTTGAAGTAAACAAACATGATGGAGGAAGGAGCACACTTCAGCCACTGTGCTTTCTAATTGGCTAAACATTTAAACGGCAGTGGGTTCGTTTGTAAGCCAAAAAATTCAAACCAAGACAATCCAACATCTGTCAAAGTCCAGATGTATAAAGCAATCCTTCTGAGCATACCAGAGCACTCATAAAACACCACAACAGAAAGGGTTATCTGATAAGATCATCTTTACAGTCATTACGGTAATCATGCACAACTTTAAGATTGTTGGAAGGGAAGAGACTGGTCAAAAATCAGCATAATTATCCTCACATGTTAGGTGGGCAAAGTGTTCCAGTGTCTGCTAGAAGTCCAGACTGGATCAGACCAAATGAACAACATAATCAGCTAAACAGCAGGAATGGGTTAGAAAACTAGACCAACCATAGCAGTAGCAAAAGTATTTGCCAGCCACGCTCCACTGTTTACTTAGACAGGTCTACCATTGGCCTGCACAATAGGTGTGACCAATCACAGCTCTCTATGTAGAAAGATGTTGGGCGGGCTTCGCACCAGATCTGTGATGAAGAAAACATCAGAGGAGGGATGGTGCCAGCCTCACTGAAAGAGGAAGAGCAGCATAGACAAAAGCACGCTGCCCCCGCCTTTTGTATTTCATTGTTGGAACGCGAAGCAGCAGGCAATCAGCAGACCTCAACGCCCGGTTTGGTGCATAACGAGTCACAAAATCAGACCCTAACACTGCCAAATTGATAGATTTCCGTAGCAATAAATACCTCAACTTGTCCATTGCTCCGATTGGTCCTAGTGCTGTCCAATCACATGTGAAAACATTTTGAAAGACAACCGAAGATTCCGTCTCACGAGCTCTGTCTATGGGTCGTGGTCAGACTAAACAGATTGCTAGGCTAACAATGTGTGGCTAATGCTAGAAATTCCATCTTTAGTGAATAAAATCTGTGAAAACAGAAAGTTTAAACTGTAGTAAAAAAAATAAGTTGAGCTGCATTTAAATAGCCCCTAATAGACCACCTGAATCCCCATCTTCCAGAAGGACACCTCAAGGTATGTGAAGATAAAAAAAAAAAAACATGAAGATCACATCCATTAAAAACAGCTATAAATCCGCTGAACTGTCACAAAATAGTCATTTATTCACAAGTTGTTTAATTAAAATTTGAAACGATAGATTCAAGTTTGAAAAATAAAACACATTAAAATAAGTTGACGGGTAGAAAGAGAGATGCACTTTTTAAAGCATCAGCGTGAGGAGGGAAGAAAACAAAACCCAAAAATCTCTGCATCATTTTTATGAATGATCTCCCTTTGAAGCTGTCAGCAGATGGGAATGCTGTTGTAATCAGCCTCTGTGGCAGTGGGAGAAGCTATTCCCAGTGCTCCCAGCACATTACCACATTATTCTCCAGGAAGTGTGCGGGGTGTTCCATTAAACGGACCAATCAGAACGCTCGCAGAACCTCAAAGGAAAACTCCTCGAGACCCAGGCAGGTAAATCGGTGAAAGAAAGATGCAGAATTCAGAGCAGGACAGATGGCCTGGAAAGAGCTGATAGCTAGCTTACCCAACAAGATTTATTTGATGAAATTTAAAAAAGAAAAAGCTCCAAAACAGATTTAAACACTTTAATGCCACAGCCCAGCGCTAGAAAACCCCCATCTGTCCCACACTAAAACCTTATTGCAAAGATGGCTTTTGAAGAAGAGGAGATGTTTATGGAAATATCACCAAAACACTTCCCTTTGAAATTAAAGTGTGGGAGAGTAAACACTTGAAGTAAAACAAATTTACAATAAAAATCTAAATCCTATCAATAAGTTAAAAAATTAAACACATTTTAATCAACACTGGTTCAAAATATTTATTTAAATAGTTAAAATTGCTTTTGTAAAGTTGAAAGTTTAAATATGAAGTAATTGTTTCTATTCTCTAATTTTCCTCTGGGATTAATAAAGTATCTTTGAATTTGAATTTGAATTAAATTAATCCAACAAGGCCAGTGAACATAAAAGCTTCATTTTTATTTAAACACATAGAAAGACATCAATTAAATCATTAAATAAGCCTTTTTCATTTTAACGCCACTTGTTTTTTTAAAGCTGTTCATCATTACCAACTTTGCTATAAAAGCTGTGAAATGTCAAATAAAAATCAATAGTTAATATCTCCCTCTTAAGTGGTATGATAAATGCCCGTATGGTGAATTTGTTGTGAGACACGAGGGATGAGCAAGCTTTTTAAAACTGTTTTCAGTTTTCCTGACATTATTTATGTCTCTGCAGAAAGTTGTGATGTACCAGCCTCTTAATATTCCCACAATCACGCTACAAATAAATCACGCCGTGGTCAGATTCAGCAGCTGGAGCCATGCATTATGCGCTGTTAGAGGGGTTGAACAGCGAGGCTGCTGTCCTATGAGCTGCCAGGTAGCTAAAAATAGCATCAACTAAATACAGGAAAGGTCTCATTGAGCTTATATTTTACCCATATATGTGTTTGCACTCTGTGTTTTTATTTTTAATCTGACAGTTTTCTTTTTGAACACGATGTTTGACTAAACAGTTTGTACACAAAATGAACAAATACGTTTTTGAGTTCTCAGATCAGTCCTCCAGATTATTCCTTTAATTTGATTAGCATGCTCCGCCCTTGCAAACTGCTGGACTGTCATCTATGATGAAAACCCAGTTCCATAACGAAGGCTGGCTGCCAAACTGCGAGCGCGCTCTTCAACCATAATGCCTCTCCTCACAGCTCATCAACTCAGAGTTGTCAGTGAAATGTCAGCATGTGGTTGGCATACCAAGACCAAGAAAATTGATTGAGTTTGCAGGATCATTGCAAGATTGACAACTAGGACATTTAACTTAAATTTTTTTCTTTGTAACATTGTTTTTCTGGTTTTCTTTTGTGCTTTTTAAGTCAAATATATTGAAATGGGTTTGTTGAAAGATAATAAATAACCGTTTCCACTGCTTTAGATGGCACCTTAATCGACCTCTGTTTGGAGAAATGGAGATCTGCTCTGAGTTTGTTGAAGAAATATTTTCATCTTTATTTTCACCACAAATATAATTTTTCTAGATGAGAATGAAACAAAAACGTATTGAGTAGTTTTGGATAAAGACTAAAATGATGACTAACTGGGTCAACATTTTTGTGTGTGAATAAAAGACGAGATACAGAATGTCATTGACAGGAATCCAGTCAAAAGATGGGAAAGAAGCACGGGAAAGACAAAAAGACCACTCAGCAAATGGGCCAGATGGGACTAGATGAGAAGTGAACCTTAAGGCCCACCTTATCGTATGTGATACACACATTTCTAAGTTTGTAGTGGCTGTATCTCTTTAGCAAGATTAGCATTTTCCAAAACAATCTGCAGTCTTAAATCTGGTTTTCTGTCTGCTCATGAATTATTTATGTACTTAAGTGTCAAGTGGGATTTTTATTTAGAATGATTATTGTTGTATTATTATAGAATTGCTTAATAAATTTAATATAAAAGTTAATAATTGTTATATTATCATTACCAATCAAATGTTTAAGAGGTGAAGTGGAGCTAGCTTCTGTTTGACCAAGTTCAAGGGAAGTTCCCAGGAAAAGGTTAAAAAGTTTTGTCAAAAAGAAGGGAGGAACGTGATTAAAGGACAAGTATTTGCTGGGTTACTAACTACTTTTGTCATGTTTGATAACTTATAAGTATGTAAAGATTTCTCCGTGCATGTGATTCATTATATACACACACACACACACACACACACACACACACACACACGCACACACATGCACATTTATACTTGTCTAAAAAATTGTGTAATTTATACTTGGTGAAAATGTTCACTCTCACTTTGTCATGGCCACTTTTACCAACAATTAGCTTATCACTTCTAATAGAACTAATCTCAATTCCTACAAACTGGGGTTTTTCTAGAGTTCTCTATATCAGTCAAGACAGACACCTTTACACAGATCCACTTTTGCACCATCCCATTAAGATCCAACACTAACGGCTATTTAAAACTGTCTAGAAGATACACAAACACACAACTTGTTCACACTCCTTTGAAAACTGAGAAGATGTCAACATCCCAATAATTTCAGCTACACGAAATCCTCCAGCAGGTGAAAGTTTAACAGCTCAGAGAGTTCAGATTGGGTAAAAACCAATCGAGTTATGAGATAAATGAAGTTCTAAATGAATAAAATGGTCTAAAGTTTAGACTGTAAACTTAATAACTTCTCCACATATCCAATCCAAGCTCATCCTATCAGAAAATGTGAACGTTTTTGGAGGAAGAAAAGTTCCACAGACTGATGTTCACAGAGTTGTGAGACATGAATGAGTTAAATGTATCCCTCTCCTGAAACAGAGCGTTGGCTCGTCATTCGCATCAAACAACTTCCCTTTGATTATCAGAGAGAGGGACACCGCGGCCCCCATCGGTCTGCACAGCGCTGAAATGAATTGCTTCCTCGTGGGTTTCAATCTTGCCCAGTTGCAGTTTTTAAAGTCACAAAAGAAATTTTCCACCAAATGCACCGGAGGAGCTACGAAAGCCGAGAGCTGATACATCAAATGCATGTGACTGTGTGAGTGTGCATGCAGGTGAGTGTGTGTCTGCTTATAAGTGCTTCAAGATTTACTTAAGTTACCCAGAGGAAGTCTTCAGAGAAAAGCACACTCTCAAACACACTCTCTGTCAAGACTTATCTTAGCCTTCCAGAGGCAGCAAGACAAAGCTCACGCATTTTCAAGTCTCCAGTGGTAAATGAGGTGTGTGAGGAATTGTAAATGCCGGGGAACACGCTCACACTGACAGTTAATTTTTATAACCTTTTGTGCATAGACTTACCGAGCAAACATTCAACCTTAGACAGACCCCACTCCCCACCCTCCAACCCCTCATCTTTGGTGCCCTCATCCACCCACTCACCCCAGTAATTCACTGCCTGTCTTCATCCAGGGACAAAAGACCAGCAAATCCCGCTTCTGCCGCCACCAAAACATGTCAGAGCCATTCGCTCGTTAAATGAAACACTGCGTTGCGACATAATGTAAGTTTAATATGTGTTCTCTAAAGCAGCTCAGGCTAGAATTGGCATCATTAACATTTATGTATTAACAATAAACCATGTTTTTTTGACTTGGCGTGGCTCCGCCTCATTGCTTTTATTGAACTTTAGAGTCTTTATATATTTTTTACCATTTGACATTTTAGCTTTTCACATTTCACACATTTATCTTTTTTTTGACGTGTCTCTCAGCTCACTGTCAGGAGCATTTGCAGATACTGACAGCTTGTTTGGAGTTAAAACAAACTGTTCCCTGCCTGCCTTGCAACAAACAGCGGAGCACGTTTGCAGCTAAACGGTGGAGCTCTCAAATGACTCCTTTTGCGTTAACGGAGACCAAAATAAAACCATATAAATAGTGAATTTGCATAACTTCGTGAATAAAAAAAGAATCAAGTCAAGCAACTGACACTTATTCTAATGAGTCTTTATGACTGACCTGAACCTCGATGCCGTATCCCAGGTAGACGGTAATGAAGTAGCTGCACTCCACACCAGAGTCGAGTGGCTGCAGGATTTCAACGTTACCTTCTGAATCAGTGAAATTCATGTTGCATGGCTCTGCGGGAGAGAGCGAAAATGAAAGTGATTTCTTTTTTTCCCAGACCAGTGATCTTTCTGACAGCCCACCTGTGTCTGTGTGCCCCCCAAAACCCTCCAACTATCTCTGCAGATATCCTCTTTGATACCGCTTATCTGGGCCCTCAGCCCTCTGTGGCCAGTGGAAAGGACAGGCAGGACACATCAGGGGGGAAAAATCAGATTGTTTTTGACACATGAGCAACTCTGTTATCCCTAGTGAAGGGACAGGGTGCTGTGTGCTGAATGCAAAATGAACAGGCATGATGTCGATGACCGGATGCTTCAAATCTGCTCCTCTGGGATGCTTCTGATAAATTAAGGCAAAAATCCCCAATCAGAATTTCCACCAGACACAAAAAGACACCAGAAGGTACAAGTAGAATGTCTTTGAACGTTTTGTTGAAGGGTAAACACACTTACCTGATGTTTGCATGGTGGTGATGGTTGTCGTTGTGATGACCGTTGTTGATCCTGTGCTGGTACCTTCTTCTTGTTGGTGATGATCCGGACTGGTTTTGCTTTTGATTACCGTGTCCCTCCCATGACCTTTGTCCAACATTGTAGACATGGGTGAATGGGTGGCATCCATAGGAAAATCCTTGCCAACTACTGGATTGCCTCTACTAAATGGTGTCACTTGAGTAGTTAGGGAGTGTGTGGTCAGCTCCACCTTGGTTGAACTCTTGGTCTTCTCCTTGGCTGACTTCCTCTGAGGACGAGACACAGGTGGGACTGGTGTTGTGGCGGAAAATGTGGTCAGCGGGGAAGTGGCAGCTGCAGTGGCTGTAGTAGCAATGTCTGAGAAGGCTGGGGCATCCTCGTGGGATACGATTCGAGTTACAGCATCTTCCGCGTTTGGAACGGACAATGAGCCTGGCATGGTGGGGTGCGCAGCCGCAGAGCCATCCTTCCAAAAGAAATGCTGGTCTCCCTGGAAGTCTCTTGTAAGCAGATGCTCGGGAAGCAGCAGGCCCTTGAGGATCGGCTGGTGGTTGGGCATGTGCATCGGTGAGATGGTGGTGACTGAATGGACTTCACTCTCTGTGTCTTGTGTTGGTAGGTGTGTGAAGAGGTCCCTGTTGCCATCTTGGGACTTTTTACTGATGCCATTCATTTCCCTTGGACCTGAGAGTAAAATAATAAAGAACATAATACAACTGTTACAAGAAAGCACGTGACACCAATTTCATACAAGCATGTATTCTAGAAAAAATAGTTTTCTTTATATCGTGTGTAAGGTTATGAAGTTCATGGTTTTCAACTCCATACAGCTGGCCCCTGGGCACAATAACACCGTGTAGAAAAACCAAGGTCGGGTTGTCCTCAGACTGTTTACATTCCAGGAGAAGAGTCCGAAGGAGAAGAAGAAGCTTTACTTAATCAAAGTACTTTATTTGTGATTAAAATTATTAAGCAAAACAGATGTTGATCAACAATAATCAAGTGAATGATCTGTGAAATAAATATGTCATGAATTATGTTTAATGAAACCAGGACTACGGTGCAGACATACTGATCCTCATCTCCATAGAAACGCATGACACATTGTTCCAACCAATCAGAGCTTTCGGCTGCCGCAGGAGAATCTGGTGTTGACTTCAAGTGTCCAATCTACTTTACTGAAACTTATCAACAATCCAGAGATATAAAACAAGGCAACGCCATTTTAAGTCAGTTCCATCTTGACTTCAGTTCTGTTCACCATCATCCTAAAGACAAGCGCAGCCTGGCCGGATGCGTTTTCTTTAAACTAAGAACTGTGAAACGGGAGATTTTCGTCGTTTAACAACCAGACGACGTCCTTTCAAAATAAGAGCACCTGCTGACGCCGCTGAACGGTACCGGGGTCAACCCTCCAGACGGGCTTTGAAACGTTGTGATCGCTGCACCGACAGCTCCACCGTACATCCGAGGTTTCCAGACCTGGCAATTCCTGATCTACTTGGGAGACCCCACTGGGTACGTACACGGCAAAATAGCGGCTCATGTCATCACTTTATAAGCCTCGTGATATCTAGTCATAACAAAGACGACCAGATTCGATTACGTCATCCTAGAGAATCTGAACCAGACACACGCACTCACACACACGCACCAACACAACATCCGAATCCATTCTCATCCATCACAGAGTTAGTCCTGGTAGATTGTTTAGAATTTATAATTCAGAAATTAAAGATTCTCAAACGATCCCATCTCTCTCTCTTTTATTGTCTCAAAGTCAATACAGAGTGTTTAATTAAACTCCCTGATGATAAAAACAGCCTATTCTTCTGTTTATAAAAAGTGAACTACTAACACTGTATTAAAATACAACTTTGGTTAGTTACATCACTTTGTTTCCGTTACACGTGTAATTATTTCACACTTAGTTATGTTTTAAGAATAAGTCAAAGTAGGCAGTGCAGGGACTCTTCCAAAATGTGCATGAGTGTTTTAGATGCCAGTTATGGTCACAATGACTGAATACAAAATTGTTATTTGGTGTTTTTATATTTTTCTATTTCTTAGACTTAGTTTTAGTTAAAAGTGACAATGTGTAGTTTATACCATTAATCTCAGGAAATATCAATGGAAATGTAGTAAATGAATTAATAGATGCCCAGTTGTTGAAAAATATTGGCAGTTTCATGACATATACCCATAAAAATCTGTTCTAAAATACATGGGAGCGGGTCTATACGAAAACTGGAGCTCATTCTCATTGATTTACAGCTCCTTCTTGAGGATATGCAACTCTGTTGGTCAACGCTAGGCTTGTGTAGATGAATTGTTTTGCTGTAGAGGAAATGTAAATTATTATGAAAGATTACTACTTAATAAGATCTTTAATCTTTATTTTAATGTATCTAAATTTCATCAGCCAGTTGGGCTCAGGCATCTGGTCAGAATGCCTCCTGGATGCCTCCCTGGTGAGGTTTTCTGGGCACGTCGAACCAGGAGGAGGCCTAAAGGGAGACCAAGGACATGTTGGAGGGACTATGTCTCTCGTCTGGCCAGGAAACGTCTTGGGGTTTCCCCGGAAGAGCTGGCCCAAGTGGCTGGGGAGAGGGAAGTCTGGGCTTGTCGCGACTTAGACTACTGCCCCTGCGACCCGACTCCGGATAAGCGGATGAAAATGGATGGATGGATGGATGGATGGATGGATGGATAAATTTCATTTCTAGTTTTTTGGTAATTGTTTTTATTGCATCGTCTTTTTTTTTAATTAACAAAAATGTAAAGGGTGGCTAGGCAGTTTGGGCTTGCTTTTAGCACCCCCTAGTGTCCATTTAGTAGAAATGAAAGCTAAATGTATTCCCTCGCTGAGTGTTTGTTTTTTTAACACCTTCATCTAACAGCTCAAACGTCTCCCCAGCCTTCATTAGTGTCTACAGGGGTGATTCATCACTAAATGAAACAAATCATCTGTGTTCGTGATATAAAACATGCAGGAAATGTGCTGGAAGCAGACTGCAGTGCCAAGTATGTCATCTTCATTCTTTCCCAAGTCCAGCAGGTCGGACAAGCACTCTGAATTTGCAAATGCGGGATTCTGGCCACAGGGGTGGTGGGGGTCTGAGTGACATTTCGTTAACCCTAAACAGGTTCATTGTAGCACATATTGCCTCAAGAAAAGGACTAAAAATATATGAAAAATTTTGCAGAATATCCCTTTAATCATGTTTGTTCTAAAACGTTTCAACTAAGTAAATTAAGTTGAAACTTTTAATTCTGTATTTTTGCCTGCCTGTCTAATGAAGAATGTAATTAAGGACATATGTGCGTGTGTGTGTGTGTGTGTGTGCGTGCGTGCGTGCGTGCGTGTGTGTGTGTGTGTGTGTGTGTGTGTGTGTGTGTGTGTGTGTGCGTGTGTGTGTGCGTGTGTGTGTGTGTGTGTGTGTGTGTGTGTGTGTGTGCGCGCGCGTGTGTGTGTGTGTGTGTGTGTGTGTGTGTGGTTGCCGGGATGGCCCTAATGAGCCACTGACTGCAGCTTCAATATTTCTTTTGCTCTTAGTTCACATTACCAGACTTATAAAATGTACAAATCAAAATGTCGGCACTTTGTCATAACAGATCGTTACATAAATACGTCACAAATTACTGTTGAACTTTATCGTGATTTCAGTTTCAGCCGCTGGCGTAATTCAAAACATTTTTATGTGTTTTTTTCCTCTCTGTTGATATCATAATTTTAATTAAGGACTACTAATGTTCTGCAGCGTAACATGATTTGATGTGCACATCTAAACTCGTTGTTGTTCAGGCTGTTGCGCCGTGTGACTGAACACACGCTCCTCACATATATGGAAGTCCTGAGTTTCCTCTTGGTTCTTGGCCCACTTTACATTTTAACAAACTTATTATAAAATACACATCTTCAAGGGCTGTGTGACCAAATAGTGCTGAAAGCAGAAAGGAGCGACTTACAGAAAGCCAGTTTATTAAAACTCAATTGAACTGTTGCAGCCTGCAGGCAGTGGCATTGCAGAATGGAAAAACGCTCAGTGGAAAGGGTTTGTTTACTTATTGGATGAAAAAAATGCTCTGACCACTGCAGCATAAAGAAGGACTTAATAAGGTCAGTAAATGAAGAGATATGCAAACAAAAACTGGATTAGTCATTTAGCTGCTTCATTAATAAAAGTGTGCAAGATGCGAAACACACATATTTATCATGGCCCTGGTTATTTAAAAGACTATCACACCAAATAAGAAATGTTTTCTTCTGTGTTTTCACCTTGTTGGGAAAGACATGCTAAAATGAACATATTTAGGCTAACGTGGCAGATGCTTGCCATTTATAATTGGCAGCAGTAGGACTTTAATGGGACAAAATTGATTATTAAATTGAACATTGCACGTGTTTCATCTACCTCTATCTCTACAGCACTTGCTTAAAGTCTCTTTGGAGGAAAATATTACTCAGAGACACAACCATTAATTTCATCCAGAAACAAACAGAGCAGAATTACCCAGAGTGCAAGAAAAAAGCACAAAATAAACAGAGTGGCGCACCACTGTCATTTTTTTTTTTTGTCATTTTAAACTTCAAGGAAGCTTTTGCCTGCCACACTAGGAAACAATGATCAATCATCTTGTGCTGCGTGTGTTTTCTGCAGCCAGATAATTGCATTGTGTGTCCAAAAGGACAAGCATATTCCCTACTATCAGCCACAGTTTTCCCACTTTGGTTGTTTGGGGGGAAAAAAATCTAACAAATAAATTGCTTTCACTGGTGCGAATCCTCAAATACTCCAAACAACAAAAGAGGAACTTACTGGAAAGGCTTTGATGCAGCATCAACATTTTCCCCAACTCATGCTTCTTTTTAAGGTAAATATGAAGATGTTTGATTTATTTATCAATCTAAAGGAATACATATTTATATATTATATACTTTGCTTACAGATTTCACCTTAGCATACATAAACACTTTTATCTTCTGGTTTTGCTCTTTTCTAGCTTTTCATATTCGGTTTTTATCAGGCAATTAGCCATAAGGATGTAAAACACAATGTATGAAATCAATAAATAAAGACTTGAAATTGTAGAGAATACAACACTTTGATAAGAGTCGATCAGAGTTCACATCATAATTTCATGTATGTGTTAACGTGCCGGCGTGAAACAATGCTGCCTGCTTTGACACCTTAATTAGCTGCATATGGGGGTGACTGCTCGCCTTGATGAGGCAGAAAAAGCTGCCGGCAGACTCTTATTGATGAAGGAGTTTTGTTGATTCAGGCTGCACATGAGTGAAATATCATAATGTGAACATCTCGGTTAGATTGCTGCACATGGATGGATGATGGAGCCTCTGTTGAACATCAAAACCAATTTTGTTACGTAAAAGTGTTTTGAATTGTAATTGTGAAAAAATGTTGATGTAATTACAGAAACGAGAGATGGGTTGAAGTGGGACATCAAATTTCTTTTCCCCAAGATCTGTGCATTTCCTTTAAAGAGGGCATACTGTATAATGATTTTTTCCTCACATTATAATAGATTTATGGTAAATACAAACATGCTCATGCACTTTTCATTGCTAAATTCCTCTCACATAAAGCAAATTCAGCAGCTTTATCTTTGACAATTTCAATACCTTCCAGAATGAGCCGTTATAGGACTCTATTTTAAATATGTAGTTCACGTGTTTAATCACGTTTCCGGTTTCCCCCACAGGTCACAACACGCCCTACAAGTTAAATAAATTGTAAGTCGCTTTGGATAAAAGCATCTGCCAAATGAATAAACATAAACATAAACATAATCAATATTTTTGCAGTTGTCTCTAGTAGAAATCAATGCCTTGCCGGCTGTACTCAGGGCTCAAAAATGCCTACAAACTCTTGGCTCAGCAAGGAAAAGTCTGCAACATCAGAGAAGAGCTTAACATGACAGGATTTGGAGTCTTATTGCCTGATATTTGGACATCTCGCCTCGGATTGGATAACAGCAATGCAACTCTACCACTGACTCTGCTTGCTCTGCAAGATTGATGTTTTATCTCCACAAATTACACAAGCCTGGAGGAGTTCTGCCATGTTGAGGAGGTTCTAATGCTAACAATTAGCTTCTGCTAGTAAAGTCATTATCTGCTGACTCCAGATACTAAAACAACAGCCTTCCCTTCAATACACAATATTTGTTAGTCCAAGTGACAGTGTGACGTAGATCTTTCAGGCTTTGCAAATCCTAGAATTTAGAAGCTAATGCAGGAGATAGATGTAGGAGACTATTTTCATGTTCAGCCTGCATGAAAAACACAGATTGATCAATCATAATCCGAAATTTCATTTCATTTATTTATAAAGCCCCTTCTGCGACCAATGCAGACGCCCAAGGTGATGAACACAACACAATAAAAACATAAAACCATCAGAATAAAATATAACAATCATAAAACCAGCATAAAATCAATTAAAAGAGGAGAGTAAAAGCAAAAAATAAAATCCAGAAAAAGGTTAAGAGGCCGGGGCATCGAAACAGAAGTTGCAGTTTCCAGTACTGAATCACTTACCTTAAAAAGAGTGCGTGGATCATGAGAATTTGATTCCACAATGTTGGCATAATATCTGATCCTAGCCTGTCGTACCACTTCCTGGTAATCAAAAAGTGACTTTTTATAAATTTCATAGGACATGTGAAGTTTTTCTTGCTTCCTCTTTCGCTCAGCTCTCCTGCAGGCCTGCCTGGAGGCCTGGGTCTCATCAGACATCCACGGTTCTGCCCTATGCCCTCCTTTCCTAATCTTAAAAGGAGCAACATCATCCAAAACGGATATGCATAGCATGTCAAAACGAGTAATAAACTCTTCAACAGGGAGGTGGGCTAAGAGAAGATCCTGTCCTGCTAGACCAAAGCACTCACTGAATCTCACCACCGTAGCAGGATTTATGGCACGACTGCACCTCTCAGGAAGAGAAGCTGGGACCTGCCGAGACGGAACACTAAAATTACATAAAATCGGAGAGTGGTCTGAGAAAACAGGCCTCAGCGTGTCCACATTAATGGAATGAAGACCAGAGGAAAGAACCAGGTCAAGAGTGTGTCCCTTCACATGTGTAGGACCCTTAACTCACTGAGAAAGATTCAGTGAACTTAACAGGTGCAAAAAGTCCTCGACCATCGGCTTATCAGGGCAACAAATATGGATGTTAACATCTCCTACAATCAAAATCTGATCATATTTCAACACATTCATAGCCAAGAAATCAGCAAAGTCTTTTAGAAATTCCACATTCAGTCCAGGCGGGTGATAAATCCAAGCCACAAAAGGTTGAGGAAAAGGTCCAAGTTCAAAAAAGCAAACCTCAAAACTAGAAAAAGGACTTAAAGGGATAATCTGTTTGCAGCTGAAACCTGATTTATAAACAATGAGAAGCCCCCCGCCCCTGCCCGCAGTTCTTGGCGCATTAAAACAACTACAGTCTGCAGGTAATAATTCCGACAGGGCACCCAAAAAATCGAGCCCTTGTTCCTCAAAGAAGTCTTTCAGAATAAAAGTTTTGTTCATTACCGACCTTGCATTAACCAGGCCGAGGCAAGCCGACGATGATGTGTTTAGTCCAGTAGCAGCAGAATCCAGAGACACGGGCGCTGTTGACATGTAGTCCACATGACACGGATTAGCAAGGTTGGCACCCTTTCAGCGGTAGCAAAACCCCCGGAATACACGTTGCGACGGAGCATCCAAGTTGAAGCCCGCCAATGGCACCAAGCAGGATGGTGGAGGATCCAACAAACGAGACGGCGCCACGAGAAGATGTCCAGGCCCACACAGCCCGGCGAGCTCCTTCCAGGACCGGGGCAGTTTGGCACGTAGGTGCACATGTTTCTCACCTCGACAGCCACAACGCTGGCGGCGCCTCCTCCGCTGATGATGACCGGATGCACACCGCGGTGGGACGGGTGGCACCGAGAGGCTCCGAAATGAGCGCGGGGGACTGAAATCCCCCCGGCTCGTCACAATCACCGGACTGATGAAGCCGACATCAGGCCGGAGTTTTAGAAGTGTTGCTCGATCATAAGTCAGCAATAGGGATGCACTGTCCACACAAAGCGCAAGAACCAAAAAAAGAATAAACATATACAGAGAAGAGTGTCCGTGAGACAGACGGCATGCCACACACACCGGTGCAATGGGGGTGTGGTCAACTTCCACACTTGGGGTGTGCCACACACACCGGCGCCATCTTGAATTAAAAATGTTTTTTGTTTTCAGTGTTCCACACCTTTTAAGAAACCAAGCTGGAGCTGGCCGCACCCAACCCTCTCCCTTCTTTCTTTTCTCTTCTTTCTCTTGTGACGTCAATGCTTAAATTTCTCGCATTGCATCACAAGAGTGTGGGGCAAGAAACAGCGTATTTTGCCTATAATTCAGTTGTTTTGTACGTTTTGAGGAGGATTTGGTGAAGCAAAAGGATCATTCTTTCTGTGTGGTTGGTTGTTCGGCCTGTGGAAGACTTGTTAAAAAGTTTATTGGGATTTCGTCCATAAACAACCGTGAAATACAAAAGAGATGATAGAAAGCAACTCTCCGAAGAAAGCCTGGACTCCTGCAGCAACAGTTTGTGAGGCTCATTTAGTTCATATAAGAAGAAGAAGAAGAAGAAGAAGACTGATTAATTAAGTCTTACCCGGCTTTGCAGTTGCAGTGAGGATTAATTCCTTTTTTTTATTTTTTTGGCCATCACCCACAGGTGATGTAAACAATGCTGTAACGTTGCTCGTCGAAACTAACTGCTGCTATTAGCACGACGACCGTTTTCTGTTATAAGATGAGATCGACTCAACTTTCCTTAAAACAAAATAATCATTTGAAATTCTTAAATTTTTTCATGAGTCAAGAGCACAGGGCTTTCTGTTGAATAGGAATAAATGTCTCCCCTGCAGATTTGTGAAAAAATAAAAAATAAAACACCGGCAAATGGGCCCAATGTTTCCCATCATTCCAACGCTCATACGGGCTTTTAATAACTTTAATTTTCTCTTCAATACAGATTTGAACCTTCTTTCTAAACCTCCTTCTGTCTTCAGATGGCAAAGTGTTTATATATCGGGGATTTTTCCTACAAACTCTGTTGAAGTTTTACGCCGCGTATTGATAGCAGGCCATTTTGTGTTTGTTTTTGCCACCCAGCTACTCGTACATGCGCACAAAGATGAAAAAAAGATGTCAACTAAGGCCCGAACGTGATACTCACACTGCGCCCTGCGGTCTCTGAGAAAGTGTGCAGTAGGGTTTGAGTGCATAGTACACAAGTGTGCAAATAATTGCCAAATTGAGACAGGAAGCATTGTGTCATCGATCGCAATGCATGTCATGATTCTGTTTTTTTCAAAAACCTTTACTAACAACTTTTAAACAAACAATAAAGCAATTATTTGAATTTAATTTACATTCATTGCTGCTTTGTCTAAAACATTCAGAGTATCAACTAATCAATCTAAAATGAACTAATTTCATTAGAAAATAGGAACTTGAGCCTTTTCTCCCGCAGCAATGACTTGTGGGTAATTCCCTTACCCAAGGTCCGCATTGCTGCGGACTTGGGTGAAGTGCAGATTAAGGGTGCAATGGGGGTGTGATCAACTTCCGCACTTGAGAATCAGGACACCCTACGCACTCGCACCCCTGGCCAGGAACGCACAAATGAAGGGTGCAAGGGTGCAAACGCGAGTATTGAGATTGGGCCAAAGATCCTCCTATAAGCTGAGAAGCTCAGGGGCTAGTAGCTCTCTTACACGTGACTATTTTACTTTCCCCATTTGTGACATCACAAACAGGGACTTTTTGAAATGACTTGTTTTAGACACATAATTCTGAACACAAGACTGTAACAGAAAATAGATGGATGGGTTTCTCAGTTTTAGAGAGTTTATAGAGGCAGCACACAAGGACGTAAAAGGTGAGTTTTATGCTTTGATTTGTACCTTGCAAAGTTTGAGTAGTTGGCAGATTTTTAGAGAATTGAATTCAAGTGAAACGCTCTTCAAAACATTCACCCAGCAAAGTGAACTCTGTCATCATTTCTAGAACAATTCCCATAACTGGTAACGTACATTAACATTGTAAATAATTAATTGTGTCTGAATAAATGTTGAAATTAACCGAGCCACCCGGAGGCTCTGTTTTCCTCATAAAACTTTGAAAGTAATTGAAAGCCCCTGCAACATCCTTTTTGCTGATGCAGAGTCACTTTTAGCACCATCCAGCATGCTAATAAAAGTTTGATCAGGCTATTCAAGAGGCACAGTAAACAATTTTGTTTCAAAGCCTGTCCCAGGCTGACAGAATTGACACATGGTTTTACATTTTACTCCGACAGATGTGACAACACCACATTCATCTTTTCCTGGCAGCAGAAGCAATTCAAAAGAGCTTCTGATGTTTTTAGGAGAGAGTAGAAAAATTTCGTCGTAGCCTTATTCTGTCACAACAAGAGCAGCTTAACAGCACTATAAAGGCAAACGAAGCATATTTGACATGTCCTACTACGACAGAATAAAGAGTGTAAAGAGAGGTCTTCATAAATGATTGAAGCGCAGAAGATTGCCCACCCCTACTTGTCTTCAGAAAAGCACAATACAAATGAATCTCAGGCAGACAAAACTGTAAGATGAAGGCAAGGAAACATTGTTTTTTTAATCGGGATTGGTGTTTTTGCTGCAGCAGATTCCAAACTAAACAAACACTCCTGTTGGTTGTATTTTCTTCATTTTGTCTCTCATTCTGTCTCCATGTGCGGTGCAGATTTCGACCATCCAGTGGCCGTGCTTCAGTCAGAATATTGAATGAGCGTGGAGAGTGAGAATGGAGGTGGACTTGGCTGAACTAGAGTTTCTCAACCACAGATCAATACAGGATCAATGTGTGCAGGTTGGAGACCTCACTGTGGTGATTACAGGAAGGAGAAGTACTGCTACCACATTGTTCTGATCCCTAAAGCTTAATTGCTTGTTTATAGTTCAGGTTTTAGGGAACAGAGCATAAAGCATTTGTAATTGTGGATGTCAGTTGTTGAAATTATAGGTTCAGTTTCTTTGGTTAGAATTAGCTTTTGGAGTGACTCTGTCTTCTAAGGATAAAATATAATTATGATAATTGTACGTGTACTTGTGTGTGAAATATCTTTCAGAGTGTATCAGTGCCATAATGCAATTAGTGGTGAATTCCACCTACTTCAAGGTATAATCAATACCTTTAAAGCTCTCATTCACTTTTTATTTTTTTATTTATTTATTTTAATGCTGTGGGCTCTGGTTTAAATTAATTCCAGGTGAGTCATTCTATGTGGATGCAAAAAGCTCTGGTGCTCTTATTTCAGAAAGTAGAAGTTAGTCCAGTGGTTCTCAATTATTTACAGCGGATTAATTGGGAGCCACTGAGTTAGTCTAGGGAGTTGGTGCAGAAAACAGAAGGATCTAGAGTCTGACTTGTTAATATTCATGATTTTTAAAAATCTGGCCTGTGATTGGCTAACAGCAGCACAACTCTTCCGCTGCCTCCATTTGCTCAACAACATTGACCTTTTATCTCCACAAATAACACAAGCAAGAAGGAGTTCTACCGTGTTGTGGGGTTGCTAATGCTAATGTTAGCTTCTACTAGCCAAGACACACTGCTCTCTCCTGCATGCTAAAGCAACAACAGCCTTCCCCACTGTGAGCCAAGATAGATGAGTCCATGAATGTTGATTTGCAGTCTGATGTAGATCTGGGGGACTTCTGACCTGAGAGTTGCCCTGTCTATTTTATTTGGCTAAGGTAGGATTAATGGGTTGAAGATTATTTTCATGTTCAGCCTGAATGTGAATCTCAGAGTGACTGATCGTGTTTGTTTTTAATAAAAAGTAAATACATTTGCTCTTTAATGAAGATTTTCACATTTTGAGCAGAGAAGGAGTATGCACGCAAATGACTCAACTACCACAACAAATTGTAGGTAACTGCAAAGTTACTGATTAATTGATAATTTTTATGTTTTATTTTATATTGATGTAAATGAACATCTATATAATGTTGGTTTTTTTTTTTTTGTTAAAAAAATGGTTTTACATTTTTTTTCAAATCCCTCCCTTTGAGCCAACCCTTTCATGGTTATTGCGCTTGAAGGTCTCAAATCAGCCAGAGATGCACTTGTGATAAGATGGCACAAGCAGTGCACATTTACAGCTAAGTGATCTTGATGCACTGTGTCAGGTTCACAAAATGGATGTCATGCTATCATAACCCTCAACACTCTAGGAAGTTGCATCAAATCATTTAGCGGCCAGACTTGTGACAAGATTTATAATAAATCAAAAACGGATGACAGATGGTAACTCTTTTGAAAGCTGTTGTTGCTCTGCAGCTCGTTTCCACTCGACTTAGAGCTGAAGGCCCCGCAGCTAAAAGTAGCAACCGTTCTGCACACTGGAGGGCTTATATGCATCCCTGTTTCACATCACACAACACTGTAGCTGGTTAATTAGAACTTATTCATAAATTAAAGGTGGTAATTAGCGTGATAGAATGGGATCAGTGTTATCTTACTCAGAGCGGTGACACAAATACAATGCAAAGCCATTAATTGTCCCACAGGAAACGCAGTTATGGTTCTCCTGTCAGAGCAGTGAGTACAGCAACGGGAACTAGTATGAAAAAGTAGGGATGCTTCTACAAGAGAGTGGGTCTGTTGTTTAAATTTAGTGCTGATAAAAACAAAATAATCCACAATAGAGGGATAGTTCAATAAAAAATGTCAGTTGCTTGGTTTTGGGAATTAAAATAGACTTCCACACTTCTTATGTACATATTTCCATCCAGTAGAAACTCTAATGCAACTGACAGAAATAATAACTTTAGATAAACACGAATTTTAATTCCTCAATGTGGAGAAAATTGGGGAAAAGATTTCAGTAAATTTTCAGTGATTCTGCAATTTTAAAAAAATGGGAATAAACAAATGTTTTTCAGAAATACTTTGAGTGAAGTTAAAAAGACACTATGAAAGTTTTTCTTCTTTTTTTTCATCGTTTTCTTGAGCCAGCATGTGCTAAAATGACCCGTTGCAGGGCTATTCAATTCCGGGCCTCGAGGGCCAGTATCCAGCACGTTTAATGTTTCTCTAGTCCAACTCACTGGGTTGGTTGAATCACCTGTGCAGCAGCTCATCAGGCTCTGCAGAAGGCTGTTAATCACCTGCTGATTGAAATCAGTTGTGTTGAAGCAGGGTTAAACGTGCTGGATACTGGCCCTCGAGGCCCAGAATTGAATAGCCCTACTTTACAGGGTTAATGAAAGGCCACCCAGCCCCTATCGCCCCCTGTGGCCACTTGAAACTTGACTGGCAGGGCGCTCTGTTGGGACTTGCCTGGGTCCAGCACATTTTATGCATGTTTTAGATCAAGAACACAGATGATTTGTTTAACTTAATGACGGACTGCTCCTCTAGACACTGACCCCTCCTTTCCACTGCACTCGAAAGCATTGCGAAACTGCAGTGAAACGTCCTGCGCTGCAATTAGCCGCTGCAATAGTGGATGAGTTCTTTCTCACTGGCAGCTAAGTGTAAAGTGCCCCAGAAGGAAGGGCACGCTATCATTACGTTTCAAGTCTATTTTTGATGCGCTACACTTACAAAATGTGTCAAACTCTGCAGTTTAGTTTTAGCCAGACAGGAAGTCAAACACAACACAAGCACGTTCGGAAACTTTCAAATTAATGGTCACGAGCAGTACGTCATTTCCTGCGAACTTCTGTAACCAATGTAAACAGAACAGAAAATAACCCACAGACCATTTTTAATGCATGCAGCTGTCTTTCTTCTCATTTATTATTGTGTGTGAACTTCTTAAATCACGCGTGGTGTTGCATATCTCCCGTGGTTTTGTGACATCACGGGACAAGAGACGGGTTTTGCTTTTGGTTCTGTTAAATGGACACTAGGGAGGGCTAAAACCAAGCTAAGTTTGCCTTGTCTCCCTTTAAATTCCATTGATATATCTTCATCTTGGCAGGGTTACAGAGAAGAAACGGGATCAAAAACTATAAATATGATACTCAAAGCATCCAGAAAATGAGCTAAACTGGAGGAAAGAGACTCAACACTTCATCACGCTGGCATTTCATCAGTCACATATTTTTCATATCATGATTAAAATTTAAAATACATTTCCAAGCATACGTTCTGCAGACCTGATGATTGAAGGCATGCAGATGTGTTGTTTGAGTGTCTGACATTCACAGCAAACAGCGCAAACTTTGCCTTAATATGATGTGGATCTATAAAAACTGCTCGCACCACAACTGACTGAAGAGACAGAATGAGCAATCACCCGGGAGTGCTCCTCCAGAGCCGGCAGCCTCTAAGCCTGCCTATCTGTTGAGTGATCAGTGAACACTCGGTACACGGAGAGAGCACTAATAAGATGGGACAAGCCACACTTGAGACAAACCACTGATTGACATCAATCTCCTAATATCCAGAGGGGTTATTTCCTTAATAAAACAGAGAGCCACTAGAAAAGCAAATCAATAAGAAGCTTCCTCTGGGCTCAGATATGAGTCCTTCAGGTCACTCTACATAACTCCTCCTGGGTCTCTCACTGGAGGTTTTTATGCTCATCCTTTTGCTCGCACACTTGAAAGGAGAATTCTCCGTCACACACAAATGAAATGCTGAGTTTACTTAACCAAGTTAAGTCAACCGTTCCATTAAACCTGCTGTTGTTTCTTAAAGAGCAAGTTCACTGAGGAACATGTAATATTTGTTAATTTCAATATATCACTGTGAGTTTTACATGCAGGCTTAATGTGAAAATAGTTTTCTACCCATATATCCTGCCTGCATTGACCACCGATACAAAAGAGATGGGGAAATGCAAACTTATTGGAAAAAACTGTGAATGACAGCCTTAAACAGAAAGATTGATGTAACAATGTGCAATACTCTTAAAGCAACTAGGTTTAGTGGAAACTGTTGAAGTAACTTAGTTAAAGGGACTTTACAGAGTTTTGAATTTTTATGCTCACGATTGCCCCCTCAGGCCAAAAGCATAACGGCAGCTTCAATAGTAGGCTCGTGCACGAGGCGCGCATGCTGTACGTGCACACTCCTTAACGAAAATAACAGCTTCACTTTTGAAGCTGACGGGGTCAGGGTTATAACAGAATACATTTTAAAGCAAGTATTCAGCATTTTGTAACTAAATACATTTACAAAGTATTCTCCCCACACTGTGTGTGTATGTATATACATATACTCCACATTTTTGTTTCCAACTTGGTTAAAATAAAAAAAATCATCGAGCGCTTTATGCATCTGATCATCTTTGCACGGCTGGCATGCTTTTGAGCCATGAGGACAACAACATGTTGAGATGAGACACACTCACATCCTCCATCTGCCCTTTGACTTCATTGAGCGGAACCATAACTTTTCCCTTTCATTTATTATGGCCCTGTCTATGTTATGGTTCATTGGGCTTTGTCCTTCAGACAGACTTTAGAAAACGGCACTAATGGTGCTCATAAGCCCTGACCTTTAAACTGGAGCAGAACGAATATGGGCTTTCCCAGCATTAACCATTTGCATGACATCTGCAGCAGTGAAGCACTTAAGCTGTGGGAGGTAAACAACGTACCATTAAGCGAACCTCAAACCTCTAATAAGTGTTTGAATGCATAATAATTGGTCACAATCAGCTTTTGAATGTTGCTCACCATTCTTTTTCTGTAAACCACAGCTACGTTTAAAATGTTTTATGTCTTTGCTCCTGAAGCGGCTCTTCTATAATCAAAGCTGGATCAGAAACTGAATCCTTGTTGTGTTTCAATTTGCCAGAGCTCTGCATCCTACGGAAAAAAAAAATCAGGGAGGAATGTCTCTTTTCACACTTCATTTCCTTCCATTAGAGTAATTCATCTTTTCATTTTCTTCCCATTTACTCCATGGTGAAGTCAATTACTGTGATAAGAAAGCTGTGGGTGAAATAAGACCTACAACTTTAAAATCTGTCACAGATTTCTGTACACTTGTGGGGGAATTTGTTAAATGTGCCTTAATGGCTTTTATAACGTTATGGTTGTTCTGGAAGAATAAAAGAAACCTTTAACTGAGATTTTAGTTCCTTTTTATTATTCTCCCTTTAATTTAAAAGTCCATTATAGGTCCTAAAAAGTATATGGAAGCAAAAATAAGTGACATCTAAATGCTATACTGCCAAGAGTGAATTTCTTTATTTTTGAGGGAGCAGGTTTTGCGTGCAGCTCTGCTCCTGACAGCACACACATTAGTGTTGAATCTAAAAGCTACTTGATTGATGTCACACTCTCTGCCCGTCATCAAATGATTTCCCTGTCCCATAAAAAATCCATCAGCTCATGGAAAGCACACTAAAAAATATAAAAAAAAATACAACACACCGGCAATTTTCTTCCTCATCTGAGAACTTGCTACAAAGTGACGTGCCTGTGTTGGTCATTACGCTTGTCAATACCTTGCATCTCACGGGTGGGTCCCAGTGGATTAGTCACAGGCTATAGGCACCAAAACAAGACTGACTCATTTCTGTCCGGAGAACTCCTCCAGATTTTTACCAGATACTATCTAACAATCAAAGCACCAACAAGAAAGCTCCATCGCTTTTAGCAAAGTCGTCATTACAGCGAGGGAACTGGCTCTGCCTCAGAGAAAGTGTAAAAGTTACAGAGGTGGTCCTGATTGGCATCCCGGTATTTCCTTTTCCAACTAGGCTCACTTTTGTTTCAGGGCTAATTATCGACCGGCTCCAATTTGACCAAAAATAAACTCCCTTTTCCACAACATGCTTTGGTTTCAAATGGCCAAACGCTGATGAATCGTCTGACCCTACCACCCCCTGCTTATATAAGCACCCTCACGTGTGCAGGTGCACTGATGTTGGCTCCGTCTCTTTTCAAGTCCAGATTAAAGATCTTCAAACCTTCTTTTCTCTCCCGACCATCTGTTCCTTTCGTCCTACCTCTTAAGAGTTTGACACTCTGTGTCAAACCTGTGATCTGTAAAGCTTTGAGTGCACCCACACACACACGCAGCACAGACCAGGACGGTACATGCTCTTCAAAGAAGCGTTTAGGTATTTTACCATCAGATTTTGTGATTTCTTATCAACAGTAAAAACAGACTAGTGTCAAAGACAGACATGAGTTTACTCGTGTCGAATCAAATTTCAGGATCGTAGTAAAGATAAAACCATATAACACTTTCTCTGCATGTGGGTTGAATATTTCGTATCGCGGTCTTCACGCTCTGATCTCTCCCTTCCGGCCAGCGCTGCTCATTTCCACTCGCTGCCAAGAAGAGCTTGTTAGAGACTCGTGACTTGAATACTATATTTCATCAGTGATTTCTGACACAGCTACAAGGCTGTCAGACGCAGCACAGATCTATAACATGCACTGTAATCATCCACTAAAACAAAAACAGTTCTGCACTTTTAATCTTTATTTCTCTTGTAAAAAATTCTGAGTTTGACATGAATGAGAATAGCTGAGAATTGCAAAAGAAACGTTGACCTTCAACTAAAGATTTGACAGAGTTTAAGATGAAAATCTAAGTTTCTGCCACATTCAGAGCGGTGTGAGTATTTTCTGTGCTCTGTGTCAAAGCAGGCAAGCAGAATAAAGAATAATTGGTTATAGAATCAAGATAAAAGAGCAACGCTGCAGAGAGCATTGTGTCTATATGGACACAATGTTCTGATTTGATGAATGTTGTGACATGTGCAATAATGGTTGGATCTCTTTGAAGCAGAGACAGCCATTCAGATAGACCTCATCGGGGGCGATCTTATTTATTTCTTCAAAAATCCAGAGCCACTTCAGAAACCTACGTCTGACTGGAGAGATGAAAAGGAAGTCAGGCTCTTGTCTAACTTTTTGAATGACCACATACTTAAAAAAAAAGCTCTTTATAAAATCTTCTACACAATCAGGAATTTCACCTTCAAAGTTCTGTGGAATCTCATGACATGGCTCATTATGCAAAGGGCTGCAATACGCCACAGAGGATGCAAGTCAAGCGTCTGGAAAAAAACAGCAAGGCCGCGGCCACGTTGATGGGCTGCATGTGATGTTGAAATTAGTTTTATGGGTTTTGGCAGAAGGATGGCAGAGAGCAAAGCCAGGTGGGAGCCTGTGAGTACACAAGTCTCAAAACATAAACGCTGTAAAGCAAAACACAAGCTGACTATTGGGAGGTGCGGGGAAACAATATGAACTCTTGACAGTGATGGATGGTGCTGCCTCCTGCAGAGGGCTGATAGAAACACGGCCTTTCAGAGCCGAGGCACAAAGCTGGGCACGAGGAGATTTCATGGTGTTTCTACATACATAGTTATTTGTTTCGCTCTAAAAATAGATAATTTCTGTCCTGTTTTATTTATAATTCTGAGCTATCCCATTAATGAAAGGTAGAACTGCACATTAAAAACAGATGGGTAAAAAATAACCCAATCTGGGCTGTTTTATAACTCATCCACTGGGTTACTATGGCAGCAGCCCAGATGGGTTGGTCCAATTAACACAACCGCTGAGTTAAAATACACAACTCAAACGCTGGGTCAAATTGACCAAAATCCTGGGTCATTATGTTCCATGTCAAATTAACAAACATGTCAAATTAACTAGAGCACGTAACATTACAATCTACAGTATCAGTAGTTCAGTGGCCTAGTGGTAGAGTGTTTGTCCAGGGACTAGGAGATTGAGGTTCAAATCCCAGTCGGGTCATACCAAAGACTTTAAAAATGGGACCCAATGCCTCCCTGCTTGACACTCACCTTTAATGGCTTGGATTGGGAGGTTAAACCACCAAATGGTTTCCAAGCACAGCCATGCCTGCAGCTCACCACTCCCCATGGGTATGGGTCAAATACGGAGGACAATTTTCACCACACACCAGTGTGTGTGACAACTACGGGACAAACTTTAAATTATTATTTTCAATAGACTACCCATATGTAGTAAACGGTTCTAACTTCATTCCTATGAGATATTTACTGGATTTGGACATTCAAACCATTGTACAGTTGAAGTGTATTATAACAAAAACATGAATAGTGCAAAAACTCATTGCAAAATAATGAAAACTGCAATTAGTTAATTAAATGTATAAATTGTCAAATGAAGAGGTGTGTTTGGACTCACACACAGGTGAGTGAGGACTCTCCGGGAAGCAGCTTTGGATGTTTTTAAAGAATTTGTTTACAAATCAACAACTCCAGACTTGAGCATGAATGGCAGGGAAACTCAGCAGAGAGTGAGAGAGGAAAAAAAGAAGAAGAGAGACACACCAACAACAATCACAGGACAAGCAAGGTTTAAATACACCAGGGTAATCAGGGAAACAGGTGAGTAGGGTAACGAGGTGCAGGTGGAGTCAATTAACACTAACGAGACACGACATGGCAGGGGCTGAGAAGCAGTTCCTGACACAGTCACTGAAAAATTTGAAAACTACAAACAGTCACGTTATGAGCTTCTCATGTTTGCTAACCAGGATGGTTTAGTTAGCAGCCCTGATATAAGGACATTATTTTAATCGCTAATGCAACACGGACGATGTGAACTAGAAGTACAGTAATCACAAAACTACTATCAATTTGCTTTGCCACAAGAATGATAGTCAGGTCCTTGCGGTGCCTTGCATGTGTGTAGAGTCATGCCTCAGTGCCTGGCGAGTGTGTAGATTTGTAAAATGTGAGAGCCAACATGAGGATGTCGAAAGTATGAACAACCCAATTGCAGAGTCAAGGGATGAATGGATTTTGACCAAGCTCATAAATGGCCTAAAATAAACCAATCCCTAAAGAAATAACCCAATTTGGGCTAAACATTTGATAATCCATATGTTTTAGTGTGTGTGCTTGTTACAAGCTTTCATTTGTAGAGCGCTAAAGTGCTAAAGTTCTTAAAGGAGGTATACACTTTTTTTAAATCTGCTGTGTTCTGTAGTGGGAATGAATGCCTTGTGAGTTGTTTTCTGTGGAGAAAAGCTCTGGCACTCCTGTTTCAGGGGTTAGAAAATGACAAGATATGGAGTATTGCTCATTAATATTCATTATATGCAAATATCTCACATCAGATTGGTTATCAGCAATAAAACTCTTCTATTGCTTCCATTCAATCATTTTCCCTTGGGTGTAAATTGCAGCATTGATGCGTTCTTTCTGCAAATAACACAAGACTTAAAGTGTTCCGCCATTTTGTGCAGTTGCTAATGCTAACTGTTAGCTTCTGTTAGACAAGATGTGCTCTATTCCTCCCTGACCGCTAAATCAACAGCTATAGATGGTCGGGCCATGAATACAAAATATCTCTGTGATGTAGAGCTGTGTGTCTTTTTCTTACCTTACTCTTTCCCTGTCCAATTTATGTGTGTGGCTAAGTGATAGGAGTTAAAGTAATTTCATACATCCGGAATGCACGTAAAACTCAGAGTGTCCAATCAAATTTTTAAATAGTAAGTTAAAAAAAACTCAGTGAACAACTTCTCTAGTTCTTATGACGATTTCTTTTTAGATAATTTCTGTGATAATTTTCGTTTTAGGAGTTGTGTGTCATGTTTTTTTTTACTTTTAGTTAAAGTTAAATTTGATTCTCGACCCTATTACCTCATGATGATCTTTCTAATGAAATACAATGGTAAAAAATATATCCATTTGATCAAATATTGCCAATTAAGCTATAAAGACAAGTAACCTCGTAAAATTGTTGTGTAGTTTACATAAAACACTGATTTATCAAAAGTTGTGTGAGATTTTGGTATAAAATGTTTATCAGACATTTGTTCCTTGGAAATCTGGATAGACGCATGACTTGTCTGACTGCAGTATGCATTTGTGACTCCTTTTCAGACGTTCATGCATCACATTGTGATGTGGTGATAAGCTGAAGCAACCTTGGAGAGCAAACAAAACATCTTTTCATTGTCAGTCACCTTGATTCACCAATACCTCAGACTTTGGAAACCTTTCTAACTTGGATCGTTTGGCCCTGAAGAAGACAGAGGCTCAGCTTGAAACTGTAGCTTGGAAGCCAACACACAACTTAACCAATGTACACAGCGCAGACTAGTCATGTGGTGGAAAACAGTCAGTTTGGATTAAACGAAAAAAATTAACCTAATCACAGTCAGAGACATTCTTGATTGCCTTCATTAATAAACACTATATTACTACAAATCACATGTAATACTGTATCCCATTCTCTTAAATAACCATCGTGCACATGCATCTTCATGATTGTCTCCAGCTTGACTTTGTTCAATAACGTCCTTTCTAGAGAGCAACAAAAGACACAAATGAGGTTTGGATCCATTCTCTGGTCTGTAGGGAAAAAATAGCAGCTATAGGTCAACAGCCCTTTTTCCCAATGACGATATGGTACATTGTCTACCTCTCCTGCACTCTGGAGCTAAAATCGATACGGGTCTTCCCATCAGGACAATTCTATTCACCAACCACTGTGATAATTTGAGATTAAGGCAATTCTCTTCAAACTCCCCCCAGCGTATACAGTATTGCTGCTGTTTTTACCCACATAGCGAAAGATGAAAGGGAGATAAGGTCCAAGCAGTCGTAACGAAACATGAAATTGCCACTGATAACAATAAGAGATAATGGTGAATCTGCTAAGCTGCGAGGTAGAGGTGGAATGAAAAACACAAAGAAGAAAAGGTCACAGATTATTCATTTTAGTTTAAGGCTTTGGTGTTTTGTCATGTTTTTGCTGCTGGATCATGTCGTTTCACAGCTATTTTAGATGTAGCTATGGGGATCGGTACATCTGTGGAAAACTGACTCCATAAGCACTGCAGTCCTTTAATAGTACACCCATAAGGCATTACCCTTTCTGTCAAGCTACACACACATACACACACACAAAATGACACATTAGATACAAGCATTTGTACATTTAGAGATGCAAAACTAAGGTGTTCTTCACATCGGAGAAAACCTGATACGACATGAAAAATCATCCAGAATGTGGATGGGCCTTGTTGGGTCTTGGCAATGTTTGCAGGCATGTACTAAAAAAGCAGGCTCTTCTTTTGCATAAGGAAGTCATTGGCCTACTATGACAATCTGGTGGTTTAGGATGGCAGCTTATTGGGGTCTCCAAGAGGAGCATGATGCCAGTGTGTCAACAACAAAGGAACTCAAAACACCAGCTTTGGACTTCAAAATGTCCAAGTCAGACTGGTCATGATGACCTCGTGGCTAAGACTTAAGTCGCTAGCGGAGCTTGGCGGCTATTTGGAGTTATATGCCAGGGTTCCACATGCAGAAGAGGGATGGCATGGGTGGCGGAGATGAAAGGAACTGGTGGCTGAGTGAAGCTGATAGAGAGGGAGTTAGGTGGTGAGCAGCAACCACTAGTGGTGGACTGGCAGAGCTGGAGTCTGACTGGAACAGGAACAAAGAGAAGGGAACTGGTGATGGTTGGAGTCTTGAAGAGTTTACTTGGAAATTGATGAGTTCAACACAGGAGCTCGTGGCACGACGGATTGATGACTAAGCACCCCGAGGAGAGTGAGGGAGTTTCTTAACTGTTCAGTGGGTGAGGCCCATGGGCGAGCACTTACAGTAACTCCTGTGCCACCGTCGCCCCATAATCGGAAGGTTGCAGGTTCAAGCCCCGCTCAGTTTGTTGCTGTCATTGTGTCCTTGGGCAAGACACTTAACCCCCTTGCCTGCTGGTGGTAGTGGAAGAGACCGGTGGTGCCAGTGCTCGGCAGCCTCGCCTCTGTCAGTGTGCCCCAGGGCAGCTGTGGCTACATTGTAGTTCATCCACGCCAGTGTGTGAATGTATGTGTGAATGGGTGAATGACTGATTGTGTTGTAAAGCACCTTGGGGGTTCCAGAACTCTAGAAGGCACTATATCAAATACAGGCCCTTTGCCATTTTTACCATTTTTCAACTAATCGCAGGCAGGGATTTTGACATGCACAGCTGATGGGAGTCGACCGTGATGAGGTCCTAACACTAAGTTATGTCCCCATCGTACCATCAGCATTGTGCTGGTAAGGCATCTGGACTGCGCCTAGCAATCATGGGATGGATCGTTGTGGGAACATGCATCTGATGTATAGTGAGGGAACAAGTAAGCATCTTGGGGATGGGAAAAAAAATATTTGGCAGTAAAAGGAACACAACAACATTGTAACTGCCTTCACAGAAAAAGAGGTTTTCATAATTTGTCACAATCTAACCTTGTTCTAATAGATCGTAAAGGTTAGAGAGTGTAGCAAGGTCTTAATCCAGTGTGACGGTGCCTAAGCAATCGAACCCTTCTGTTCTTCATAGTCAATTAGAATTTAATGCTTTGACGACATTGGCTAATCGTTGTTTTGTAGAAACGATGAATGGGTCTTCTGCAGGAGAAATTAGCTTTACAAATGCATTGCTCATCTCGTGGATGCAAAAACAAAAAATTGTTAAGCCACTAAAGTTGAAGAAGTTAGCCTCAGTCGGTTTGTGGGTAATAAACGAGCCGTCACTGTTTGTAAACTTTTCACTACATTTTTTTTCTCACTGCCTTATAACTTCACCAAAATTGGATTTCAAGCCTGGCTACCCTAAGAGGATCTACAAACACATGTCGTGCAAGAGCAAATCTGTGTGAAGGGCACGGTGAGTAAAAATAACAAAATAAATCTGTGTAAATTAAAGGTTTAGCTTGAACGGACTTAAGGGCCGGGAATACATTTCTAGTGCCCAGCTATTCAGTCTTGTTACATCTCTGTTCATGTAGATTTTTAATGGTCTGTCTGTGTCTGTTTCAACAACAGTGAAGCTTTCATCACAGATGTCTTTTATCCTCACTCTGGCTCCTGCGACTAAACGGTTGTGTGGGTGGCTGCATCAGTTTTTCAGTTTTATTAATTGTAGTTTCCTGCAAGCAAAACTATGCAATCCATGATGACCACTTTCACATGCAATTTTACGCTTGGCAATATTCAATCTCCTCTTCCACGGTGACACGTTTCTCTTCAGTCCTCTACCTATGTTTCAAAAAGCTGAAAATACCTTCAATATTCAAACTTTTTTCAGTATTTCCTACATTTAAATGAACATATAATTATCCCTAAACCACCTAAAACCCATATTTAAAATATCTTGTATGAGTTTTACTCCTAATGCCCTTGTTGCCATTATTGGTTCAAAACAGCACGTGGCATTTTTCACTTCTCCACCAGGTTTCCTCCCACATCAAACAAAGATAGAACATCTGCTGATAAGTACACATCATGTAAGAACACATCGCTGACAGAGGTTGACTTTTCTCTGAGCCCCCGAGGATTTCAGCCTTGGTTAATTGGCTTTGTTGGAACAATAAGTGTTTTAATAATGCAGGTCCCAGAGTTCAGTTTCAAATGACATGTTTATCGACATGTGGGGATGGCAGTTACACCTTCAGCAGCTACAATGACAAAGAAAGAGCAGATGTGTGTTACTTTACTCTAAATAGCTCCCAGACATCACCAAGATGACTTTACTGGAGCACATTTGATCCAAACATCCGCATTAGCATTAGTTTGCATTTGATATTATTTACTTAATCATTTTATGAGCCACTTTTTTTTTGTAGTGTTGCATATCTCCTATAATGAGTGAGAGGCTAAGGAACTAGACAGGTCTTCAGTCCATCGAAGGGACACACAGACACACAACCAATCACACTCCTACTGCTGGGGACAATTTAGAGTCTCCAGCTAACCTAACATGTATGTTTTTGATCTATGGGAGGAAACTAGTGCAAAGAAAAACCATGCATGCATGGGGAGAGCTACCTCCAGAGCACAGCCCAGATTTTAGCCTGTAACCCCCTTGCATGTGGCTACATTTCGAACCAAATGCTCCATCAAGAGGCCCCTGTTTTTTTTATTCTTAAATAATAATAAAAAACACTTCTCACAGATGTAATAAATCTGCTGTTATTGCAATGCAAATTTTTTTGAGAGTTTATTTATAAATTATTTGGCTACAAATATCAGATTTTTAAATGTGAGGTTTATTTCACAGGTGTAAAGAGGAATAGGATCGAGTCATAGGTTGTATTAAAGATGATAGTCAACACAAGTGTGTTCAAGCGCATGTTGGCAAGGTGTTGAAAATACCAGTCTTTCAAATGTTTTAGATAATTGTACAATAAACACAGAAGGAAAATAAGAAATGGAGAAAATTGCATAAAAATGACACTGGTGGATATTTTGATAACATTCTATCAAGTGTGATTGTCTAGAAGGAAGTACAAGTTAGCTAGAGAACTCATACTCATTATTATTTATGATACTGAAACGTCTTGCTTCTGATTGGCTAACAGCAACTTGACTCTTCTACTGCCTCCACTCGCTTTGCAACTTTGATGTTTCATCTCTACTAATACCACAAGCCTGAAGGAGTTCTGCCACGTTGTGGAGCTGCTAATGCTAACAGTTAGCTTCTTCTAGCCGAGACTTGCTCTACTTTCTCCTGGAAGCTAAATCAACAACAGCCTTCCTCGTTGCGAGCCAAGACGGTTGAGTTCATGAATGCTAATAAGTGTGACGTAGATCTGTGTGACTTTTTCATACCAGAGTAGTCTCTGGTGTATTTTTGCAACTAATGCAGGACGTGGGGTAGAAGACTATTTTCGCAATCAGCCTGCATGTAAAGTGATCAATTGCATTTTAAAAATAACGAGTAAAACATGGTTTCTTAGTGAACCTGCTTTTAAAAAGCTTTGAAACATGACCAACATCAATGTTTCACCACATGAAATCTTTGTTTTTTGGCAAAAATGGGCGTTCATGATCACTTTGATGCAAAAATATGGAAACCTCAACATGATTTTGAGCCATTCGAGCACTGATGTCGAAACATTTTCCAAAGAGTATGCAGCCATATTTTAATTGTATCTTTGTAGTTTAAGCATTTAAAAATATCTGAACACAGGCTACCTGCTGAGCTTCAACAATGTGTCTTAAATTAACCACATTCTCAATCATGATACACAGCAATTAGCATCATGCATACGGTTTGTAGTTTTATGCTTAAGTGATGGTGATTGAATGCTATCTCAAGTATTCTGAACTATGAGAACCTTGAGGGGCGTTAATTGGCAGGCAACGCCATCTGCAACGCTCTAACTAAGAGGGAGATCTTCTCTCATTTACCTCTTTCATGTCTTTTTTGTATCTACGTCTTTTGAACCTTCTTGACAATCTAGTGCAGCTCCTCGAGGTCTTTCAAGACAGCAGGTGGTCACCACACCCAGGCCAGTGCAAACTCCTGTGATGGCACACATGCATCAAAGCCGACGAAGCTCACATCTGCAGATGTTTGTTCTGTAGCTGAGCCCCTCTTTCTTTCAGTGTTCTCCTTGGTATAAACACACAAAAATAAGCCCCACTTTCACCACCTAAGACCTCATCATCATCATCCCATGACATGCTGTTATGATGACATAAAACGCGTCCGCTGTGAATCGCACGGCATCAGAAGGGCCTGCATTTGTTGCTGTGAAAATGTTTTATTGTCATGTAGTCATGCTTTTTTGTTTGCTAGGAGATCTTTCATGAATTGCCTCAGTTTGGTTCAGTTCTGTTTAAAACCGTGAATCAGACCTGCGAGTGCAGACACGAACGATTTACCGTTTGATGTTGGCTGCTCATTATGTTCCGATGCTATGCTATTGTTTGCTTGCTGCCATTGTTTAACACTACATGGGAGTGTCACCGTACTGGTAATTCTAATTATTCACAATTCCAAAGCTTGTGAGGATTTTCTTGGAGAATAAAACTAGCGGGAAGTAAAAATCTTTTTATGACTTCCATAAAAACCCTGAACTAAAGCCATCAACGCTTATCTGTATCCGCTGGCAGGTTTCACAAACATGACCCAAAAACCTCCCTCTTATCTGATTTTCAAAGCGATGTGGACCGACAGGATAAAAGTCATGCATGAAGCAGAGAGAATAATTCAATGTATTTTTAAAAGGACAAAAGACTAGAGGAGAGTGACAACTCATCAGCACCAGATGAAGGGAGGGTTTGAATAGGAACACCAGCAGATGTTCGCCCAGTAACACCCACAGCTCTTCAGGATCATTTTAAATGTTTATCTCTTTCACCCTGCGTGTCCTGAAAAGATTTCTGTAGCTGAGACCAGCTCAAAAGAGGTCACGGGGAGTGAGGTGAAGAGATTTTTTTAATGATGAGTAACTCTGGCTGCTAATGCCTTCGGCCACTCCGTGACTCACCAACGCTCCTGTCAAAGTGAACTCTGACCAACGCTGTCCAACACGAGGGCCGTGCACACACACGGGGAGTAACACGGATGAGACAGGAGGGGAAGGGTGCGGAGTGTGCCCATAGAAGCAGCCAGGAGGCAGGTTCTGCTATGATTTGACAGTTTATGGTCAGTGCATTTATCCCGAATGTCAGCCTTCATCACTGCTGAGCTCCACCACAGAGCCAGCGCGTGGGAAATATATGATAAAGGTCCGGATCGGGCCACGACTATGGTGGAAGTGCACGGTATGAAATTAGTGTTCGCTGGCAGCTCGATGCAAAGTAACAAACTAGGAAGTAAAGGCTGTGGACTTCCAAAGGTACTAGATTCTGTGCTGACGGTCGGGACATATTTAGAAATGATTTATGTTTGTGTTTATCCAAACGCATTCACGTTGCACTTATATTATGGCCACAGACTTGAAGCTCAGGCTTGGGGCTTTTAAAGGCTATTATCTCCAAATTGTTGAAAGTGATTAGAAATTGCAGCTCTTGAGCATATGTTGCAGAAGCTCAAATTGAGAATTAGCTTAAAATGGTCCACGCTATCCTATCAGCAATTAGGCAGGTCAAAAACACCCATGTTGGTTTTAAGTTAGGTATTCCCTGTCTGAAGGGTGTTGCTGGGAAACCACACGAGTCACACGAGGACAGACTCCAAGTGACGAGGACAGACTCCAAGTGTGATATTGTGCGTGTGCAGTAGGTTTAAAGCTGCAATGCTTTATTGCTGCTGTGCTCCAATCAAAATAAAAATACCATTGTTTATAAGGAAATGGAAAAATGTCACCACTTTAGTTCCAGTGCATGAACCGTGCAACCTGCACCACCCAAACTGACATGTTTACTCTTTAGAATGATTGGATATTAGCATTTCTGTCCAGTTTTTCACAGCCAGTTCCAAACCACAGCTGTTGCTGAAGATGTTCACGAGTCACCGGAGCATAGCTGCATGGAGGTGAGGGTAATATCTCTTGAAGCATATGGACTGCATGGTGGCACAGTTGGTAGCGTTGTTGCCTTGAAGTAAAAAGATTCAATTCCCAGCAACAGCATTTCTGCTCAGTTTGCACATTCTCCCCAAGCATGTGTGGGTTTTCTCAGGGCTGACGGATTTCTTCCCAAACACCAAAAACATGGAAATCTGGCTGACTCTAATGTCCATCTAAGTGTGTGTGTGTGTGTGTGTGTGTGTGTGTGTATTTTTATCCTGTTAGTGTCTATGTGGGGTCTGTGATGGGCCACGCCTCTCACACAGGGACCTCTGGAGTCAGGCACCTGCTCCTAGTGACCCTGAACAGAACCAGTTAGAACCAGAATACACAAAAATGGAGCTGAGAGTGGGGCTGCGAGGATGGGGGCAGATGATTGGCACCTGTCAAACTCTGAATTGATGTAGCTTCGAGATAATTGAGCTAACCAAAGCTAACAGAGGTTAGGGTAGAGGCATTTTCTCTGCTACCCTCTGCCTTCTAGCCTGTAACACTTTAGGCGGGAGACAGATGCTAAGGCCTTCCCTGGAGCAAGTAGGAGGCAGGTCTCTAAGGCCTAGTCCACACGTAGCCGGGGTTTTTTGAAGACGAATATCCGCCCCTCCAAAAACTTGCATCCACACCACCGCGTTTTAAAAACAAACTCTGTCCACACGTACCCGGATAAATACGTTGTTAAGGACATGCCAGACCTGTAGTACTTCCCCCGTTCTTAACCTCGTCCTTCGTCTGTGGTCTTCCGCAAGGAGCAGTAATTCCGCTTGTAAAAACAAACAAGCAGAAAGCGCTTGGACAATTGATGGATCGGGTAGTGACAGAGCGCAGCTCTGAAGGCTTTCATGATGCCGGCTAGTGTAAACACAGGCCGCACACGTGATGTCAGCATTTTTTTGTCGCCGAAAGTGACGTTGCGGACCTTAAAACTCCGGTTTTGTCCGTCCACACGCAGACACCCAAAATGGAGAAAACGCAGATCTTCACTTTGGCCGGAGTTTTTAAAAAGATCCGTTTTCGTGTGAAAAAACTCCGTTTTCGTGTGGATGACAAGCCAAAACGTAGAAAAATATCTACGTTTTGGCAGATCCCCAGCTACGTGTGGACAGGGCCTAAAGCTTGCGACTCATCTGCTACCTGTCAATCAAAAGCGCATTCTCCTGAACATATTCACCCCCTCAGAGTTGTCATGTTTTTTTTTAATCAGGCTGTAAAAATCTTAATTCCTGTTATGAAATTTGCATCTTTAAAGAGTAACTAACCCCCCAAATAACTTTTTTTGCTTATAAACTGTATAATTGGGTCTTTACAAAAGCAATCTTTCTGTTTATGTGAATTTTTTGACATGTTTGCGTGAACTTGATTAAATCTAGAATCTAGGTCTAAAAACGTCTTAGTGCTGCCCCCTGTGGCAGAACAGCGGCTACTGCATTTTCAACTTGTGATTGACCGGGGCTGAAACAATTTCATGTCATCGGTACAGTCTCCTCCCACTCCCCCTCCTTCCCAGGATGGAAATCCCCCACACTTGGCCATGCCACTCTGTGCCTCCTGGCAACTCCCACTTTCATAGCATTTTTCAAATCTTGACTACGGGTGGAGTTACATTTTCTGATGGTGTGCAGTCCCTCTTTAACGTGGGGGTAAATGGAAACTTGCTCTTTTCTGGAGCCACCCCTAGTGGATAAAAGAGGAACTGCATTTTTTTCTCCACTTCCGTTCTCGTGTCACTTTGGCAGGCGACATTTCCGCTTGGTTTTAGCTCATGGACTTGTTCGTTGACAGCTTGGATTTGAGACAGGCTTGACTAAGTACCTAAACATTAACAGGAATGTTAATCTTATAAAGTCAAACTTTTAAAATGCAGCTAATTTAGACTCACCTTCGCGTGAACTTGGACCGTTCTCTTTTTGGCCTGCTTGTTGTTGTAGCTAACAACAAGCATTTATTTATATGTTTCATCATATAAATAAAAAGCCTCTTTAAGCTGAAAAATACCAACTAATATGAGACATAAAACACACCAGGCTCTAATGAAACAGCTATTATCTTGAACATCAGAAACCCTTCAAAACCTTTTAATTAGCCCTGATACCACTCATTACTTTTCACATCACTTCTAGGTGTGAAGCAATTAGTCTTACAAGTGTTCCAGGGCCTCATTTTCAGCATGATTTTCAATCTAATATGAAAATATGGGATGTGTTTGAGGTGTCTCCATGTCTGCATCGTTACATAATGCACGTGTAGTCCAACACACGTTGTGTGTTAGAGATATGGGAAATTACAATCCATGAGACCAGAACATGTCAAAAATATGCTTATAAAATGGTACATTTTATGTGGAAATCAGGGCGAAGCAAATAAAAACGGCTTTCATCAAAAGGAAAATCTTAGAGAGTGTACATTAGATGTTGAATTTGGGTTTTAAAGGAGGAAGAAGTCAAAATCCTGAGCTAAACTTGGAGTCTTTGTAGAGATTAAGGGAAGCCTAACATTACTGGAAATGCTCTAAGTGGGATCCGGAACATATTTCTTACTGTCAAATGTTTGATTCGCAGAGCCTTTGATAAAGAAAGAGCTGCGTTTAACTGAATCTCTTGGTGTTAAAAGAAAAATGAGCAGAAAACAATCAGGCCGCTTTTAAAGTCAAGATGTTTCCTTTGGTGATTTTTAATTCTAAGCAGAAAACAGCTAAAATGGTCTTTTCTCCAGGGTGATCTGAGTGAATCTTGAGGATTAGGTTTGTGAGGTTTTGACAGGTGAGTTTCAGGTGAGGAGCTGTTTTTTATTTTTTTTTCAAAGGGCCTGAGGTCCTGGTGGCACCGGCAGAGTGGGAGTTAAATATTTAAATAACCTAACTGTTTTGGGCTTGTTACAGCATCAGTTGTCATCTCTACAAAGGCAGCCAGCCTTCCTCACGCAGCTCCAGCTACCTGTCTGCTCCATCCCGCGGGGAGCTGTAGAAGCAAGTGTTCCCACACATCAGAGTGTCGGTGCTCCGAGTGGCGCCAGCCACAAGGTTAAAGGGACAAAAACCTACGTGAGCGTCCGTCCACGGAGGGCTTTTGGGTAATTTTGACATTAACTGAAACTGAAAGAGTTGTTTTTCCTTCCCTTTGCTTTTATTTCATTGTGGTGCATCATCACGCTTCCGCTGCTCCTCTGGAGAAATAAATAAATGTGGAAGCAAATTGGAGGTTTCAGCTCAGAGCTCTGGAGCATCCAACTTTCTTCCTCATATTCTAATAATCTCGGGTCAAAACACATTCGCACACGCCTCTGCCCTCAGGTTGCTTTGTGTTGATTAATAAAAAAGATGGAAAAAACATGCAAATGAGAGAAAGGAGTGGATTTAAATGAGAAACATTATGAGCTAAGGATTTAAATACAAGCAGCTGAAATGACCCAAAGGTTTACAGAATCCCTTAATCAACCCTCTGATTTATTTACAACACGGAGCCATCCTCATGAAAATCACAACGCTGTTGTAGATTGTTTCTAAACATATGAGATGGTTTTAAGAATCACATTGGTCAATGTTGGTCCCCCTTCCCATGGGCTCACCACTCGTGGGAGGGGCCAAAGGGGTCAGGTGCAGTGTGTGACGGGTGGTAGTCGAGGGCGGGGACCTTGGCGGTCTGATCCTCGGCTACAGAAGCTGTCTCTGTTCCGGGGGAGGTGGGGGAAATTGAGTCTGAATGGACCCTGTTCCGTGCCTCCGTTGTTGAGGCGGCCGATCGGAGCTGTGGTCTTTTTGGCCTGTGGGACTCCAGAGGCAGCTGAAGGGTACTGGCAGTCCAAGCGGAATGTGGCTCGGGTGGTGGCGGAGGCAAAAACCCGGGCATGGGAGGAGTTCGGTGAGATCATGGAGCAAGATTTCGGCTTCAAGGAGATTCTGGTCCACCATCTGGCACCTCAGGATGGGAAAGCAGTGTGCTACCAACACTATTTATAGTGGGGACAGTGTGCTGCTGACCTCTACTCAGGACGTTGTGGACCGGTGGGCAGAATACTTCGAAGACCTCCTCAATCCCGCTGACACATCTTCCAGTGAGGAAGACCACCTCTGGTGCTGAGGTCACTGAGGCGGTTAAAAAGCTCCTCTGTGGCAAGGCTCCAGGGGTGGATGAGATCCGCCCAGGGTTCCTTAAAGCTCTGGATGTTGTGGGGCTGCGTTGGTTGACGCGGCTCTGCAATGTCGCGTGGACATCGGGGGCAGTCCCACTGGACTGGCAGACCGTGGTGGTGGTTCCCTTATATAAAAGGGGGGCCGCAGGGTGTGCTCCAACTACAGGGGATCACACTCCTGAGCCTTCCTGGTAAGGTCTATTCAGGGGTTCTGGAGAGGAGGGTCCGTCAGATTGTTGAACCTCAGATTCAGGAGGAGCAATGTGGTTTTCATCCTGGCCATGGAACACTGGTCCAGCTCTTTACCCTTAGGGGATCCTGGAGGGTGCGTGGGAATTTGCCCAACCAGTCTACATGTGTTTTTCATGGATTTGGAGAAGGCGTCTGACCGTGTCCCTCGGGGGGCCCTGTGGGGGGTACTCCAGGAGTTAGGGGAACCAGGCCCTCTGATACGGGCTGTTAGGTCCCTGAATGACCGGTGTCAGAGCTAGGTCTGCATTGCCGGCAGTAAGTCGGGCTCGTTCCCAGTGAGAGTTGGACTCCGCCAAGGCTGCCCTTTTTCACCAATTCTGTTCATAACCTTTATGGACAGGATTTCTAGGTGCAGCCACGGTGGTCAGTTTTGGTGGCCTGAGGATCAGGTCTCTGCTTTTTGCAGATGACGTGGTCCTGTTGGCTTCATCAGAACATGATCTTCAGCTTTCGCTGGAGCAGTTTGCAGCCGAGTGTGAAGCAGCTGGGATGAGCTGGACACCTCCCTGGTGAGGTTTTCTGGGGACATCCAGCTGGGAGGAGGCCTAAAGGTAGACCCAGGACACGATGGAGGGACTGCGTCTCTCACCTGGCCAGGGAACGCCTTGGGATTTCCCTGGAGGAGCTGGCTTAAGTGGCTGGGGAGAGGGAAGTCTGGGCCTCCCGACTTAGGCTACTGCCCCACGACCCGACTCTGGATTAGCGGATGGATGGATGGATGGATGGATGGATGGATGAATCGGTCATTTTTTGACTCAATCAGCCTCGTGATGAATCATTTGCCCCAAAACAAGAGGCTAGCTTTAAAGTAATGCATTTAAATTGGTTTGTTACTTCACTACATTCGTTTTCTAATAAGGAATTTTTTTTCATTATTTGGAAATAAGAGATTTCAAACTAGTTGAAGATTGTCTCATTTAGGATAAGGCATGTTTTCCGTCATCAAGATGCCCAAATTTGTCTGTTAGGTGCTTGTAAAGCAAACACACACACAAAAAATCTACCAAGCTGCAGTTAAGAGCAAATAAGATTTTAAAAATGCATTAATGTAATCATTCTAATAAATGCAGTTATTCTTGTTACTCTAAACCTCTCTAGAACCTTCAGAAATGAAACATGAAATTTGTGAAAATTTGAACATGTTTTTTGTTTTATAAACATCACAGTTTACCTTCTCAGTGGCCCAGTGGCCGAGTGTCTGCCCGGGACTATCCTGGGACAAGGAGATTGAAGGTCAAATTCCGGTTGGGTCATATAAAAAACTCTAAGAATGGGACCCAATGCCTCCCCGCTTGATAGGGGTTGGGTTGGGGGCTTAAAACGCCAGATTGTTCTCGAGCGCAGTCGCAGCTGCAGCTCACCGCTCCCCATGGGGACGGGTCAAATGCAGAGATGTAATTTAACCAATGTGTGATGACTAATGGGACTTTAATTTGATGGGGTGTGGCCAACATTAGCATCAAAATGTAAAATCGGAAATGATCAGTCTCTTAATCATACAACTTTTTATCTACCATACACATCGATCTCTTCAGATATGTCTCCTCTCACTCAAAATGTCAAAAAATAACAGATCTGAGGCTCAGCTTTTGAGATAATATTGTTGTTTTATACAACTGGCCTAACTTAAATTTAATTAGTTGAAACATCAGATAATGGTTAAAGTTTGCATAACAGACTATATGTGATGTAAGTATCTTAACATCATTTGTTTGTTTGTTACGAAGGGGCACCCTGGCCTATATTTGGTATTATAGCACAAATTGGGAATCAGAGTATTTCCTCTATTTTTGGATATCAGTAAAAAAGCAGATATCAAACGTCCCAACAGACTGTATGAAAGTTTGGGCTGCAAATTGAATTGTGTTGCATGAAAACAGACAAAAAAAAATAAGTGATAATTATATTTTTTGCATTATGCGAACAGATTATGCTGCAGTTCTAACCCCAATTTTTACCCAGTAAATGATAAACAGTCTGTATTTATACAGCACCTTTGACCCCCAAGGACGCTTTACAACACATCTGTCATTTGTACATCCATGCACACACTGACAAGGTAAATAAATAAGTAACGAAAGAAAGAAAGACTCGTAGTCAAACCTGGTTGTTTACTGAAAATAAGAAGCCTCATAAAGACCATTTAGACATCAAAGTACTGGAAACCTAATTCTTTGTAGTTCTTTTAAAAACTAGATTTAGCTATTTTACACATTTTTTGTAAATTAAATGCTTGTTTATAATTTGTCGGTTGTAAATCATATTTCCAGAATTCTGGAAGCCACTCATTTCCTAGCATCCTCCCGGTCATCCCGTTCCACCGTAGAGGTTCTGTGCTCGAATGCCCTGTCCGTCCCACATCCTTCACCGTTAGCATAATTAGCTCTGATGGCTGGCTCTCTACGCCCAGGTCTGAGAACGAGAGACGTGCCTCAGAGTGCCAGAGTGATAATCAACTCATTTCTTGTGAGAGGAGTTCATCTAAAGATGAGAACCTCCTAAATGGACGTTTATTATAAAACATGCACTCCAGACTAGTGATTTACTTTTTTATTATTATGTCAGCAATAAGAGACATCCCAATGTTGCCACGGCAGCTAAAGCTGCTCCTTGGCATCCATTAAATACATTAAATTATAAAGAATACATGATAAGTAAATATTTATCAGTGGGTGTTTGTGTGGCATATTGATGGGTGGTGTCACAAAACTTTATTTACAAATAATACATTATTCAGCATTATAAAACAGGCCAGCCAGATGTTCACCAGATGAGTACCTCTGCAGACACAACTTGCTGGCTCACATGTAAAGTGCTCCTTTTAGGTATCTGCAGGGAATTTATGTTAGCATGTGTTGAGAAGTGACTACATTTCCAGATAAAGCCATCTATCTCTCTCAGTCTGGCGGCTGGGAACAGAAAGAGTGTGGGTCATGGTGCTTTTTTATACGAGAGATAACAGATGAAGCGATGACCCTTCCCGTGCTTCGGAGACTGGCACGGACAGAATTTTATGCTTTAAAAAAAAGGTCAACGCAACCATAAACAAAATCAGGTCCTGACTACACTGACACGGTGGTTGATTAAAACTCCAGATTTTTGCTTATAGCTCTGCAGAGAACCTTATAAATAAGAGACGGACTCATCGACGAGTCACTCTGTCAGCATTACTCAAGGACAAAGCGCATTTTGATGAGGCGATACAGCAAATAAAGCACTGACAATTGAGCCAACCAGTGGCTACAAATAGGGCAGGAATAAATGAAAACGACAAGGATTTATGGTGCAATTTCACATGGACCCCCAAAAAAAGAGTCCATTGCACAGCTTACAAAATGATAGAGATTACTGTCATCAAAGGTCTTTCAAAATGCATACTGCTGAGCTGCAGCACTGATTCAGATAGGAAATGGATGGATTGACTGTACTTGTGTGTCTTTTACTCCAGTCTTGTCATTTTTAGGAGAAAGGGAAAAAAACATATCTAAGAAATCTCGTCACTCTGTTGGGATATGACTAACTGAAAGATATGATTGTCTTCAGAGAGACAGTATTCCTCATCCAGATGTTCCTCACAGAAAATAGATTTAAAGTTGCAAACTAGGAGATGACAAGTAACAGTAGGCTTGCTTTTATCAAACAAAGCTACCCTATTGCTCATGGCTGTTTGCAACAAAAGAAGAGATTGGTACAAGACTTTATTGTTTTGCATCCCACTCCAAGCCTTAGTCAGATGTCCATTATTGGACACTTTGATTAACAAGACATTCGTCACACAAAGACACATTCTGCCTCAGTATTATTTTAATCAATATAGCCTGAAAATCAGTCCAATGTCTCTGTTATTCCAGAGCAAGCAAAGTCCAAATGGGAGGCATCAAGTTTGTTTGTGAAAACAATGAATTATTAAAAGCTCTGTCAGACGTTGGAAACAGTGTTTGCACTGACTTTGCATACTGCTGATGCTGCAGAGAGATGCACACTGGCACATCATTCCATTTGAGTGCAATTGGGAGAATATGAGTTTTAGTGTCATAAAATTCTTATTTACTAAGTCAGCCAACATGAACACACAACCACTTTTTCTAGTGATAGATGATGATTTAAAAAATTGCATTTTTATATATTGAATTTAGCATTGGGTCACATTGCTTGTTGTTTGATAAAAATGTCATTACCATGAATAATTTACAGGCTGCCATTCCTGGAAGAAAAGCATCTTGTAATGTCAGATTTAAACTGTGATCAGTTTATGTTGAGAAATGATGGTTACAGCCATTTTGGTCAAATCTTGAAAGCAGAATGACGCGCAATCTTTTAGCTCTTGTAGCGTGTTGTAAGCAACCCTCACCAGGGCTTTTCACTGGATGCGTAACTATCTTGTGAAGTATTAGACACAAGTTTCCCCATGAACAAAGCAACTTGGCCTTCCTTTAAGAGAACATTTCAAACATGAAATGGCAGCAAAAGCGTTCCACCTAGATAATCCTGCGAGATCACAAAATCCTGCACAGGGGAATTGCAAGAGCACATGTGATTTCCGAAGCTTGACCATGATAGAATAGAATAGACTTACTGTAGTTGCTTTGAGGGCAGCTATGCAATAACAAGCAAAAAGAAAGACGGCAGCATGTATTCATAAATTTCTGTGGTTTATTTTTTGCTGGGTTTACCTCAGCTACGGACAAAATCACATCAGTTATTTTAATTTGTTAAGCAACTAGAAATCTGCACGTTTTGAAAGGTGCAGCTTTTGTGTTGACTGATGAGAACTGTTGAGCTTGGCAGAATCTGGAGGTGTAGCATATAAAAAATAGACCCAAAGCATTTAACGGTGCATCATGACAATGTGCTCCAGGATGCACCGCTTTGCGGCTGGTGGAAACACACCCATCAACTATAATGGTGGCTAATTGCTGCACCCTATGAATCATAGGCGTTATGCAACGCGTTTGTGTCCAGTGGAAAGGCTAGATCAGCTACAACCATAAAAACTGTAAATTGAAATGTGCATTGGAGATGATTCTTACCTACTATACACCTTATTTTTGAGCAGCCTCACTGAGAAACACTGATGCAAGCAACATCCGGTGAGAAACTGGAAGTGGCGCATACCTATTGGTTTGTATTGTGAGGTTTTGTTGCTAGCAATAGTTTCTTTGAACATTTGAAGAGGATTTGAAAAAAATATTTACCCCCAAAAAATGTACTCAGGCAGTTTGGGAAGATGTTGTGCTTTTCACGCTTGTACTAATAACCAGAGAAAAGAAAATTTGTAGATACAAGAGCAAATATTTAGAATGTTCACCTTCAGAGTGAGAGAGCGTGCGATTGTGAGCGTCGGTACGGTTTTCACCACCTCCCCAGAGATGAGGAACCCAGAAGGATGTGGCTGAAATGTGTCTGATGTTAGCCTAGATCTGGACAAGTGGGGGAGTAGAGGGAGGTGGAGTGTACAGTCGGTAAAGACGGCTCTCCCTTGCCCTGCCTCCGACATGCCTCCATCTAAAAGGATAGATTATCCAGAGTTATCTCTGTAGTCATGCTGCTATAGGCTTAGACTGCTGGAGGATACACTGACCACTTTTCACACTCTACTACTTTCTTCTACTATCTGCTCTTTGACTGTATTATTTCCAGCTATTTCAGCTGTTAACTTTTTTTCCTCCCTAAGTGCTTTTCTCCCCAGAAGAAGCTACGATGATGCTCTGCTGAGCTGTGGTGGGCTCATGGAGGGGGTCATCGTCTAGCACACTGCTGCTAACCACGTAAACATTCTCCCTCTTCTGATAATAATATTTTACCTTCTTTGACATTGAATGTGCTACTACTAGTTTACCCGTTTAATTATAGATCCACTAGGATAAATACAATAAAGTTTTCCTCTCACCAAATAGAATATTTACTAAGAAATCACAGTATAACTATAGAAACGCTACTTGGTATATATGTTGTGTGTGTGTGTGTGTGTGTGTGTGTGTGTGTGTGTGTGTGTGTGTGTGTGTGTGTGTGTGTGTGTGCCTGCTCTGTCTTCTCGTTCCCCAGTGAGTCGTGGAGGATGGCTGCTTATACTGAGCCAGGATTCTCTGGAGGTTTCTTCCTGTTAAAAGGGAGTTTTCCTCTCCACTGCCACTAAATGCTTGCTTAGTATGAGGATTGCTGTAAAGTCACTGACACTAGTCAGTGACTTTACAGCAATTTGCTGGGTTCCTTATATAGGAAACTATTTACCGATTGGCTTAATGACCTGACCTGTATTGGAATGTTTATTATGTGAAGTGCCTTGAGACGACTCTTGTCGTGATTTGGTGCTACATAAATAAACTTGAATTGAAATTTAATTGAATTGAAAAAACTTAACTTGAAAACCACCACAAACTTTATTTGTGCATTCCTTTCATTTTATTGTGAAAACCCAGAGAGGAACATCTGCATTCTACTTTGTTGTTGGATATGGCAAACCACCGGAGAAGTGACACCAAGTAGGAAAGAGATCTGACAGCAGACACACAAGAACAACAACAGGTATAATTTCATGCGTACAATTTTCTGAATAGTTATAATTTAAAGTGTGTTTGACTTCCATTATTAACCTAAAAGTGCCATCCTGCTGTTTGTGTTTCACCTGATATAGAAACTAAAACCCAAAACTTGGGGATGATGGATTTAAGGCTCTGACTCATCTGCTTATAAGATTGTGTCCCATCTCTTTCAACAAAACACGGCCAACCTTATTACTTTGTCGGTACTGATCAGCCTCAGAGCTTTTTATTGCCTCGCTATTGGATGCAATTGTGCTCAGAAAGTAGCTAAAATGCTACTGTACGTTAGCTTTGGCCAGACTTTAAGACTGCCCCCCCACCTCTCTGCTTCAGTAGGCAGAAAGAGTGTACCGGTGTCCCGTTTGAGCTGTGACAGCTGGTGCTCATGCATGTTTTCAGTCTCTAAAAGCCCATAAAAACAGGAATCACATTGTCCCAATGTAAACAAACGTGGGACCGGAAGTTGCTTGCATCTTTCGCACAAAGCATGATGAGATGCAGGTGGATAGGTTCCAGTTTTAGTTCAATCTTGAATTCAGACATCTTGAATTAGGTTAACTCCAAAAGTCAATCCATTGTAGATTTACATGTAATGTTCATTTTCTAAAAGTTTTATTCTAAAGGTAATTTGCTCACGGTGCTAAAAGTCAGATGGTAAGTGGTTGACTTAATTGCAAAGTTTGACATTAAAATTCTGTGGAATTGGTCAAGACCTTATGTAACCGTAGGAGATGACTCTGAGCTACAGCAACACCAATTTCCACCTCAGTACCTCAATGACTCAGTTTTAGCCCTTTTGCAGTTTCAGAGATCCGTTGGTTATGGTGGCCATCGTGAGTTTTGTTTATAAGAGTTGCAGATATACATGCAATGAAGAAGTTGTTGACTTGTACACATATAGAACATTAAAAAAAACTTCATAACATCTGTGGGTAAGGCTGGGCGATATGGTCTCAAATCAATATCCCAATATATTGAGCAGTTTAACTCAATTGAGATAAATAGAGGACAACTACTCATAACAGTGGCAGTTGGATGGAGCAGTGGTAGGTTTGGTCAAGGGGAAGCCTGTTCCCACAAATGTCCCTCAACAACCGTTTGACAACTTTTTGGATTTGGTTGCATCCGTCAGCCGTTACTCGCTGCCCTCACCCTCTGCTTCAACATTTGAATCATCCACCATTTCCACCCTGTCTCTCCCTTCCTGTTAGAGACCAAAAGGGCGGAGTCATGTGACTACACAAAGTCATATGACTCTACTCCATCTGGTTCGTAGCACGGCGTGTTAAAGAACTCAAACATCTGCAACCTAAACACATCTTTTCCTTTGCTTTTTATACACCTAATCTATCAACCTGGGTAAAATAACATCGGTGTGATGCCTTTTGGTAAAAATGATTATTAAGTTCATGATTAGAATAAGTTACATTGATAAGTTGATAAAAAGTAAAAGTGACTACATGTTAAAAAGGTTAAAAGGTATTTTATTCTAAAAGCAGTTCATAGTGAGACATCACTGTTGCAGAAGATCTTTGTTTTAATGCTTATGCAGAAACACGAGAGAAGGAATGCCCTCCTCTCAAAGGGATCTTTGATTTGAGTTTCTACGTTGACATTGTTTCAAAACGGCTTACAAACACGCCAAAAGTGCTTTACATGTTTTGTACCTTGGAGGATATTCGTCTTTGTAAGTATTGTTATGTTTGGGAACTATTTATACATATGTTAGTCACTTATTTAATAATATGTATGCACTCATGCTACTAAGCTCAGCTAACTGTTAAGTGTGACACTGTGTGTATCAGGTAGTAATGTGTTATTTTCTGTATGTTACAGTTACAATGATAAAACTTTACAAAGATCTTCAGTTGAGAAAAAAAGCCTCAGTGAAGATTCCTTTTTTTGTTTTTGTTTGTTAGCTAGCTGTCTAGCTCCACATAGTTACGTGTTGTGAGGGCAGCATAATCGGTAACAAATATACATGTCTGTATCGGTACATTTCTGTCCACCTCTATCAATAACCACTTCACTTCTATAATTCTGAAGGTTTACGCTGAAGTAAATCTTCTTCATTTGTTTTTTTAGCCAAACAATAACATTCAACTATTATATAATATATATATTTTTGGGAGTTGTTCTTTACTTTTTAAATCATATTCTGCTCCCTGAAATGAGAGTTAAAGCTGCTCACGTAGATCAGTCATTTGCCATCTTTATTTTTTGAAAAGGCCCTTTGTTCTCCCTGCTTATCATCCCCCTAAAGTAAAAAGAAATGCTGTTATCAGGCCCTGGAATGTATGGTGGCTGATTAACACCACTGAAGGGGGACAAAAGGACAAAGAAAGTGAGTGATACAGACCGCGAGTGATGCTAGGAGGAGATGGTGGCAGGAGGAACCCAGGCCGTCCAGCAGAATTTTAATTACTGCAGGCAGCAGCACTTCTCACTGACTAATCCCCTTCATAGCAGGATTTATAGGCCTTACTGATGCTGACAAATCCTGCTCTCAGGTGTAGAAGGATCATTTGAAAAAACAAAACAAAAATGGTTGTTTTTTTCCTCATTTTGTTGTTTTAATATATTTTTCACTAACCGTTTACATTTTTAGATTTGAAAAATGTACCTAGCCCTCTTGTTTTCAACCGTATGAATTAAAGTGCTGACACAGCTCTAACATCAAAAGTGTGAGTTTTCCCTGCACCGAAAGGTTAACGCCATTTTAAAGGCGATATGAGTGGAAAGTAATGATGATGAATTCTACACCAGCTGTGATTTCTAAGGCCTGCAGTTAGGACACCCCCACCCCCTCCCATCCTGTCCTCTTTCCCCTTCCTGACATTTCTATTATTGAGAAACAGCAACTCGTGCTACTTCTGCCACACTATATCCGCTCCGACTTAATCCTCCTGGCATTTCGGTAGCCTGCTCTCCCTCTTCGCTCAAGCCAAACTGTTTAATATTCAATCCACACTCAATGGGATTACCATGCTACGGGGTTATTGGCATGTTTTGGTAGGGTATGGCCTTATCTGTGTTTTCGACGCAGGGCAATGTTTCTCGTATTCCTCTCTGGCTATTAGGGACACAACTTGATTGTGCTTGTTGGGCGCAAACAGGGATTGATGAGAGGTCCGAGCCTGCAGAGAGAGTTTCTAATGAACAAATAAATCAAACATCTCTCTGTGATCGAGTCAGTGTCTCGGACCGCAAAGTCACACTGCATCTCAGACTTGCTGAAGAAGATGATCAAGGGCACCGATTGAGCTGCAGCGAAGGCATGATGTAGTAAGCTCCGCCCCCCCGGACAACCTCAGCTAACACCTCAGTGAGTTTTTTTTTCTTCAATTTCACAGCCTGAAGTCAATTTCACAGCCCGCAATCTCCATATGTTTATCTACAGAAATGTAATTTGTGTTATTAGTGCCAGTGGTTCGGCCGCACGCTCAAGTGCTCCCACACGCCGAGAAAAAAGGATGTAAAACACACACATACACACACACACACACACACACCTTTCCAGACAAGGATTGAGCCCACGTAGTTAACAGATGGATGCAGAACTATTCTTCTTGAATGCAATTGTTATGCAGGAAATTGTTCCCTTTTAGTGGTAAAAGATTATTTTGTTGTGTTAAGGATAAAGTGGGTTTGCTCCATGAAACTGATACTGATGCACCTAAACTTCTATTAAGATCTTCCTAAGGAAAAGCTGCTGTGCAGAAGCAAAGCTCTCAAGATATGATTAATGTTTCCTGCAAAGCATTCCATATGTCCATATTGCTATGATGCTTCCTAAAAGTCTAACAATGAGAGAAGCTGTCTACAGGGAGCCATGCTGCCAATCTCACAGATGGGAAGGATGGGGATCATTACAAGGGAGTAACAAAAAAAAAAGTCAGGATATTCTTGTGTGATCAAAACATCTCCGAGGTCTCCTCTGGAGGCTTTTTTTCTGCTTAAGTATGAAAACAAAACAACAACTTCGGAAATCGCACAAACTAATCACATCGATTCAAATCCAATAGAAGCAGTTTAAAAGCATTCTGCAGATAACAATCTTACTTTATCCTTTTCTGTGGTAAACAGCAAATTGGGAACTTTCTGATAAATATTTCACACCCACAACGCTTCTGCAAAATTTCCTTTGTTTATATCTCGTGCGTCGCGGATCAGTTTGAATCCAACTGAGGATGTTTTTGCGATAGCAGCCATGCCTGATAAATGCACCGTCGTTTTCCACTTTTCTACTAAGCCCCTAAAGTTTAGGACGGCCTTTTAAACAAGGCTTTAGGTCTGAAAGAGCAGCTAATGGGTTTATGTTTACTTCACTTCAAAGTGAGCTGATGGTACTTTTTTCTGAGGTCACGGGGTTTGCTCGTTGCCCTTATCTGAGTCCAGGTTCACTTGGTGAAAGCTCGATATCGGCTGCAGTAATGTGCAGCGTCAATAGTCTGGTCCGGGGCACAGAAAGAAGATTAGGTAATATGCCATTTGTTGAATGCAACATGGATAACAAAATAACAAGGCCCAGGCAGACATGAACATCCCCTGCTCATCTAAAGGGCAAATCCCCCCGACTAAACGTCTAAATGACTTTTTTTGCATTTGTTTGTAGCTCTTTTGGTCTCCCTTTGGTCATCCTTGGACATGTTCACAACCAGTTTTCTTCTTTTTATGTTGCTTTATTGTCAATTTGCCATTGTTGCATCTCTTAATGGTCATTTAGGTGACTCTGCGGTCATTTAGTACGTTTTCACCACAGCCCTTTTTGGACATCTCATCCACACAACAACGCCTCCGTCCAATGCTGTCAGTGGCTTCATTGGCGCTGTTTACTGCTCACAATTTGTACGTGGTTCAGAAAACATCACACGAACGTTGCATGAGGAAATGGGGACCTGCGGGAGAGGGATTTAGATGTGTCTCCAGCCAGCCTGTGTGATTATTTGGAACGGCGTGAAAGCTCAACACACCAGCACGAAGAATGAGATTTATTTTGTGGAGATGTGGACTCTGTGCAACAACCCAAAAATGTGCGAATGCCCACTGGCCTCCTTCCACCAGCTTACATATGATAAGCTGCAACTATCTTGTCTTGAGCTGCCAAGTTGGTGTGTAACATAGCCTCATCTGGTCGGAGCAGCAAGCTACAACATTTTCACTCCCCCCGCTGAGAGATCCTCCTTCTATCTCCTCTCCTCAAAGCCCCCGTGGCCCCTCAGAGTACCATCAGCGTGCAGCTGTCAGCTGAGGGGGATTGAATTAACAAAGACAAAATGGTTTCTGCATGCTCAACCTACCGGACGGACGAACACATCAATTGCAGAATTTGAATCCAAGCAGTGTGACATTGTGTCTCACCAGTTTGAAGTGGTTCTGACATCCATTAAGGATACACTCGTACTCAGAGCAACATCAAATAAAGCTAGGATGACCATAAAAGATAAAGTTCAACTCCACTAGGGATTATTAATTATTTATAAGGTTCAAAGAAAGTTTCTTCTGTCGACAGCACAGGATCAAAGGCAGACTAGATTGTTTTACGTTTGTTTGTTTATCTGTCTTCCAGCTACAGACTTCAGCAGTTACCTGGGACGTCTGGTTTTAAGAAAGATTTTAATAAGAAGCTTTTTTCACATGTCTGCAGCAGGCAGCCCTCGAGCATGAATGAACAAATTTACAAACTCTACATCACCCTTGGATTCCCCATAACTTTTGTCCCAGTGATGCAAATGAGCAGAAGTTATATTTGAAATGATCTTCACAGAAACTATAGATGAAGTAATCTGTTATTAGAGCTGTAAATTTATGAAATAACTTTTTTTCCTACAAAATATCAATAATTAAATAATGAGTTCATGACTCCAGTTGTGCTCCAAGGGGTGGCCAGGGGGTGACATGGCCTCTCCAGGAAAGACCCCTTCCTCTTATAAATCATACTCTTGTTCACACACTAAACATAAATGCATCTTCTTTAATCAAGACATCAATGTTAACCCAATAAAAATCTAAAGGAGTAAACAAATTAATCTTCGTCTTCGTCTTCCTCCGCTTATCCGGGTCCGGGTCGCGGGAGCACCTTATCGTGGTGGAGGAGTTTGAGTGCCCTAATGATCCTAGGAGCTATGTTGTCTGGGGCACTTAGTGCCCCTGGTAGGGTCTCCCATGACAAATTGGTCTTAGGTGAAGGGTGAGACAAAGAACGGTTCGAAGGATCTTTCATGGCGGTTAAAACGAAGAGTCGGAGTACCCGGCCCGGAGGGTTACCGGGGTCCCACCCTGGAGCCAGGCCTGGGGTTGGGGCCCGTGAGCGAGCGCCTGGTGGCCGGGCTTTCGCCCATGGGGCCCGGCCGGGCCCAGCCCGAACCGGATACATGGGCTCGTCCAACTGTGGACCCACCACCCGCAGGAGAAACATGAAGGGTCCGGTGCAATGCGAATCGGGTGGCAGACCAGAATATTAAATAAAGTATATATGCTGCTGCTCCCCGTTTTCAAATTAAAAGTCTAAATCTTCATAGACTTTGTGAATGGTTTTCTTTGACACAGCAACTATTGAATTAAACAGTTGTTTAAAATTGATTTAAAAAAATAAATGTTGAAACTATAATTCAATAAATTTATTTTTTAGAATTGTTTGTGTTCCTCAAATTTAAGGTAAATGTGTTTGAGGCATGTTTTTACTTTCTTCTAAAAACAAATGAAGGTGCAACGCACAGCTACAAGCTAGATTCTCCGAGGAATTACCACAAGGATTATTTGGGTTAGCCACCCCCAAAAACTGTCTCTGGCCCCCCGATGAATATTTTCTGGGGATGCCACTGTGTGACTCCTTCATTATAAACTATAAAAAAAGATTCTTTCTTTAAGTGAGAAACTTTCTAAACTCTTTAAAGCCTGATGTATAAATATATATATATATATATACATATATATATATATATATATATATATATATATATATATATATAATATGCAATTTTTAAATGTAAATCCCTTTGTAGATCTCCCCTCTCTGCCTGAGAATTCTGTAATTATTTAACAAAGTCATAATAAAATTGGCACTTGCTGTCTCTATTCTCTACTAGATGGCAGAAGAGATGTGTAAAGTTTAGATGAAAACACCAAGCTTGTTCAAGCAGCAAAGATCTTAGAAATAAAGCTGTCAAATAGTACAAATATGGACAAATTCTGCTGCAGACAGAATTTACATTTGTGAGGCAACATGAGAAACCATCTGAATGGTAAAGGTGATGTTTATCCTCAGCTGAGCCTTAGACTAAAGAAACTGTAGCAATCAGATTCTTCCCCTAATAAAGTGCTGCTGTCTCCATGACTAGAAGAGCGGCATTAAATTCCACATGTGGAAAAACCCAGAAGGACGCATGCATGTTCAGCCGAAGGGATTGATTCATTGATTCTCTTCGGCCCTCGAGGCAGGTTGGAGAGCCACTAGGTAGGTTTCAAGGGCTCTCATTACCAACATGTACATGTAAAGCTGTTCAGCGCTGCCTCAAGCCGTCTGGTAAGGGAAAAAAAACGAAATCAAGCACCGCAGTGAGGATGATGGATGGCTTTGTCCGAGATACAGATGGCTCCTGCAGGAGGGGGTCTGGTCCCCCTTTGGGACAAGTCAGCCAAGCTGAAGACCACACATTGACAGCCAGAACCTCTTAACATTCTAACAAAAGGCACCACAGACATAGAAAACGCCGGATTTAAATAATCTCAATCTGCTGCTTTATAAAACGCTATAACTGCTCCGACATTAACCAACCATCAGAACATGTGATGTCACTTTTTTGTTTTATCTAATTTTTATGAAGATAATTAAAAATATATATTTTTTATTTGACATTAACCTTTTAAATTACAGGTCAGCCACTTAGTAAAAGCACAGTTTAATGACAAATGAATTACACTGTAAGAAATAAAATGTTGAATTTACTTCACCGAGTTGTATCCGCTGGTTCCATTAAACCTAGTTGTCTAAAGGTAAAGACATTGTTATGTCAAATGCATATTGCTCTTTACATTTAAGCAACAATATTTAGTGGAACTAGTTCACTTAACTTGGTTAAGTAAATTTAAACTTATTTCTTAGTGTGCTAAACTAGAAAACTAAAAAAGTGGGGATGTTTGAACAAAAAGTTTAATATTAATTGACATGTTACATTGTTGCAACTTTAACAGTTTTGTTACCTTAGAATTTTTTATAACCACTAACTTCCCCATCCATCCATTGGCTATACCCGCTTGTCCGTGCAGGGTCGTGGGGGGCTTCCCTAATAAATAAAAATATGCATTTTTTTTAATTATTTATCTTGGTGTCAAAGGGAGTTAAGGGATTACAAATCACTTCATAAGTTTTGATCTGAAGTCATTTACCTGGGCTAGGGTTAAACAGAAACAATTTAACTAAGTGGGGGGCTCGTACGGCTGTAAAATGTGAAAATGTTTGCTGTCTGACTGAGAGATCAGTGAGACAATGTCTGATGGAGTGAAAGAGAGGGCTCTAGAGTCACATGTCTGCATGTCCTGCCCTCTGAATGGGCCGTGGCCTTCTGGTCCTGCTGGCCCTGGTTCTCCTGTTTCAACAGACAGAGCTAATCACACATTGTGACACAGAGTCCACTCAGTCAGGTCTGAATAAAACATAGAAGAAGACGGAGAAAAAAACGTAATCAGGAGAGGGCATCTGCAGCCCTCTCCTTCAGCTGGTACCAACACTCCAGCTATGCACCACATGTGTCCTCATACTAATGACAAGCCTAAAAGGGAGACAGAGGGCAACCTCTTTTCATAATCAAAGTGATTTTATTCATAACATGTCTATTAATTAGTTTGGAATAGTCGGCTCCACGCGCTCCAGAGAATTTAAATTGGCTGAAGAGGATTTGCCCTTCCTCTGTTGAGCCAATGATTTCTTGGCAAGTCTTTATAATCAGGGAGGTACAAAGAGGAGGAGAGAGAGAGAGACAAGGAGATAGAGAGGAGGGTGTGTGTGTGTGTGTGTGTCCCTTCTTCATTTTTGTTCACCATGAGTGACTTTTACAAATCATTATGGGGCAGCGAAATATAACTGTGTTTTTACTCGTTGAGCGGTATCTTTTCCTTTATTCTGGTGTTTATTGTATAACTTTTTCATTTGCTAAGAAATTGTTCATCAAATTATTGGATTACTTTTAAAATTGCTCTAATTATTCAGAAAATTCGTAGTAAATTTGACATTTAGGCAATTTAACAGTTAAAAGGGGTGTTTTAAATGAATATACTAAGTCACGAAACACTGAATTGACTTAACCAACTTATGTCACCTTGTTCTACTAAACCTTGTAGAGTAATATACATATTTATTAGGGATGAGCGAGTACACCACTATTTGTATCTGTATAACCATCTAAATTATCTGTATCTGTATCAAGCCCCCACAATGTGGCTCAAAAATTGAGCCCAACCCGGAAGTAACAAAAATTGCAGTCCCACCCTCATCCGCTGGGGGCTGGTGTTAGAAGCGAGCAAATCCTCATTGACTCCCATGTTAAAAATACCAATTTCACAGCAGAAATAAACATGTTTACAGCCTGGTACCAAAACATTTTTGTTGTTTAAATGATCTAGTTTACACTCATGACAACTCTGAGGGGGGTGAATTTTTTCTCACTCTTCTGTTTAAGTGTTTTAAAAGCCTAAAATTCTGTATAATTAATGAGCATCCGACCCACGTGACCACAGAGCTAGCTCCATGGAAAGGCCTCAGTAGAGCCTCGGTCTGGCTTGGAAACTGCTCCGGGATTTTGAGTCTCTGTGTTTGTGTATTCTGTTTTGGATATTTTTTGTGCAATTGTTGGACAAAATGACTTGCTGTGGCATTAATTGCACTAATAGAGCATCCAAGGAGTCTCCACTTCATTTTTTTCGGTAAGTAAAATTATATTTATGTATTTTAGGTCACTGCCGAGCTGAGCTTAGATTTTAACATGTACTGTTTAACCATGAAATTTAAATGTAATAGGGTAAAACCCAGTGCATTTAGCATAATGCTGCACTTTAGAAAATGGGTTGAAATATAACATGTTGGTGGAGCTGGGTTCCGACTATCGGCTCGTGGAGCTCTCGGGAGACCGATGTTTTCCACCCATTTCTCCCCTCCCCGCAGCTCGGCGCATCTCTGTCTGATCGCGGCTTCTGTCTGCTGCCCGGGCTGCCGGCTTTCAGCAGCTTTTGGGGGACCTCTGTGTTCCACCCGGTTTTACCCAACGGTCAGCCCGGCATATCTCTGACTCAGAAGCTCTGGTGTTATGCACAATTAACTCCGGTTGTAGCTAGGTTGCTACCTCCATTAGCTTAGCTCCCACCTCCGCGTTAGCTTTGGGTTAGCTTCAGGTTAGCTTGTAGCTAGTTCGACCGGGTATCGTCAGTTGATCCCAGCCTTACAGCCACACCCTCAGCTCCACCTCTCTTCTCTTTTGTGGAATTGTCTGGGCTTGACGGAACCTGTGACACGGTCAAAATGGCGTTGGTGGCCACCTCCCATTTAGCCTCAAAAACGTGTTATTGGAGCCTATGGAAATGACTTGTCCAGTATATATGTCGATTATCTGTATCTGTACTCGGAGTGGGCGTGGCCTAATCCGGAAGTGGGTGTGGATTACATCGCTACATTATTTTAAGTCTGAAATTGATATAAATTGATCAGAAGTTGCTATGTGTATTGTTTATTTGAAAACTACTTACAGAGCAGCCTCAGAATTAAGATTAAATATTTTTGATCACAATATTAAAGGAACTATTACAGAACAAGTTTTTCAATAAAATCAGAACAGTAATATTTAAATGCATGAATTAATACAGAGAGCGAGAGAGAGAGAGAGAGAGAGAGAGAGAGAGAGAGAGAGAGAGAGAGAGAGAGAGAGAGAGAGAGAGAGGAAAAACAATTAAAACCCGACCGGAGCGGAGGCAGTGACCGACTGACCGACGCAGCACGAGTCATTTTCAGCTCTGTCTTGTCAAATGCACCACGCACGTTACAAAAAAAGTTACTTTAAATATTCAACCGAAAAAGAGGCGAGCTGGAGAAAACCTAGGGAGCACTGAAGAAATGTGAGCAACAGTGAAGCAAGCACAGAGAGATCCGTTACTGTCTGTGTGTGCGTGGATGCCTGGGCCGGACTGAGCTTCCGGCTGCAGAGTTTTGCGTGTAGGGAGGGGCGGGCGCTCCATGTGATTGGCCAATCACAGAGCGTGAAGACAGTCAGTTACCCAATGAGGATTTTCCTTCAGCACGATCACACATATTTATGAGTTTTACACTCGTTTCATGCTCATGTTTGTCAAAAATGCTTTATCCGTACCAGATACTCATCTGAAATGAGTATCCAGCTCATACCTAATATTTATATCTTGATATGTTAAAAATGAATGTATTTTACGTTTTTTATAGATTTAGTGGAACTGGCCAGTTAAGTAAACTCAACCTGCTATTTTTACAGTGTAATTTGCTCATTTAGATGAGGAAAAGAGACATAAAGTCAAGAAAATTTCTTATTATTTGTGTTAAACGTGGAAATAAACAAAATAGGCAGGATTATTCAAAGGGCAACAACACCTGTGAGTCAAGAGCAGGCTAATTAAAAGCGTATGCCCTTATAGGATTTTATTTGATCCCTTTAAATCCCACACTGGTGGCTCTCATATATTATTAAGCCGCAACAATTGGCATGACTTAGATAATTAAATGTCTTTTCCAGTGACTTCTCTCTGCTATCTGCTGCCTCACATCTACAGAAAAGAAGCTATTAACATTTGCTTGTGACAACTGTCATTAAAACAGCTCTTCAATTTGCTTTATGAGGCAAACAGACGGGAATAATGGGCTTTCATTCAGCCCCAAGAATCAGCAGCGGTATCTAATTCAAAGGCGCAATAATGGAGGCTCTTGAACAACCTGTGTCTGGTACAGTTAACAAAAAGGCGTGCAGTATTGACACTTGTCAAGACATAATCAGTGCTGCTGTTTTAGTCGCGGTGGAATATGAAACAGGAGGCAAATTGCTCGCTAATTCTCATTTCACACTCCCAAAGTGAAACCAGCCAGGCACACACAGCGAGCACCGGTTCCTCTACATGCACAATGGTCTGGCTCGCTGCATAATGCCAAATTATCTTTCCCCTGGCTTAATTATTCATTAGGCAAACATAATTAATTTAAGGAGCTTCTCTCACAGGAAGTGTTTGAAAAAAAAAAGGCCAGGAGGACAGCTTTCTGCCTAATCATTAGCTGAACACAGCCAAGAACCTGCAAGGGTATATGTGCTGCTCTGGATGTAGATTTAACAGGTGCAAGGTTTTTTAATTTTTTTTATGGTTTAATTTTTCCATTTTAGAAATAAAAATTGTCTTCCTTACTTGATTTTAATACAAAAAACAAATAGAATGATCATTTTATGATTTTATTATAAAAATGTTTGCTAAAATAAAATTTATTTTGCTGCCTTTTTTCTGTGAATCCAAAAGAAAATATGTAAAAAGAGTACTATGATTACTCTTACACACTCAGGCAAACTTTGCCCTTTACTCTCCTCTCGTCATTACCTCCCTTCCTTCGCTCAATCTTCCGGACTCTTACGGAAGTGCCTTAAAGAGGGGGAATGGGCTTTGATGTACATATCTTCTCTGTGATTCTGAGCCTTTGGATCAAGGGCCTGTTTGTCTTCAAACTCACCAAATCCTCAAATGGGCCGAGACAAAGTGCAAATACACTCAAGTGCCTTTCCATATCCATTTGCGTAATGGATGAGCTGTCTGCATTGATGCTATTTTCTTCTGCTTTTGTAACTCCCTCACGGCTCTCTGACACAAGCAGAACTATTCTTACCATCCTTGATCACCATAACTCACTCAAACATTATTAATATTTTTGTTTTGAGCAGATGCTTTAAATGAAACTGTTTCATTTTCCCTCCTCTGTACTTGTTTTGTTGCAAGTCAGCAACACCCTAACACCACCTATTACCATGGAAACCACAAGATCTTTTTTCCCCATCTATTAAAACTCCTCCATTCAAGGGATCTATTCAGGACTCAATAAAAGGGTCGATATTACTTCTATGTGCTTCTCTTACCAGAGTCATCAATAATTTCATTTCAGAGAATTCAATTTTCCTGGAAAGTCTCTTCAGGGTGAACATATGTTTTAGCTTTTGGTTTAAAATTAATTCAGTAAGTGGTAAATGAGAGTCTTTACTCCCCACTTACTGCCCCTCTTATTGTGTACTTATGTATTTAATATCTGGGCAACACTGTACAATAAGGGTCCATTTATTATCATTACTTAGTGCATTATCCAGCATTATTAACTAAAGGGTCCCTTTATTATCATTACTTAGTGCAATAGCAAGCATTAATAAACAAAGTGTCCCTTTATTAATGTTACTTAGTGCATTATCCAGCATTATTAAGCAATGGGTCCCATTATTAACAATACCTAGTGAATTATCCAGCATTATTAACTAAAGGATTCCTTTATCAATGTTACTACCAGCATTAAAGAAGGGGTCCCTTTATTAATGTGATTTTGTTGGTGACTTTAACATCCACGTTGATGATCCCACTGATCACTTTGCCATGAATTTCTCCAGCCTTATGGACTCCTTCAGCTTTACCCAGCATGTTTCTGGCCCCACACACGCCAAGGGACACACTCTGGACCTTGTTTTTACCCTGGGTCTAAATGCTGACAGTGTTTGTCCTGAGGATGTTTATATTTCACATCACCATTGCATTTTCTTTAACTTGTCGGTTTCTGCGTCCCCACCTCCTGCTCGCTGTATGGTTAGTTCTCGTTTTCTTAATGAGAGCACAGCTAGCAATTTTTCTGCTGCTTTTGATCCACCCTGTTCTTCTGATAATGACCCAGATTCCTTAACTTCTCAGTTTAACGAGCACTGCCTCTCCATTCTGGACAACATCTGTCCTGTCAGAACCAGATCAGTTCCTGCAGTGAACCCTACTCCCTGGTTTAATGACAGCCTTCGTAGCCTGAAGCCCCAATGCAGAAAAATTGAGCGCTTGTGGAAGAAAACCCATCTCCACGTCCATCTACTGCACCTAAAGGATCTTCTGACATCCTTTAACTCTGCAGTCAGAGACGTGAGGGTTTCCTATTTTTCCAACCTGGTGTCCCAGAGCGAAGGGAACCCCAAGGTGCTGTTTAACACCATCAGCAGCATTGTCTCTCCTGCCTCTCCTACAGCCTCCATCCACTCTGTTGCAGACTGTGAGAACTTTCTGTCTTTCTTTGTGGACAAAGTCTCCTTCAGCCTGATCGCTGCCTCTCCCGACTCCAACCAGGCCCATGATCCTAGATAGCTTTGCTCCTGTTTCTTTGCCTGAGTTAACCAAACTAGTTAACTCTATGAAGACCTCTGCATGCCCCCTCGACATCTTACCCTCATCTTAGTTTAAAAGTGCTTTTCAGTCCATCAATCCCAGTGTGCTCTCCATTATTAATGTTTCTCTGGTTTCTGGTCAGGTCCCCGCTTACTTTAAGAATGCTGTAATCCAATCGGTTAAAAAAACGAGTCTTGATGCCTCTCTCCATAGCAGCTTCAGACCCATCTCTAAACTTCCGTTCATCTCCAAGATCTCGGAAAAGGTTGTGGCTAAAGAACTCACAGCTACTCTTGATGAACATAACATCTATGATAGGGCCTCTGCTCTTCCTCCTCTTTCTGCTTCCTCTTCAGCACATCCTGAGCTCCTTCAAAGGAATCTCCTACCATCTTTACGCAGATGACATCCAACTGTACATCTCCTTTAAGCCCCATGAGATGTCTAAGCTGCAGCTGTTACACACCTGCTTAGAGTCTATCAAAACCTGGATGGCTGGGAGCTTTCTACAGCTGAATGAAGATAAGACTGAGATCCTCATCTGTGCCCCAGACAAACTGGTTCCCAAAGTCAGAGACTCTCTTGGTCAGCTTGCTTCTCACACCAAACCTTCCGTCAGGAATCTTGGTGTGACCTGTGACCCAGCTCTCACCCTGGATTCTCATGTCAGTTATCTTGTTCGCTCTTCCTTCTTCCATCTCAGGAACATTGCTAAGCTGAGTCCCACTCTGTCCCGCTCTGAACTTGAGACTGTTATCCACACCTTCATCTCCTCACGCTTAAGAATACTGTAACTCTCTTTTCACGTGTCTGAGCAGAACCTCCCTGAACCGTCTACAGGTGGTTCAGAATGCCTGTGCTCGGCTTCTGACCAAGTCCTCCAAACACACCCACATCACCCCGCTTCTACTCCAGCTTCAATGGCTGCCAGTCAACTTCAGGGTTCATTTCAAGATCCTGGTTCTGGTCTATAAGGTCTTACATGGACAAGCACCATCTTACATTGGTGATCTTAGTCCCTACACCCCCAGCAGGTCCCTGAGGTCCAGTGATCAAAGCCTACTGGTTGTGCAGCGCACCAGGCTAAAGACCAAAGGTGACAGATCATTTGCTGCTGTGTCCCCCAGACTCTGGACCTCTCTCCCCCTGAGCATGAGATCAGTGGACTCAGTGGTCTCCTTTAAAAAGCAGCTGAAGACTCACTTGTTCAAGCTGGCTTTGGTATGACCTTCTTCACCACTCTCTCTTTATTCTGCTCTCCCCACCTATTCCACCTTCCTCAGGATCCACTGATTTCCGTCTTTCCTATTCACTCTCTCTCTTTCTCAACATTTTTAGTCACAATTGTCTATTTTTGCCCATTTGAAATATGTTTTAACCATTTTCTAAAATATTTTTTATATTTTTACTTTTTTTTTGTGAAGCACCTCGTGATTTTTGTCTTGAGAGGCGCTATAGAAAAGACATTTCCTTCTTCTTCTTCTTAATGTTACTTAGTGCATTATCCAGCATTATTAAACAATGGGTCCCTTTATTAACAATACTTGGTGAATTATCCAGCAGTACTAACTAAAGGGTCCCTTTATCAATGTTACTACCAGCATTAAAGATAGGGTCCCTTTATTACCATTATTTAGTGCATAATTAAGCATTAATAAACAAAGGATCCCTTTATTAATGCTATAACTAATGTTACCTATTAAATGTCCTTAAGGTTGGGACAAAGGTTGGGGGGGGTGCTTAGTAATGTATTGCATAATGCTGTCAGTACTTTAATAGTTCCTTCATGCTTAATAATGCACTAAATAATGTTAATAGAGGGATACTTTTTATAACTTGTTACCCTGTGTTCTCTATTTATTTCTTTATTTTTGTACAAATGAACTAAAATCAGGTTTTGGGTCACATCTTTGTAATCCTTCAACATCTAATTAATATTTTGTCATCATTATAAGTGGTGACAAATTAGAAAAGAACCCCATAAAACCAAACTCAATACGATGGAACTTGTTCCTTCAAAACTCACTGAATATTTGCCTCCATTATCAGTTTGAACTGACTGTATTTTGCTGTGAAATGAAATGTGCACTCACAAATCCCATTGGCTTATGGGGTGACAAATCCAACTGGCTCCAAACCCTTCTCTTATCTCTGCTTTCATTTACTGCTGAGCGGAATAAATATGGACAAATCCGTGGTTAACTTTGTTAGAGTTTTAAAGGTTAAAGCACGGGGGTGGCAGGAGGGGCGAGGGTGCAGATATACCGCCCTGCTTGATCCATCTCACCAGAAATGGCTAAAAAAAAGAGAGCGAAACTCAGAGTTCACGTGCAGACAATAAAAGGAAAGGCTGCAGAATAAAATTACTCCAAAATTACTGCAGAAGTTTAATCCAATTTCCTTGGCAGTCAGAGGCGTGTAAAAATCACACAGTGGTTTGGCCCCTACGAAAGCCACAGAGACGCAATTTTCAAACCCCCAAAGCAACAAAAAAAGCAGACTGAATCAATGATCTTACAAGAGAGAGGCACATTTAAAGAAAACTGATTGCAGCAAATATATCCAGTCAATGAGACATGTGGAGAAGATGGAAAAAAAAGGCTTTTGTTTTATTTTCGTACTCTTAATATGATTTTTAATCCTAAAAAATCCTAAAGGTAAATCTAAGATAGAAGCATCACTTGTTTTGAGCTGAAGTGCTTGATAAAGCATATGAGCCATGTCTCTGAAATATTAAATACACTATAGGCTGCCTCGCACCATGAAAACTGCATTACAGGGAGCTGCTCCCTCCCTTGCACGCCCCCTCCCACTCATCCCTCGCGTTACCTTTCATCGCTCCCACAAATGTGCATCCACATGCAGAGCCAGAGCTCCTGGAGTGGCGCCAGGCGGCGTCCCTGCAGCCTCCCAGCAGAAACAGCTTTGTCAAACTCAGTTAGTCGCCTCGGAGGGGAAACACCTTTCTCCACAGTAATACTCCAACTATTCACATCATACCCCTACCTGCGCCTCAGCCACCTCATCAATCCACACCACAACAAAGGTAAACAGCCTCGCACCTTCACAGAGGCCCGTGCTGCTTTGTTGACACAGTGTTCACGCGAGCCTCCTGCACAGAGGGTGAGCAACGCAAAGGACAGACTGAGCTTCATTTACAGAAGATAATTGCACTGGAGCCAAGTGGTGCACTTTTGTGATGAGATTTTCTTCTTTTTTTCATGCCTTGCTAAATCCCACCCAACCCTCTCAATTTGTTTACTTGCTGAATGAACCTGCGATGACAGGGACATATAATTTCAGGTAAACACAAGCATGTCACCTTCTAGGTGGAATGGTCACTGGAACTGACAGGTTATTTTCCCAGCAGCCCCGTTTTTTATTTTATTATTTATTTATTTTTTGGTGCACACCAAGGCATGAAATAACATGGCACTTGTCTGCTCAGGATCACCCAACATGCTCTGGCAGAAAACATTCATAAATATGAATATTGTTCAGGGATAGGAAGGAAATTGGGGTCTTTACTGCTTGGTTCTGCAAAGACACATGAAGACTGGTTCCCTAGAAATATCTATCTATGGCTGTTTTTCAACACGCGCACTTGTCTGAACTTGTGTACTCATGTACTGATTATTAGAAAGCTAATAAAAATACCAAAAATTAAGTCTTGAGAAACAAATATAAAGTTGCCTGTTATTCTAGATAACTGTGTGTAGCCTACAGAGTTTGCTGTGGATAAAGCTGTGTCTTAACGATAAAGCAAAGACAAGACTGAAGTTACTGTCTTTGGAAATAAAAAGGATAGGGTAAAGGTTATTGTTCAACTTGACTCCGGTGTAATAAAGACAACAACCCAGGTTGGAAATAACGGTGTCATAACTGAATCGGACCTGAGCTTCACTGGCCATAGAACTAGACCAGCGTTTTATCATCTTCAACAAATAGCAAGACTAAGAGGTCTCATGTCCAGACAAGACCTAGAGAAACTCTTTCATGCGTTCATCTCCAGCAGGCTGGACTATTGCAGTGGTCTTTTGACTGGTCTTCCCAAAAAAGCTGTGAAGCAACTGCATCTTATTCAGAATGCTGCTGCTGCTGCTGCTGGAGTTCTAACAAGAACCAAGAGAACCAAGCACATCACTCCTGTTCGTAAACCTCTACACTGGTTACCAGTAAACCGCAGAATCCATTTCAAAGTACTTTTACTAGTTTATAAATTACTCAATGTGCTGGTGAAGGTTCTCAGTCATCCAGGTCATGGTAATCCAAAGGGTTCAAATGAAGGCAACTGGACTCCTTTGGTTTCTTAAAGACATCTTCAAGAAACCAAAGAAGTCCAGTTGCCTTCATTTGAACTCTTTAAATCACTCAATGGCATGGGGCCAAAATACATGTCTGATCTTCCAGTATTTACATCCAGCAGGGCTCTGTGGTCCTTAGAAAGTAGTCAGCTGATAGGACCTTTGGTCAGAACCAAACAGGATGAAGCTGTTTTTAGCTACTATGCTGCACACAGAGTCAGCTTCCTCATGACCTCAAATGTGCTCCAACTATAGTAACTTTTAAATACAAATTGAAAACTTTCATGTTTTCATCAGCCTTTGAATTAATGTGCTGCACCTTCTGCACTGTAACTGCTCCTTTAAGTCGGACTTCTATCTGATTCATGATATATGAAATAAATGTTTGTATTTAATTTGGTGTAAGTTGAGTATTTAATTGTGCTATCATGTCATTTTGCTGTTTGTGCTATTCTCAATAATGGAAAGAATATTGCCTCTGTGTATGAAATGTGCTGGACCAATAAAGCTGCGTTGCTAACAGGCTAACTATCAAAATAAAACCAGTGTCACCTTTTTTTTATATTTAGTGTAATTCTCTAACCATGGCGTGATTCAGTGCTTGTTGCCATGATGTAACAGAGTATGGTGAACAGACTTTCTACTGTACCACAAGGGTACTTGAGTATTGAGAAATAGTCAATTTGTTTATTTAGCTAGCTAGAACAGAATTACAACTTTTATGCAAGCTAGCACTCATTTATTGTAGCTATCTAGTTACATGATGATATAGATAGATAGATAGATAGATAGATAGATAGATAGATAGATAGATAGATAGATAGATAGATAGATAGATGATAGATAGATAGATAGATAGATAGATAGATAGATAGATAGATAGATAGATAGATAGATAGATAGATAGATAGATAGATAGATAGATAGATAGATAGATAGATAGATAGATAGATAGATAGATAGATGATAGATAGATAGATAGATAGATAGATAGATAGATAGATAGATAGATAGATAGATAGATAGATAGATAGATAGATAGATAGATAGATAGATAGATAGATAGATAGATAGATGATAGATAGATAGATAGATAGATAGATAGATAGATAGATAGATAGATAGATAGATAGATAGATAGATAGATAGATAGATAGATAGATAGATAGATAGATAGATAGATAGATATAGATAGATAGATAGATAGATAGATAGATAGATAGATAGATAGATAGATAGATAGATATAGATAGATAGATAGATAGATAGATATAGATCCAAACTGCCAAGATGTTAAATGTCACCTAGTAGACAGTCTGACACCCTCCTATTCTCATCAGGTGTCCTTGGACATAGTAAATCTAGTGTTGCTCTTTCTGTGTGTTGATGAAAATCACAGGGTGCAGCCAAAGCTTGCATGCAAAATAGAGCAACAATGAAAAATACATTTAAAAAAGAGGTAAAAACTCATATGTGAGATTGGATGGAGGCATTTTGCTCAGAAAAGGTCCCAAGATGACCTTTTTTCTCTCTGTTTTGCCAAAGCTGCTTACAGATAAACATCTGAAGGGCTTTGTTTGTTCAGGGAAGGTTCAAATCAGATTTTTTTTTAAGATTCATCTCATGTTCATAATGAAAAACAGAAAAAATAAAGCACATTTCAAGGTGAAAAATGACACATTGCAGGTGTTTTCTTTGGCACGCACCTCAGCCTGCTCCTTACAATCAGCAGTGTTTACAATATGCAGACAGATGCGGGTAGACACATGTGGCTTTCTGGGAAAGGAAATTGTGCTATTAATGTGCTGCAGGATAGAGAGAAACCTGATGTATTAATGGGCAGCACAGAATGGGACAATGGTTATTGTTGCCATTCAGCTATTTATATGAGACGTGTTTCCATTTGCAGTTTCTGCTGCTGACAAATTGTCCTGTTTAGTCTTCCTATAAATCTTCTACCATGCAGTAAACAAACTGACCCTTAAACCTGCACGTTCACCACGGTGAATGTGAAATCCACAAGCCTCTCTTTTAATTTCTCTCTGTTTAATTTTTCTTTACCTACTCTCCTGTGCGACGCAGTTCCTCCCATCTCCGATGAGCCCAGAGAAAATGATGAAGAAACAAAAGGTCAGAAAAAGTCAACACTGTCCGGGCATTTCCTCAGGAGGAGACGTCCACGCTTTTCAGACATCGTTTTAATCTGACATCATCATGATATTTGTGTTGCACGCTTGTTTTGGAGCTTATGATCTCCAGCAGAAGATGAAAGCGATGCAAGGAGAAAAGGTTTAAACAGCTCACTAAGGTCACTTAATGGATCACAGAGAGGATGATGGAGGATAAATTAAAGGTGAAGGTAGCAAACAGACGGATGACGAACGCCTTTTTCCACTCTGAGTCTGAGTCAGCCACTTGAAAAAAGTCCAGCCATTATTTTTTCATTATTTGCTGTTAATTTAAATGTGAAATAGTTGCTTTTTATGTTGTTTTCTGCTTAGATCTTTGTTTTTTTAACAACTTTCTGTGTTTACAACCATCTTCTGCAGATTAAGATTATTATTTACCCTGATATCCTAATCTGACTTATTCTCACATCTTTATTACTCTGTCTCACGTGAAAGATGATTCAGTTTAATGATGCATCGCTGCATGGGTCAAATTATTCACGCATGCATCCAGCTCTGACAGAGAGCACCTGGTGATGGAGACAAAAAGGGTGAACAGATGCATATGCTATACAGATGGATTATTAATCCAAGGAAGTTTGCACCTTTGCACACACTGCACCCCTATTGCTCATAATTTAACTCTACAGCCCCAGTTTAACACAAACTATGTGTAGCAGTCTGCAGTTTCAGTGCCAGTTGTTACTTTGTTTGGTTTCTAATGACTAAATGTCTTGCAGCAATACTGATAATGAAATAAATAGCACAAAGTGATCAAACGCTAAGGTGATTTCACCTGTTGGTAATGTTTGCTTTCCAGTTAATTAAAATAAGTAATCCAGGTGGAGAGAATGTGTCAGAATCCTCTTCCAAACCAAACATTTACTCCAAATAAACTCTCAGTTTCATCATTTTGTGTTCTAAAACAACAACAACAAGGAAAAAGGATGCGGATGCTTGAAACAAAAAAGTAAAGATCCACTTGAGAAGTCAAGTCTCAAGTAAAAATAGACATTGCTGTCAAAGTCAGGTGTAATCCAACCAACAATGAGACTTTCAGAACTCAGAGGCTGACAAAAAGCATTAAAAGCGTCTGCTGGGGCGTATAAAACATGACTCTGTGGGAACAGAAATAATAAAACTCTGTCATCTATTGTTTGTTCTTTTTGTTTCCCACCGACAGGAAGCTTCTAAATATAACTTTCCTTTTTATTATGCAGCTTTTGTTCTTCTAATTCATCCTCAAGAGTGAGAACTCAACCTGAAGTTTGCATCGCCGAGGCAGCCGACTGACGCCTCCTACCTGACAGACGATCGCCCGGCTACCCTGCAGTCTCTCAGACTGACAAGGTTCGATATCTCAGAGATGGCGGTCGATGTTAGAACTTCTAAATTATACACAAGGTCCTCTGGGACAGGACTTTAATACATCTCTCTGTGGAGAGAACGAGGCTCGCGGTCACAACACAATCTTCTGCTCCCCCGCTGTTTTCTGGACTTCACCTGCTGCACAAAATGCTGAAAATTGATTCATGCCTGTGATGCTCCACCTAATTTTAGACACCGGCTGAAAGGAGATGTTATGTTCACTGAAACAACAGTTCAGCGATCGGTTGATTCGTTTCTTTTGCAGTACTCTCACGCAAAACGCTGGAAATGAAAAATAAAGTTAAAGTTCACCTAAGTAAACAATCTGAAGACTTTTTCTTCCTTATGTTTGTCTTTGACTATTTTCAATTACTGGCGAGGCCCCCTATCCTCCCCCTCGATCTACCCACAACACTGTTATCTTTGGCTGCTACTTATAATATGTTTACTCATCCTGATGAATTCAATTACATCTTTTCAGAGGAAATTACTGTGAGGGTGGCTCAGGCTAGCAGAGGTCAGCACTGACTGTGAATACTAAAACTACTCCTCCAAACACATTACACAGCCTATTACCTGCTGCTTTCCACACAACACTCGGCGACCTTACATATAAGCCTTTTCCACTGCCACAGATGAAATGCTTTCTAGATGGGATCTGGCGTGGAGAAGCCGGGAAGAGAGCCGGAGCTGTCCCCCGGCCTAATCGTTTCAGAGAGCCATCCCCGCTGCAGCTGCAAAACCCGCCACTACCGATTAGAGAGGTGTGTACACGGCCAGGCGGAGCGGAAAAAAGTGAGGAGAGGAGGCCTGCTCCAGACGGGGGAGGGGGCTAATGCTGCTGACTTCTTTATTTTTTATTTTTTTTATTTATTTATGTGGAGGAAAGTTGAGATTGATGAGGCGTGAGGCCAAAGGCAGAGTACGTCTGACCTGACAAAGAGATAAAACGCTGCTTCTGTCAGTTTTCTGACACGTGATATCCCAACACCAAATTAGCAAGACAGTTTCTGAGTCCCGTCCACTGTTTCTGCAAGAAGCTTTGACCTGAAGTAGTCACTGCTGCTTAGAGGGAGATTTTACACCTGCAGCGCCTCAAAGTGCCTGCTCCCAATTCAGAGGGAAATGAGTTGCACGTCTGCTGAACATTCAAGGTGACAATTTCATTGCAACCTTACTTTAAATCTCCAAAGAGCTGATTGTGTGGAGACAAAAACAAGATGTTGGAAGAACTTCTCACATAATTATCTAGATGGGGGAAACCCATTTCAGGTCTCTCAAAATCTGTCAGACTGATTAAAGAGAGCGGATGGGAAACAGCCTCTTGTACCCTGGGGGAACGGTGGGGAATAGTTTATGTTTGTGTGTAACTATACTAGCATTACTCCAGTTACATATGTAGGAGTATGAAGTAATCGATCCGAAAGTAAAATTTTCTCCCACATCTTATTTCAGAAAATAAATCAGTTAATAAGCAAAATTCTACTTATTTTAATTATTTATTTTTTTGTTTGTAGCATCTTTAAATAAGTTTATTTCTTGCAAAGCCATTTTGATAAAAGCCCTGTAGCTAGTTGCAAAATATGAACTCGAATGCATCAATTTGAAAATTTTCACTGGATTAAAGTAACACTAAACACATTTCCGGCTACTCCCTCCTACTGGTTGATAGTGGAATTACAACTGTTGTTAACAATTCTGCTGCAGCCTGCTGTACCTAGTGATAACAACAAACTAATGCTACATGAGCCAACTGACACTAAATAAGCCGTAAAGTAAAATGATCCTAACACACAAGTCCGTTAGCAACAAAGCTAGGTCACCATGATTTCATAGCTTCCCTTAGCTCCCCCAAACTACTGTAGGCTGCGGCAATGTTCACTCTGATTTTAGTTCTTTGCTCCACCTGAAAATATCTTAGCCTCTTATTTTTACTTCCAGTATGTGCCATGATGTCAAAAACACTCAACATTTTCTTCTTCTGCTGCTTTTCATTGACAGCCGCCGAACTGACAAAGCTAACTGCTATTGTTTATTGTAGCTACCAGCGGAGTTGAATGCTAACAGCCGTAAAGCATGTAGAGACTTCCTACTATGGAGGATTCACATCTGGCCCAGTCCAGCTCAGTCTTGGTGGGTCGGCCTGGTCGCACATGACCAGGTTTTGTTCACGCAGCCTTCACTGGAATGTGGAAATCTCCAAGCACATGGACAGAGCTAAAGACGCACAAAGTCCGTGTTGTTTTTAAGTTAGACAACAAATGCAGCCAAGAGCAGTGTAGCCTTTGGAGACTCTGATTCTGATATTCTTCCAGCTCTCTCTCTCTCTCTCACTGAGACTGCTTTGTGCTCCTCTCACAGCAGTCCGTCCTCGTGCTGCTGCGGCTGAAGCTGCAGTCAAGAGATGTTTACTCCCCAGCATCCAGAATGATAATGAATTATGCATGCAGGTATCCCCTGCTGGCTGATTCTACTCAGCAATCAGTGCTCCCTCAAAAATTCAGCTGGCCAGTAAGTTGGCAGTGGGTATGTTGGGTTAGATCAGCTCCAAGCAAACTGTCAGTGGTGGAGGTCTGAAAAAATGGTCGTCTGAGCATGAAATACTCTCAGTACACCCAGATGTGAACACAATTTATCCTACCAGAACAAGTCTGTGCCGACCCAGATGTGAAAGCGCCACTAGTGTTTCTACCTGAAGCACAAAACTCTCAAGTGCAGTTCCTGGACAGCAGAGGGCTACAGACTGCTGCTGTCCAATGTGAAGCTGCTAAAAGTGTATGACTCAAAAACCACTAAAACCAGTTTGAAAGCAATAGATTTAAGCTTTCAAACTCCTAAGTGTTGCTTTAAAACTGCTTTTCTGGAATTATTTATGAAGCAGTACGTATTAGAAGAAAGTGCCAAATGTAATTTTTCATCAAATATGCATGACACCACAGAGTAAGTAAACAGAAAAACATCCAAGCCCAAGACGTAAGCATGACTTCGTTCAAATGTAGCTGATTTAGTGAACACACACTAATCTATTCTCCTGTGGGAGGGGTAAAACCAACCATTCTCAGGAAAATAATTCCAAAATTCATAAAAGATCCTTCCAAATGTAGACTTTCTCCTCTGCAAATAAACTGCCACTTTTTTTTCTTTTATGGAGGAAGAAAATATATGAGGCAATGAGTCAAATTAGGATGCATAGAACATTCTCAGAGAGCGAGGGAGAGACATTTGCACATGAAGAGTTGAAAATGAGTCGCATTCAGCCAAGCTGTGAGCTCCACCTAGGAGGCAGTGAAAGAGACCGAGACAGGCACAGAGAGGGGCTGAGGCAGGCAGGCGCCAAGCCTTGAAGAGGGGCATTCTGGCATAATGATTCTCATTTACCATTGACAGGCCTTGGGAAAGTTAAACTAATTATGACAACGTGCAGATGCTGAATAGCCCTTGATGAAGTTAATAACTGGCAATCCAACAAACAGGTGTTGAATGATTTGTGTTACCTCCCCTGGAATTATAGGACGTTCAGATTATTTTTTCTCTCCCTGCAGAGAGCTCAAAGCAGCAATCAGACCAGAAGAAGTCTGCGGTCTGAACCCCCGTCATTCCAACTACATCTCTGAAAAGTGTCCTCAATAATGGAAGACAGGAAGCTATTGCTGTAACCTGTCACATAAACGACAATTACAGCAAAAATAAATAAATAAGTGCTCGCAAAATGTTTCATGAAGTGGCAACAGGTGTTGTTACAAAAGCTCATCAAGTGAGAACATTCAGTTATATGAACCTCTCCTTTTATAAGGATTCTCCTGGTTGTGAAAGCAACATTTACCCACCACTCAAAATATGTGCATGTTTTTACATCTTTAAAGTACGGAAGAGGATTCGGGGCACTGAAAAGAAAAACAAAAGAAAATAATTCTGACTTTATGTTAGAATTCTGAATTTTATCTCATAAAAGAAATATCTTACTTTGGTGATCTTCTCAGTCCCTACACCCCAGCAGGTCTGAGAATTCTGAGATTGAAGAGAGAATTCTGAGAGGAAAAGTTCCAAGTCTGAGATAAAAGTTAGAATTCTGAGAGAGAAAAAAAAGTCAGAGATCTGAGATTCAATTGATGTTACGGATCCTGGGCTCCCGCACCCTGAATGGCCCAGTTCTGCTCCCTTCTCCTGTTCAGGACCTTGGACAGGTCCTCCGTCAGGCTGACTTCCACCTCGCCCGCCTTCAGCACCCCAGCTGAAAGCCGTCAGCTGATGAGAGTTGATGGCTTAAGAGACTGCAGCTCTCAGTTCTCTGGGAGAGAACCACAGCCTAAGACCCTGTTCTTCTCTCCTCTGTCCTTGGATCTCTTGCAGCAAACGGTTTTTGAGTAGGATAAAAACTTTGATAATCTCAGTGTTTCTGATAGATTTTTTTTTTGGTAAATCCTGTTGTTATTAGTAACCGTTTTCTTTTATAAATCCATTTGTCTGCTCTTTAGCTTGAATTTCAGTTCCCTTTTTCAGCTTTAGAGCTCACTTTAAGTTTAGTCCTTAGAATAATATTTAGGATAGAATTAGCCGCCGAGATTTGTTGTTTTCTAGTTATTTAGCTCCAGCATTTTTTTGTTTGTTTGTTGTTATCGTCGTCGTCTTCCTCCGCTTATCCGGGTCCAGGTCGCGGGGGCAGCATCCCAATTAGGGAGCTCCAGACCGTCCTCTCCCCGGCCACCTCCACCAGCTCATTCGACAGGACCCCAAGGCGTTCCCAGACCAGATTGAAGATGTAACCTCTCCAACGTATCCTGGGTCGACCCGGGGGCCTCCTGCCGGCAGGACATGCCCGAAACACCTCCCCAGGGAGGCGTCCAGGAGGCATCCTGACCAGATGCCCAAACCACCTCAACTGACTCCTTTTGATCCGGAGGAGCAGCGGTTCTACTCCGAGTCCCTCCCGAATGTCCGAGCTCCTCACCCTATCTCTAAGGCTGAGCCCGGCCACCCTATGGAGGAAACTCATTTTGGCCGCTTGTATCCGCAATCTCGTTCTTTCGGTCATTACCCAAAGCTCATGACCATAGGTGAGGATTGGGACAAAGATCGACCGGTGAATCGAGAGCCTGGCTTTCTGGCTCAGCTCCCTCTTCACCACGACAGATCGGCTCAGCGTCCGCATCACTGCAGATGCTGAACCAATCCACCTGTCAATCTCCCGATCCCTCCTACCCTCACTCATGAACAAGACCCCAAGATACTTAAACTCCTCCACTTGAGGTAGGACCTCTCTCCCGACACCGAGTTGGCAAGCCACCCTTTTCCGGTCGAGAACCATGGTCCCAGATTTGGAGGTGCTGATCCTCATCTCAGCTGCTTCACACTCGGCCGCGAACCTACCCAGCAAGAGCTGAAGGTCAGAGCTGGATGAAGCTAGGAGGACCACATCATCCACAAAAAGCATAGATGAGATTCTCCTGCCACCAAACTCGACACACTCCACACCACGGCTGCACCTAGAAATTCTGTCCATAAAGTTAATGAACAGAACCAGTGACAAAGGGCAGCCCTGGCGGTGTCCAACCCTCACCGGGAACAGGTCCGACTTACTACCGGCTATGCGGACCAAACTCACGCTCCTCTGGTAAAGGGACTGAATGGCCCTTAACAAAAGGCCACCCACCCCATACTCCTGGAGCATCCCCCACAGGGTGCCCCTGGGGACATGGTCATAAGCCTTCTCCAAATCCACAAAACACATGTGGATTGGTTGGGCAAACTCCCATGACCCCTCCATCACCCTTGCAAGACCTTGCGACCACAGCTAGCAACAGCCACCTCAACAATCGCAGAGGATCGGTGTCTGTAGCGTTACAACGCGTTGAAGAAAAAGCCCAATAAAGGTCTGTGTGAACCTCTACTGCCTCCTGCTGGTTGATTTGGGGACTATAAACCTGCCGCTGAGATGCTCGGGGTCGCTACAATTGGTGTCAGAAGTGGGACACATGTGGATTGGTTGGGCAAACTCCCATGACCCCTCCATCACCCTTGCAAGACCTTGCAACCCCAGCTAGCAACAGCCACCTCAACAATCACAGAGTGGAACAAGGCCCACTCAGAGTCAATGTCCCCTACTGCTCTCAGGATGCGGTCAAAGCTCTGCCGGAGGTGGTAGTTGAAGACCGTCTTGACAGGTTCTTCTGCCAGGCGTTCCCAGCAGACGCTCACTATGCGTTTCGGTCTGCCAGGTCTACACAGCATCTTCCCCTGCCACCTGATCAAACTCACCACCAGGTGGTGATCAGTTGACAGCTCTGCTCCTCTCTTCACTCGAGTGTCCACAACATACGGCCGCAGGTCAGATGATACAACTACAAGGTCTATCATCGACCTGCAACCTAGGCTGCCCTGGTACCAAGTGTACCAGTGGGCATCCTTATGTTTGAACATGGTGTTCGTTATGGCCAAACTGCGGCTTGCACAGAAGTCCAATAACGAAACACCACTCGAGTTCAGATCAGGTGGGCCGTTCCTCCCAATCACACCCCTCCAGGTCATGCTGTCATTGCCCACGTGAGAATTGAAGTCCCCCAGCAGGACAATGGAGTCCCGTGATGGAGCACTATCTAGCGCTCGTCCCAGGGACTCCAAAAAGGGTGGGTAATCTGAACTGATATTTGGCCCATAAGCACAAACAACAGTCAGGACCCGTTCCCCGACCCAAAGGCGCAGGGAAGCTACCCTCTCGTCCCCTGGGGTAAACCCCAACACACAGGCAGAGAGTCTTGGGGCTAACAAAAAGCCAACCCCAGCCCTCCGCCTCTCACCCAGAGCAACTTCAGCAAAGGAGAGTGTCCCACCCCTCTCAAGGACTTGGGTTTCAGAGCCAATGCTTTGTGTCGAGATGAGTCCGACTATATCTAGCCGGTACCGCTCAACCTCTGCCACAAGCTCCTGCTCCTTCCCCACCAGCAAGGTGACATTCCATGTCCCAAAAACCAGTTTCCTTGTCCGGGAATTGGACCGCCAAGGCTCCCGCCTCAATCTGCCACCCGATCCACACTGCACCGGACCCTTCATGTTCCTCCTGTGGGTGGTGGGTCCACAGTAGAATGAGCCTATGTATCTGGTTCGGGCTGAGCCCGGCCGGGCCCCGTGGGTGAAAGCCCGGCCACCAGGCGCTCGCTCACGGGCCCCAACCCCAGGCCTGGCTCCAGGGTGGGACCCCGGTAACCCTCCGGGCCGGGTACTCCAACTCTTTGTTTTTACATCCATGAAAGATCTTCTGAACCGTTCTTTGTCTCAACGTTTGTTGTGATATTCTCGTGATTTTTTTCCCTGAGGCCTTTTGCCTCAGGTGTTTTGATTTCTACCCGTCACCTTCATTTAGTTATGTTTAGTGCCTTTTTCATTTAGTCGTTAATGCAGTCAAGGACTTTGTGTTCACTCTCTGTAAATAAAATACATTTTATTTACACTCCCCCCTTTCTCCACACCAGTTATTATGTTACCCCTCTGCCACAACGACTTAACATCTAAGGGTTTGTAACAATTGAGATTTCTGAAAAATGAGTCAGAATTCTGGGATTAAAGTGAGAATCCTGAGGGGGGCAAACATCAGAAATTTTAAAAATTCTCAGAGTTCTGAAAGAATTTTCAGATTTCTGAGGAAAATGACAAACATCGGAGATTAAAATGACAATTCTGAGAACAAACTTCAGAATGCTCAGATTGTCAGAATTCTGAGATTAAAGTCAGAATTATTTCTCTTTTCTTTTCTTTTTTTTCATTGCCCTGATCCTCCTCCGTATAAATGCCAAACATGAATGCGTAAAAACCAGATTCTGGTTCAACAAATTGTAATCATTAAAAAAAGTCATCTGAAAACCTCAAGCTTTAAAACAGGAGAGATTTACTGAACTCATAACATACACGCTCACATGTCAAGGAGGACACATAAACCTCCCACAAATCTTTACCAAGTGATAATAATCCTTTTGCATGAGGAAGACAGACAGCTGAATTCTAATTATGTCTCAATCCACGTCTGTTTTCACACTTTTACACTTAATTTTTACTAATATTTTTATTCTTTAGTCTTGTTGTACATTAAAATGAAGAAAGTGTAAATTATTTAGCCATTTCTCATAAAAACCCAACCTTTCCCAGCAAACAGCTTATTCCCTCTCAAAATTAGAGAGTAAATCAGATTTAGACCTCTAATGACAAATTCTGGCTCTTTCCATCATGTTCCCTGTCCCAGTCGATGAGTATTGATCTACACTAGCATCTCAGAGCAACATGTGACTTGTTATTTAGCAACAACATTCTGCAAAAATGAAAAAATATATATGTCTTTCAATGAATAAATCATTCAACTCTTACCTCCAGTTTAGAAAAGTTCATTTACATGAACAGGCACTGTTTAAGTCACATTAAATATTAATGCTTCCATTTGTATTATCCACCCTTTTATAATGTGAAATACATTCTTTCCAAGGTAAATTATCCCACACAAATTGCCGCTATTAAAAAATGATCTCCATGGCATCACAAAGTGTTCCACGTGCACGTGGCTGAGACAAAGACAAGCAACATTTAGACAATTAAGGGACCTCCACACAACTGCACTGGCATTTTTAAAGCTTAAATGAGGGTCTGAGGAATAACTAATGGGCAATTTATTCTTTCAAAAATGCAACAAAAGGTTTAGTTTGCTTGAGTATTTTTATGCTGTTGCGTGTGGTGCTTTACACATTCTAAGAGACGATAATCAAAATTATACTTGATAAAATATCTACAAAAAATATTTTTTTCACTAAATGAACAAAGAAATGAAAATATCCCTGCAAACGGTCAACGTCACATGGACGTGGAGAGCGTGTCCATTGAGTCCGTCGATCCAGACCACGTCTGTAGGGCGTCCAAACTATGTCTTTGCACAGCGGGATAGTTATGCCAAATGTTTGAGCAATATTTTAAAATGTTATAAATAAATATTATTTGCAACATGGTCCATGGTAATAACTGCAATGTGTATTTTCTGCAATTTTGAGGAGTTTCAATCAAAATATTGACCAGGTTTTTTATTTTATTTTAATATAGGATTTAGGTATGTGCACCATTGATCATGAACCTGTAATTTATATATGTATATACATGTATATATGTATATTCCAGTGTATGTTTATGTTAAACTGAAATTTTATTATTCATGAGATGTTTTTAAAAATATGTACAGATTTACTCAACTTTTTACCAGAAATGAGACAAGAGAAGATAGATGGGTGTTCAGTCCAGGATCAGAGTTTAGGATTTGTTTATTCAGGCTGAATAATGTGCCACAAAATATAAAAGTTTAATAGCAAAATAATTATCACTTTAAAATCTCAGAATGTATCAAATTGACACTAATTGGTTTTAAATGTTTCATCATAATAATCCAGACAGAAAATGAACATAATCCCATCATAAGGTATGCCTGTTACTAAAAAATTCTAAGCCTAAATTTAAAAAAAGCTTCTTTCTGTGTAACAAAGAGCAGAAAATCAGAAATCACCTCAGCTATCAAGAAAGCCCTATAACTAAAAACCTTTTAGTGCGATAACTTCGTTGGAGTGATCGTTTCCACAACAACATAACACGAAAAGGTCCCTCAGCGTTCTAATAAAGAATTAGATTGATCTCTGCTGCTGTACTCCCTGCTGCTTAAAACAAGTTCATGACAACAAGCCTCACAAACAAACAAACAAACAAACAAATAAGGCACGGAGGCCTTTTCTAAACTAAAACCTCATTTATTCCTGTAAACGAGTAGCTATGCATCCAACCCTCATGAGAACAAAAATCCATCAAACCCACCAGAATCAGAAATTAAAATTTCCACCTAGTGTGAATTATTGTGAGCCAGGAAGCACTGGCGGAAGCAGTTAACTGATATTTCCCTTTAGGTTTACGATATGTGTGATTCTGGAAAACGCTCAGATATGTAAACAACAGTGCATTGTGTTCTACTGCTGAACATAAAACAAGTTCATGAGCATTCTGGATTAAGCTGATGATGCACTGACCCTAGTTAGAGGGAGATAGCAGCTCTGGATGCTGGTTAGTGGAGGTTTAGATCCAGGCTTTATTATTATTATTTATTTTTTAATTTTCAACATTTTGTCATTAAAACATTTGTAAAAGAGTAAAATGAGGCTTGGTTTGTATTTCAAGAAATGGGTTATGATAGATTATGTTTGAATTTTAAGGAAAATGAGTCAATGTTGAATGAAGACATGTCAAGCAGTGGAGAATGTTACCGTGACATAGATGTAGAAGATGGTTTATGCCTTTATTTTTGTATTTAACCTTTGAAACTCACTTTAATGCAGTGACAGGCAGAAGGTATAACTATAATGATAAAGACAAGTAGCAGCAGACCCTCAACAGGGAAATAATTAGGACAAAGCCACTGAGCACGAATCTGTTGCCGCTTCCCACTCAACTGTGTCAAACAGCTTGGTCAATAATCTTCCGCCATTCCAGCGGATTAGAGTCTTATTAAGGATGCCCGTCTGTCACACAGACCTGGGAGCCCAAACAAGTCACTTCCGAACTGTTTAATAAAGGGAAATAAAAGACGTAATTGATGACATTATGGGATGGAATTGGTTCATAACAAGGTTTGTGTCTGAGTCTTATTAAGTTTCCCCCTCTCCGTGGCGCGTGTTCGCATTGTATTGATTAACTAAGTACTGTTATGTAACAAACACCTGAACTCTGTCTACTCTCCGGATTTATAACTTGTAATTATTCCTGATTCACCCCTAAAATATCCCGCTTTCACAGCTTTAGCTTAAACACGTTCACTTGTAGAGCTGGCTGGTATTTTTCAAACCTCAGCTCCGGTTGTGTGTGCTGAAACAAAAGAGGGAGCTCCACAAAGTGCGAGCCAGAGCCAAGTTCTTACCTTGTGCGTGGATGTTGGCGACGACGGCGGCGAGACCCAAAGCCGCGCACAAGAAGAGAGTCGTGAATTGCCGGTGTTGTCTCACACACATGTCTGCTGAAGTCGAGAGTCGCGCTCTGCCGTGCGAAACAGCTCGTTCGTGTGTTTAACAAAAATAACAATGATGAAAAAATACTTCCAGTGGGGGAAAAGAGGCGAGGCGAAGCGAGGCGAGGACCGTCGGGCTGCTTCCTGTAATTAATCTCGGAGTGAAGACAGAAGAGGGATAATGAGGTGAAACGCAGAGGTCTCTTTTTCATTCGGACGCGCGGAGAGCGGAGAGCTGGCTGTGGGCTGCCGGAGAGAGGAGAGAGAGGCTTCAGCACCACGGACAGCTCCTAGCGTCAGCGCACGGAAACGCCTCCTCCGAGTTTAGGTTCCTCTCAAGGAGCTCCAGCTTCTGGCTTCATACACTCCCCAATCAGACCGTTCCAGACCCTTCTATGTGTTTTTACAAGTTTTTTCACATTAAAATAGTAGACAGAGAAACAAAAAGACGAGTTTTCCGCTTTAATGCGTTCTAGATTACTTAAAATTGAAACAAAATGCAAAACTTCCATCCAAATGTTACAGGGTAACATCGTTTTTGTTACATAAAACTGTAACATTATATCTACAGCATGCATTTTTTCTGTTTAAATCAAAAACAGAATCATGCAGATTTCACACAGCAGTGGTGCATGATTGGTGCTTCAAAATTCAACAGGAAGCTGGGAAATAATCAGAACCAAAACAAAGTGTCGGGATATGTAGACACTTTAACCTTTTTGTGAACGAATTCTTCTCATTTTCGCAAGGTTTTTATCCCTCTTTAGCCATAACACGTGATTTATTTATTTTTTGTGTATTTTCACCAAAATTGTTCAAAGACATGTCCACTAGGGGGACAGCCAGAGAACTTAGAAACGTGAAAGATTTCACCATAGTGTTTTGGAGGTTGATTATGGAAAATTTTAATAAAAAGTTATATATTTAAAGAATTATACCTCCACGGGGTGTTTAGGGGTGTGCAAAATTTCCTTTAATAGCTGTGTTTTAAGTAAAATATAATTAAATATTTATCCTTCTTAGAAGAGGAGCGACCGTAAAAGATCTAAAACCAGAGCGAGCTTAGGTGAAGCCTTCAAAAGATGGACCCAAATAAAAAGTTTCAGGTGTTGTCAGTGAATCTCGGTTTCCCAACAGCTGGTAACCTTGTTCTACTGTTCCATATTGCACCTTTAATGTGGGGGAATCTTGGATTAAACTGATCCAGGAGGGAAATTTGTACATCCCTCCTAATAACATCACTCCCCATTCCCTCTTGAGGGATTCCTAGGTATGTTCCAGCTTTGGGGTTAGACTTTGGGGTCCTCTCCTAGTGGGATGTGCCCAGAAATCTCCAACATCCAATTTAGGTTTTCTAATCACCTCACCTGACTCCTTTTGATGAGGAGGGGCAGTGGCTACTCCAAGCTCCTCCAAAGTGATGGAGATGCTCCCTCATCTCTAATTCGGAGTCACAGCACCTCACAGAGAGGCTGTTTGTATCCAGGATGACTGTCGCAGATCTGTTAAACACAATCAGTCTGTCAAGAATCCGCAGAGTTGAAGTTTTCTGTTTAATCAGGGCAAAAACAACAAACTGCCATGATGTGTGGATGTTTTAAAGATGCAAAATGCAGACACAGAGACAACTAAACATGGGGAGTCTGCAACAAAACGTATAAATAAATATTTAAGAGATGGTTTGACAAGCTGATGAGCTGAGTGACGAGGGGGCTGGAGGACTCACAGAACCACGTCACAAGGAGAAATAAATGAAAGCATGCTGAAAATGATCAAAATAATAAAGAAATGACAAAATCAACAAGCCCACAGAAAAACATCACCCATGCACGTTACATTTAAGGTGAACTGCTTTTCATTCCTGACCCTAATTTTGTCATAAACCTTCCTGACTAGTCTTTATGCCCACATGAGTCAGGACTGCAGCTGAGTGAAGTTTTCTCCCTTCCAGATCAATTCCCAGTAATGCTCAGACCCCGCTGTGCATGATAAGCCCCGAGGTGAGGCATTCCTCAGGTTCTGGAAATAACCGCGCCATTCTCCGAGTCTCTTAGGTCTGTCGCTGTTCTCTCCCCACAGATTCAGCTTATATCTGAGGGCTGCCAGTCAGATACATCTGTCCAGTCCAGTCTGATGAATAAAGCCATGTTTCTCTAAAACTGGTAACTGTGGGTAAAGCAACAGTATCCAGACAGAGCAGCAGCATGAGTCTGAGCGAGGTGTAATGAACAATAAGAGGGCATGGATTGAGCTTTAGCTGAGCAGAATACAGAAAAATGGCTCAGTGAGCTGCAGGAAACATTAGTAGTCATAGCTTGTCTTGTTCCGTACTGTAAAGTAAATTTGCATCAGGCGTTCTTTGGAGCTAGCATGGCAGCTTTCAAACACATGTTGGGTACATGGTGTCTTTTGGGGAGCCTTAAAGACACAGAAACAAAAAAAATACAGCAACAACACTGTAAAGCTAAACTTGACAGGAGATGCTGGAGAAATGCAGCAGAGAAGGAAAATAAAGTTTCTCAGAAAACTTAAAAATAAGATTATCAGCCTGGTTTATTTATTTTATTCTCATGTGCAGCCAGAAAGTTACCAAACAGAAGGTCAGAAAGTGTTCCATGGCTCAAACTGACCTCTGACCTCCATTTTAATCTGAGCATGCTGAAAATAAAATGAGGTATTACAGTTCTTGTAACTGCAGGGAACAGATAATCCATCACAGGCCTTCGGTCACAAGAATCAGAGCTTCAAAGGCTTTGGATCATCAGGCTGAGTGACTAAATCAATTAAACAAAAAATGGCTTGTTAGACAAGCTTGTTTAATATTTATTTTCTTTCATCTAACTTAAAAGTGTTAGTAGATAGTATCTTGCATGCTTGTTAAGCAACATCCTTTAGTAATCTGGGTCAGATTAGCCTTTAAAATGCCAATGTGTAGTTTTTACTGATATTCTCTGGAAATATCCATCGAAATGTTATCTTGAAAATTAATTAAATGATGCCCAGTTGTTGAAAAATATTGGCAGCTATAAGCATAAAAATCAGGTCTAAAATGCACAGGAGCAGATCTAAACCTCTGGGTGACGCCATATTAGATGTGATATTTCCTTCTACGGGGATGTGAGGACAAAATGCTTTTACTGAGTTGTAACAAGCAGTTGCAGAGCTTTCTCCATTCATAAACGTTATTTTACACATTTACTTCTTCACTAGTTGTCAGTGTTAAAGGTTATGTAGCAAATTTGGAAAACAAATTAGCATAAGACGGTTTTTGTTTGTTTGTTTGTTTTTTCATGCCTCTTAGCAACGTACTATCATGGTCTAACCATAAAAATGTTATGGAGATTGAAAAAAAAACCAATAAAGTTGTTGTCTCGGATTTCTCTAAAAACCTCAGCCAATCATTGCTTTCGTGTACTTTTTCAGTAATTGTACTTCAAAGTATGTCCAAAAAGCTAACGTGCCATGTTTGAGATAGGATAAAACTGTATTTGGGGAAAAGAACACTAGGCCGCCTATACTTGCTTACTAAGTACCTCGAGTACTACCTGGTACCAAAGTATGAACTACTTTTACTGTGTGCTTTTTCAGTAATTGTACTACAAAGTATGTACAAAAAGCCAAAAGTGGCGAGTTTGAGATAGGGTAAAATGGCATTTTGGAAAAAGGACACTAGGCCACCTATACTTGCATACTAAGTACCTTGAGTACTACCTGGTACCAAAGTATGAACTACTCTTACTGTGTACTTTTTCAGTAATTGTACTACAAAGTATGAACAAAAAGCCAAAAGTGGCGAGTTTGAGATAGGATAAAACTGTATTTGGGGAAAAGAACACTAGGCCGCCTATACTTGCTTACTAAGTACCTCGAGTACTACCTGGTACCAAAGTATGAACTACTTTTACTGTGTGCTTTTTCAGTAATTGTACTACAAAGTATGTACAAAAAGCCAAAAGTGGCGAGTTTGAGATAGGATAAAATGGCATTTTGGAAAAAGGACACTAGGCCACCTATACTTGCATACTAAGTACCTCAAGTACTACCCGGTACCAAAGTATGAACTACTTTTACTGTGTACTTTTTCAGTAATTCTCCTTCAAATTAAATAAAAAAATCCCAAAGCTTTTTCAAAAGTTAAGAAAAATGTAATTTCCAAAAATGCTCATGCACATACATGTTATGTACACAGAGATACCATAAAACAAAGACGTATATTTACGTCATTCATCAAATTGTGGGTATAGTGAGAAAAAGGCAGTTCTGCATAAGGAATTACAATTTACAAATCTTCAACATTGGTCTTACAAATTCTTAGAAGAAATAAATGATTTTGATGCAACACTATAACATCATATTAAGTTGAAGGTTTTCATACATTATTGTACTCTATTACTGACCGTGAAATAGGAACTCTAAATAATTTACACACTTTGAACGACACAAATCTCAAATTGACATGTATCTATGTTCCTTTTTTAACTATTGAAAATGTGAACAAAAGCATAATCAGACTCAGCCAGACCACGAATTCAGGCATCCTTTTGTTCTTCACAGTTGCAAAAACAACAAAGCCACACTTCACTTTGTCGGGCCTTTATGAGCTGGTCTTCGGTCTTATCTGAGCAGTCTTCATGATACCAGCGAAGGCACTTGCTGCAGCTGATCTGTAAAATATTTTAAGTAAAATAACATTGTTTTTCTCGACTAGCACTGAGTGGTTGATGTTTAGAATTGTGTTAAAACTCATGGCACTCTATTGGCTTTTTTTTTATTGTTACTTGAAAAAATTTATTTTGGATTCATTGTACTTGCACATGCTGTAATAAAAATGGATCAAGGACTTAGCTACTAACTGATACTCACCCAATTTATTTTTTCTTGGCCTTTCTTGGGGTTTTTCTTCGGAGGTTTTTCGAGGCAACACTTTGGACAGTATTTGTCCTTCTCAAACACTGCAACAGACAAAAACAACTCTGGATAAAAAATAGTATTATTATTACATAGCCATATTAGGTAGCCCAATTCCTTATTTTTACATTTGTGCATAAAAATATTGCATATTGCACAGCAAGTTGATATGCAAGTTCTCTGACCTGTAAATTAAAATCACAAAAAAAACTCTGTATTCCTACCTAGATCAATCTTATATTGCTGCCAATATAAACTGCTACCTTTAGCCTCACATATCCTCAGTGGACAATGTTCATAATAAGCATCAGCAGCCCTCATCAAATAATCTGTCAGCATTTTCTTCTGTTCATCACTGAGGGCCTTTTATCCACTGTAGTATCCTACTCGTGGAAGCTGTCTTGATCCTTGCTCTTCTAATTAGTTCCTGGCTCGACAAAATCTGTAAAGTGTGACGTGGCAAATACCAAAGATTTTTGCTACTGATCTGATACACTTTCCTTGATTTTTAACATCACTGGATGTTTTCTCCAGAATGCAGAGAGGCACCCATCGGTCAGTCTTCCTTTTCCAATTTCTGGGCATGCTGAAATTCAAATAAAACATAAAAATAAAAGAAAATTTTAAGTTGGGGTAAGTTGTAACATTTTCTTGGTTGTTGCAATTGACCCAGGCTCCTGTTGTTACAACTAACCCAGAACCATGTAGCGATCAACTAGCTTACATTACAGCTAACAGATAAAACATTAGCACTAACAACTAGCATAGAATGCATCTCCATAAACACACATTAAACATGACTTAAGTTTAATGGATTTAACTACAAAGCAGGCAGTGCTATAACAAAAACTAAAAAGGTTTAGAAAGTTACTTTTTGGCATCAAAATATCATTTCTGCTCCTAAATTTTGTTGTGTGTTTTGCAGGTCACACTTTTTCCCCATGAGGCATAACAACCACACTGAGCATGTGCATAGTGAATCAAACTGTTTGTAAATGTTTCCTGATTGGAGATATTGGAAGTGTTACTACTGACCCGTGTTACAACCATCCCCGGTCTCCCCTACTTAGTATGTGTGCATAGGTGGCCTAGTGTCTTTTTTCCAGAAAGCCATTTTATCCTATCTCAAACTCGGCACTTTTGGCATTTTGTACATAATTTGAAGTACAATTACTGAAAAAGTACACAGTGAAAGTAGTTCATACTTTAGTACCAGGTAGTACTCGTGGTACTTAGTATGTATGTATGGGTGAACTAGTGTCCTTTTTCCAAAATACAGTTTTATCCTATCTCAAACACGGCACGTTTGGCTTTTTGGACAGTTTGAAGTACAATCACTGAAAAAGTACACAGTAAAAGTAGTTCATACTTTGGTACCAGGTAATACTCGAGGTACTTAGTATGTATGTATGTATGTATAGGATGCTTAGTGTCCTTTTTTAAAAACACAATTCTATCCTTTATCAAAAAGGCACATTTAGCAGCTCTGTGTCATCCTGATGAACGCGAGCAAACGCTTCAGCTTCTCACCACCCGTGTACTCAGCTAGGACCATGTTGGCCGCACTAGATTACAACCATCATGTTGATAGACCAGCAAAGAGAAAGGCTGATGGGGCAATACAGTATGTAGTTTCTAAGTTCCTCACTTAATTTTATTTTGTATATTTTGTAACAAAAGCTGATGTGGATTTAGATCAAGGACAGCTACTGATTTGCGGTTGCCATTATCATTTCCATTCCATCCAACCTGTTGTGCCCTTGTGTACGCAAATTAAATGACCTTGGCTACCATTTTTTGGGGGGAGGTCGAATGTCACAAATTTTCTATTACGGCTTCACTTGTGTAAGTTTGCAACAGAATGTGAGAGTGTACAAGTGTTTGACTATTTGTGTCGCATCTGTTGAAGTTGTTGAACATGTAAAAAGTTTACATGTTCATTGACCTTTTTCATAGGAATAATTACACACTAATGTAAATTCTTAAGAAATATTGTTATTTTAGGTACTGGAAGTTGTTCAACAAGAAATCCAAGAAGTGGAGCTTGTACACACTAAAAGTGGACAAGGACCATCGCTACATCTCAGACATCCAGGCCGCTATCCTGCAGCGGAGGGCCGAGGCTGACTTCTGGAGCTGGACTACCAAGGTGAAGAACTCTGAGGCCCGATGATCCACGTAACCTTGGTTTTCTCTCTGGTGTTCCAGTTCCCACCACCCAGCAGTTGTTACAGGAACAAGTGGGAAGGCAGACAGGTAAAAATAAAAAATTCTTACCCTCAGTGAGAATCTTTGATTGTGATACGTGTATTTTGTATTTAATATTACAAATCAAGATGCTGTGCTTTATTTTATTCTAGATTATCTTGTTTTAATGTTTACTGTGTATATTTTGCTCCAGCAATACTTATCATGGTTGGTTTACTCGCCGTTCAACACACTAAAATCTGGCGTATACTTACCAACAACAAAATTCCTCACAATGTTAGCTTGGACACTTAATGAGCGACACTCAGCTGGTGTGGACAAATACAGACAGCTGCATCTCCTCAGACTTTAATGTGAAGTTTCACACTGGAGCTGTCACTCACAATACATTTGTGTTAATTTTTTTTGTAGAAAAAAAAACTGATGTACTCTTTCTCCCTTTCTGTATGTTTCAGGATGCACTCCCACATCACTGAGACAATCAGCTTCTAAGGAATCAACACACTGGAGTCTAGAGCAACTGTTAGAGCTGGAAAAGCTCTTCAAACATCTCAGCTACACAGTGGCTTCTTACTGTTCACTAACCTGATGTTTATAGCATTTTAGGTTGTAAATACAAATTTTAAATACTACATAGAGTTGATTTTTATTACATTTTATGGGTCATATGGGTGTGCTAACATCGCTGTTTGGAAGAAAGAACCCAAGCGTTGATTTTTGAAAAATTAAAATATAAAATTTTAATAACAAAAATTAAAATATTTAGAAAAAAGATACAAGTTTCAAAATATAGTATATATACATATATATATATATATATATATATATATATATATATATATATATATATATATATATATATACACACATACACAGTGATGGTAAAATTAAAAGAGTAGTATCTGCAACAGTCTTTTTGGTTTTTTGTGTAATGTTAAGATTCTGCTTGGGATGAAACCATTATATTGTCCATGTGGGTCTGGGTATCCGTCTCTAATTCTCCAAGCGCAGCAACTTGGTATTACTACCCTGTTACCCTGTCCCAGTGCTCCATATTGCCAGACCACACACTGACGGTATGCTGCATGTCTGAACTCAAGATTACTCTCACCAGGAACGGGAAGATCTTCTGCAGCACAGATGTCATTCCACATTCGTCTGGCAAGCCGGAGGACCCCCTCCTGAAAAATGCATGCTTCCATTTGAGGTTGGAAATGCAGGATTGAGGTTGTTGCTGACAGCATTTTTTTTTCAATGTCTGTTGGCATTTCCCTGCAATTTGTGCATATACACCAAGGTACGTCTGATGCAGGAGGACCCACTGGTGGAGCACTTGATGTTTCATCCATAATGTCAAAAAGAAGACTTGGGTCCCATGATAAGCAACACTCCAGCAATCTGTGTGATGAGTCCAAGTTTAGGGATCTGATTTGCACCTGTTTAAATAATTGATAAAGAACATGACTTGGTTGATTATTCGCTACATGCTTATGAATAGTGGTACAAACTGTGTGAACATAATATTTACTTTCCTAATGTAGAATGTCTAGATAACTCAAGCTCTAAGCAAATAAATTATACCTATTTTATTAATTATCTTTACAAATTACTATAAAAAATTAAGATGAGCTATAACATTACACCAAATACAACTATATTTTGGTATATGAATGCTTTTAATAATAATTGCTGTGATGAAGTTGAATTTTGATCCAACCTGCGTAATTAAATTAATTATTTTTCACAAGCAGGTAACTGTTCTGCACACCAGTACACATAAAGAAAAATAATTATAAATCAATATACTCTCTCTTCAGCAATCCTTTGTTGTTGTAACTCCTCAACTTGACGTGCATCTTGGATAGACAGTCTTTCTCCAAGAAGTCCTCTCACACCTGATCTGGTTCTCCTCCCTCCGGACTGTTGCTTCGATTTTTGAAGGGCTTTTCCAGTTTGTTCAGCTGCTTTAGGCTCCGGCATATATTCTGTATCAGACCCTGCGAGGCTCTAGTCATAGAAACTCTAATGTTGAAACAAGAATAAAAAAGAACCCATTTCAGTAAAGAACAAGAAGCCACAACAATATTTGACAGACAAAACAAGCAGTAAGCAGTCGCTTACTAGCAGGCTACCATGCTGTTTATTACACTTTGTACAGAAAATAATCAGTAAATTAACATTTTAAAACATACTCCGTTACCATATGAATAAGTTAAAGCAAGTTATTAACGTTAGATTTTATATTGTTTATTTTTCACCTACCAGTGACTCCGCCATATTGATTAACATGAACAGTGACCGGTGTCCTGCTTTGTGTTGTTCACCGTGGCAGAGCACGTTCACATATCCGGAGGGGTGTGGCCTAATGATTATACCCAATGGGAGGGATGAGAGTTCTGGGACCGTGTTGGAGTAAGCTAGCTAGCTGGCCTAGTTTGTTTGGAAAAAGCGTTACAGCACCTTTAAAGGGACTCGTCATTTTGCTGGAGGTTGAATGATCTGAGGAAGTACTCATTCGAAAATTGCACTCTAGGGCTGCAACAAACGATTATTTGGATAATCGATTAATCGTATGGGGTCTCGACACGATTAATCGATTAATCGGATTACATGGGGAAATTTTTAAAAACTGCTAGGGAAACGTTATTTCTCTCCTTCCTTCACTTTATTTTACACAACATTATTAGAAAACAGTTCAATAGCAGAAAAACAACATGCCATCACCTAAATTGTCTTATAAGGTGTATAGACAGAGACCCTAAGCTACATCTATCTGTGACCTAAAATGCTTGGTCCAAGTTAAACAGCTTAAGGGCACTTCTCATCTGTTTTGTTTGATCTCATCTGTTGACATTTATTTTAAATGTAATTAAACATAGGCTGTGAATTAATCAAAATTGATCACTATTTCCAAAAATGACTGAAAAAATACCAAATAAAACAAAAGTAAATGAATGCCATCCTCCTTGCGATGATGCCCTGGGCAACTGCCATAAAGTCACATCAAGAAATGCTGCTGATCATTCCAATGATCCCAAATAGACTCACATTAGGCCACATGAAAGCAACTGAACCCAAAAATATATTAACCAGTATATAACTGCACTCTCACACAACACGCCTGCAGCAACAGTTAGGACTCCTCCCTCCCTTTTAAAAGCGCTTTTGCTTCCGAGGACATTGTGGTTGTAAAACCACATACTAGTAGTCTGGCCCCGGTGTGATCAACCAGTTTCTGCGGGAATGTGACGGCGGAACCAGGGCCAGATTAACACTTTGTTGTACCCTGGGCAACAATATTCAAGGGCTCCATCATCACGACCCAAGGATCACCATAATGTGGTCACATACAGAATATTTTACTGTAATATGCAGTAAATATACTCAATACTTGAATGCCTGACAACACGTAACCCGCCCAGAGTAACCTTTGGCCCACCTCGTGTGGACTGACCAATGAGGAGAGGGTCTTAACTTGAGGCCCTCTCTTCATTGGTCAGTCTGCATGAGACTGACTCTCAACTGACGTTCAGTCGTAGGCAGCGAAGCGTCTCTGTGCAGCGCAAAAGCCCGGGTGGACAGTTTGTTTAAATAAGGGTGACCATATTTCCATTTCCAAACAAGAGGACAGGGGATCTGTGCCTATGACGTCACACTATGGCAACGCCACACAAACCATGTTGGGACCCATTTTTTGTAAGATCTAAATTAATATCAGATTCTGCCAATAAAAGGGCTCTAAAACAATTCATATGTAAATATTTTGCATATTTATTGCTAAATTTCATTTTTCTGCTTTAGTGCTGCAACAAGGTTTTATTAATAATAAATTATTATACCTTTTGTTTTACTACAGCATCGGTAAGCTTCCTGTGCACAGATTATTAAGGATGCTTGTTTCAGCTGGGAGATTAGACGATAGGATCAATGAAAAAATAAGTTGTCACACACTCCATACTTTCAGAGAATCCACAGATAGTGGCTTTCAAATGGTTTTGTTACTTTTTGCAAGTTTAGAAAAGAAGCAGATGAGACGGCATGTCTGATAATTTAGTTTTTCATCTGATAATATTAGAACATGTCAGTAATGTCTGAGGGGCTTTTATAAACACTGTATAACTAACACTCCTGGACAGGGTATGAATTACACAGAGGCTTCTGGGGAGCCCAGTTATGGGGGGGGGGGGGGGGGGGGGCATTTTGCCTTGGCCCCCAAAATGTCTTGAAACGGCCCTGGGTGTGTGACTGAGTTTTGAAGGTGATCTGAATTGTATCACATGTATAAATATGACATGTGTATAACTTATTGTTTTTTACTGGTAAAAACGTGTAGTGGAGATAAATCTACCTACATTTTACTTTTCAACACTTTGTTTTGTTTTCTTGTTTTTATTTAACTATTTTCCTGTCCTGTCTGTCTCTCATCTTCCTGCATCTCCTCATAATTCTCCAGAAAATCTGTTGCCTGGATTCTTACCTTTTCACCTCATCAGTTACTTTTGAGCAGATCAAAGGGATCTCCTGACCGCAAAGCGCAGAGCGCGTTTTCGATGCTGCGTGAGGTGACATCACCACAGCACAGGTGATGAGCTCCGCAGTAGCGCGCTTCAGGCACAAATAAGACAGAAAATAGAGAACATGTGCAGACAAGAACGATCGTGTGCTAATTATAGTTTTTTGGTTGCGCCACTTTGAGAATGGACCGTGCGCTGGAAGCAGCTGCCTGGATCGCTGCGCAACAATGCGGAACCGGTTCGCAGCAGCGCAAGTCTGCAGGCTCTCCCTCGCGCTGATCTGCGGCTCTCCCTCGCGCTGATCTGCGGCTCTCCCTCGCGCTGATCTGCCGGCTCTCCCTTGAGCTGATCTGACTTGCTCTGGTCTGCGCGCAACGGCGGGCGGGAAGGGGGGGCGCTTTTGGAAGAGTTGTGCGACACAACGAATTGATGACGCAATTCGTTGCCAACGCTTTTAGTAATCGATTTTCATCGAATTTATCGATTCGTTGTTGCAGCCCTATTGCACTCCCAAGGATTTTTGACCATAATGGCTGTTTGTTGGTAAGGTCTTACTCAAACACAAAAATATTGCTTGCTTGCGATGATTTAGGTATGTACTGCCCCCCATTGCCAGGGAAAATACACGCAGTCACTTTAATATTAAAAAAATTCATGTTTTCAGTGTTTGTGCTAATATTTTGCTGATGATGCTCATAATTTACTCAAATAAAAATAGGCTGGTGTCCATTTGCAGGCAGGGTGAGACATTTTGGTGATTAGAAATCGGTCTGTGCAGGAAAAACTCTGAAATAGAGCAAGTTTTGAACCGTACCGAAGACAGGAACATAGTGTAAGCAGGTGCTGTTTCAAACCAGGACCATCAGTTTTATAAATAAAACGTGTCCAGTGAAGGAGGCGAGATGTACACCTGGTTTATCCTACCACAAGTTAAACAGCTTGTTTTCTGGGACTCAGCAGCCTGAAAATATCAGACATTTCATTTTAAAAACATTAGACTCTTTCATTTTTCCTCTCCTCAGCCTCCTTTTTTGTCTCCAGACTTTTCTCTCAGGTTCTGTTTGACTTTGCCTCACTTTCTCTCCGTCTCCTCCACTGCAGCACCGACGTCTCCCCTTTTTTTTCTTCTAAATTTATCTCAGTTTCCCCCCACATCCCTAAGCATGGACATCACTCCTTGCATCACTCCCATAACTCCCCGTGGCCTGACTCAGAAAAGGCTCTAATAGTGCAACCTTCCCCTCGGTGAAGCTCGACGGAGCCATAAAGCAGCCCTGAGGTCTAGTTGGCAGCCAGATGGTTGCAGCCGAGCTTTCATTCTGCTAATGGGCAGGGGGGCAGAGCAGTTAATGAAAATCAGACCCCTGAAATGAAATGACCAATGTCCCAAGGTAATGAGGCACACATCGGCAGCGAGCTTTTACAAGCATTAAGGTAATCTTTGATGGCAGGATTATGTAAAAAACATCTGACGATGACTGTTCATTAGATAGCCACTGATTATTATACGGCGTGTTCAGCAAACAAACACACTCCCGTTGACTCGGGGCACTGTCTGCAATATTTAGATTGACTGGCTTTGCTAATAAGTGCTTCACCCAAGCAAGGCTGTGCGCCAAATGCCGTCAATGAGTGTCTACCCACGCAGCGTTGCAACCTACAAATTACAGCCCCTTGTCACAACCGCAGACGGCAACAATATCACAGGAACATTACGCACAAAAGCATGCAGGGCTAATCATCGTGCATTACTTTCACAGATCAGAACCGTGACCCCTTTCAGCCAACAATCGCAATTAGAGTTCAATCTGTTCCTTGTTCGCCGTTATTTACCGCACTTTCTCCTGCATTAGTCCTCTCGGTCAGCTGCAGGGAATGTGGGAAAGATTTAGTTTGGAACTGAAGGAGGGAACATATCTGACTTTGTTATTGAAAATGATATATCCCTGATTCAGCACACAGCAGCAGCACTTCACCCTATCTGGTGCAACACGGTCCCCAGCTGATTATTCCACCTTGCTGTTTTCAGCTGATTTTCCAGCTTTAGAAGGTTTTATTTAGAATAAAAAAAGCACGTGGAAGGTGTATTTTAGCTTGACTGTGCTACTCGCAAATATTTAAAAACAAAAATACATTTTTTAAAGGATTTTGTTGATATTTATCTTCCAGATGTAAGATGCTTTTATGGTTTACATGATACCGGAATTAATTTCAGGGTTATTTTTATCATATTTTCATTATTAACAGAGGAATGTGTAGCTGAAACTAACCAAATCGCCCTCTAGTGGCTGGCTGCAGTAACAGTTTTAAGCCCCATCCCTTACCGGTAATGTGAATGGAAACTTTCATGTCTAAAGCATAAAAATCACAAACATTAATTCCATGTTTTGATTCTTCTTGATTTACACAATTCAGTTTCATTTGTTGGTCGCTGGTTGCAAAACACCATGACTGTGTTTAGATGAGTAGGTGTGGCTTTCAGCTCACATCTCCGGTGTTTAGACTGCGTCTGATAACAAAACACAGCAGCAACTATAAAATAAATATCTGATCTTCATTTTTTAACATTTGAAAATGTTACCACCTTAAACTGAGACTTCTGTATCAGAGGATTCATCCGCTGCTAATCTTTAGCTTCTTCAGGCCTCTTCTCAATCCGGTACTGATGATTACTCCAGGAGAGGTGCCTGAAGTCTTTATACACTTCAGATTATTGCAAAAATGCTTACATTATTGTGTTGTCCAAACTCAGTGGGCCTTAACAGTGATGTGTCATGGACTGGTTTTGTATTTTAACCAAAATCCAGTTGGAGGTGGGAAAGATCATCTCACTCAGGACAAAATGAAATAGTGCTTAAAAGTGCACTTTTACACAAAATATAATTAAATCATTAAGGATGAATTAAAAGTATTCTCAAACTGTTTTATATGAAAAAAGTATTTTCTGATAAAACACTGAGCTCCCTATCATAAATATAAATAAAAACGTGTGGAATTATAATTAAATGATAAATGACCCGCACTTGTATAGCATCTTTCAGAGTCAGAGGACTCTAAAGCACTTTACACTACTATGCACTATTCACCCATTCACACACACTTTCACACTCTGGTGGTGATGAGCTACATTGTAGCCACAGCTGCCCTGGGGCACGCTGACAGAGGCGAGGCTGCCAGGCACAGGTGCCATCAGTCCCTCTGACCACCACTAGCAGGCAGGGAAGGTTGCCCGAGGACACTACAGCAGATTTCTTTGTTGGATCAAACCTGCAACCATTCGATTGCTGTACAACCCGCTCTACCTCCTGAGCTACTGCTGTCCCTTCATGTGTTCTGGTATCAAGTAGGAGTGGAACAACACATAGATCTTCACTGATACATTGATTATATGGTCATAGATTAAAATGCAAAAATCAACATAAGAACAATCAAAAACACTTTTCTTTTGAAACTTCTTTATTTTGAAATTCTTCTATCTTGCTGTTTTCCACTTGTGATGTGATGAATGAAGAAGCTAGCAGCGACATGGCGACCAGCGAGAAAACAGCCAGTGACAAAATCCTCTCTCCCCGTGGAATTTAGGGATGTTCGATATTATCGGTCTACCAATAATATCGGCCGATATCGGCATTTAACATTTAGTATTAGGAAAAAAATTGGTATTGGTTTTCAGTCTTTAACTCATTCACTGCCATTGATGACTAAAGTCGTCATTTGCATTTTTTACCATGTGGACGTCGGAACGAGCCCCTGCACCGCGAGAACAGACATCCCAGCTCTAAAGCTGATCTTCATCCGCATACGTCACACGTCACGTGATCAGGAAGCAGAAAATCCATGTGTTAGATCGTTTTTGGCCGCTGCTGTAAGAAAAGTGAGGCGGGAACCAGAAAAGCTTCTGCGGATCACAATTCAACAACAAACTATGAAAGAACGGATAAAGCTCGAAACGTGCAGATTCTTCCTGATGTGAGAGGTGAGTTTACTCTTTGTTTTGGTAGTTTGGGAGTTGATATCCTAGCGCGCAACGTTCAGTGGCTCTTAAAAAAACAGTAAAAATGCTGAGAAACGCTGGCAGCGAAGGGCTTTACCGATCAGGAAACGGTTGGCGGTGAATGAGTTCGTGTTAAAACGTTTACGTACTATAAACATGTTACACATCATATTCTTCAGCTTCTTCTCCTCTCTCTCATAATGTAAAAATATGACAGATCAGAGGTAGAGATTTTGAGATATTTTAGTTTATTTGGCACAACTTGTGAAGTTAAAATTTGCCCTGAGTAGTGACAGACAACTGAAACAATAACTAAAACACACATCTCCGCGTCACGCTCAGGGAGAATGATTAAGCTGCTGTAGGAGACAAAGTAAACATGGCTCTGTTCCTATTACTAACTTAAATTGAAATAGTTGACATTTTGCACAGAAAATGTTTAAAATCTCAGCATAATAGTAGATATGTGATGTTAGTGACCTAAAATGTTTTAGTTTTTAGTTTTTTATAACAGCATTAATCAGTATTGGTTTAAATCGGTATCGGAAATGAAGAGTCAGACAATATCGGTATGAAAGCAAATATGGGTGGATCCTGAATCCAATCAGAACAAAATATATTGTAACTGAATCTGAGATGCCAGCAGACATCTAATCCCAATCCACTGTATCAATATAATATATCGTGCTCAAAGTGTCTTACATCCCTACCAAGGTATCCACAGACCAGTACTGGTCCTCGACCTGCTGGTTACACATCTGTTGGCTGATCTGCTCCTAGAGGAGCTCTCCTGCTCTGCTTTATGTTAAATAACAAATAAACAGATGTTTCTGAGTCTAATATAAAGTCCTATGAGAATCCCGTGTTGTTATGTTCTGTTTCCACTTTATTGCTTTTGTCCTTTTTCACCAGAATCCTTTCCTGGTCGTTTCTTGGTGCTGACCCAATTTCCTCAGAAAAGTGAAACCTCTTCTTCATCAGCTTCTGCCTGTGTTGTATAAATAGTTCAGCGGAGTTTGTTGCTTTGCACTGCCCCCCACCCCCACCCCCTGTTGTTGTGCACCTACTGCTCCGTGAGCCCAGTTAATTGCACATCCCTCATTACCATGTATTGGAAAAGAGGTCCCTCAGAGCCTTTCCACTTCATTTCCACCCCCACCCCCACCCCCCCTTCCTACACATTCATTTTCTGCAGCTTTTTGGAGGAGGGAGGGGTACATATCAAATTCTAACTGACGTTTGACCTCAAATAATGAACTTCACCAACTGCCTCGTAAAAAAGAACCATAAGTCACACATTCTGAACGTTTCTCTTAACTGCCCATTTTCTTCTCCCCATAACAAACAGCACAGGCGCCTTGTGAACGATTCTGCTGCTCAACCTGCATCCCAGCAGTGGGAGTAGGATGAATGTGACCCCAAAGACGGAGCAGCATCTGTTAACCCCCTGATTATTGCCTCTATCGGAAGGCTCGGCCCGAGCAGCGTCTGTCCAGTCATGCGGTGCCGTGCCAATAGATTCAGCAGACTATGGTAATGAGCCTGAAAGGATTTCCCAAGCTCAGGGCTGTCAGTGTGATGACTCCAGAATTAACGCTGCACTAGAAATTCCTCACCTGCTGCAATAACACTCAAGACAGAGGGAGGGAGGTTTCTCAGTAATACAGGTACAAGAAAATTAATGTAACCCCTCTTGTCAAATGTAATTAGACGCATAGTGGCACCGATATGGTGCAGTGAGTGTTTTGAAAAGGGTGAGGCAAGAAATTATTCCTGCAGGGAGAAACTCTCTCCTGTCCTGATAACAGTTAGGATGTGGTTATTTGTTCAAAAGTGCATTAGCATAACAGGAATTATACAGCTGTGTTTATTAACCAGCAGAGCAGCAGGAAGTAGTGAGGAAACAGACAGAGCAAGTGTGTTTTTATTAAGACCCTTAATGAAATTTGCATTTCATCACTCGTGCACAAGCCTTTTAATGGATAGTGTGACATGTTGCCCCCACATCCACATCTCTGTTGACCAATCCCCCCCACCCCCACCCCACCCCCCAACGCCTCATTCTACACCCTCTCCCCCCTTGACCTTCTCTTTTCATTAGTCAGAGTGTGTCTCATGCCTCTGAGCGTGCTGATAGTGCGCTGCTCCAAGGCTGCATTTATCATGATGATAAAGCACCCTCAGACAACGGCCAAGTATCTCAAGGCTAGTGGCCGCGCTTACCTGACAAGTGACAACAAGTCACACAAACAACTCCACCTCCACCCTCCCCCTCCCTCCTGTTGTCTCCCCTCCTTGTCCTCCTCCTCTTCCTTCTCCTGCTCCCAGTTCCACGTACACACCATGGCTCAGCGGTCACAGGTTGTCGCCTTATGTCACACGAGCTCCTAATGAGAAGTTAAGTGCAGATGAAGGCGGGTGGCTGCACATCACACAGACACACTCACGTCCATAGTGCTCTGTGTGTGTTTGAGTGGGCTGGCGGCGACATCCTGCAGGCCCTGAGTCACAGAAATGCACGTTTCGCCGCTTTTGCTCCGGCTTTCATCTTTGCCCACTGTTCACCTCGCTTTTTTCAATTCAGTGGCTTTTTCTCTGTTTTTTTTCCACTCTGAGCCGCAAAGGTGCTGCCTGCTTCCCAAAGAGCTGCAGCCCGCAATCACCGCTCTGCTCTCAGACTCAAACTGGCAACCAAGATGACAGGAAGTTATGTTGTTCTCTTCAAAAGGTATTAGAAATTGCTCTGATGAAAGACTGGGTTTGATTTTCCTTCCCCCATGTCCCCTTTTTTTTCTTTTTCTTAAAAACGCCAATAAATTAAATCAGAATGCCGCTGCTGCATTAAAACTCCCATTTGCTGACGATTCAAAATGTATATTTGTGCTAACGCAAAGGCAGTTTTGTTTTATTGACAGTTTGACATCTTTTGCTCCATCCAGCTAAAACGTGCTCTTCGCTCTGCCTGTCTGTCTCACTCCTGCACACACACACGCACACACATTTATCAACAAAGTGACAAGCTGACTGAACCTTGCCAAGATATAAAGGACATTTTTATACTCTAAGCTACACAGCTTATCAGTGCTATTGTAACACATGCTGACATTTGTTGCATTTTCTGCTTTTATCAGCATCATTTTTTTTCCATCAGCGACACTAAAATCCAGCTGTGGCTTCACGCCACACCCCGGTACACCGTTATACTTATTTCATAATTAAATGAACTACTTTGTCATTGGAAAATGTTTTTTTCATGTTGCAATCAAAAATGCATGGTTTTAAAATCCTTTTTTGGAAGATTTTTATTCAGATTTTATAGAACATACAAGTTAATGTTTAAACTAAGCATGCATTGCATGTTAAAGCAGTTTATGGTAATTGCTGCAAAATGAAACGCTGAAGAATGGCGAGGCTTTAGACATGACTGAGTTTTCCATACATCTTGTTGAAGAAGCACATCCTGCAGAAGGGTGCGATGAAGGGTAATAGAGGACCTTGAAGTGTTTCTGAAATAACAAATGTCAAGGAGGATGGATGGTCACTCGATTACTTTTTTTTCTTGTTTCTTTAATCCTCTCCAGGGGCTGTCGGTTTAACAAATCAGTTGAAAATGTGCGGCTGGCTGCCTGTTGGAGACTTACTTTATTCCTTTAAGATGTTTTTTAAAGCATTTTGTATTCCTGAAAAACAGCTAGAGAAAGCATTTGTATAGCAGATCAGCACTTTTTAACTCAGCCTCAGCAGAAACCAACCTTTGTCATATCAAACATAAAAATCTAATCAGTTTTATTAATGTTAGAAACTGTGGGATGAGACTGGAGTTCTGGCCTGATCGTGTATTAAAGTACATACAGTGGTGAACCGTGGATATGTGTGTAACCTCTACCTAGATGTGCATTCCTTCATTGATAACCATAACCCTTTGTGTCACATTAGTGGGCCGTGAGTAAGAAGCCATTAGCTTGTACGCTAACATAATAATTTTGATGTGTTTGTTAATTATTTAGTTCATTGTTTATGTTTAAGTTTATGTATTTAGCAGATGCTTTTGTCCAAAGCGACTTACAAGTGATAATCGGCATGTTGCCCTTGAGGCTAACAACAACAACTTGACATCAATCATGGAGAGGAGGGAACAAGGAGTGGACAGTAGAGAGAGGGGACGGGTGCAAAAGGAAACCGTGTTCCCTCGCCCGGATATGGGTCACTGGGCCCCTCTCTGGAGCCGGCATGGAGGTGGGGCACGTTGGCGAGCGCCTGGTGGGCGGGCTTTCACCCATGGAGCCCGGCCGGGCACAGCCCGAAGAGGAAACGTGGGTCCCCCTTCCCATGGGCTCGCCACTCGTGGGAGGGGCCAGAGGGGTCGGGTGCAGTGTGTGATGGGTGGTAGTCAAGGGCGGGGGCCTTGGCAGTCTGATGCTCGGCTACAGAAGCTGGCTCTTGGCACATGGAATGTCACCTCTCTGATGGGGAAGGAGCCTGAATTGGTGTGTGAGGTTGAGAGGTTCCGACTAGTCGGACTCACCTCAACGCATGGCTCTGGCTCTGGAACCAGTTTCCTTGAGAGGGGTTGGACTTTCTACCACTCTGGAGTTGCTCCCACTGAGAGGCGCAGAGCAGGGGTGGGCATACTAGTTGCCCCCCATCTTGGTGCCTGTATGTTGGGGTTTACCCCAGTGAATGAGAGGGTAGCCTCCCTCCGCCTACGTGTGGGGGGACGGGTTCCGACTGTGGTCTGTGCTTATGCACCAAACTACAGTTCAGACTACCCACCCTTTTTGGAGACCTTGGAGGGGGTGCTGTAAAGTGCTCCTTCCGGTGACTCCCTCGTTCTGCTGGGGGACTTTAACGCTCACGTGGGCAAAGACAGTGAGACCTGGAGAGGTGTAGTTGGGAGGAACGGCCCCCCTGATCTGAATTCGAGTGGTGTTTTGTTATTGTACTTCTGTGCCAGTCATGGATTGTCCATAATGAACACCATGTTCAGACATAAAGGCACCAGGATACCTTAGGCCGCAGCTCGATGATAGACTTTGATGTTGTTTAATCTGAACTGCGGCCACATGTCTTGGACACCCGGGTGAAGAGAGGGGCGGAGCTGTCAACTGACCACTACCTGGTGGTAAGTTGGCTCAGATGGTGGGGGAGGATGCCGGTCAGACCAGGCCGGCCCAAACGTATCGCGAGGGTCTCCTGGGAACGTCTGGCAGAGTCTCCTGTCAGAAGGCGCTTCAATCAAACAGAACTTCCAAAATGTTCCGGGGAGGTGGGGAACATTGAGTCTGAATGGACCCTGTTCCATGCCTCCATTGTTGAGGCGGCCAACCAGAGCTGTGGTCGCAGGATCGTCGGTGCCTGTCTTGGTGGCAACCCCCGAACCCGCTGGTGGACACCGATGGTTAGGAATGCTGTCAAGCTGAAGAAAGAGTCCTATCAGGTCTTTTTGGACTGTGGGACTCCAGAGGCAGCTGACGGTTACCGGCAGTCCAAGCGGAACGTGGCTCAGGTGGTCGCCAAGGCAAAAACCCGGGCATGGGAGGAGTTCGGTGAGACCATGGAGCAAGACTTCCGTACGGCTTTGAGGAGATTCTGGTCCCCCATCTGGCATCTGGGGGGGGGGGGGGGGTATGTGGCAGTGCAGTGCACTACCAACACTGTCTATAGTGGGGACGGTGCGCTGCTAACCTCTACTCAGGACGTTGTGGATCGGTGGGCAGAATAATTCGAAGACCTCCTCAATCCCACCAACACGTCTTCCAGTGAGGAAGCAGAGTCTGGGGACTTTGGGTTGGACTCTCAAATCTCTGGGGCTGAGGTCACTGAGGTGGTTAAAAAGCTCCTCTGTGGCAAGGCTCCAGGGGTGGATGCGATCCGCCCGGAGTTCCTTAAGGCTCTGGATGCTGTAGGGCTGTGTTGGCTGACACGGCTCTGCAGTATCGCGTGGACATCAGGGGCCGTCCCACTGTCTGGCAGACCAGGGTGGTGGTCCCCTTATTTAAAAAGGGGGGTCGCGGGGTGTGCTCCAACTACAGGGGGATCACACTCCTGAGCCTTCCTGGTAAGGTCTATTCAGGGGTTCTGGAGAGGATGGTCCGTCGGATTGTTGAACCTCAGATTCAGGAGGAGCAATGTGGTTTTCGTCCTGGCCGTGGAACACTGGATCAGCTCTATAACCTTAGGGGGATCCTGAAGGGTGTGTGGGAATTTGCCCAACCAGTCTACATGTGTTTTGTGGATTTGGAGAAGGCGTTTGACCGCGTCCCTTGGGGTGCCCTGTGGGGGGCCCTGTGGGGGGTACTCCGGGAGTATGGGGTACCAGGCCCTCTGATACGGTCTGTTAGGTCCCTGTATGACCGGTGTCAGAGCTTGGTCCGCATTGCCGGCAGTAAGTCGGGCTCGTTCCCAGTGAGAGTTGGATTCCGCCAAGGCTGCCCTTTGTCACCGATTCTGTTCATAACCTTTATGGACAGGATTTCTAGATGCAGCCAAGGTGTGGAGGGCATCCGTTTTGGTGGCCTGAGGATCAGGTCTCTGCTTTTTGCAGAAGATGTGGTCCTGTTGGCTTCATCAGAACGTGATCTTCAGCTTTTGCTGGAGCGGTTCGCAGCTGAGTGTGAAGCAGCTGGGATGAGAATCAGCTCCTCTAAATCTGAGACCATGGTCTTGATTCGGAAAAGGGTAGAATGCCTTCTCCGGGTCAGGGATGAGGTCCTGCCCCAAGTGGAGGAGTTTAAGTATCTCGGGGTCTTGTTCACGAGTGAGGGAAAACTGGAGCGTGAGATCGATAGGCGGATTGGTGCTGCATCTGCAGTGATGCGGGCATTGTACCGGTCTGTCGTGGTGAAGAGAGAGCTGAGTCAGAAGGCGAAGCTCTCGATTTACCGGTCGATCTATGTTCCTACCCTCACCTATGGTCATGAGCTTTGGGTAGTGACCAATAGAATGAGATTGCGGACACAAACGGCCAAAATGTGTTTTCTCTGAAGAGTGGCTGGGCTCTCCCTTAGAGATAGGGTGAGAAGCTCGGTCATTCGGGAGGGGCTCGGAGTAGACCCACTGATCCTCCACATCGAAAGGAGCCAGTTGAGATGACTTGGGCATCTGGTCAGGATGCCTCCTGGACTCCTCCCTGGTGAGGTTTTCTGGGCATGTCCAACCAGGAGGAGACCTAAAGGTAGACCCAGGACACGGTGGAGGGACTATGTCTCTCACCTGGCCAGAAACGCCTTGGGATTCTCCCGGAGGAGCTGGCCCAAGTGGCTGGGGAGAGGGAAGTCTGGGCCTCTTGCCTTAGGCTGCTGCCCCCGCGACCCAACTCCGGATAAGCGGATGAAAATGGATGGATGAATGAAAATATACATATAAATGAATTAATTAATAAATGTATATCTTTGCTGATGGATGTTTTTTTACTGAGAGGTCATGACCTATCTTTAGAAAGAGCTTTCATAAACATGTACTTTTTACTACTATGGAATGTGTAAGTACCTTCCAGATGAAAGAAATTACAGATAGTTACCCTGAGGTCCAATATTAGTCTTCAGACTGTGTTAATGTTCTTGTACCATAGTGCACAGTGATGTACCCATTCTATAACCTTATTCCTCAATTGCTGTAATGTGGGTCTATATGAGCACTCCATATGTGGGAAAAAATGCATTTTTTGTCAATGTTTTAAGAAGTCTGAGCTGTTTCAAAAAGTGTCCATTTGTGATGTCACAATGAGGGAAATTAGCATAGAAATGAACACACACACACACACACACACACACACACATTGGAGGAGAACCAGCAGCACTACTCAGAGGCCTCCCGGATATATGAGCCCCTTTATCTGAGCCGTTGCAGCCAATTGAGATGGGTGGGCGGCTCATTTTGGAACGTCAAGAATAAACTGCTGAAATTATTTAATTTTTGCAAAGAACCTCATGAACATGTTATGTATCGATCATCAAACTATTGTTAAAGGGTTATAACATGACACCATGAGGGAAAATATTCTGTTTTAATATGGATAAGAAGTCAAATGATCAGGAACACCATGAGTTGATGGATCTCTTCATATGCAGTCAGTGTTTCTTAAACACCTGTCATGTAGTCAAAAGCAGATAAGAACACTGCAGCTGTTTCTACAGTCACTGTGTGTATTAATAAACACCATTTGAAATGTGCTTCATAAGCACCAGTCGTTGATGTGGAAAGGGACAACCTGGTCATGTGGAGCACCTGTTCACGACACTGTCTAACAAAACGGAGGTCAATAAAAGAAACAGTCACAAGTGATGTTAGTAACAGCCTTTGTAAAGTAAACAGTGATGCTGGTATCATTACATCAAAATAAAAGGCAAATCCTGTGATCTGTGTGAATAAAGGTATTAAAGTGAGAATTGGTTTTAGCTGATCCTTCATCTTAAAACAAGAATTTAATCAAAGATAATACCTGAAAGCGTAGTTTTTTTATTTATAGTGATATATAAATGTTAACGTTAATATCTCAGGTCATTCGAACGTGGAAAGAGATTTAAACAATGAAAAAAACTGGATGGATGTCAATATTTAGCTAAATCATATGCAGACTCAAATTGTTTGGAATTGCAATTATTTGCTAAATATTATCCTCACCACGTTGAATATAAAAGTATCATTAGACTAGAAATTAACCAGGAAAAGCCTTCTTTTGGGGTGCTCTTATTTTGTGCATTTTAACACTAATTACAGTTTAGTCCATTACTTTACTACAAAACCTTTTCAGGTTACTAGGAATCATTAAAACCACTGGAGATTTTCCTGCATATATTTTAGTTAGTTTGCAGTCTGAGTTTAATTTATGTGCAGGTTTTCCATCTCTTTCCAGCACTTCAGAAACATTTCAAGTGCTCTCAACTCTAGAACTTACGGCTCTTCATATTTCATCAAAGACACCAGAATTCTTTTCTTTCTGTGAACAAAAACTCACGCTGTTAAAATAAAGTCTGAAATTTAACCATTAACAGTGAGTTTAAACTCCACCGCTCTTCAGATCTGAGCTGCTGTTTTTTACGCCGCTTCCACAGCTCCATATGCTCAGAAACATAGTTCTCCGGTGCTGATTTTAAAAAGCCGTATTATTTTTCCGGTTGTTTCTGTATTCCTGATGGTGTCTCGCTGTAGATGCTTAACTCTGTCAGAGCAGAATCCAGAACTATATAAAACCTCTCAACAACAGTTCCACAGCAATATCTCAGGGTCGGTGACCGGTGTTTTCTTTAAATTGTGCAGACTTCACAATCTGAACTTTGTGAAAAATGCACCGTGTGACATCCCAGCAGAAAAAAATATCTCATTTTGTGCGGCGGAGCTGTGTACTTTATATTGCCAGCTGCATTTCTTTGTTTCATGCTTCACTTTTTCCTTTAATGTTCCCTCACTGTGTGAGTACTTGGATTCTTAATGGCCTCCTTGTGTTACGCTCAGTGGAACAGTCAACAGAAGCATGATCTGGGCCCCGTTTTCATGCATTTGTGCTTTTTTCCCTCCCTCCTCTCTCTGCTTTTCTCTTACGCAAGACACAAAATGTTGCTCAGTCTGCTCCCATGGCACTCCTGGCTTCTTTTCTTGTTCTGTTCTCATGACAGTGACATGGTGAAGTACAAAACAGCGCTGAATCAACATGAATAAAAGAAACACTTCCTGAAGTTGTTGCCACCATATTTAGAATTGAAAGACTTTTTCATCTTGTAAGAGTCAGAGACAGGATTTTTCACCCATAGGACCCATATTGCAGTTACTGCTGCTCTGAAATCTAATTAACAGAAAGTTGCTCAGTCACTGTGACGCATATTACTTTGTGGTAATTGATGGTGATAAATGATGTCATCTTTGTAGATTATTTACTAGAAATGTGGCAGTCAAAGTTCGAGTAAACTGGATCTCGTACTTGAACTCCTCCCTCAGCTGTCTGCATCAGCCCCCGAGCAAAACACTTTAGTCCGACTTTCTCCAGCTAAGCAGGAGAAAATGGTAAAAGAAAAAGCTTTGAAGTGTCACCTTGTGCAGATATCAGTGTTGTTACTGAAACAGAAAGGCTCAGAAATTCTTTCCTGGAAATAAAATCTTTTTAGAAGTATCCTGACAGAGAGACGGGGGGAGGAAAAGCAGCGGCGACTCTACTCTACTGATGGTAGGAGACCGGGGTCGTCGGGTTGACTTTGACCTCCCTGAATGGCCTCAGGTGTAGAGCAGTGATGAGAGTGTTCTGGTGTGGAGAAGCCGATTTACAAGCAGCCGCTCTGTTCTTGCCTGGCCTCGATTGAGTTGGATCCGCGCGGTTAACCAGCGCAGTAAATCCAAGGCTAGATCTGTTGTGCTGGGTTACTGTCACATAATGTCAGGCTGTAAACGTCAGTCTTTATATGCGAACTCACTCATGGACATGTAGAGCTTTTCCATTTCTAATGAATCCATCATCCATCCATCCACTCTAGTGTGAATTAACTCTGTTCTGTATCATCTCTTAAGCTTGGTTTATACTTGACGCATTCACTTTCCGCTTGGTGATGCGGCTCGCGGATGGAACGCGCTTCACAACTTGCAGCGTTTATGGTTCATGCGGCTTGTCTCTGCGGTGAGCCAATATTCTCCCAAACTGAACGGGGCAGCATGGAGCTCTACGGCATGCATCAACACTACACCATAGTAGAAGTAGAAATTACTGTTGTTTACAACATGGCATTCCAGCATTTTTAACAGTGTCCTCGTCTTTTCCGACAGTGCAAGCTATTTCTCTTATTAACAACATGTTGATCACGGTGATCTCTGAGAGCTGAACCATACAAATGTCTATATTTACGAACCTCTGCCATACTAGTTCTTACCAGTCCGCCATATTTTTCCATGTCCGACCGTCCGCGTGGTTAGAAAATTTCCTAGGTGCGCGGTGCGGAAATTTTGGGCTGTGCGGAGGCGCGGTGGAGGGGCGTGGTTGTTAAAATGTTGCAATTTTACCGCGGAGCCGTGCGGACCTCACGGACGCGTCAAGCATAAGCCAACCTTTGCCTCCTGTTTGTTTTTTTTGTTTTTTTGTAGACTCTGATCCTCATGAGTCTCAACTACCTGTGCTCCCAGGTTTTGAATTTAATGTCCACTTAGGTTCAGTTAACAGAGCAAGATAATCATACAGATTTTTGACCAGATTCTCCCTATCCGACAGTCCTAAGGAAACACCCAGTTGCCCAGAGATTATCTTCTAAGATAATCCTGCCGTGTGTGGTGTGTTGAGTGCTCAGATATACACGGAAAGACTGCAGGACCACTTCCATCACAGACTGGGGATCCTAAACATGATGAATTTTCTTGTCCTCATATTGTAGCATATGTGGTGCACCCAGAGGAAAAAAGAATGCAGCCTGTTGAAAGTGGCTTTTCAGCCAATCAGAAGTGACGAGATGAAAGTACACAGCTGTACAAAGCTTCTCCTTCCTCTGCCGCCATGTTTGTCTCCTCTGAAATCTAGTTTAAGCTTGAAATGTTTTGGGAGAGTTCCCATCTGATCTGGGAATGTTTGTGAGAGAAATCACTTTGTGTGGTATGTGTCTTTTTATTATTTGTCTTTACTTTTTGTTTTTTTACAATAACGTCCATCCTGTCTTTGTAGAACTCAAGCAAGTGCGACTGCATCCAGTCATTAACTTGTTCCAACACTGACAGAGTGAGTCTAGGAGACCTCAGTCACGAGGTGATAGAGCTAGGTACATCTGGGTGTCGTCTGCATAACTAGGATAGGAAATGTTGTAATTGTGTATGACCTGATCCAGGGGGAGCATGTAGAGTTTGAAGAGCCGTGGTCCAAAATTTGAACCTTGGGAGACCCACATGGCGATACCTGTTATTTCCATGATTTTTCATGGCCATGTGTTAGTTCGCTCATGTTTTGGAAAACGTCCAATACAAAATATTTCCTTGTGAATCAAGCCTCAATCACACTGATTGTGGCGCAAATGAGGTCCGCTTTCCGTACGGCTTCCACATGGACCAAAAGTCTTTGAAACCAATCAAAGTGTTCTCACCGGGTGCAGAGCAGTATGGATCTGGGTCCGGAGCTCCAGAAAGTTTCTGCAGAGTGGATTTTCCGTATGAGGATTGTCATGAAATTCAAGAAATCACATGATCCAGACAGGAAGTAAGGTGTCATCTTGTTTATAAAAAGCTGAGCTCTCATCCACATGCCTGATTACACCCACCTGGATCCTTCACATCCACTCCCCTTCACACATGACATCACTGCCACTGAGCAGATGAGCATTAACAACAATCTTTTCACCTAAACCCATTGCAACACCAGATTGGAGCAAAGTCCAACCCATTTCTAGGGAACTGTTACCAGACTCATGCTGTGCATCAAGGGACTGACAACTATTTCTAGCCAGTATTGCTCAATTAACCAGTAAAGTTCATTATTGTTTCCCTATAGCCAGTTTCAGTTACTTCCGAATGGACCATCAAGACCTGATCACTAGCTAATCTGTGTCTCTATAGAGCTATCCGCTGCACATCAACTCAGTAGTTTAACACATCAAGATACTTTAAGGGTATCACTGGAAAAACACTCCAACACACACTAAGCAAATTAAAAACCAAGCAATCTCTTCCATTTATGTGCACTTCTGATCTGAATTTAACGCTAAGAGACTCAAATGAACCGTTACTGTTACTGAGCAGCTTTACGGGAAGATTGTTTCATTATGTTTGGAGGTTAAACATGTGATAGGTAAGTATTTTTGCATTGGCACTTTGCTTTTTTCATGTCACCTCTGAACTAGCCTTACCTGTAAACCCCGTACACAGCGTTGTTGACCCTCGTTTCATTTTAAATTTGAAAACTTTTTTATGTTTGTTTGAAAGGTTTGAAAGTTTGAAAATATTAGAAAGAGAAAAGTGCTTTGAAAACGATGAGAGTGGTAGTAGGCTCCTGGATCTCTTCTCAGTTTTGTTTCCTTGAATCTGAGTGAAAATTTGCACATTTTTCCAGTTGTTTTCAAATAGCCACTGACTGATGCAGTCAAGTTGAATATTAGCTGAAATGTATAAAATAAGCCCAAAGTTTTCATAAGACGTCATCAAAGAGAGAAGATTTTAAACTGCTCCTTATCCTTTTCTGGAAGGAGCTTATAGTTACCACACACGCGCACACAGTTAGTATTGTAGTGCTAACGAAGGGCTGTTTTGGCTGCATGCTTGATTTGTTCCTGCTCAGACAGACCTATTGTAACTGCCGAATTATCTTATCGCATTCTGTAGGAGATGCTAATCAATCATTTTAATAAAATTTGCAAGGTTCAAGCAGGGAAACATTTAAACCAGCAGAAATCCAGCACTCGCGATGCTAGCACAACCATGCTAATGCTACAACAGGCTAAAACACTAGTGTGATGTAGCGTAAAGTTGAGCGCTACGTTAATCACTTAGCTACAATACACCAAAGACAAATCTATTTTTGTTCATTTATTAAATGCAGGTCAATTTAGGTTTCAAGCTAGGTTACTGTGCTCAAAAACATGAATACATATGTGCCTCATTGGGTGCTGGAGAGCATACCATTGCTGCCCGACTGGATGGGTCCCTCACTCTCCAAACCCAACTGGACCACAGAGTGTGGCCTAGTGAACTAAACCAAACTCTTGCTTCACAAAGTTTGGTCTAGCTCACTAGGCATCACTCTGTGGTAAATGGAGACCTATCCAAGATGGCAGCCAGCATCTATAGCAGCTCCAATAGGCAGCGCCAGTCCATGGGACGTCTACGTATATGATGTCTGTAGTGTCAGTACGTCACCTCGCAGTGCATGCTGGGAACTGGAGTGTATTCTCATTGGTTGACAGCTCCCGCTTGTGCACACACAATTCTATTGGTCAACGCTCTAAGCTCGTGAAGGGGGAGGGACTTAATGAAAATATGAAAGATTATTTACTTTGTAACATAGAACAGGGTCAGAATTAAAAACATTTTAAGGTAAGCTGAAGTTTTTAACAACACACTCAAACTTAAAATGATGTCATTTAAACCAAATAAAAAAATTTGCAGCAAACATTTTACAAGCTTGAGCCTTAAACATTTTAGCACAATGTTGCTTGAATTTTTTCACAAAAATATCAAGACTTACAGCACAACATCACCATGGACCAGACTCTTAAAAATAACTCTGTAAACCAGGCTCAAAGTCACCAGACAAAAATAATAAGTGTCACCGTTGCAACTTAAGCCCAAAACTCAACACTGGACAGCTGCACGAGGTGTAGCCAGAAGCTGAAAGGTGATCGTGGTGCAGCAGAAGGGCAGGTGGAATAAAGTGTCATGGGATAAGAGCTGGGGGGGTGATAATAAGGAATCCCTGTGACTGCCTCACAGTGATGGGCTTACCTTCCCATGAATATTTCAGACGGCAGCGAGGTGTGTTATTACAGCTCAGTGGGAGCACTCTCAACATGGGGTGAGACATGTGCCGTCACAAGACAGCGCCAAGCACAAAAACACACAAACAATGCTTTTTTTTTTCTCCTGCATTCAGGAAGAACACATTTCAAATTGTTCAACCGTGCTGAATGGCAGAGCGGCAAAATGTTTTCATCAACAAACTAGAAACCAAATCTTCCACTGACACGCTTTCCGTGAATCAATGCATCAGCCAATCTACGAGTACAGAAAGGTTTACATACAATCGGAAAGCAAGCTGCGCCGGAGAGTGTCAAAGAAATAAATGCACATCATTATTCTTGGACTTGATACAGTCCCTCATGCCAAGAGGACGATTAAATAAGCATTCTATTTACACGGACTCGCTACCCAGGGGTCTTCAAACTAGTTCAGTAAAGCTGCTTCACTCAGCTAGCCAACAACCTCCAGCCTCTGGCCATTCTCATATACTCCTTATTTTTCCACCAGCCTCTGCCTCTCAAGCAACCAGCTCTTTCACAAAGTAGTCTCTGGAGGTGAGACTGTCATTGGAAAATGCATTTTTGTCAGCTCTCTGGAGAAACACATTTTATCACATCATATTTAAGACCGACGACAGAGAAAATATAGTGGGACTTGAGTTCATGTAAAGCAGCTAAATTAACTGTACTGCAAAGGTGTTAAAGGTGCATTCCACAATTACCATGTGTTTCATTAATGCACCTCCAGGGCTGCACATCTCCCCTCAAAAGGACTGAACCAAGAAAAAGAAAATTCCAGTCCAATCATGCATTAAGCCTTCAGAAATAATCATGTGTTAACTCAAAAATATAAGCAAGCAGTTTCTGCTTATATTGGAAATCCAAAGGTTTCTGGGTTCCCCAGTGTTTCAAGATCATAACAGCGCCCCTGGCTAAAGCACATCTCAATGTGTGGGACTGAGAGCTGCATTTTAAATCCAGCCGTGGACAGCAGAAATGCACTTCATCAGTGCTATTTTGGCAGCAATGTAATGTTGTCTTCTTCCTAACACACAACTTTATCAGCAATAGTATATTCAGGATTCACCTGACCCACTCATAAAGGCCAGATTTAATCAATCAATCAACTTTATTTATATAGCACTTGCATGCAACTCAAAGTGCTCAGTACTGTCCATTTGTTTTAAACATAATAATTTAAGATGATTTGCAGTTTAAAGGTGTGACTGACTGATTATAATCAGAAATCGTTTTTTCAGTCACTGAGTTTTCATGCAGGCTGAACATGAAAATAGTCTCCTACGCCTACCTCCTGCATTAGCATCTGATGAAAAATAGATGGTGAAACTCGAGGATTAGAAAATTCCGACAGATCTGCGTCACACTGTCACTTAACATTCATAGACTCACCCTACACACTAATAATAATCTCATATGAGGTACTATTTACCTTTTTATCAAAATATCTCTTTATTTTGTAGAATTTTTTTATTTTAGTATTTTCTAAATCCAGGACAGATGTTGTCTTTAGAACAAAAATGTTCTAAAGTAAAAGAGGAAAAGGGTGTATAATAATAAATTAATGTAAAGGAGAAGGGATTTTGTAAAAATTAAAAAACATTAAAAGGTACAAACAATTATTAAATCACCTACTCTTTGAACAGCTTCAGTTGGCAGAAATGGAGATCAGTTCTACCCAGATTGACAAGCTTACCTGTGGATCTCTGCACGCTCTATGAAAACAAAATAAAACAAATCACATCTCAGCCTCTAAGCTGTGACTTGAGCAGGAGTTTACTTCAAATTCAAAAGCAGTAAAATTAAAACACACATTTTTCAAGAAAGCGCTACTCCTACCTGTGACTTCTGACACCTGAAACAAAAAGCATAGCCCCAAGGAAAGAAACAGTCCGTCTTATGCATTATACATCGGCCAACATGTATTTACCTGTTTGTAACCTTGAGCGTGTTATTAATATTCAGAGCAGCTATGTTTGAACTAACCCACAAATCAACACTTGATCTGATTTATAAAAGTCTCTGAAACTTCATTAAAAGGTGGTTCTGCAGCTTATAGGTGAAAATGAAACTTTTAGGGAAAACAATCAAATCTTTGAAGATAAGTTTAAGTTTAAAACATGTTTATTTTTATTTAAAACTCTCTGAATCGTGTTGTTTTGAAGGCGAATAGATGATGTTGATGGAAAAAACTGCTGAAGTTTCCCAGAAATATTTTATTTCACCTCGCCTTATGATTTATTTGTGTACCAAAATAAAGCATAAAAAAATAAAAGGTGGGTATTTTATTGCTTTTCTTTAGTTTCAAATTCAAGAGACAGTCAGATGCAACTTTTTTTTTTTTTGATAAAAACAAAATAAAATTCCCACCTGGCGCTTTGCAGCCCACATGAACACCTTCATGTTCTGGTGCAGCTGATGTAAAAGGAAGTTAAATATATTTAATTTTTTTTATATATTTGTCTGTTATTGGAGTATTGAACACAAGGAGAAACTCCCCAGTCAGTCCAAACATGTAAATGATAATTCCTCTAACAAAAAAAGGAAAGAAAGAACTAGATGGCTAACGTTCCTCTGCTTTGGTGCGTTATTCTTTGGGGTGGTCTGTTATACATGCATATAAATCATTTAATAAGCAAACTGATGTTGCTGCAGGAACTATTTGTATTCTTATTGATGTTACAGACATATTTATGTCTCTCTGGAAAAGCCCAAACTCAATATTGTACCAAGCCAATTTAATTATTCACTGCATATCAGGGAAAAGCAAAATGACAGAGAATTTCTGCGAGTGCAACAGAAGTGAGGTAAAAGTTAATGAAGCCCGGCTGTCTGGGAGAAATACGGTGGTTGGGCTGATTCCGTTGGTGTTGCTTTTGAATTAACACGGTGGGCTCGGTGTCATGCTGACAGGTGCAGAACATATTGGTTTTGAGTCTGAGGAGGGAGCCTCGAATGCAGCCTCTGTCTCTGCCAGCGTGAATAGCACCTGTAAAATAGCAAAACAGGTGCACAATAAACCTGCATGAAACGCTCCTCGCTGAGCAAATGTTTACACCTGCCAGAAAGAAATTTTGGTCGAGCAGCAGGATAACCTAAACTAGACACACTGAAAGTGTGTGTGTGTGTGTGTGTGTGTGTGTGTGTGTGTGTGTGTGTGTGTGTGTGTGTGTGTGTGTGTGTGTGTGTGTGTGTGTGTGTGTGTGTGTGTGTGTGACCTTGTCTTTTTTGTAAAAAGCAGTTTGCTAGAGCAAATTCTGTTTATAAACACAAAGTATCTATTGTAAAAAGTACGTAGTGTCACATCAAAAGGTGTTACGAGGGAGAATCCACTTTTTACTTATTTTTTAAATATGATCAGTCACCAAGCTTCACATGCAGGCTGTTTGCCTGTTTTCTGCATTAGCTGTTGATAGAAAATAGACGGGGAAATGCTTGGGCCAAAAAAAAAAAAAACGGACAGATCTGTGTCACAGTTAAAATTAGCGTTTTCATCCATCTTCACTCGTGAAAGGGAAGGCTGTTGTTGATTTGGTGTCCAGGAATCAGCAAAGAACGTCTCAGCTAGTAGAAGCTAACTTTTAGCATTAGCAACTCCACCACACAGCAGAACTCCTTCAGGCTTGTGTCATTTGAGTAGAATGTTGCAAATAAAACGGAGGCAGAGTGGCATTGCTGTTAGTCAATCAGAGATCAGATGTCTGAATATCATGAATAATAAATATTTTGACTCCAAATCCTGCAGTTTTCTGTCCCCATCTCCTCTAACTGCATTTTATTTCCTGAAATAGGAGTGTCAGAGCCTTTTTACTCCACAGATATTGACCCACAAGCAGTGTTTGTGCACTCAGGGCACACTGATGGGGGGAGTTGGGTACAAGGCTGTACAAAAGACCACAGCAAATGAGTTGAAATAAATGCTATGTGGGTCTCTTCTGCCTCTATAACACCTCAGGCATGAATAAAACTCATCCATCCATTTGGTTTAAGCAATAATGTATCTAAAAAAAGTTGTTTCAAAAAGTCCCAGTTTGTGATGTCACAAACGGTGAAAGGAGAAAAGAACCACCTTTCACATGCTAGATAGAACTGCTGCTGAAGGAGCAGTGGCTCTTTTCTGAGCCCCTCCCAGATAACGGAGCTCCTCGGCTAAAAGCAGCCTAACCAGGGGATGGGTGGGCGTGGCCAGCTCCATCTTGTGTTCTTAAAGTAACAGAGCTCTGAAATTGCTCATTGTGGTGTGACTTAGTGCAGAGATTCAAAAACATGTTTTAGAAAAAAAAAAGTCATAACATGTCCTTTTTAAGATATAGCAATGAGAAAATTTAGGAACTGCTTTTAAGGTTTCATTCTGCACGCCAATATCTTGAAAGTTGGAATAAAAAGACTGCAAGATAGCAGACCTCCAGTCACATCTCTCCATTTTCATCCCAAGTTCTTCTTTGCAAAACTTGATTTCATTTAAACATCTTTGCAAAACAACTTTTATCCAGTGTGTTCCAACAACCATGTCATGTTCACCCGTTTCTTATCAAACCAAATTAAAGACTTTGTTTTGTTCTTGGTGCCATTTAGTAAAACTGAGATCTTTGGGTATTGACAACAAGCAGAGGCAGTCGGAGTCACTGAAAACTCTCAGAAATGTAAAATAAAAATGGGAAGGAGGGAACAAAACAACTACCTGAGGACTTGTTTCCCAGCTCCCATCCACCACAATATAAAACCAACATATCTTTACTGTTTGGAGATATATGCTACTACATGTATAAAGCTTCAGTTTCACGTGCAGTTGATACTCAGAGTGCTCCAGGAAATATTGTGAAAAATGAACTTTGTGAGTCACTCTCATCAGGATTCTGATGCATTTGTTTGCAGTAAGATGGCACCATCTGGCCTTTTTTCTAAAGATTTATACAATTCTGCACAAACCTAAGACATGAAACTGAGTATGAAATGAGGAATGTGCAAAATGTTTGCAAGTAACTACACTATCTACCCTTTGAGTCTGGTTCTGCTGGAGGTCTCTTCGTGTTGAATGAATTTTCTTCCCACTGTTACCGTGTGCTTTCTCAGCATGGAGGATAATGCAATTAGCTGGTTTCTGCAGACAGAGCATCTTTGAACATTATAATCTAATGACTGATTTTGTTACATTTAAATTGAATGAACCTTATTGGGGACTTAAAGGGGTTTTTTGTGAAGTGGTGCTGTAGGAAAAAAAATGCATAAAGTTGCCAAATTGGGATTGTTTAAATTCCTAAATGCTCTCAAAATAATCAGAAGGGATGGAAGACGTCTCCCAATACTTTAATAACTTTATTAATACCAATCAAAAAGCAGTTGTATTGATTTTTCACATTCTGAGGTGGACAAATAAAAATTTGACCTTTCCATCAAAAGATGTAAGAAGCATCCAACCTAGAGACTTCTACGGCTCATTTAATCAGGCCGACGAGCAGGCAGGTCGCCGCCACGCGGAAGCATTGAAGCTGCAAATGTCAGAATAACAAAAATCTCCCTTTGAGTTCTTGTCTTGACAACAGATCTGCCTCCCAGTGAGGAAACGCTGATGAGCCACGGTGCTGATTGAGGATGAATGAACTAAACAAAAGCTGTTGAAGTAAACAGCATCATGTTTAGATATCTGAAGTCTCATCCTGTTTGGTGCCTGCGGTTCATAGAGCACCGCCTGTGTGGAATGGCTGGGCTCTCCTTAGGTGTTGCCAAGGGAGCTGCAGAGGATATGGTTGAATAATCTGAAATAGCTGTGTGGAGGACTTTATACCAGCTCCAGGCAAAGTCTGAGGTGTGCTAATGCCTAAAAAAATGTGTATTCTTGCAGACGTAATAATGAAAAAAGCAGCTTCTTCATCATTTAAACAGAGGAAACACGTATATACTTCAACACCTTAATTTGCCCTTTTAATTCATGTTCTTTTTCATCCTTCAGCCAGAGTGGGTTGAATACAAAAAGGTTAAAAATGTTCACTTTTCACTAAATTCATCCTGAATCCCTCTGGAATTTTAATGACCAGTATGCCGAGTTTCAACCCAACTCCCTTCTCACGTATTTCTTTTACATATATATATATATATATATATATATATATATATATATATATATAATCCAAGTAAGATTTTTCTTTACAAGCTTGTCTCGTGTAAAAAATTGATCAAATTTGCAAAAACACATCACATCTGTTTGTGTGTTGAACTGCTTTCATGGACTTAAAAAAAGAAAGAAACATCCCAGCTCCCCAAGGGGAGAGTTGAATGACCTGCCAAATCTAATTTCTTTGTGTGTGTATTTACCAAAGCAGCTGTAGCGGGGGGGGGGGGGGGGGGGGGGGATGCATCGTGTCAGCGGCTGGAAGTTCTCTTCGTTATGAGAATTCAGTGACCCATTATGTGGTGGAGCGGCGCAGAGCAGAGCAGGAAAAGTACAAATCATAAATATCACCTGATGGAACTTGGAATATTTGACTTTCTGTTCCAATAGTGTGGACACAAAAAACGTTATCCTGCAAAATACAAATCAAAATAACTCTAAAAATTCATGCAGTGAAGTAAAATAATCCTTAGGTTTAAACATGACTGTCCTGCAATCTGTCATGGACTGAGTCTGAGTGCAGAGGCTGCTGAGACACTGAGGACAGTCTGATTTCCGTCCTTCCCACAATGAGACCCATCACTCAGTAACTGTCGCACAGCCCCATGGATCATATTTACACCCAGACAGCAAATTGGGGCTCCAGGGACAAGCACAGGAAGTGGAGGTCACTTGACCAAACACGGCCCGTGCAGGCCTGTGGGAGGACAGCAGCAGCTATACATCACGCCACGGGCCATCCATCACTCGCGCCCAAGCAGCCACTTTGAGATTTGTAGCAACCTCAAGCTCCTGAAGAGAGGTGCCGGTGTCAGAGCCTCTCAGTATATACCCCTCACAGGAGGGACACTCCGTACACAGGTCATAAACGTCAGTGGGGAAAAAGCCATCACGTTTATTTAACTCAGATTGAAGTGGCCAAAGAAAAAAAAACTGTCTTAAGTGTCATTCTAAGGGTGATTTGTAAAAAATAACTGAGAAAATGTAATTAATCTACATAACAACATCCCATTTAGAAATTATGTTGATATGCAAAAAGGAAGAGTTTATTTCAGGGAATGGAACGCTCTGTAGAGGGACTTGTGTATTTCTAACTGAGCGACCAGAACGTGCAACCTTAGGAATGGAATGCATCCCTCGTTAACACGCCTGCACCTTTTCTTCTCTTTCTGGTGAAAATACCTGCAGTGAAACAGGGCTACTGGTATTTAATATCTGTAATGTAACAGGATGAAGGATATGAAATAGTCATTGTCTTGTCACATTGTTTCCTGAGTATTTGCCCTTTACTTCATGCTGTGGCTTTGTTTCTTGTGGATCCTAAGCCTCAAAGCTGGGGTGCATAGTTTAGACTGTTTTGAGTGACTTAAAAATGCTTAAATGTGACTATCTGACCCTGTTCTATGACATGAAGTAGGTAACATTTCAAAATTCAAATTTCCCCTAAATCCCTCCCATGGCCTCACCTGCACAACAAATCATTATGCGAGCTAAGACCATTGACCAATAGAGTTGCGAATCAAAAGAGCTGTCAATCAACAAGAATGATGCAATTTCCCAGCATGCACTACAGGGTGATGATGCATTGACACAGTCAGCTCAGCGCACTAACCTAGCTTGATTGATAACTCCACCTGCATTGAATTAATGTCTGGACAGGGCTGCCAACTTTTGAACATTTAACTCATTCACTGGCATTGACTACTAAAGTCATCATTTGCATGTTTTTACTGTGCGGGCGTCGGACGAGCCCCCGCACCGTGAGAACAAGCATCTTAGCTCTAAAGCCGATCTTCATTCGCGTACGTCACACGTCACGTGATCAGGACGTAGAATATCCATGTGTTAGGAGATCGTTTTGGGCCGTTCCTGTAAAAATAAGTGAGGAGCGAACCGGAAAAGCTTCTGCCGATCACAATTCGACAACGGATTATGAAAGAACGGATAACGGTCGAAGCACGCGGATTCTTCCTGATGTAAGAGGTGAGTCTCCTCTTTGTTTTGGTTGTTTTGCCGTCGACATCATCCTAGCACGCAACGTTCTGTGACTCTTAAAAAACAGTAAAAATGGTGAGAAACGCTAGCAGCGAATGGTTAAATGCATGGGGAGGGGGGGTGCGTAAACTGTCAGGGTGGGGGGTTTATCAATCAGCGTGAGATGCTGGAGGTGTGGCGTGAGAGCGTGTGAAGAGGGTCAAATGCGTGAGAGTTGGCAGCCCTGTGTGGAAGAGAAGGGAGGGGAACGAAAAGGGATTTATATATATATATATATATTTATATTATAACGGTTAGCTTCTACTAGCTGAGACGTTCTCTGCTGTTTCCTGGACGCTAAACCAACAGCAATCTTCCCCGTCGTGAGTCAAGATGGGTGAGTCCATGACTGTTAAGTGACAGTGTGATGTAGATCTGTCAGGCTTTTCTGAACATCTATTTTCTTTCAGAAGCTAATGCAGGAGATAGGTGTAGGAGACTATTTTCATGTTCAGCCTGCATGAAAATTTCAGAGTGACCCATTAGAGTCAGAAAAAAACATTAAAAAGTGTTTTTTCAGCGTTCCACACCTCTAAGTTCAGGATTTCCTCCTCTGCAGCACTTTCTGTCATGTCAGTTCTTTTGTCAGCTCAACTCTGCAGTTTTTGGGTTCATGCTGTTCATGTCCCTCCCACACTGTTGCACACAATCAGATGTGTTTGCGGAAAGAACAGGAAGAAAAATCACCACAACCAGAACATTTTTTAAATCTTACAAATAAAAAATATCACACTACATGAACAAACTTTTGTTTTGTCGCTTCGTAGATTAAATAAAAAATAGTTGGATTTATGTTTCTATACAAGTTTTTTTTTTCATCCTGACTTGGTATTTCAGTTAAAGGAAAACTTCATGGGATTGGTCGAGTTTATTGTTTGAGGCTGCTGAAAAGCCACAGTTATGAAAGTTATTTGTGTTTATGTGAAATTCTCCTTTTAACGTGTTATCAGGGTGTCGTGGTAATACCAGCCAACCTGGCTCAGTCTTTTCTTCTAAACACACCTCTCACCTTGACCCAGAGCTGCTTGAACACATTAAAGCCTTACATACAAGAGTCTGAACGCCTGAAGCATTCAATCAGAGTTTTTCAGCATTTCTGGAATCTTTTATTTTCCTGAAAAATGCTGCAAGCAATTTCTTGATAGTTCCAGGTATGGAAAGAAAAAAAAAGCCAAAATTGCTCCATCGCAACCAATTTCCTTGAATGGTTAGTTTTAAGTTAAATCTATTGGAAGATTTGGAATTACAGTCCTCGGGAAAACACATATACGGAAACTGCTTCGGACGTTTGCAAAGATTTGGAGATTTATAGTCACGTTTCTAACGGCTTTAGAAAACGGCCTCTTCATCCTTGAAAAGCATGCGTGAAAGCCCGCCTCTGATTGAAAATTCTGTATTGTTTTGCGGGGGGAAACAGAAGATAGGACGACAGCTCTAAATTACATGTCTCTGTATATTTTTGCCTGGCAGGAAGAAGTGAAATAAAATGCATATGCCCTTGTACTGCAGGTGGACAGGTGGTGGAGATTAATTTACGCCCCTGGAATAGGAAAGCTGCGCGCGTACACTGTAGAGCAAAGGCTTGGCTCGAGCAGCGGTCTGGAGAAGACAGGGAAGAGAGAGCAGAAAACACAGAAGCACTTCTGTCTGCAATGCCCTCCAACGAGAACAGCAAAAAAAAAGGTGAAGGTGAGGAAATATTATACATAAATGGATTCACCTGAACTTGCCAGCGAAGGCCGTTTTTATGCTTGCAAAGGTCTCGGGAAGAAAATAGAGTTTGCACGCCAATATAAGGTTTCTTAACAGCATCACCCCCGGTGCTGAAGCTGAATAATTCAGACCTTATTAGTCCACCGTTTGTCTGGACATAAAGTCTCCTAGCAACATTGCAGGACTTTGTGATAAGGTGGGTGATGTGTCACAGAGAGCAAAGAGTTCTCCTGTTCAAAGAGCATAAAATCCTCATTTCAGCTTGTCTGTGTGTCATTCTTTAAGGTTTCTGTAAACTGCAACCTTAAATGTGTGCTTCTGTATTAGTAATTACAGTGCTGTGACCTCTTAGGCACACATTTCATTTCCAGATTAAGATGATCTGAGTAAATATGAGAACTTTTTCCAGTTTACTAGTGGAAAACATATCCAAACCGACGAGGCTCAATGGGAAAAGGTGATTGATTGGAGTCATGAGTCTCTGTAGAGGGATTTTGTTTCTCACTTCTCTATAAAATTGCTTGAGTTCAGACAAATTGGAGTGTTTTCCAGCACAGATGGCCTTTTTTAGGTCAAAGATCAGGCTCTCTCCATCAGGATTTAGAAGAATTCCCGATTCCATCATTCGTAGCAAGTGGTCGTAACGCCTTGAGCAGGCGATGCAGGGTGCCTCTGACAACCAAAAACATATATAAGAAGCCATTTGTTCCTAGTGCTGTAATGATCCTTAAACCAACGTAAATGATGAAACGATCCAACCAGTGTCACATGAGTGTGTGTATGCATACATTTTTTTTTTGTTTTGTTTTGATTTTATGAGCTGAAGGAACATTTCCACTATGGTGGACAATAAAGTTTGATTCTATTCTAAAGCAGCAGAGCGGCCCAGACATCACACTACCACCACCGTGTTTAATTATTCTAGTTTTACAGCAGATGTAACGGGATACACACCTTCCAAAATGTTCCACTTCAATTCGGTTCAGTTCAGTTTATTTATTTTGCGCCAATTAAGTAAACATTCCAATTTAACCTACTCATCAGTGCATTGAGTTCTGTTCATTGCTCCAGTTAGTAAAAAGTTTCATATATGAGGAAATCCATCAGATTGCATCGAGTCACTGACTTGTGTCAGCGACTTTACAACAATCCTCACACAATGACAGGTGGAACAGGAAGTAACCTCCCGCCGAACCTTGTTCATTATGAGCAGCCATTTGTTACGACCGATTGGGGATTGGAGAACACACACACACACACACACACACACACACACACACACACACACACACACACACACACACACACACCTATACCATACATTGCATTTTCCTAGTAGAAATTCTATTTATTAACAAAATACACTTTGTCTTTATGTGAGTTAATCTGTAATTAATCCAACAGATAAACTAGTAGTAGCACTTTATATGTAAAAGTTAAAGGTTTATATCAGAAGAAGATACTTTTGTGTCATCTATCCACAGAGCATTTTCCTAAAAGTCATTAGCACATGTTTTGTCTCTTGCAAAACAACTTCTTGTTGTCAGAAAGGTTCTATTGATGGGATTTTGTATTCACGCTCAGGTCGTTATCAGGTCTGTGTGTTGCTAGTGAAACTGAACCCACCTTTTTAAATAATGTGGTTATCCATCCATCCATTCATTTTCATCCGCTTCTCCAGAGTCGGTCGTGGGGGCAGTAGCCTGAGTCGAGAGGTCCAGACTTCCCTCTCCCCAGCCACTTGGGCCAGCTCCTCCGGGGGAATCCCAAGGCATTCCCTGGCCAGGTGAGAGTCATAGTCCCTCCAACGTGTCCTGGGTCTACCTTTAGGTCTCCTTCCAGTTGGATGTGTCCGGAAAAGCTCACCAGGGAGGCGTCCAGGAGGCATCCTGACCAGACGCCCAAGCCATCTCAACTGACTCCTCATAATGTGGTTAATCAATCATTATTAAAAACACACCTCCTCCGCTTGGCGTTTCCAGAACATGTTTGATTTTGGCCCTGTTTTATGTTGAATTTATTTCACAGTTTTCATTGGTTCACTCTAACCATTGTTTTACACATTTGTCCTGTACCAGAATGTTGCACCTATTTTGTAATTTGTATTTTGTAATTTGAATTGCTTTTATTTTTGATTTATTCAATATATTTACCTTCAACTGAACCATGTTCAGCGCTTTGGGCTTCCTGACAGGGTTGCAGAAGGTGCTTTATAAATAAAGCTTTGATTAATTGATTGAATGATTGATAATTAATCCATGTTTCAACAAAGGAGTCGTTCATTTTTTTCCCCACAGAGGCAGGTTGGTTTAGCTAAGGTTTTTTTTATTTTGAAAATTGTTTCCTGATCAGAAACATTTAGAGGGAGTTAAATAAAAATGTATATCCTGTTTTCATTACTTAACAAACCTTTAAAAGGCAAATTTCCATGACTACTTCTCCCTCTAAAGCAAAAGGACAATAAAACTAAAACCACACATTGGCAAAGACAGTTATGAACATGCCAAATTAACATCATGGATGCCTAAAACATGTAAAATTCACTAATGAATAGTCAGGTCATCCTGCATGATCATATTTTATATCATAAGCTGCTTGTTCACACACTGTAGCTCAGAGAGAGATTGTAAATATCAGGGGCTTGTCACTCAAACTTGTTCCCAAACGGGCAGCGAGAGACAGAGAGCCTGCTAAAAGGGAAGGCCAGATGACAGGATACACATTAATATCCTGTCTGACTCACTCAGTGTCGGCCTGTCAATCTCCGCACACTTTTTAATACCACTCCATGAAATTTCACATTTCTATTCAGCTCCTGATTAACTCCATGAAACGCCCTCACTGTAAGGTGTTCATTTTGCTTTTCATCAAATAACTGCTTTAGGTACTTCAGGTGGGGATTATTGTTTAAAAGTAAACTTACAATCATCGAGTCAAACTAGGAAATGAACCAAGATTCAGAATCAGGAATCAAGCAGAGGTCTTACAAAAGGTCAAATACACTCAAGCAATTTAAAGGAGACTTTTTATGTAAAACTCACTTTTTGCACACGTTTGTGCTTCCATGTGGGTCTGTACTCCCTGTAAACACTCCAAAAATGAAATAAAAAAAGTTCAGTTTGCTTTCTGCTTGGTTCTGGGAATATGTGCCTAAAACAGACTGTTTTAAAAAGTCCCTGTTTGTGACATCACAAATGGGAAATTAGAATAAAACCATGGCATGCACAGGATAGCTGCAGCTGGAGGAGAAACGCCTCTCCTCAGAGCCCCTCCCAAAAACACTTCTCAGCTCATTGACCCTTTGCAGTTGATGTCACGCCACTCATGTGACCGCCCCCTTCGCCATGATGGAAAGCAAAAAGACCGTTTACACCCGTTGAAACTCCAGTGAAGCTAGTCAAAACAAGCCAGTTTGTAGCCCTTTATCACTTTTATTTAGCTGATTTGACAGTAAAATGGTTTTAGCTTGCTGGCTGCACTAAGAGACAAGGACGTAAACTCAACTCATTTATTTTTATAACTTTGATGGAGACTGAGGACGGAGATGAACTGCAGCGATCAATCAAGTGGACTAGCAGCCCTCAGGTTTGCAGCGAACATGTTTTTACCGGGTAAGATTAACGTTCATTTATTTCACGAGGAAGACAGGGACAGGGGTAAATGTGATGTGTTTATTTATACTAGTTATTGACAATCCTGATGGATGGGTATTTCACCACGGAGGCTGCACGCCGTCCACTGTAGTGTAAAGCGAGATAATTATTAACAATATTAAAGCTCCGATATATGATTGCGTGTGTTAAAATCACGTTATTTATTTATATGAGCGTCGCCGTTCAGAGATCTTCTCATTTCGGTGTGAGCGCAGCAGCTGAACCCGGTAACATCACCAGCAACAGAAGCTGGCAGGGATCTGGACTTTTTAACAAACAGCTTTGGTGTAAAGTGAAACGCTGTTTATAACATAAAATTAGAAATCCAGCGGGGTGAATTTAGGCAAAGTCAGCAACATGTTTACATCGGTGAACAGCTGCAGAGAGAACGTAAGCTAACGTTGGTAAGCTAGTTAACATACCGCTAGATGCGCTACTTCTTCTGATAACTGAACTGGGCATGAACTAGTTGAAGGAATGCTGGAAGAGTTTTGTTTTTGTTTTGATCGCAAAAACAATTTCAGGCTCAACTTTTCCCTTTGTTTAGTAATCGTGCCGCTCACTGTTTACATGCTTTTGCCGTCCAGCATGGTGGACCCACGTGATTAGGTGACGTCGGTGCAAAGGGTCAATAGCTGTTCGAGCAAGGGATGGGTGGTTGTGGCCAGCTTCTTCTTGTTTTCTCAAAGGGCCAGCGCCCTACACGGCTCAGTCCAGAAGGTACTGAAACTGTCCAGAACAAAACTACTGAAATAGCTTTGTGTGTGAGGGATTTAGTGCAAAGAACTTCATAAATATGTTTTGTATCAACCATTGAACTATTATAAAAAAGTTATAACATGTCCACTTTAAAAGAAAAATATATCCTGATTTATGCCAATCATATAACCTTTATGTTTGCTGAAATAATGAAAAAGCTGGAAATCCTTGAAGAGATTTTAATCACCTGCTGCCTTTCAGACCTGATTTTCATAATTAATAAAACTTGATTAGAGACTTTAAATGTTGAGGATTTTGCCAAGAAAACAAACACATTCCAGCCACCAGTACTCTGATGTTTCAATAAAAATTTGTTATGGATTATGTAAAGTCTACCTTGGGTTATTATGTGTCCATATGGGTCATGTGCTCAGATCTTGCATACATCTCAACAGATGTCTTTTCTCTCATAAGTCAAAAGCCACAATCTGTGTCCAGAGTCAAATGGCCACTAGGCTTTTGTGTACGTTTAAATAAATTCCACTTTGAAGAGTGATTCGTCTCAGAGAGAATGACGCAGAGCTGTATCCAGTGGTCTGTATAAAGTGACACCAAACACACCACTGACTTCCATCTGCGGGCTGAATTCTGCTCATAAACTCTTGGGTTATAGCGGGGATGCTCGTGAGTTTGTCGGTAAAGACCGCCAAGCTGTCAAGCTCTGGCACCGACTACAGAACATTTTATCTCTCGGCGCACTGAGTCACGCAATTACATAGTTGAAGAATTTATTTTCTCTTCAAGTCGCCAAAGTGTGAGTGTATTTTTTTCCCTGCTAATGAAAAAATCTCTTCAACTCCTCCAAATCTAAAAGAAACATTAAGGCTTTTAATTTTTAATTAGAAGGAATATCCGTGTGCTGTGTGGGGAAAGTCCAAAAGAGCGTCTGAAATAATTAGTAACGTCCACTTGTGGTATCTTTGGCTCAGCACAACGTGATGGCCGTGAAGTGGAACGGGACAGCTTGGGCGCAGCTCACACAAAACAACAAGGCATCACAGCTAGACGTGGAATATCAAATTTAGGGATCGTTGCAAATTGACCCCAGTAGATGAATTTATTATAGCTGCAGGCAGAGATGGAAAAGGAATATTTAGTTTCTGGCAAAAACGGTTTCTTACTCCCCTCCCATTTACAGTCTGCAGTTTGTGTAGTCCAGAAATGACATCTGCCCTCCCCATCTGTTTCCACTACTTCATACCAGGGACAACAAAGCTGCGTTTCAACAGCAGAGGTGAGGAAACGAGAACTGAGATTTAAGGAGGAAATAAAATCCTCTCATATAGCTGATCTAAGAGAAGCCTTTCAAAATTGGAAATTAAATGTTTTAGTTTAGCGACAAGGATGTGACGCTAATACCCCCCTTAAGATGGATTTGGGTTTCTAATAGAGGCGTAGGCGTTATTCCTGTTATTTTGTTAATTAAAATTCAGTCAGAAAGCAAATCTAGTGCTAATGTTTTATATTTTTAAGTTTCACATTGACTTAGAATAATTTAGATAATAATAAGACACTTTAGGATAATCACTGTAGAATATTACAGAATTAATAATATATATAATTTATTTTACTTGTTCAGGGCATACGTTCAAAAATGACAGCTATGATTTTCTTGCTATGATTTCTCCAACTTTGACTTAAACATTAACAACACATATATCCTTATTTAGCACAACTAGTCAACTGTGTCATGTGACAGTTTCATACAACTACCATCATTAGTTCTAGAGATCCAACTGTAAACATGAGAGCCCGAGCCTCAAGAAGGCAGTATTGTGGTTTTGCAGACATACAAATATTTGGCCTACCACAGACCTGCGCTGATTGGTTGAATGGCACCATAGTGCAAACTGTGACTAGCTTGACTGATGATTGGTTGAGTGAAATCCTGTAATTCTAAGAGTGTATGAAAAGGCACACTGACATAATTTATAATGTGAGTGGCAGTGTCTAAATATATATGTTGTCCCTATAAAGGGTTAACTAATGTAAAACTCTCTTTTTCCATCCTTTTGTGCTGCTATGCGAGTCTCTTCTGCCTCTATAACCAACCCAAACGTGATAAAAATCCAAAATCAGGAATTATATGTCTTAAACAAGCAGTATGTAAAAATCCCCATTTGTGATGCCACAAATGGGGAAATAATACTACTCACGTGTAAGAGCAGCGGCTCTACTATGAGTCCCTGCCAGATATCAGAGCTTTTTAGCTAATAGCAGCCTGAGCAGGGGATTGGTGGATGTGGCCAAATCCAGCATGTTTTTAATGTAACAGAGCCCTAAAAATACTCATTCTGGAAGGTACTTAAAATATCAAGAGTTAAACTGTTGAACGAGCTACATGTGAGAGGACTTTAGTACAAAAGAGCTTTGTAAACATGTTTTCTATTGACCATAGAGCAAATTTAAAAAGTCATAATATGTCCCTTTAAGAAAAAGCAAAGATACATTTCAGGGAGTGATTTCGTTGCTTGAGGCTTAATTCTGCACATCGGGGGTTAGAATTAAATGATACATTTTAACAGACCTCCATCCATCTCTGTCCATTCTCAGCCTCTTAGCCTGTTTACAGTTCCTGTTATGTGCAAACCCCGTATTTCATGTAAACTCTTTTTCTTCAAAAGTTGCAAAACACTCATTATCATGTCTCCTTTGAGAAAATGTTGAATCTTTTTATAACATCTGTTATAATTAAACATCACTATGAAACAAAGCCACAACTGTGGATGATGTTCATGTGATGAGGCTGTAATACAGTCACAGCTGTTGGACACGCTTTTGTAAACACATGCATAAAAGAAAATATTTAAAGAATAAAAATATGTGTAAAATTTTTTTTACAGGTTATGTTAATTACCATTTATCAGTCAAAACCAGCTAACTGATGCACAAAATCAAGTAATGCATTTAAAATGTCTAAATAAGGACTGTCCTTGTTTAGTTTGTATTTTTAGAGAGTGAGTAAATATTTCTATCTCTATTTCCTTAAGAGGATTTTTACATTCCTCAAAAAATGTGCTTTCTTGGATCTTTTATGTCTTCTGCCCTCTGTTGGATAATCAGAGTTGTATCTAAACAGTTCCACTTGAGTATATTTAACTGATTATCAGTGAATGTTGTGGGCTTTATTTTTGCATTTTTTTAGACTGTATATTGTATAAACAAGCATCTAACAGCAGGATAGACATACATATGTGCAACAAATACACCATCTATGCTAACATCAGACATATAATCATTCTGAGGGCTATTTTTAAGTTGCTGTTCTTCAAAGTGCTCTTGTATCTCTGCTTCTTAAAAGGTTGTCGAACTCAAACATGAAAGGAGAAGGTGGGAGCAACACTGATGAAATCATATCACAGAGGAGAGGCGATGGTGAAACAGGTAATGCTCCATCCGTCCCACTGAGAAAAAGAAAGGAGGAACGACCATTTACACTTTCAAATCCCTTCGAAGCAGTGGGCTGCTGCAGAGTGCATCCTGTATGTTCCTTCCCCTTTTGCACACGCTCGCACGCACACACACACACACACACACACACACATGCCAGCAACAGGGGCAGCAACTCTCCTTTGGCAGTCACTAAGCACCGAACAGCTCTGAGCACAGCAGGAGGCTCTGGCCACCTGCATGGTGTGGAGTGGAGATAGAGAGACAAATCCAGCATTGAAACTCTTGATAGACGTTTTCTTTTTCCACACTGAGGATTTCAGCTATTTGTTTTCAAGGTTTAACTCTTGGGTTTTATAGAGGCAAACTAAAATTAATCACAGATTTTTCCTATTGCTGCTTTGAGAGCCAAAATGATCTGCTGTTACAGTATAGGTCCCAGACAGGAGAAGAAAGTGCTGCGTTTCTCCCCAGGCCCTGCAAAGACCTATGCAAAATGTAAACAATGTTTGAGCCTACCTTTGAGCCTTGTAACAAGGGCGCACCACTGCGTAGCATTCATTAGAGTGGAAATGATATGTGCAAACAAAGAGGCGCGCTGGAGCAGCACACTCTGCTGCTTCTTTTCATCTCAGAACTGCAAATGAACGCAGCCTCCTCACCTGGTCCCTGCAGGCTGTGTCCCAGTGCCTCCAATCAGTGCTTTATTGACAGCAGGCTTCGTGCACAAAACTGGGACTGCTAATAGTTGAGGAGGATGCCTGATAAACATGTTACCTCACATTTTGCAGCACGGCCTCCTGCCAAGGTCAGACCAAGGAGACTGCCGTTTTCACTTAGAGGTAGCTTGTGATTAGTTTTATTTTGCTCTTTTATGACTATATCTGTGTGTACATGACAGACCAATCGAAAGCAATTTCCTTTTAATTTAAAGGCTGTTTAAAAGTCCAGCTTTCCTGAAGGAAACTATTTTGTGCAAATGATGAAAACATTATCTCTAATCTGTTAGCACTCAGAGCGAGAGGTGCCCCTGCCTAGAACATTTTCAAAAGGAGGCCAGTGAAAATTTTTGGGTGGCATATAAAATTGGGTTTGTGGGAACTCTGGGGGTGTTAAACCTTTAGCTGTCCATTGCATTGCTCCATTAGCTTCTTTTATAAAACAATGCTGCCAATTGCCACAAAGTTGAGGCGGTATCAGGAAGCCTTAAGCCTAATTTATACTTTTCTGTCTGCGTCTGGATAGACGCACGCAACGCCATTATCCGTCCTTGCGAGCCTGCTGGAGAGCCCTCGCAAGGACAGACTGAGTCGAGCTCGCTTTTCTAAACATCACAACGTACATCGATACAGAGAACGCAAGCTTGTGATTGGTCAGGACGCGGCTGTCGTCAACAGCGCTGCCATTGCGCCTTCAAAAACAAAGAGAGCCGAGGATATCTGGCTGCAGACACGGAGCAGCTTGAAGAATACCTCGCGGTAAAATATTTATGCAATCCTATCTTTAGTGGTGCAGCATGCTGCTTCTGGGATGCGCCTGAAATTTCCCGTGCTTCCTGTGTGATTGGTGATCCCGCGACGCAGCCGGTTTGGATCAACCCTATAGACTTAAGCCTGATTCATGCTTCTGCGCCAGTGCGGAGACATGCAACGCCATTACCGTCCTTGTGGGCCTGCTGGAGAGCCCCGCAAGAACGGACGGAGTCGAGCTCTCTTTTCTAAACATCCATCCTTTGAGACGGAAAACGCAAGCGTGTGATTGGTCAGGGCACCGCTGTCGTCTACACCGTCACAATTGCGCCTTCAAAAACTTAAAGAGAGCCGAGGATAACTAGCGGCACACACGGAGAAGCTTGAAGAATACCTCACAAAAAACTCTAAAAATATGAGCGTTTAATTCCCCCGTGACTGGAGGAGTGAAAAGATGCGCAGCAAGCGTTTTATTTGTGGACGGAAATGACAGGAAACGTGGGTTTAGAGGTGTTGAGCGCATGAAGAGGTGGAGGAGAATGAGAGACAAATTTGTCTGGTGCTAAAAAGTCTCTTATATACAAAAAACACAATATAAACATTATCTTGGACCGAACACATGACAGGATACCACAGAACAGCGCTACGCCCTCTACTGTCCTGGCGGGGAATTGCTTTGCAACACTTCCCAGGAGACGAGGTATGAGAGCAAAACGCTTCAATCTGTGCATGTCTGTCCCTTGCGGAGCTGACGGAGAAGCATGAATCAGGCTTAAGGGATACTATTTGAAGAAACATTCCATTGCCATTCCATGCCGCCGATGCCTCCACTGTGAAGTTGGGGTAATGTATGTATATACATAATTTATTCAAGTGGGGAAGGTCTTCCCTGAGGAGGCCAGTAAATTTCTAGGAGGGACCTTGGCCTCCTCCTCGCCACCCTTAAATGGCACCACTGCTCAGACCGTGTGTTGAAGAATACTCTTAGATACTAAAACTCCACATTTTAGCACAATATCTGTAGAACTAACAGGATTGAAGCCTTTTTTGAGATAGGCAAGATTAAATGTGGTGGGAATTTTTGTTTGGATCAACTCCAAATGTTAATCAGCTCTAAATTTATTTCTAATTATTACTTCTTGTGAGTTTCATTAAAGCCTATCCAGAGGTTGATGGGGTATCTTACAAACTCTGAAACACACGCAACATCATTGGTGATAAGACGGCACACTCAGATGTTCCCCTAAACAAATCTAATTAACCGTGCAGCGATGAGGCCTTCTGCATTATTACATAAGGAAACCCTGAAGACAGTGTCAAGTCTTCCAGTGCAGCAAACTTCTGGGGTCCTTCCACTGTATTCAAACAACAGGAAGGGTGGCACCACAAACACAAGTCTGGCTTGGCTTTTGTCGAGCTAATGACTTCCTGCTCCAGTGGCTTGTGAAACAGTGTTGGAGCCAAAATAAGTAAAATCAGGAGCAGAATTTAATCTGTCACTCAGCGGAAAGCCTTTAAGCAGCAACATGCAGCCATCCAGAGGGTGCACGTAAGTGAGGTGGAATCACAGCAAAAAGCTCCCGAGCACAGAGCAAAGCACCAGAACAGGTTGTGTATAGGAATGAGGATTACAGATTGGTTGGATAAATAGGGTATTCTTTGAAGCAAAAGCATGCTTGGTGTGTGTGTGTGTGTGTGTGTGTGTGAATGTCAACCTAGGTGGTAATCTAAAACCATCAATCCCTTTGAATCTAGGCAAGTCTCACCGATGGGGGAAAGATTGATGTGGGGGAAGAAGACTATGCTTGCTCGGTTTTTGATCTTCCTGAATTTGCCCTAAGCTTAGTTTTGAACGGTGTAGCTGTGCAGCAGCCATATTAACAAACCCAAATCTCTCAAGGTGTGGAGAGCAGTGTTCAGTCTTCCTTTTCATCTGCTCAGAATTAATCATTTCCATGAATCGCTCGTTTCCACTGGAGTCTCGCAGGAAAACAGGGTGGGAATGTTTAGACACTTCTCAAGGGTAGATGAGCTAAAATTAATCAAACACATCAAGAACTTGTTCTGCCATAGCTACTCTGTCCCTTTCTGACCTCCTTTTCATCAGCAGTCTGCTGAAAGCCAAGAACTAAAAGGTGGATCCCTGCACTAATCTGGTATAAGGCAACATGGAGTCTGTGTACAAACAGAATTTATTTAAAACACAAAAATGTCTCCAAAATCATCCATATACAAGCAATCTGCTCCATAATGAAAACACAGTTTAAATATATGATTAGAGTAGAAACATTTGCACATTATGTGTGAAGATGGTAACTAGATATACAGGAATCCAATATATTTATTAACGAGTCTATTTGGTATCACTGACATGAAAGACTTCTGCTCTCCTGCATTAAAATTCATGTCAGATGCACAAAAAAATAAAGAAAATGCTAATAAACCTTTTCTGATATGCAAATAGTCACTTTTTTCACTTTGCATGAGAAAAAACACACAAACACTCTGGCATTTTTTTCTTTTTATGCGTTTGTGTTGACTTATCTAACTTGATAGCTGTAGATAAAATAAGCTGATGATTTTAGCATACCAAAATCAACATAGTCGGACCCTTTTATTCTCGAGATCCAGTGCTATTAATACACTTAAAAAATAGCATGCAGGAATAGATGTATTGGAGTCACTAATGCATCCAAAATAAAATGTCCTTTAATGCAAGTTAATAAAACAAACTAGTAAAACAAACGTAGAAGTATGCTGACTGTTTACTACTGCTTAAAGTGACAATGTGTAGTTTTTACCATTAATCCCTGGAAATATCCATTGAAATGTTGTAAATGAATTAAGATACCAGTTGTTGAAAAATATTGTCCGTTTCATAACATAACCATAAAAATTGGGTGCGGGTTTAAATCTCTGGGCGACGCCATGTTGGACGCAGTTTCCTTCTACGGAAGCCTGTGAGGACAGAATGCGTTTACTGATTTGTAACAAATGGTTACAAAACTTTCAGCATTAATAAACGTTCTTTTACACATGTACCTCTTCACTGATTGCAAGTGATGAAAGGGAATCTGATGTTCTTGTTATTTTGCTGGAGGTTGCACTCACAAGGATTTTTGACCCTAATGGCCATCTGTTGGCAAGGTCTTACTTGAACACAAGAAAACTACTTGCTTGCAATGATTTAGGCAACTACTGCCCCCGATCACCATGGAAACTACACACGGTCACTTTAAGTATAGAAAATTCAGAAATAGAAGTAAGCAAATTTTAAAGTACTATATACCAGTTTCTCTTAGTTACTAACTTGCATCTAAGTGCATTTTACTTTGTAAATATTAGTAGCTCCATCACATTACTACCTATTCCCAAGTACTTTTTATTTTAAGCGCAATTAGTTTGCATGTTTTTTTTAAATAATGTTACAATCTGATTTTACAGTTTAGAACATGTCTGCTTCTCTGCTGGGCTAAGTTCTTTGATCTCGGATATTTCCATAGAACTCCACAGGGAGCAGCCATTGTGTCAACATCATGTACCACAGCTTTGGTGTGTGGGGTACCCTGGGGGTTACCAGGTGCTGCCGGGTACCAGAACGCTAGCTCCTCTGGGTCCTGCGGGTCGCCGTGTGAAGTCCCAGCAGATTTGTGCAGATTTATGCATATCTTCACATCGATGGTGCAGCTGGATCAACTCTGGCCAATGAGTTTAGAGTCTTTCAGACCAATATGACAAAAGGTTGGGTGCCGATCTCTGGAAATCAGCTTATTTATAAACTTGGAATTTATTCAGTCAACACCTGAGCTACTCACGGTGATATTAGGCACACTGAACCCGCAACACATCATGCCTTAGTTATTCTACTGCTGCAGCACATAACATGAAGAGCAAATGCAAAACTTCTGCAGCGTGTGAAGGAACTGCAGCTTATGTATCTTGATGCACCTTAAAAATACTCCAGTAATGCGTGCATGTCAGCATCAGCCAGACCGAGCAAGCGGTGAGAAAGCTCATGTGTGATAGCAACAAATGTATTCCCTTTCAACTTCAGGAATTATGCCACAGAAGCAAAAGCTTTCCAGCATGCATTCCTCTTACGGTTAAAAATAAAAAGATAAATATCATATACGTGTCTGCAGAATGGCTCTTTAAGAGCTTTAAGGAGGGGAATTTCATTCATTCAAATATTGTGCAAAGCATTTTATTCCAGATGTAATAACATCCAGAAAAAGTCACATTTAAACACTTAACTGCTTTGTTTGAATATTTATTTATTTTCAGATGATATAATTATATATATAAATATATATTACTTATCAGCTGTCCACATAAAGAAATCTGTGTTCAGAACATGAGCTACGTGTAAACCTACAGCCAGACCGTTAACAGAGACTGGTAGAGGTTCTGGTGCTAGTCCATGTGGGTGGAGATGAGATAAGAATAATCTTAATAGTTGGTCAGACCTTCTTGAAGAAGTCCAGCCGGAGCAGCTTATCTAAATCCTCTTGGCAGAGCGACGTCAGAGAGCGAGTGAGCAGAGCAGAGCTTAAATTTGCTTGAAAGAAGCAGCTGTGGTGAAATAAAGCAGCAGAAGAAAGTTTTTAAAGCTAACGACAGGTTTTAGTGTATATATATATATATATATATATATATATATATATATATATATATATATATATATATATTTGGTTCTGTGTGATTGACTCAGTTTGTTGTCATGGAAAATAAAGCCCAATTTTAGCCATGGGAGCAGGATCGCATCACGCTTAGAGAGGTTGCACCATAATAAGCATGATGAAAAGTGAAAGCCGTGTTATTTCTAAAGCGGGTGTTCTTCATGAGCCTCCCGTGTCCTTGCCGGCTGGTCAGTGGTAATACAGTAGGGGGTGGAGGGGCATGTTCCTCCTGTGTGATTGGTGTCACTGACAGAACAAGGTTGGCTGAGTGAAGACTACGACGAGCTCTCAATCAATGAGCCGTCACTGTTGCTTAGCCTCAGGGACTGCCTGCTGGAGTCTCGGTCAGCTTCATCCTCTTCATCAGATCTGCCAACGCTCAGGTGTCTCCCGTACACAGGAGGGCTACAAGGGTCAACACAAACACGGACACACCATTACTTCATCACTTGGCTACTTACAGAAGACAAAAGCTGATCAAATAGAATAAAAGAACATTTAGGCTATGAGAGCATATTTTTTGGTTTAACAAATTTATGCTTCAGTTTTATATTTTGCTTCAATTTTGACACCAAAAAAACTCACAGATTTTCTTCTTTCTTGATCTCAAGTGAAAATATTTCATTTGGGACCATTTTGCAAAAAGAACCCCTTCATCAAATCTTCTGCATCCAATTCCCATTGCATTTAAAAACAAGCTCTGGAAGCATCCACTTCACATGCATGAGTATCATGGCTGAGGCAGAATACTGAATCATTAGCAAAAGACGCATGCATTTGGTAAGCAAACAGAAATTAATTCTGCATTTATGTGCTCAGTAACTTCCAGCAAGGTTGAAAAGATTACAGCACTCTGCGTATAGCCCAACACACTCATTAAAAAGCTTTTATCAGAGCTTTTTTAGAAGCTGTCGTCATGACAACTCCAGACATGATAAAAACTCTTTGTATTACTACTAGGCTACTTTATTCATGGAATAGAGTTAAACAGTACTTCTGTAAAAACAGAAAATGAAAAAATACCTAAAAATATTATCTTTAGCAGAAATAAGTGGCTGTGTTGGCTCTAAGCTATTCCTAATTACCACCAATATGAAAAATTCTATTAAGTGAAGGTAAAGCTGCACAATATTAGGAAAACATGCAAATGCAATATCACTGCTGAATGTGGCAACAGCTATTCCCGTTGGAACTCCATGAAGCGATGCATCTCATCATGCCCGGGTTTTTTAGAAATGATGGAGCTGCAATAACATCTGTTAGCTGAACAGATTTTAGCTCATTATTTCTAAAATGAATGTGTTGCAACAATTTTGTTTTCTAAGATTAATCGGCAGTGGTGAACATCGTGGTTTGGGGTGACTTGTAAAGTTAACAGCAAATCTCAAAGAGCTCGCGTGATCAGTAAGTGCAATTAGCTTAGCATGTACTGGCTGTGTCTGCAATTCTGCCATAGTTTTAATTTATTGTGCAGGTTACATGATTTCTATTCTAGAAATCTAGACAGACCGTAGAATTTGCTAAATGATTTTGTTCCGCAGGTCAGTCTAGCCACGCTCCATTGTAGCCTCTGCAGGTCTACGATTGGCCTGAGCAGTTTTGGGTCTCGCCAATCACAGCGCTTTGTCAGTTTGGTGGGCCAATCAAATCATGTATTTCATCTTCTTCTGAAGTGTATTGGACTGCCCCATTGACTGACATGTAGTGGTTAGTACGTCACCTTGTTCGTTGTCCAATAGCATGTGGAGACAGTTTCAAAGACAGATTTTGAACTACGACTGAGATCTGTCTGGGTCATGGCTAGACGATATGTTTACATATCTAGGCTGGCTTGCCAGAACAGAGGATTTCCACAAAGACAGAAGGCATCGAAAAATATGATAATTCGTCTATTTTATTTATATAACGCCAAATCACGAAAAGAGTCGTCTCAAGGCACTTCACATAGTAAACACTCCAGTACAGGTCAGGTCATTAAGCCAATCAGTAAAACGTTTCCTATACAAGGAACCCAGCAAATTGCATCGAGTCCGATGTCAATAACCAATCATAAAATGTGAAAGCTACTTGAACAACCCAAAGATTTTAAAGATGTGTAAATAAAAACTAAAACCAGGTGCCAAAATTCCTCAGAGGGCACCATCTAGAAGTGATATCACACTTGAAGTCCTTCTCCCTTATTCCTTACCCTACACGGCTAACACCTTTAGCCGTCCAACAGGACTACAACACACTGTTTTACTATTATTACTGTTTTTTATTTAAACATTTATTTTAAATGCTTGTCCATAAGAAAGATCACCAATTTTTCATTTATGCTTGTGCACAAGATCGACATCTGTACATAGTTTAACTCTAGCTGCACACTGGAAGCATTAGCGGTGCGGAACGACAGCAGGACGGTTTACTCGCGACAATCACTGCACTCGGGTGCACACCACAAAAGTCTCAGCAGTGAAATGGCTTATACCGTGCTCCTCGCTCGACTCACAAGATCACAAAAATCCCTCGAGACTTCAAAGGTTACAGTTTGTTTATGAAATCCGCCATTAAACCAAAAAGAAGAAAATCATGTTGTTATCGCTGTTTGATGTCATGTATGATGTTGTTCCTCTCCACTGCGGAATTAAAGCCTTGAAAAACACACAGCTGCACTTGTGGAACGCTGCTGTGAGTAAATAAACCGTTGGATCACGTGTAAGCTTCATATATATATATATATATATATATATATATATATATATATATATATATATATATATATATATATATATATATATATAAATAACATTGCTGCAATACTTTTATTTTGAAAATTACCTGGGATTTTGCACTGAAATAGCATGTGATTTCCTGCCTAGCCCTACGTTAACTGCAGTAATTGATGCATCCCAGAAGCGGCTTGCGGGCAAAAAAAAAAAAAAGAACCTGATCCTATCTTCAGTGGCGCGGCGTGCCGCTTCTGGGATGCGTCTGGTTTCTTACTCTCCATAGACTATAATGGATTCTATTTGAAGCGGAGCGGTTTTGCCGCCGTTCCACGCCGCTGATGCTTCCAGTGTGCAGTAGGGGTTACAGTAATGGCTAATGCTGAGCGGCGCTCAGTTCAAATTGCATGGAGCTCTACAGGATGGGGGCAGGCATAGCAAAAAAAAAAATAAATAAATAAACAATTGTATTGCCAACATTATATTAAAGAACGGGGTAAGAAACATTCATAATTCCTGAAAAAGGACAAATTCTGTATTGCTGTTCTAACTGCTTAGAGTCAGTTTTGTCTTTCAAAGAAGGATCATTTGGAAAAATACATAAATAAATAAAACGTTCCTGAAATATTTTGTATTCTTGGGTTAAAAGTAACTGAGAAGAATATTTTTAACCATATTCATCCTACAAAATTGCCTTTAATGCACTAAAGGCCAGCATGTAAGAAGGACAAGTTGTTGTCAGGTTCAAGGACAATTGTCTTAACAGTCAGGCAAAGTGTCCTGCAGTTTTAAAGATGTACAACCACGAGACATTCAAACTGTCAAGGAAGACGGTGCTAAAATAGATAGCGTTAAAAGCGCAGGGCTAATTTTGGCTCTATAATTATGATGCAAAGTGTTCACATCAAATAGTTTTAACAGGCCTATCACACCTCGAGTGAAAAGAAAAATTGGTGTAATTTTGCCTGCTTCATTGCCAGTCTGTGTTTGTGCTAGAGGAGAAGTCGCAGCCAGACACTTTCTCTTAACACTTAAGTACTTATAACAGCACCAAACACAACATTAGAGAGAAGCGCTCACATTTGCAGAGATGTCTTCTATCATCACAGAACAGGAATAGAAGCAGCGGTTTTTCACACAGTCGTTTAAGGGGTGGGAAAATAAATAAATAACCCAAGCGACTGTGTTTATGATCTATCTAGCTAGATCTGTGGAGCAGAAACTGGTCATTTTTCAGAAGGTAGAAAGAAACTGGCAAAAACAAAGCAAGTCTGAGTGAAACCGTACAATATAGCTGGATGGCATATGGTCACTGTGTGAGAGTGTGGGTAGATTTTTCTGTGTTAGCTGGTGTTTATGATGAGGGAACGTGCAGTTACAGCAAGAGTTTACAGATACACTGGCGTGGAAAAGTAAGCCACACATGCGGGCAAAACTGTTGTTTGGTTCAGAGTGTCAGAATCTTTGTTCTAGTACGACTTCTTCAAACACAAAAGGGTGAGCATTCGTGCTTTAAAAGGATTTTTGAGACAGAGCAAATATTCACACGTCAAGCAGGGTTAGTGTGTCGAGTGAAACATCCTGAGTTTTAATACTGTCAGGCTCCGAGGGTGTTATTACACCAAGCATCACCTTGTAGTGCCGGTATCAGTCACTGTCGGGCCTGTAGAGGTACTTCATCATCAAGTTATCCATCTTCTTCTGTTTCTTCTTGCCTTCCTTCTTGCTGGATTGTCCACGAGCGCCCTTCTGTGTCTCATCATCATAATGCTGCTTCGGGTTCCTCTTCACACTACTGGAGCTTCGATAGGAGACGGTCGACCCAGATGAGGAGGACTCCGATGACTCTGAAGAGGAGGAGGAGGAGGAATCTTCTGACTCACTTAGATTTTTCCTGGACTTCCTTTTAGACTTCTTGTCCTTTTTCCCCTTGGTGCTCTTCCTGCTGCGATGATCATCATCATCTTCAGAAGAAGAGGAGGAGGAGGAGGATGAGGAGGAGGAAGAGGACTTTGACGATGAGGAGGTTTTAGATTTTTTATCTTTACGACTGCAGGAGGCGCGGGAGGTCCTGGACTTGTGTCTACCATAATCCTGAGTGGAGCTGGATGAAGAGCGAAGCAGGCTCGATGCGCTGCGGCCCAAGCCATCATCATCTTCCTTCTTCCTACTGTCCTCACTTCCTGGACCTTTCTTCTCCTCCTCACTACTAGACTCGGACAGCTTGCTGCGTTTGAACTTGATGGGTTTGAAGCTCAACACCTCATTGATTGCAGCCTCCAAGTCAGGGTCCAGGTAGTTCTTGTGGGTGACTGATTTAACGTCGGAAGTGTCGGCTGGATTTCCCTCTGAGGAACGTGGCTGAGGTGGCATGGAGAAGCTGCGGCTGATGGAACAGTAAGGCGAGTGTCCACCATCACTGAAAACAGCACTCTGGCCATCGTCATCATTTACGTGAAGTCCGAATTCGCTGAGGCCACAGCTGCGGGCTACTGACATGCGAGAGCTGCTGCGACGCAGTGAACGGGGGCTGGAACGGCTCACGCTGCTGATGGTTGACTTGTTGTCCTCATCCATGTCCAACATGCCCCTCCTGGTAGACATCCTGCTGGGGGCCACTGAAGAAACCGTGGACTCCTTATCAAACTCCGGGCTGCTGCGGGATGTCCAGCGGGACTCCAAGCCCTTCCTGGCTCTGCTGGTGGCTTCAGAATAGGCCAGGGAGATGATGGAGCCCATGTCGTCTAGATCTTCTAAACTCTTCATCCTCTCCTCCTGAACCTCACCTGTCTTTGACTTGGCTTTGCGGATGGCAGCATGGTCAGGAAGGTCAGGCTGTTCTTTCAAAGTGCTAAACAAGGAGTTTTCGTCCCCTGTACCTCCAATGGAGTCCTTCAGATTGGAGCGTTTCCTGTAGCTGAGGGAACTCATGACAGACACAGATCGGCTCTGCTCCACCTCCTTCCCATCTTTACCACCATCGCTCATCTTCTCCTTACCCTCTTTCGTCTCCTTCGCATCCGAATTTGCTGAGTATCTAAAGGGTTGTGTGATCAAATTGACAGCAGAGGAAAACCAACAGAAGATAATGAGAAAGAAATGCAGATCTACAGGCTAAAATCTAAGTTTTGGTTTTATGGAACATCTTCTACCCATCTGTGGTAGCTAAGGGTTCACTCTTTAGGTAAAAATTCCTCATTTCCTTTTCGTCCTTGGGAACAGATACAGTACCTCTGACCACGGCTGTTATGCACAGAGTACATTGCTGAAAGTGAGGCAATCAGCTAGTGAAAGGACCTATCTGACAGAGGCGTCATTTGGCAGGCGTGCCAACTGGCCACAGGCCACCTCAATAAAAGTGACAGCAGCCACTTCCCACATACCGCCTCCTGTCATTAGACAGATTACTGGGGGAGAGAGATGACACCTAATCACATGAGATACCCTTCCTTCTGTTGCACAGCGCCCCAGGTGATCCTGGGTCTTTTTAAGACTAATGAAACGAGGATCGTTGAATCTCTAGATCGTCACTCGACAAGATGTAGAAGTACAACACAACTAACCTGCTGCTCTTTAGACTTGCTTCATCAGTCTGAATCTTGTTGGGGCCTTTGTTCTTCGAGAGCCACGACTTAACCCCGTCTACACGGTCCTCCAGTTCTGAGTCCGTGTCCGTTTCCCCCCCACTGTGGAGGGAAAAAAAAAAACAGCGGGAGTTAGTCACCAGGATCAGAAATTCTCACTTTAACGTTCTTTTTACTACATCAAGCACTAAACTCTGCCAGTCAGGCGAGCAATCTTCTGATGCTTTACAAGACATTACCTGCTTTAAACAGTTTGTAATCTGCACAAAAAGAATGACTAACACATTTAGCTGGTGAGATTTTTTCTTTTTTTACAAGTCACGATCAACACATTTTTAGACATGGAATTACTATTTAGTACTTGTTGTGAATATTTTGTGCCGTGTCAAAGCCCAGGAATTACACAGGCAAAATAATTGTTACTTGTCACATTTTGCGAGCTTTTTGTCAGGAGTTTCACAGTTGCATTCTTTATCTCATAATAATAGGGTTTAGTTTAATGATGCAAGGCGAATCAGACAGGCTGCAGTTAAGCAACAGCTGCGATTCGACCATTTCAACAAATTCTAATGTGTGTTTTTTTTATGTCTGCAATATTTCTTTAACACAAAAAAATGCAATGCAAATGCGCCAGAGAAAGAGCACTATGCAGAGGAAATTCTTGGAGGTATAATTAACTTGTTTGCTTGGTTCTGAGCTGCTAGCATCTGCGTTGCACGTCCCCGTGCCTCTGGTGATCTGTATTGGAGCGGAGCCACCAGACAGCCACAATGCCCCTGTGCTTGACACAGCAATCAATAAACACAGGCCACCGGATCATGATGAAAAAGCTCAGCAGATCCCACCTGGATAAGGTCGGGCCAAATTCATTCATTCAAATCTCCAGTGAATACTCAATGACGCAGCCCATTGTTTCAGAAGGTTAACTCAACAGGAGGAGGAGGGCGAAGCGAGACAACCCGCTAGTTGCTCTTGTCACTCTGGTCAAAACACATTAAAGGGATTTTTCTACCATTTAAAAAGGTGGTTCTGTGTAAACGTACGTAATTGTGGGTTTGTTGTTTTGATGCTGATGTTTTTAAACTTTATGTTAAGCACTTTGTCATTCACCAAGTTAAATAAGTGCCTCATAACTAAAGCTGCATTGATTTATTGTTTCAGAAGTAATAAAAGTGGAATACAATTTTAACAAAGGTGCAATAATTTTATCAAGTAGCCTTGCATGAATTCCTGTGAAATGTAGAAGATTAAACAGGAATTCGATTCTCAGAATGGACGCCATTCAGGAAGCTATCTATAACAGGTAAGAGATAAAATAATTACTTCTACTCAGAAACTCAACTAAAAATGGCTGAAAAATCTTTCATTTATTAAAACATTATGGTTTTAGGATGAACCCGTCATGCCCCTGCTCCAGCCAAGCCCAGTTTCCCCAGCAACCGCAACCAGCTCAACATCAACATCATCCAAACCACCTGTCTCGCATCAACTCATCAACTTCACCTGCAACACTCTCTACATAACACCAGGACCAACACCAAGCCAGTGCCAGATTATTGAAAGCTCACGCCAGTACATTCTCCAGCACTCCAACCGCTGCCTGTTCCATAGATCCTGACCTCATTTCTGTTCCTCGACCAACCCACGTGCCTGCTTCCTGGCTGGATCGTTTTCTCTGCCTCGGACCACCTGGATTCTCGACCTCGGACCATTCTCTGTATTTCGCATCCCGCCTGCCCCTTGTAGCATTCACGGATCTCTCTGGTTTTGACCCACACTTCCTCCTGACCCTGCCTCAGCCTCGCCCACCTCTGGTAACACCTAGTTGTGGTTTTCTTTTAATAAAGACATTAATAAGCACCTTACTGTGTCTTTGTGTCCTCACGTGTCCTCAAGTTCTGTTCACAACAGAACCTGGTCATAGAAAAGTAAATGTTTTCAATCCATTACCCATTTTGCATTAACATTAGCAAGTCGCCACCAAATCTACTTTTTTTTTTTTACTGATAATCTCTATAAATGAGGGTTTAGTCAGGCTGTAGACACGTGCAGCCAATATTTTAGCACTTTAGTGCATCTTAGTTAAAAGTTTTATTAGTCTGCCTAAAACTGTCAGAGTTGCGCAAGTCTTCTGGTTAAAACTCTGCACAACATTTGACTTTAATCTGCCATCGCGATTGGCCAAGAGGTACTATGACGTTAGATGGTACCATATGATGTCACAATGCCACTGTGAGCCAGACTTGTTCTTTAAATACAATCAGTTACTCTGAGTTAAACATGCATGCCGAACATGAAAATAGTCTTTATAACATATTGTCTGTATCAGCCGCAGAAAGGAAGTCGACGGGAAAATTATTGAGTCAGAAAAACAGCCTCTTGTAGGTCATTGTAAAACAGCATTCATGGCTTCACCCAACTTCGTTTGTGACCACAGGTGGAATAACTGATTTTGCAGCCAAGAGAGTAAAGACACATCTCAACTGGTAGAAGCTAACCGTTAGCATTAGCAACTCCACAACATGGAACTCCTTCAGGCTCGCGTTCTTTGTTGAGAAAAAACATCAATGTTGTATTTTTTTAATCCAAATTTAAAAAAAAAACATGCTGTAAAGTATTCTGAGCTTTGTTAACAGGTGCAATTGACGAGCTTGTTAGCCAATCAAAGGTGAGATGTTTGCATATCAAGAATATTAACTAGCCAAATGTGAAATTTTGCTTTTTACTACCTCCTAAAAAGAGGGAAAGAGCTTTTTATGCAGAAAATCCGTCATTCATAGAGACCACTGTTGAAGTAATGGAGAACTTTAATCTAGATCTTTCTAATCAACTTCCTTTGTGTTTTTTCTTTGTAAATGTGTATATTAAGTCTGAACATACAGTATAGTATCTACACATAGCAATGACATCCCAACACTCTGAAGGCATAAAGTGTGTTTGACAACATGCTTAAGTCTGTCAGAGAAAACCTTTGCTGCACAACACGGTTCACAGACTCAAGATAACAAACCGTATATCCAAAGCAGCGATGGAAGAGCTGTTGTAAAGCATCTGCAATTTTTAGCCCCTCTTGATTAATAGCTGGCTATGCTATTATTTATAGCCTTACCTACAGTAATTTTCAAAGAGTCATGTTTCATCAATCTCACCTTGTATATCACATGTGGCCTGCTATCACTAAAAATGAGAAACGGCGATGCACTTCATAGATCTGTCTTGGTGGACAAGCTTATCTATCCGAGCTCCGGAACGTGCAGCAAAATGCTCGCAAAGGTGCAAACGCAATGCTCCGAGGGGTGTGAAATGACAGGCGAGCTGCTGCTGGGCTCCACCATTCGACCACATGTGACACTTGCTTTAGTGTACACCGGGTCTCCCACTGCAGAGCACTTAACAGTACCACTCCCCATCTTATCCCCGAGCTTTATGACTCACATTCAGTCATTTTCACCTCACACAACAAAGCACGTCTCGAGTTGGGCCTAAAAGCAACGAGGTGGCTGGTTGTGGAGCTGGTGGTATTTGAGTGTTGTGAGGAGGTGAACGAAAAAAGAAAGGCAAATGACCTTTATGCTTTCTAAAAGCATTAACATCTTAATTTAAGCTTTCTTCTTTTTAAGAGAGTGATAACGATAATCCAAGAGATTCATAATGGCCAGGTTACATAAAATCTGTTGCCATTTCAGAAGAGGCGCTTTATGAGGCAAGAAACAAAAATGTTGAGTCCGTGTTGAGCTATTATACCCCAGCCCTGTATTTCCCACTCCTCGTCTTCACTTGTGCATGTTAACTGCCGCTGATAAAAGCCCATCAGAAACAAGATAATAGGCTCATTAATACAAGCAAGTTGATTACACATGTTGCCCATTTGTCAGCTCTGTGATGCTGCGACTTTTTAATGTGACACATTACTAAAATTGAAACCAGCCAATGGGCAAAACTCGTCTCCCCCTCCTGCCTCTCCCGAGCACGCAGAATGAAAGGTGGCTTGCAATTGAGTGCTGTAAAAATGGTGTCACAATCGATTTGTCTTCATCCCCCCCCCCCACACACACACAATATACTAGCTAACCAGTCCAGGGGCTCGTAGAGACAAACAAGCCTCAGGACTTCGGAAGTGAACGTTAATCGCTTCTGACAATTTGCCCGCACTGGCTGTAAATCTTTGTCACAAATGCTTACATTCAGCACCAAATCTCAAATGCTTGGTACTATCAGACAAACACAAAATAAAAGAACGCCAAAACCATATTTGTATGCTAATTTATAAAACTAAATGCAGGACAGGTATCATGAAGCAATCTGCAAGTGGAAACTCATTAGCTGGCATTATTTGCCCTCACGGTAAAAGTAATAATACCACAGAAGATATCCTGTTTGATGTTATAACCTCTGCTTTAAAACATCAAAAATGGAAAAACATTAAGAACCACAAATCAACCGGAAATTCCCCTCATAATTACTAGAAAAATCACCTCCTCCATTACCGTTCATCCGTGTTGCTAATGCAGTGGAGCTGAAGGAGGGAAAATGTGATTAAGTAAACGTGGCAAATCGTCACCCTTTTCCTCGAAATGCACAAAAGGAAGAAGAGAACACTGACGCACGTGGGATAAAAATGTGATCACAAAAAAGGCAAAATGGTGAAATAAATGACTTTAAAACAAAGAAATGCACAGAAGCAAAGTGACTAAACACAATTTCACAAAATACACATCATCAATGTATAAAAACTGATTTAAAAAGACATGATTACCATTCACAATCAGTCGCTGCAGATTAAAAAAAAACAAGGCAAGACACATTTGCATTGAAGTGAATGATTTCACAACATGCTGCTGAACTGGGTTACTTGGATGCATGGAAAAGCAGCAGAGCTTTGAACTGAAACATTCAAATAAAGTTCTGCAGTAACGATGCTTTGCACCACTTGCTGACTTTGCAGCCATGGACGTCTAGTTTTCATCATAGTGGAGGTCTCACCATTTTACTGAAGGCTCTAAAGAGTAGATGGGTCACATTTGTGTGCATGAGACAAAATGATTGCAGAGAGATGAAAGGTGAAAGGTGGGCGATGATGGAGTGTGTGTGTGTGTGTGTGTGTGTGTGTGTGTGTGTGTGTGTGTGTGTGTGTGTGTGTGTGTGTTAGCATTTCCATGAAACATAGATAAGAGTTAAAGCTTTATAGCTTTCTTTTAGATTACGCCCAATTCAAGATGGCCACCACAGACTCTTCTATTTAATTCAGCACAGAGAAAGGGTCTGGGAACTCTCCTATTCATATAACCCCACCCCCTGACAATTCTAACAGAGCCAATCAGCGCTGAGTAGCGTACGTCACACACCATAACACAGAGTTTCTCAAACATGGCGACTGAAGTACAGTTCGCTGCGGCTCTTTCCTCTGTTCTAAATGACTTGGACATGTCTTTAAAACAACAAGTAGAAGCGCCAAAAGCCTTTCTTCTAAAAGAATAACATGTTTGCGTCATTGAGACGCCCTTTTTTTACTACAGCTAAAAAACGACAGCGTCGTGCGGTACAGTCGGCATTTCCATCTTTTTTCTGATTAGTTATTTTTGAGCTGCCTAGTCCCGCTTTTCAAGTGCCTCTCTGCCTGTGAGTTCCCAGACTCTGTGCAGAATTAAACAGAGGAGGATGAGTCTGGCAGGCCAGTTTAATAATCCACATTAGTAAAGACAAAACTGTTTTTTCATGGTAGTAGCTTACAGTCACCCAATTCAATTTAATTCAATTCAAAGATACGTTATTAATTCCAGAGGGAAATTAGAGTTTCAGTACACACAATTCTGAGATCAGACATACATACATAGGCATAGACACATGACAAGACTTGGTGACTGTGGTCATTCGCAACCCGAGTCGCGCTACCTTAATAGAGATCAGAGGGTTTACATGAGGATTGAGTCAGGTGGAGGAAAAAAAAGGCACTTCAGAGTTACCCTCCACAGGGAGGGCAGCTTTGCTATGCAAAAAACACCCCAGATGGAAATGCAACAGACTTCAGACATCACACAACATAAGTGTCCACTAGGTGGGGAGGTAGGGTAGAGGACTCTCCAAACAACAGTGCATGCAGCCACGATAAGCAGCGCATTCCACATTTCTTCTGAGGGGGAGTAATCGCTTGAGCCTCACAGGCTTAAGGGCACCAGATTCAGATAAGAACTTGTTTTGGGGTCAGACAGAGATAATTTCCTCTCTGCCTTGAAGTTCTGTTGGTCCTCAACCCCTCTAAACCCAATAATGGCGTAGTTAATCAATCCCAATCCGTGCTGTCCCGTCCACTCGCTCCTTGATCTAATCCACCTTCTGTTCCAGAGTCTGAATCTCAGCCAAAGTTCCAAGCTTACGACTCATCTCGACAATTATAGGAGTCTGTGCGTTCACAGCGTGGTGTAATCCATCCCTGAGCTCTGGGATTGAGCCAATATTCCTCGACAGCTCATTAATTTTCCGGTAAGCCAGGTAACCGTTCAGGCCAAAGAGCAAGAAACCTGACACCAACACCACGAATATCGAGACATCTTCAGAATCCTCTACAGACAGTTGAGAGAGGCAAATCAGGTTCCACTGTTTCCAGGAATCCATGATATACCCAACTGGCTCTGTCCCAGAGGGGCAACCGGGAGCCCCTTCTCCCGTTCTCATCGTTGAAAAAATGTTGTCAATCGCGTTGAGAGACCAACTGACCAGGTCCATTTTAATAATTTCCAGTTTCCAGAAAAAATTGCGGAAGCGCCGTCCACCCAAAGACAGACAGAGCTATGGGATAAGATAGGGAGGAGAGGAGGAAAAAAGTTTCTGTCCTCTCAAAGAGCCGGAAGAACAAGAAGAAAATACATAATGGTATTGGAAATACTCAATAGCATTGTCTGATTGTAATTCCTTTCTCACTTTGCCACAAGATTTACAGAGCAGGTTTTTTTTAATTGTCAGCTGATTTTCGAAGCACCAGATACCACACGGCAAAAACCACATACTACACACAAACTCTTTTCATAGACAAAGTAGGCATGTAAGAAAATACCAATACACTGAAACATATCAAGCTCTGGATCTCTGCATCTCCGAGCTTGCAGTCTCAGCTGATTTTGTTTACAAAAGCTAAACTGACTGCACACGAATAGGATAGTGGAGTAAAAGTTATTTGGCAACCTAAATTAATTTGAAAGTTTGAAAAAGCTATGACATGAGAAAATACCCTAAATGGTGAAAAAAATGCATCAAAAACAGTGGTAATCATGGTAATCGTTTAATGAACTAATCTTTAAAGGTGTGGTTTACTCATTTATTCAATACATTTGCAGGGTTCTCTAGTGTAAATCAATGCATTATAAGTAAGTTTAAATAAAGAAAGCCATGATGCTCCTGTTCTGAGATGGAGAAGTTTGCTTGTGCAGAGGTGGGCTGAAAACAGCAGGATTGCGCTTTATTATTAATGACATGCACACACCTCGCTTCTGATTGGCTATCAGAACACATTCAGCCATGTTGCAAAGTCACCATCACCAACACACTCTCTGCTTTCTGTCCTCGCTGCAATTTTTTTTAAAGCCTTCCCATGGGCGTGTGCAAGCCAAGATGGGCTGCAAATTCACTGTGTGACATCACAGTGCTAAGTTTTTCAAATCCTAGCATTTCACCATCTATTTTCCATTAGACGCTAAAGCCAGCTAAGCCATGCTTAGCCTTAAAGAAAAACTCGTCAGAAATAATCATTAAAAAATTTGCTTTTCAGTCAACCACACCTTTAAGTTTTATCGTTAACTAAATACGTCTCAACCAAGGCCCCAGGTCTGGATATGAAGCAAAACAGGAAGTGACAAAAATTGCAGTTCCACCCTCATTCGCTGGGGGCTGGTGTCAGAAGCGAGCAAATCCTCATCGACTCCCATGTTAAAAATACCATTTTCACAGCAGAAATAAACATGTTTACAGCCTGGTTCCAAAACATGTGTTAGGTTTAATAGATCTAGTTTACACTCATGACAACTCTGAGGGGGGTGAATTTTTTGTCCCTCTTCTGTTTAAGTGTATTAAATGCCTAAAATTCTGAATAATTTATGAGCATCAGACCCACGTGACCGCAGAGCTAGCTCCGGGGAAAGGCCTCAGTCTGAGCCTCGGTTTAAAACTGTTCCCCGATTTTCAGTCTCTCAACTTAGACCATTAGTTGTGCCGTTTGTGTATTCTTTTTGGGATATTATTTGTGCAATTGTTGGACAAAATGACTTGCTGTGGTATTAATTGCACTAATAGAGCGTCCAAGGAGTCTCCCTTTTTTTCGGTAAGTAAAATTATATTTATGCATTTTAGGTCACTGCCGCTCTTGCGCTAGCTGAGCTTAGATTTTTAACATGTACTGTTTAACCATTAAATTTAAATATAATGGGGTAAAACCCAGTGCATTTAACATAACGCTGCATTTTAGAAAATGGGTTGAAATATGACATGTTGGTGAAGCTGGATTCCGACTATCGGTATGGTCCCCTCCCCTCAGCGGCAGCTCGGCGCATCTCTGATTGCAGCAGCGCCTGTCTGCTGCGTGGATTGCTAGCTTGTGGAGCTCTCGGATGGAAACAGATATTTTCCACCCGGTTCTCCCCAGCGGTCAGCACGGCGCATCTCTGACTCAGAAGCTCTGGTGCTGTACACAATTAACTCTGGTTGTAGCTAGATAGCTACCTCCGTTAGCTTAGCTCCCACCTCCGCGTTAGCTTTGGGTTAGCTTGAAGCTACATCGCATCAGTTCAATGGGTGTCGTCATTTGATCCCAGCCTTACTGCCCCACCCTCAGCTCCACCTCTTCCCTTTTATGGAATTGTCTGCGCTTGACGGAACCTTTGACACGGTCAAAATGGCGGTGGTGGCCACCTCCCACTTTGGCACAAAGACTTATAATTAGAGCCTATGGGCAAGCATTGTCTAGTATATATGTCGATGGTCTCAACACAACCAATCCAATAGAGATATTAGCTTCTCCGCACTGTAATATCTTATTGTGCCTTCTTTGACCAGTTATCTTTCTTTGAGCCTTAGCTGAGATTTTTTTTAGTTTTGAGCAAAAGTGGTAGCGGTGATTAGCGGTGTAGTAGTGGTGAAATTATATGCCTTGCATTTTATAATGTAAATACTGGATCACAACAAATTTCTGGTAAATATCAGAATCTTGTTTAAATGCTTCCGTCAGCGAACCCCAGGACAGCTGTGGCTATAATGTAGCTCATCATCACCATTGTGTGCATGTGTGTGTAAATGGGTGGAGGACTGATTGTGTTGTGAAGCGCCTTGGGGGGTTGTAGAATCCAAAAAAAGGCACTATACAAATACAGACCATTTACCATTTAACAACTCCATAAAATAAAATAAGAATGCTTAGTATTTAAATCAAATGTCCAATGTGAGTAAAGTTTCAGAAAATATCAATTTTCCTTAAATGAAAACTGATATTTAAGAGTTTAGGTGGGTGCACCTTGAGCTGCAAATGTCTGCAAAGTCAGTGAGAGCTTCTGTAAACTTAGAGATGCATGTTAGTAACATTTTGTGCACAAAATATAATAATGCAATCCATGCAAAGCACAAAATTTCAGTCAACAATGCTCTAAATGTAACAGATTAGGATGCTTGATACAGCAACTCTGGAGATAATAAAGCAGTATTACCATAACTATGTAAAATATCATCATTCTGTGTTTAGATATAAAAATCCTAGAACTAAGGTTCTCTTAGGGGAGAATGAAGGTGAAATTCAGTATTATTGTTGATTTTCTGTTCTTGTTTAAATTTCATCTATCATCAAACAAACAAGCCCAGAAACCTCCAGTGAGGCAGAGCGAGTACACCTTCAGACATGTGGCACCAAATAAAAACAAAACACAACACGGGGGTCATGCTTTAAACGCGGCGTTTTATCAGACGCAGCTTTTCATTCCATTTAAAATGTCTCCTCCTCGCAGGGCTATTGGGAAAAATAATCTCACAAGAGAAAGGATAAGGAATACTGCATTATTCTCCCCCTGTGGTTAAAAATGAGTGTGAAAAATCCAACCAACAAACACAATGAGAGAAACAAAGGATGCATTTTCCATTCTCACATTTTGTTCTTTCTTTTCTGATATTTTGTCACCGTGTCTTGCAAACTGCCAGGAGTGAAGATGGCACCAGAAAGAGAACAAGAGAGAAAAACAGAGAAAGAGAGAAGGTGAGATGGAAAAAATACACTGCAAAAAGAGGACAAAATAACACAACACCAAATAAAACATTATACACAAACACAGTCATAAATACCCGTCCATTGTTCTGAATAACATTAAATCAACCCCTGCCTGCTCCGATGGAGCTGCTGTGTGTGATGTCTTCCTTTGAGGAGTGTGTGTTATTGCAGTCGGTGTTTACCTCCCTGGGTTCAGAGCGAACATAACCCTCAACCCCACTGTAGAGGGAGGCAGAAATCAAACACGAAAAACCAGCAGAGAGACAAAAGATCAGAGGCTGGAGGCTGAATTAAACCTTTTTGAGGAGCACTGGGGGAGCAGACGAAGAGCATGACTCATTCGGTACAAAAGAGGTCTGAAACGTATGTAGGGATGATTGGCAGCTTGCTCAGAGAAGAGGCAGGTCTCATTGTAATTTAGGTCTTTAGCTACACTGCAGTGCCAAAAATTCATTACAGGATCTAGTGAAGCAGACGGAATAGACATTTATGCAGCAGACAGTTTGACTTGTCACAGCATGAAAAGCGCAGTTGGAATTAATAACGTTAATGATGGCTCAGCTCCCTCTTATGTCTCAGTAAACTGTGAAAGTGAACCTACGAGGACCTAAAGTGAATCACGGCTGTCTTTAAACACACTTGTGCGTTTTTCGCCAATGACGATTCAGTACCTGTTGATTAAGTCATCGTTGTCATCGGTGTCCATCTCGTCCTCGATGGCCGCCTGTAGGTCCCCTATCCTTTTAAAAGCCAGCTTCAGGTCCACCTGTAAGCTCTGGTTTGCTGCCTCTAAACTCTCAATGTCCATTTCCTGGTGACAGAACAGGCCCAGAGAAGAACCATTGGTGTATAAGCCAATGTAAATACCAGTAGAGTCACCCAGCACCGGAAGCCTCACCAGCTCATGTTTCTTCCGGCTGGCCTCAGCCTCCTTTTTGGACAGTTCTGCCATCTCCTCCTTCATGTCTCTGGTCTGCCTCTGAATACGTTTATTCTGCTCCTTCTCCCGGTTTTCTGCAGCAATGTGTTGGTTTCTCTCCTCCGTCATCTTTTCTAGATTCTCCTTCAGACGACCCACCAGGCTCTGGGGAGAGGAGTCAGTGGGGCTGGTTCTTATGGCATTTATCAGTTTGTTTACTAGAAACTAACCATTTTACACACATTCACGATTACACTAAGTTAGGCAGAACATTTTACCCAAAGTATCCATAACAGAATCTAGGCTACAGGATCAAAAAACTCAGTTCGGATCACGGTTTTCAGTCTCGGATCGGATTATTTTTCAGATGGGCAGAAAGAAAAAAATAAATAGCTTTGCTCTGTCTTTATTTTGTAGAACACTTAGTGCAACATTTTTCACTTTAATTTGCAACTTGCTTTAAAATAGGAATTACTGAGGTCCGAGCTGATTAATGTTAAAATGGCTTGCCCTATTGAGACCTGCCCACTCTCTGCGTGTCCTGCTTTCACTCATTTCTTCACCTTTCTGAAGGGTGGTTAATTTTCCTTTCCTCCTCTTGTCCCCATAAATATTAACAGGTCCCACCATGTTAATGTTATAATTGCCCCAGGCATTTTGTGCGTGCCACCCCCTCCCTCTTTTCACAGCAATCGTAGGTTGCGTGTGAGCGGCGCTGCACCGTCTGACTGTAGGTACTCATTTTTGCCATTTGTATCATCATTGTATTTCACAGGTTAGCCAAAACGATCCCAAACATGTGACTTAAATAATACAGGTGGTTTTTTAAGCTCCTCCCCCTCTCCGCCATGACCACTTTTCTCGTTTGGATTGAACGGGTGGAGCCTCTGTCCTACGCGTGATCGACACGCGAACCACGCAAGTGCAAACCGTAGAGGAATCAGTGCGGATTACTGATGATCCGATGCACACCTACGCTATAGCCATGACTTAGACAAACGTAGAAATAGCAAAAGATTAGGCTCTGCAGATCGGTCTAGTCACGCTCCATTGTAGCTTCAGCAGGTCAACCATTGGCTCGGCTAAGTGTAGGCCAGGCCAATCACTGCGCTCTGTGTTCGTAGAGAGACGCTAGGCAGGCTTAGCACCATTATGGCATTACTCTATTTTATTTACAAGGCTGGACATATACTTCACGTAACTCGTTGCTCCACCCTCTGTCTAATTGTGTGTGGAAGCACTTTAGAAGATAATCTGTCTACGGGCCGTGACCACACGCACAAAAGTTAAACAATACAAATCATTACATAAGAAAAGCATTTAATTAAGTTAGCAAATGCAGAGATATGTGAAGTGTTTTCTTAATTTAATTATTTTCTGCTGTGCAGCATCATAAAACCATCGCCCTGAAGTAAATACAGAGATGCATAATGTTGCTCGTTCAACTCCTATTCACAATTCCAATATCAGTGGGCAGAAATCCAGTTAGGTGTCAATCTTTTTTTACCAGTTAGGATTCTAGTTTAGGACATTTTAGCGTTAACGGCTAAAGGTAAAAGAATAAAGTAAATTAATAAATGAGTGAAAATGACTTGATATTCAGTTTATTCAACACGAAAGATGTTGCAGTAAAAATAAAACTCGTGGAATATTCATTTTAAATAGCTTGAAATTGTTTCTCACAATTTTCATAAATAAATCCGTTTTAAAAATGAAAGCCAAAGAATGTGTTACTGAAAACTTATTTTTAAAAAGGATGAATGTGCTTTTGTTTGATATTAAACAATTTAAATCTGAGTTTTCTGCTTTCTTCTTGGTGGAGAGAATTTGGTAGAGTAAATGTAAACTTCCTTATCTCTGCTTTTGAGCTAGAACTGACATGAATCATTAATATATCTGCATCCAGTGACTTAGATATGAGCTGCAGGATGTGAGAAAAATGAAAACTATACTGTTGCGTTTCATTAAAACCTCTCATTCTTGGAAAAAAAAGGAATCTCAAAGTCAAATTCAACTAAGTTGTGGTCTGTTTTTGAACTTCTGATCGAGTCACGTCTCGTGTTTATGTCATCATGTGAGACAAGCAGCATAATCTCACCTCCAAGCGCTTGATCTGAGTCCTCTCATACTCCAGTTTGGTCTCCAGCTCGCGGATTTTGGCCTCCTGACGGCTCACCAGCGACTTCTCCACCATGGACTGCTCCTGGAACTCTAACTGGCTCTGCAGCGAATGGAGCTGGAGGAATATCACACAGCAAATGGGGAACACCTTCAGTCACCAAGGAGGAAAAAAAAAACTCTCCAGTTTCCACATCCTCTCCTTTTGTGTGAACAACCCTCAAGAGGAAGTATTGATGTTACGTGGTACGTCCTGAAAATAAATTACCATTCACTTTTTCAACGATTTTCTGTTAATTTACTCGCTCTTGGTAAATATAAATAAGGTGCATCCAGTCTGAATAATGAGTTTGAGATAAGCCCCCATTCTGCCCAAAACGGTCAGAAAAAAACCAAGCCTGTGGTTCAGGCTGAGTAACAGCGAGTCACGGTAATTTCACAGGCTTTGAAAGGCTTCAGCTTCATGCAAAGCACGTTTGTTCTATCTAAATCCCTTTTCCCCATGACTGATAAAAGGAAGATAGACACGTCACAATAAAACTGGCCTGAAAGGCAGCAGGGCACCTAATGAGGGACTTCTGCATCTGAGACAAGGAGGATTTGAAGTTCTCCTTTGATATTACTAAAGAAGGCAGATTTCTCTCCAACTGGGAATGAGATAAACACTTCAAGGTCAGATGCTTTAGATAACAATCAGCGCCTACTCTGGCACATTTTAACCGTGGCTTGCAGCCTGCTGTGTAACTCAAGTGCAGCCAGAAAAATTGGGATGTGTGGGCCGGGAGTGACTTCGGCACACGTATACTTTAACAGAAGAGGGAGATGATGCGCTGTTCAGGAGAGGAAGGAGCTGGGATCAGAGCTATGAGCCACACACTGTTTACAGCAGATGGTTGTATTTGTTTAATCCACTGCATCTCATCAGCTGTAGCCGCTTTATCCAGTACAGAGCTGCAGGAGGCTGCCGGCTACGGCCCCAGCTAGCATGGGGTGAGGGGCGGTGACAGTCCAGTTTGAGACTAACAGAGTCTTAAAATCACCTCAAAAGGCAGAAAACTCACAAGAAAAGGGAGATCAATCTAAATACATATTGAAAACCCTAATCTGACCAGCGGTTTTCAGAATAAAACGTCTTCTCGTGTGAAGCATCAATTAAAATAGAGAGATTTGACCTAATCCATGCAGACAGAGAAGACTGACAATTTCTAACACAATTCCAACTTAGTAGCGAGGAGAAATGAAAAATCTCTTTTGCATCAACAAAGCAAATGTGTATGCATTAATATGTGACACACCTAACGCGGTAAAGGTTATTCTCTGAACAAATGGTACTCCATTAGAGAAACACGATGAAAGCTCTATTATAAAAACAGACCTAACTCGGCAGCATTAACCTTTACACTCCATGAATCTACATTTATTCAGAACACCAACCATTAGCAGACACCTCATCGGGTGCAGTAATTTAGCCAATCAGCTCAAAGATGGGAGAAGAATCACAGCTTTAGACATCTGAGGCTGGTTTAGGTTCAATTAAAAGCTTCTGGTTGAGGAAACGAGTGAAGGTTTGACCAACATGCCAGTGTCAGCATGCTAACAGGTTCACAGTGACGACGTTAACATGCTGAAGCGCAGCCAGTAAAATGTGACCCGTGCATTTCTGAGTCATTACTGCCAAGCCATCTGCTGGTTGTTGAAATATTTCACTGACTAAGTGAAAATGTTGACCTGCCAGTGATGCAGAAAGGAAATGTCAGAGGATGACCAAAGTCAACGGGGTTCATTTTCTGTCAAAGTGCATCTAGACAGACAAAGGTTAGGTCTGGAGCATCACGCAGCACCTAATGTTAACGCAGGTGATGGTGAAGGCCACTTTAGAAAAGTATATCTTAATTTAAGGAAGGAGATTAATCTTTTTAGTATATGGGGTAGACCGCTACACCTGCCTTATTTTTACATTTACGCACTACATGTTGGTAGTGTGTGGTTAAAGCAGAACATGAAGATTAAAGTTTATGTGGGCAACACAGAGGGCATACAACCATGCACGCACCCCCAAGATAACTGTGGGAGGATGCTGGAGTGTCTAGAGAGAACCAAAGCGTGCACATGGAGAACATGCAGCCAGAGCCCAGGCCGGGATTCAAACCCGGGACCTTCTTGCTGCGAGGTAACAGCGCTAACCACTACGTTGCATTTTCAAACTGGAGTTCATTTGTTATTCTGTGGTTCTGAACTTGCAACTCGTTATTATTTCAGTAAGCTTTGTATCCAACCTCCGAGAGCTTTTGATTTGAAAAAATATTTAAAATGTGGATCAGAACATAGTGAATTAATTAAAGGGACGTGTTATTAAAGGCTCCTGTACATGCATCACAGTGCATATTAATTGACAGCCCACTGGTTCCAACAAAATATGGGTGACATTTAAAAAATGATTTGGTTGTGAACGACTGCTGCAGTAGCCTTTTTTAAATGTGTGAAAGTAAATTGGCACATTTACGGTTTTCCAGTTGACTGGAATAATCAGAGTACACAAGATTATGGTTTTGTTTTTTATATTGTGTCCTGTTATTATAAGCAAACCCCTGAGAAGAATCTGACAGGTTTTATTCAACTAAAAGAGCTGTGACGGTATTAAACCAAAGAACATAAAAACACTCAGATATGAGATTGAGACAGAAGGCGTCTTAATTTGTAATCATTAAAACCGTCTGGATGAATGTTTCAACTCCATGTAACTGGGCTGCTGAAACATACCCTTTTATGAGACCCGAGAGGCAAAAAGAGCATTTTCCCTCAGTGACTCTAAATTTTAACACACTCCAACTATTTGCATGCAGATTGCATTGCTATTCTGTGAGGAAAGCTGCCACAGAATCCCGGCATTTTTGGTCACAATAATCAGAGAAGGCTTGTGAAAAGCCGAGGCCTAATCAGTGTAAGTGTAGAGGCAGCAGGCGGGTTCCCGGGAGGCAGCCATGCTGCTTCTCAATACTTCCTTGCACTGTACCTTTTCTTGGATCTCCTGCTTTTCCTTTGTGGCTTCTTCCAGCTGAGCCTGCAGGTCACTGATCTGGCTCAAGTCCCTGGCAGACTGTCACATGTGCAGAAAGCAGAAAATCAACAGTTGAAGAGTTTGTGCACAAGACAAGAGCTGTGTGTGTTTAGGAATATTTAAATTATGTGTGCAGAAGTGGAAAAAAATCACTTCTAATGTTAATGGTTCGTGAAAACAGCAGGTCCGAGTTCAATAATTTGTCATGTGGTTTGTTGTAGGGCAGACTTCTCTGATTTCAGAGCTCATGCTGTGTTTAGAGGAGAGTATGTCCTCGACACAGAGCTGGAACTCGAATGCAGAGCAGAACAAAAAGTTAATGCCGATCCAAGAGGTGCTAGACCTCGGACTTTACAACTAAATGTTAAAGAGGTCATACTATGCTAAACTCTCCTCCTGCATCCTTTTGTGCTGCCATGTGGGTCTCTACTGCCTTCAAACCTGAAAAAAAAATACAATCCATCCGTTTTCTACCAGTTTGGTTTTAGAAATTATGTGCCTAAAACAAGCCATTTCAAAAAGTCCCTATTTGTGACATCATAATAGGAAACATTTTCACAGAACCCCCTTTAATGGGGAAAAGAGAGCTGCTGCTGTAGAAACAGCAGCTCTACTCCAAGTCCCTCCCATATCAGAGCCTCTCAGTTTACAGCAGCCTCAGTAGGAGATGAGTGGGCGTGACAAGCTGCAGCTTGTTTTCTAAAAGTGACAGAGCCCTGAAGCAGCTCATTCTGGAAGGTAATAAAAATGACAAGAATAAAGCAGCTGAAACAGCTACATGCGAGACAGATTTAGTGTAAAAAAAGTTCATGAAAATGTTTTACATAAAACAGGAATAACCTTTCCTGGTCCTCGAGGGCCACTAGCTAGCATGTTTTGTTTATCTGCTCCAGTACATTCGATTCAATGGCTGAATCAGCTGTTCGGCAGCTCATGAAGCTCTGCAGAAGTCTGTTAATCACCTGCTGAAATCGTGTGTTGGAGCAGAGAAACAACTAAAACAGGCCGGATAGCAGTCTTCAATGTCGATATCCCTGGTATCTATCAACTTAAGAGAAGGTAATGATACATCCCGTTCAAATAAATGCAGGAAAACAAATTATTTTCCCACATTTAAAAGGAATAAAACAGTTTTTGTAAACGCATTTAAACAAGTTGAGCCACCTGTGCAACAGCAGCTTTGTGTTTCTTCATCAGCTCGTTCATGTCCTCTTGATCCTCCTCCATGCGTGACTGCAGGTCATTCTTCTCCCTCTGCAGACGGCTGACCTGCTCCTCCAGCTAAGTGACAAACAGAGAAGGAAGTGCGCTTTAGTATGGAATGACAGGATTTATTCATGAGCTGTTAAATATAATAAATGATCATTAGCTGGCCAGGCCGTGGCGGTGCTGCAGTCTCATCTAATGGCAATGAAACACAATCTGGACAGGGTTCTGGCTGGAGGATGACACCAATTGAAGATAATCAATTGGCTCATTTAGGCGTGGAAAAGTGCAGTGCACTGGTGATGTCCTAGTTGGAGTTCGCTGCTGTTTGGTATGCATCCTCTAATCTCAGACATTTAGGAGACCATCCCTTGCCATAAATGTAGCAATTAAAAGCTAAAACACAGGCAACACAGCACAGTGTGTGTCATCCCAAGAGACACAAATATCCTCAGTCTATGACTCTAAAATGTAGGCAGAACTCTCATGAGACAGCTATTAATGAGCAGACTGAGGAGGAGGAGAAGACAAATAACACATTCGACAAAGCTCATTTATCCATTAGAGCAAAAATGTTGAAATCAGACATATGCCAAAGGGCGTTTATTATTTTAATATCCCAGCATGGCTCGATGTATGCATATTAATGAGAACCCTACTGCATTTTGAAAAGAGAGAATTTGATATGCACAGGCCCTTAAGTAATTAAAACATGGTTGCTTTCTCTCAAAAGAAGAAGAGTTTAGAAGCATTTCTGCAAAAACCGAGTGTTTAAACCACCGTTGAGTCCTTCTGCATGCACTACGAGATTTAAGTATAAAAAGTTGTGTTAGATGAGCGATCAGCATTTAGGGTCACTAATCACAGTCCTAGTGTTTGTGAAAACTCACAGAGATCTTCGTTTTCACCACGTCCTCCATCTGGATGTGCAAGTCCTCTATTTCCATCTCCATGATCTTCCGAGCTTTTACTGCTGTTGCACAAGTGAACTCTGACTCCTCCAGCTGAGAGACGCAGGTGGAAAGGTGCAGAAAGTAAAGGACAAACGTGACGTTTTCTCAGCTTTTTTTCTTAGATGTTTATTTATTATGTAATATGCTGTCACTGAGAAGGAGGCTGAGTGAGAAGGAAACGCTTCTCTGGATGACGTACTTGATTTTTGAGCTGGACTATCTCTCTCTTGCTGGGGGAGTTGCTCTTAAGGTGGTCCAACATGATCTGGGCATCAGCCAGAAGAACTTTAGTTCTCTTTAGGTCTTTCTTCAACCTCTTCTCCGTCTCCATGTCCCTCTGGCCCACCTGAATGACAGAGCACCCTCCTGCAGTCATCACCATCACACACGGCCATCTTCCCCTCTTTAAGACTAGCGCCGCCTCTCAGGAATCCAAAGTGTTATATTTCCAATCAAAAGAAGTGGCCTACATCTCTCTCACTCACACACACACACACACACACACACTGAACAGCACCAACACAGAGCAGAGACTGAGTGAAGGGAATACCTGGTCTTGGGCAATCACAAGTTTGGACTCCAGGTCTCTTCTGTCACGCAAGACTTTCTGCTTGTCGTCGTACTCCTCCTCCAGCTGCACCTCCATCTGCTTCAGCTGCAGGGCACAGAAATGTCAACACACATCTAGATTGATGATGTAAACGCTTGAGTTTTCTAATTAATTTGGGCTTGTTCTCTGATAATGAAGAATTGTCCTCAGCATTGTATAATTATTAAAGAGTCAGAGAGCTGAAGCAAAAGCTTTGAAGCTCTCTTCCTACAATTCTGTTTCTGGCCTTTTCTTTTTTTGCTCATGTTCATTCCTTGCAGGCTAAAAACGACAGTTCTTGTCACGATGTGTGGGAATAGTACGCTTCTGCCTTTTGTTCAGCAGAAAATAAAGAAAATCTTTTTTCCTTTTAAAAGTGACAATGTGTAGTTTTTACCATTAATCTGGAAATATCCATTGAAATGTTGTTGTAAATGACTTAAAATGTATCAAGTTGTTGAAAAATATTGGCGGTTTCATAGCATATAATCATAAAAATCAGGTCTAAAATACATGGGAGCAGGTTTAAATCTCTGGAAGACGCCATATTGGATGCAATGTTTCCTCCTACGGAAGCCCGCGAGAACAGAATGTATTTACTGATTTGTAACAAAAGGTTACAAAACTTTCAGCATTAATCCACGTTCTTTTACACGTTTAGCTCTTCATTCGCTGCAAGTGATGAAAGGTAATCTAATGTTCCTGCTATTTTGCTGGAGGTTGCACTCCAAATGATTTTTAACCCTACTGGCTATCCACTGGGAAGGTCTTACTTGAACACAAAAATGATCCTTGCTTGCAATGATTTAGGTATCTACTGCCCCCTATCGCAAGGGAAACTACACACTGTCACTTGAATCTCCTGATAAGTACAAAGTAAGAAAGTCTCCAGTTAGGAGCTCTGCAGAGTTCACAGTAGAAACATTTCTCAAAGTTCACACGATCACACAGTGTTGGACTAAACTGGCATTTTGATATATTTTAAAGATGTGGAACACATTTCGCCTCAGATTGGACAACAGCAAGATGACTCTACACTTATTTGCAACGTTGATCTTTATCTCCAGAAAAACAAATACAAATTTGAAAGAGTTCCGCCATGCTGTGGAGTTGCTAATGCTAACAGTTAGCTTCTACTAGCCGAGACGTCATTCCTCGTCATCAAGATGTGTCCATGAATGTTAAGCGAGTGTGATTTCACAGTGTCAAACTTTTCAAATCCTATTTTCTATTCAAAACTAATGCAGGAGATAGATGTAAGAGACTAATTTCATGTTCTGCCTGCTTCAAAACCTCAGAATGACAGATTATAATCAGGATTAATAATTAAAAAATGTGTTTTCAGTGTTCCACACCCTTAAGGTTCAAACTGTACAAATTACACATGATGATAATAATAATAATAATAATAATAATAATAATAATAATAATAATAATAATAATAATAATAATAATAATAATAAATATTATTTGAGGGCTTCTTCCTAAGAGCCAAGGAATAAAATCAAAACCAACATTTTGGTCTTTTTTCACCCACCAGATCCCTCAGAACTTTATGTTTTCTCTCACATCACTTCAGAGTGCAGAGAGTGCACACCCAATCTTCAAAGGTCAAAAGTAATATTTTAGCTCTAAATATTCTCTTCATTCCTAAAAGGGAAGTGTCTCTTTGGTCATGACATCTAAATAAAACCCAGTAGAAACATTCAGAAACATCTGAGCCATTAAACAACATATTAGAGACTCGGAGGGGAAAAAATAGAACCAGGAGAATAAAGTTGAAAGCACCACAAATGTCAACAAATCGCAATGGGAAAATATTGAAATGTCCAGAAAAAGACGTCTAAACATAATTTTGAAGGAAAATGTCCAAATAATATTTCCAGAAAAAAGTGGTGTTTTTCTTCTGCCAAAAGATTGAAATGTCAGGAAAAAAGTAAATATATAAATATATTTTGAAATAACTGGTAAAAATAACGTGTGAAAAAAAATTTACTAAAGTGGGCATTTCAGGAAAGTAAGGAAGTAAACCTCATTATTGTGACTGTACCTGAAGGATCTAGATGTGTTTGGTATTCCAGCATTTATTTTCTCCTCACAAAGGCACTAATAGGCCTCCATAAAGCCTTCAGCTACTCATTATTTAATTTTAAAATAAATCTCATTGTTTTCACATAACCGTTAGTCCAAAGCCTCCTTTTTATTCCTTTTCATTAAGTTTACTGTGATATTGGATTTTGAGCAGCAGCCGCTTCTTCAAAAGTTTTCACTTTATTGAATATTAGTTTTCACTATTTTCTGAATGACACAAAATTTCTGCTGGAAAAGGGTTTTTTAGAATAAACGCGTACTTGAACAACCAGTCCATGAACATGTCGTACTTTTCAAAAAGCACGAGGAACTTTAGGACATCTGTGAACATGAGATTATGTTTCCCAGTGTTTTCTAAATCTGGCTCGGATAATTGTCAATCTGGAGAACAGAGGCTTTGAATAAGAACAGACTATTAAACAAAGACTGAAAATTAGCTCCGCCTACCTTCTTACTGCAGGAGCGCCTGATTTCCTCCACCTCCTCATCCTTGCTCTCAATCTCTTTGGAGTGGCTCTGCCGCTGCCGCTCCATCTCCATCTCAAGTCGCAGCTTAGCCTGAGTATGAGGAGACACACAGCTCATGATATGATGACAGACAGGGCTGTAGCAAACTTTTCAGTGTGGGGGATGTTGACAGAATTATATATATATATATATATATATATATATATATATATATATATATACACACACACACACACACACACACACACACACACACACGCAAACATATTTACAACTATAGTACAGTGGGTATAATTCTGAATGGTTTTGAAATAATAATTACTACCTTAAAGTTATTTAAAATGCAATTTTTTAATCTCTTTTATTGGCTCCAGGGAGACTGTGACCAGAAAAGCCCCAGCTCTGGGGCAACTCCTGGATCTCTGGGACTTGGAGCTCCCTCCGTCTCCTGCACATCTTTAGGGGGCAGATCTGTGGCCCCTCACACTCTCTATTGGACGCTCCTATAGAGAAACCTTACATATACAAGTGCTTGTACACACACATGTGCTCACATGGTGCTCTCATAAGTATGGACTTGGGCACGTTCAACACAGGTCTTAAGGCTGTGGTTGGCACTTAATACACTGTGATTTATTATCGTGTGATTGTTCAGTTAAACAATGTTGATTATACATTTCTTCTTCAAGTTGATGCAGTGATAGCTTGATCTTGTTGCATTGTTGTTGTGTCCCATTTTTTGTTTGTTTGTTTTTTGTTTTTTTTTTGCTTTTTTTCTTCTCTCTTTCTGCAGGTCTAGAAGCAGATTCTTGTTCATTATTGTTTATTTTGTGGAACAGCCATCCCAGTCATGAGTCAAGATGGGTGAGTCAGTGAATGCTTATGTACAGTCTGATGCAGATCTCAGTGGCTTTTTCTGACCCGAGCGTTTTCCCATCTACTTTAATTTAGCAGCAAATGCAGGAAATAGGTGTAGAAGACTTTTCAGAATCAGCACGCATGTGAAAGTTGATCATATTTTATACATTTTTTAGTGAACCACATCTTTAAGCTCTAAGAAAAGCGAAACTTCTTAAGATAAAACTCTAAGAGCTACAGAAGGAGATTGCTGCATTAAAAATAATCAGTACCTGCTCCAACATTTGTATAGATCCAGCCTGTTCATCCAGCTCCTCCTCCTGGTCTTTCACCTTCGCCTCAAGGTCATGAATCTGCTTCTTCAGCTTGGCCAGTGAGGCCTCATCCTTGGACTCCTGGGAGGACAGATCCTGCAACTCTTCCTCCAGTTGATGAACTTTCACATTGGTGGCACAAAGCTCAGTGTCCTTGTCCTGCAGGTGGAAGAGACTCATCAAGGTTTCCATCCTGATCAGCACTGGTATAGGAATAGGGGCTGGAGACAGGAGACACTAACCTGCAACTGCTGGCGGAGGTTAAATATCTCACCAGTAATAATGTCTTTCTCTCGAGCCAGTTTCTCCCGCTGGCTCTTTTCTCTTTGTACCTCAGCCTGAGCCTGGCTCTGCTCCAGGTCAACTCTGGAGCACAAACAAGGGCACAAGCATGCTGAACAACAACACAAAAAAAAAATTCTATTTGGATGAAACCTAAAATTTTTTTGGGGGGAGGAACAACAACTCATATGCAAATGTTGCACATTAAAGTTACAAATGGCAAAAATTATTAGACAAACTCTAAATGGAAAGTAAAATGAGTTTTTAACATGTGGCTCCATTCCTGTTTAAATTCTGTTGGTCATAGATTTAGAACAGGATTTTAATAATCTGCTAAGTGTTTCCTTCAAATGTCTGGGGCAGAAACACTTATTGTTAGTGAACTTAACAGCTAAGTGTTTCATGCTGACAGCTCGTCGTAATTCCCTGTATTTCTCTCTGAAGTGCAGCTGAAAATAATTTCACCCACAGAGCATCTTCAATTAGCCACAGGGGAGAGATCACATTCTGCCACAGCGATAGCTTCTCAAGTGCTTAAAGTCTAAGTCATTTTCTCCGCTAATGCAATTCCACAGATTACAGCCCATCTCGGCAACTGTTCAAATTACAGAAAACTTCAGCGTTGTGTCGAGTGGGCTCGCGCCCGGGCAATCCCAGGGGAACAGAACGGCAAGTTTTCTGTGACGCGTGTTTGTAATTAAAGAAAAGCCTAGATGAAAAGGCAGCTGGAGTGACAAGAGGACGCTGGAACTGACTTCCTCTGTTTCTTCTCCAGATCGTGGTTTCGGCTCTGTAGGCCCTCCAGGTGAAGCTTGGTGTCCTGCAGCTCGGCCGTCAGCTTCTGGCATTTCTTCTTCAGCTGCTGCACGGAGCGCTGCAAATCCTCATTATCTGTCTGTAAATTAGCCAGCTGCAGCGCACACACACACACACACACATTAGCATCTTTATTAATAATCTGTGACAGCTCAATGCATATTTGTTACATCAACTCTAGTTAGATTTTTAGGGTTAACGACGTTCTTAAAGGGGACATAAAGACTTATTTAATAAGTGATAATAGTTCTATGATCCCAATCATGTTTATAAAGATCTTTACACAAAAGCCCTCTCTCATGAACAGATTTCAGCAGTTTTTTTATTGACATTTTCAGTGCCTTCCACAATGAGCTGTTTCAGAGCTTTGTCATTTTAAGACAACAAATTTTAGCGGGCCACACCTACCCTTGGCTCAAGGTGTTATCGACCCTTTGTGCATGGCAGCACGCTACTCATGGGACTGCATCTTTCACCGTGACGGACATCAAAGGAGCTATTTACTCCCTTTAAAACTCTGTTAAACTAGTACAAAACAAGCTAGTTTGTAGCCTTTTATTTTGTTCATTTCACAGTAAAACATTAATAGTTTGCTGCATGGTTGGGGGGTGTAAACCCTACTTGTCTTTATATCAAATAACTGATAGACAGCAGCCCTTAAAGTATTTTCGGATTTGCGGTAAACACTAGTGATGACTGGGTAAGATTAACATTCATATTAGCTCCTTCCACACTAGAGCCGGCTCCACTCCGCTCAGTCAGCCCCAGCCCACCCCACCCCACCCGGTCTCCAAAATTGGCGCAAAGATATCAGTGATGTCATGAGCGCATCTCCGAGCACGTGAGCGGGGCACAAGATGGAGAAGTCTGCGGTGTCCCCCTTGAAATAAACAAAGGCAGCCGTGAGCAGTGTTGCTTTTGGAGACTCAGACACTGGTATTGCTTCCAGGCTGCTGTGTCTGACCTGGCGCAGCTCAAGCCTGTCAGCACTGTGTGTGTGTGTGTGTGTGTGTGCGTGCGTGCGTGCGTGTGCATGCGTGCGTGCGTGACATTGATAGCAGTCAGAGGCTTGTTTACTCCACCGTATCCAGAACGATTATGAATCGCGCATGTGGGAAGCCCCTGCTGGCTGACTATCCAACAGAGGATCCCCCTAATGGTAGGAATGAATTTAAGCTGGCCAATCAGTCGGCAGTGGGCGTGTTAACAAAAAGAAATGTGATCATATTTTTTGTATTGAATTGATAATCTTAAATTTAACTTTTGTGGTGCATCTGTGTCCACTACAGTGAACTTCTAGATGTTAACAGTATTGTTTCAATGTAGGACTATGTGTAAGATAATTACATTATTTAGATTTATGAGCTTTGAGATTTCTTGTACCCCCCTACTGTGAAAGTAGCAGCTAGTCCTGGTGACCTAGTCAGTAGGGGAAAAAAATCCCACATGCAGATGTATCTTGCATGTGAGATAGTTTTATGCTAATTTCCTGATTTGTGACGTCACAAACGGGGGACTTTGGGAAACGGCTCGTTTTAGGCATATAATTCCTAAAACCCTACACTGACCAAATATTAAGATGAATTTTTGGCATGTTTGGGAGTGTTTATAGAGCCAGTAGTGCCCACATTGCAGCACAAAAGGCTGCAAAAGACAGGTTTAGCATAAAATGTCCCCTTTAAGTTAAAGCCACAGATTTTCCTCTTTTCCTGCCTTTCTCTCGACTTGTCGTTTGCTCTGCTGCTCTGTCTCCAGCTTGTCATCAAAATCCTGCTGGAGTTTCTTTTTGCTGAAGTCCATTTCTCGAACGGCTCGGTTGTATTTTATCCGCCACTCTCCTCCTGCAGGAGAGACGTACAATTTCAGAAAAATGTCTGACATTTGGGTGCATTTCCCCGCCTTTAAAGCAGGCATAGCGGGGTACACAGAAAGAGGCTCAAAAGCTCAGAGATGATGGATGCTGTGGATTATCGAGTGCACTGTACTGGCTCAGATGGTTATCACATTCAAGAAGCGACATAATATAATCTTTCAGGAAATAAAGCTTCTTTCATCAAAACCTGGCCATAAGAGGTCAAAAAAATCCAAGGAAAACCACAAAGCAGCCTCCAAGTTTCAACTCTAATCTTGAATAAACCTTAGGTAAGAAATCTGAGCACACTACAATAGCAGTTAAAAGAAGGACATGTCTAAGTGGCACTTTCCACAGTTCTCTGCCAACCCTAATTCTGGAGCTGTCACAGGCTTTCAGAACTAAAACAGCGGCCAGGCAGGCATTCAGGTTCATTTCCAAGCCTTATCATTTTAGAGCCTGTCCATTTCTCCTTCACATACCAACACAGGCTCCTCCATCAGTGCTGCTCATTAGCATATATATAGCATAATGACAACTTGCAGGGCCACCAGCTCTGATCCCAACGATTACTTTCTCATTCATCTAAGAATTCTGATATGCTCTGTAATGGCTTGTCTGCTGAGGTGGGTGGAAGGGGGCGGAATTGGAGGAGGGGGAGAAAAATCCTTATGGACAATATGCTCTCAGCAGGCGCTCCATTTTCCAGCAGGGGGAAACCAATCAACGGCGGGCATTAGTTGTACGCCTGGGAGTGAACATCTTAATCCACTAGCGGTAAATCCCAAACTTGGAAGATATTCTTAACGGCAAAACTGAGTTGTAGCCAGTTCTGACCGCCATGTTTCCTGCTGAAACGGTCAAATAAAGCAGCTCATTCCTGCAGCTACAATTAGTGTGAGGGAAATGTTCAAACTGTGCGGATAATTCTGGTGCGAGTGATTCAGTAAATTATGCTGCTGACCTGGGCCGACATGCCCATTAGGGAGGCTTAGCCGAGCTGCTGCTGGTGTCAAAAGGTACAATTAATTAGGGAATTTGAAACAAATGTTTAAAAGCTCTGCCACTACTCCCAACGCAAGCCAATTTCTTAAATTCAGCTTCCTGTTTGGCCTTTGGATGGAGAGATGGTTTTTGACCGAACTAACCGGAGTCGTCGTCGTCGTCCATCTCTCCGTTGAGTTCTGATGTTTTCATTAGCCGTGCTTCCATCAACTCCATTTCCTGGGACTCTAACTGCTTCTTCATGGCATCAGATGTTACCTGGAGTGCACCAGTTAGGCCAGAAAACCAAAGATGAGTATGTCAGTTATGTTTAATTGAATTTCTTTGCAGTATGTTTTTGTGTATATCTGCCTGTAGATCCTTCATGTCCCTCTCCAGGCGGAGCCTCTCTGAAGTCTCCGTCTCCAGCAGCTGGGAAGCCGACTCGCTGGTGCTCCTCTCGTCAGCAAGCTCTGCCAGCAACTCTGCGATCTTAACACACACACGAGCAGACACATTACGCAGTGTTGAGGCAAGGCTGCAAAATATTCACCACAGCTCCAACGCAAGTTACTGAACAAATCTTTGAGAGGAAAGAAAAGAAAAAGCAGAACTGCAGCACTAATCCCCCCACGCCATCCTCCTCAGAGCGCAGCGACAAGACAAAGAGACCCACCCTGCTCTCCAATCGATCAGTGTTGAGTCTCAATTCATTTCGCTCCTTCTCCACTCTGTCCAACTTCAATTTCTGCTGCTGTATCTCCTCCTGGAGCACAGATTACAGCCACTTATTTTACATAGATACGATACAGGTCAAACCTTGAATTATCAAGCACCAGAAGAAATGTCAAAATTTGATGACCGGTTGGGCCACACCAAATTGCCAGGTGATGTGGTGTGAGAGTGATGTGCAACCAAAGGATGAGTGGTGAAGGCGATAGAAAGGTCTGCTCACGTCTTTGCTCCGCATCTGCTCCTCTGTGAGCTGAACTCTAATGAGTGGCCGGACCGTGGTGAACAGCTTCCACCAGGGCCAGTCCTTCACGCCGCCATTCTTCTTGATGTTTTTCTGAACGCACCTGATTGCAAGGTCCTGGATCTACACAGATGTTGAGAGAAATGATTGTTGCTTGATTGTAACAGAGCAGCACAAATGGAGACAGATATATTTTAACAGCACATGTAAGCAAATCTGCAAAGTATCTTCCAACACAACTTATTTGGATATTGGGTTTAACTGCAGCAAATCGCTCAGAACATGGTTTTCAATTATATGAAATTTGAAGCTTCAGTACTAAAACAAAATCTAAAATTTGTATCAAATCACTCACTAAAACAGATAAATTACAGAGCTCATCTTCTGTTAATACATCATCCTCACCCCTGAAGAACAGAATTTGGAAAAACACTGCATTATTAATGTGTTTTCCTGCCCGCTTATAGCCAGGCAGATATCCCAGGACTGTGCCCGTCTCCTCTGGAGAGTTTTCAGCAGAACACGTTCCAAGGCTGGAAGCTAATTTTTGATTAATTAAATCAAACATGTCGGCAGCTCATTCCAAGTATTACACGATTTCCATGCTGCTTATGCATGAGGCTCTGGATCAGCAGCGGCGGCAGATTATGGGCAAACCCAATTAGAGCAACACAATTCACAGAATCAGGTACATTCTGCCCTGAAGGTACTCTCTACAACCAATTAGGATTTGTCACAGAGAGGAAGCTTTAACGTGCAACAAAATGCTGCAGTTCTCTGACAGAAGATTTAAACGGGTTTCACTCGTCATATTTAGTCTGAAAAGAACAGGAAGCAAACAAAAGATTAGGCGACATGAGCTCCACGGATAATCATCACATCAAATTATGACTGCGACTCTGAGTCACAATTGTGAAGCAAGATTAGGAAACAAAGAACATGTTTTCCTTTCTCTTCAGCAGATTCGTTCTGATGTGCGGATCCAGACTCGCGTGAAACATACAGTCGGAGTCCTGCAGTATTATGGCAGCATCACCCTCTGATGTCACATTGATCTGCCTTCTGATGCAAACCTTTGTGCTCAGTTTCTCGGGAAGTCTTCAACATGAAATAATGCTTTGCTAAAAGGACAGTCGTACTGATTCTGGTGTGGACTCAACATAAAATCGATGATCTGCTTTGCCCGGGTAATTTCATTGTCACTAGGAATTTCAATCATGGTGCAGCGGATGTTTCTAAGAACAACAGAACAGGATGTTTCATGAGCAGACATGAAACAGAGGATGCTCCTCCAGCGGGACGGCTCTTTTCAGATGTTTAGATGAACGGTGGTAAAAATCTCCTGCCTGCTTATTTTTATTATTTATTTCTGAGTTAACACATGCCTGCTGTACTGATTAAATGCACAAAATAAGACGTTATGGGGTTTCTGAAGGCTAAATTCCCAATACAGTAAATGCCTGCTGAGGTGGAATGACAGACTTTAAAAATGTTAGGTTGTCCCCTTGAGGAGACGGCTGAACAAGGGAGAAAAACACGAGAAGAAAAAAAAACCCCGATTTTGTCAGTTAATGTCACATGGGCTTGGCACAGATTCACAAGGTTAACATGCCAGGGAATATAAATCAAGGAAATTTGCAACTTCCTGTCACATCCATATACATCAACCAGCAAGTGTCAGAGAGGTTTCACCAGCGCTCGTTTGGTAACCGCTTCAGAGGCAAATTGCAGTCTAATCTGCCTCCTAAGATAGGACCACTCTCCAGTGCAAGAGGCAATGGAGCCCTATCAGCTTTCAGTGAGTAAAAGAAGTGGATATATTATGCAACAATTATTCAAACACTCAACAGCAGCATACTCTATAAATATTCATGGGGCAAAAAAAAAAAAGAGATGGAAATCAGTCAATAAGCCAGCATGGCTGTTTATCTCCTCCAACGCCGGTGGTGACTAATTGAATCAAGAAAAATATAAACAGAACGAGAATCAATAGGAAAGAAAGCCCTTCACAACATTCCTGCAAGGAGAGACTGTTATCGGTCATATTTGCACCCAAGAAACAAACATAAATGTAGCCTTCTGCAGCTGCATGAGTCGCACATAACAAAAACATTTTTAAAAAATGTGAGCGTGCACGGGAAATAAAATCAGAGTTAATCGTTATCTTTGTGCAGTCCGTATTTCAGTTATACATCCAGACTTTAGAAATAGACTCCGTAACATAAAAGCTTGTGGATAAGTTTATAAGTTCACAGATTGGCGGCACATTTTTGGCAAATCAACAAAAATTTGTTTATGCAGAAATCTGGAGTTTTTCCCCTCGGGGGGGGGGGGGGGGGGGGGGGGCACCTAGAGGGAGAAAAATATTCATTGCACCTTTAAGCCCCTCTCCATTCTTCCGTGTGCCTCTCGTTCATGAACATGCACCTCTAGCCAAACAACAGAGCTTAAACACACTGTTTTACAATCATTATCATGTTATGCTGTTTATTCACATTTATGCATTCTAAAGATTTCCATGAAAAATATCACCAACTCTGCATCAGCTACTTCCATAAATGCCTAAGACTATTGGTCTTAGCGTCTTAGCGTCTAAAAAGTGCTACTGGGTGACAATAATGTTGGGGGACGCCGAGTGGGGTGAGGGTGAGGGAGGCTAAGCACATTGTGCCCAGGGGCCCCTGCAATGATAATCCGGCCCTGCCTATGAGGACCCAATAATTGGGGCCATTTGTCATTTTTTAAGTATACTGTTGACATGTCTTATTTAAGCAAATGAACTGTTCTTCCCTATTTTTGTGAAAGTAGCTTTTTATTGTGAGTCATCAAACACCTTTTCACATTTATGTTTGTATTTCAGAATAAGTTTTTTCAGGGATTGTCTTTGTGACCAGTTTTCCAAACAATAGATGCTGAAAACTTTGGTTTCGCATCAATAGACTAACTAATTCTCCTCTTTTAAATTCAATTTTGAACACTATGAAATGCCATTTTTCATATTTTTGGACATCTTTTCATGTTTTGTACAGTTCAGCCACCCTTTTTAGCAGGTTTTTTGACATTTCATTTTCTTTCCTCATGGCTCAGTAGCTAGGAAAGTCATTGCAGTCCAGGGTTAAGTCTCACTGCAGCTATAAACCTATTTATGCACAAGCATTAATTATAATCAAGCATGTCTCAGCTGTGAACACGTCCCTTTGTCCCTTTGATAACCAATTACACTTGTGTGTCAGCTTGTGTGTCTACTATCAGAATAAAGATTCATGTTGACTTTTGATCAGAATAAATTGCTGTACTTGACCACCATTGCTAAATAAAAGGTTTTCTGCTTCATAAGTCTTATTTTTCAAATACTGGACTAAGGTCATTATTTTGTGCCGAGCAATAACACACTAGCACAACTGTACACACCTTTTGAAGGTTATGATCAAAATGACTTCTTAGATCGCTCCGCTTATCAAAGGACTGAGTCTGGAATGATATTACCGAACTTGACCCAAATGAATGTCTTAGTGAATTAGAAACCCTTTAAGAAATACAGTTGGCAAACAAGTAGAACTATTTCTGTATATATGAGAGGAATTGTCAGAGTAAATTGTTTAAAAACATTAATCTATAAAAGATGTCAGACAGTTTTTTTAACTATTTAAAACAGAAAAGTTCTAATAAAAAGGCATTTTGCTGTTGAATTTAATCACAAAAATATTTATTTCAAATAAAAAGCAGAAAAATATCATAAATCTATCTAATTATGGACCATTTGGCTGCTTAATCTAAAACATAAGACCTGTGATGGACCGGCGACATGTCCATGGTGTACACCACTTCTCACACCAACTTCTGGGATCACCCCACCTTCCGCTTTCCATCATGAGGGTTTTAAATTGATTAAAATACTTGAACATTTAATTTAAAAAAAAAAAAGCTGAAAATGACTGAGCTAACCCAGAGGTGTGCAAACAGCCCTCCTCACACTCTGCAGATTAAATTCAATCAAAATTTATCTTTCGGGCTCTAGGCTTAACAGGTGTAATATAAATTTATGCAGTTATCTTCATCGTGTCAACTATGCATGTTAGGAAATATTTAATTCAAAAATAGAAAATAATATTGCAAACTGGGACCTGGGAGGTTTTGCATTCAGTTACCTGTATCTCAGGGTTGCAGAAACTTTAAACAAATTGGTTAAAGTTGGAAACAATCACACCCCGTGGAAAAAGCTGCCTATGTGGAGAAATTAAGTTGTGCAATTTAGTTATAAAATAATGATGCTGTCAAAGTGCTTTATTCCACTCCTATTAGATCTGATGGGACAACCAAGCTAATGATAAGGAAGGAGAGAGCCAGTAATAAAGAAAACACAGTGCACGAAAATAAAACTAGGCATAAGAATTAGATGTCTCTAAATTCCTACAGACAAGATGTACACTGAGGTGTTCACAATTTCATCAGAAGGACAGTCTATGACAGAAAAACATACTTTATTCTGATTTTATTCTGAATTTTTATAAATAAATTATTACACTACATTATATATGTATTTAGTTTGGTGCATAAAGCCACTGAGGCATATGTGCACCAGATTATTTATTGGGCATAGAGTAAATTTAATTCCAGTGCTTAAAATTTGGAGAAAACATCAAGATTTAGTGAAATTGAAAGTTCTTTTTCCAACTTTGTTCGGTGTTTCACTATGGGGGATCGCCCTGGCGTGACCAACTACGGAAGCTCCAATGACATCACATCTGCACCTGACAGACCGGTTGTGCCGTGCCCAGGCTCCGCCCACCCAGTATATACACAGCCAGCCAACCCCTCCTACTCATTCTTGCTTTCTTCCCGTGAGAAACTACACTTTGCTCCCTCAGTAATCTTCAGGCTATCTTTGGTTAGTTGCTTAACTGTTCCCAGGCGTACAGTTAGGATACGTCGCCGAACGCAGTTCCAACGCAGTCTGGATTTGAGCTGTGTAAGTGCTTCTAAGTCACTTGGCACACTTCACTAGGAACAGTCACCGCGTCATGGCGAACTTCTCCCACGGCTACTTGGTTGTCATTGACGGAGTAGCATTAGCGAGTGTGGCTCAAGCTAACGCGTTGAGGCGAGCTTGTCCTGTGCTTTCTTAGCATTTACTTGCTAATGAGATACTTTTTTGCAGCTAACGTGTCACGGCGAGTTGCCCTACATATAAAATATAGCTTTAGTTGCAGACTTACACTTGCTAACTAGCTTGCTAACGCTTTTCAGGCTAACGTGTCACGACGTGTCAGATTTCTAGCTATGGCTTCCACCCCTACCCCGACTGACGGGTTGGAACTGAAGGCTAAAGAGGCTGCATCCCACCTCTGCCCGGCATCATGTGTGGCTTCTATTTCAGGCAGGGACCCTCATCTTATGTCCATAGCATGCATGGGTTCTGCTCCCGCCCTGGCATCGCTGGCAAACCAGCAGACATGCCCTCACTGCTCCTCCATGCCAGAGAAGATAAGGGAGAGGAGGCTTAGAGTGGCAGTGGCTAACGGCCGGGACTCAGGCCTCTGCCACGCCTGTAGATGCAGGAGACAACCATCAGCCACGAGCCTCCACAAGCTGGGCGGATATGATGGAAGAGGAGCCCCCGCTATCACCTCTGTTCGAGGGGCTAGTTGACAGCGGGTTGCTCGATGCGGGTGATGACAAGACTGGAGGTGACACGAGCTCAGACCTCCTCGACTTGGACATGGAAGAGGAGGAAGAGGATTCCACCTTCCCAGCTCAACACTCTAGGCAGTCTAGCGGCACTGGGTGGCATCACCGGGGGACGCCGACCTGTACGAGGTTTGCAGACGAGCAGCGGCAAAGCTCAACATTCAGTGGCTGGCAGCCCATGGGGCAGAGGGGGTGGAACGAGACCTGTAAGATGGTAAGAGGCTACCACTATCCTCCGCTCCACTCAAGCAGCTCTTGACGGCTGTCCCAGCATGCATGAGAGAAATGAGCCATTACTGGTCTAGCCCATTTAATAGCAAACTCCCCACCAAGGGATGTTCTAAACTGGAGGTGCATGGGATGGGGGAATTGGGGCTGGCCGAACCCCCAACGGTGGAGTCTTCAGTGGCATACCACCATCACCCCAACCGCATCATCCAGCATCTCTCTCCCATCTAAAACAGATCGTCTCATGGCATCCATTTTGAGAGGATGTACAAATATGCTAGCCAATCTGTGTGTTCCCTCAACACGGTTACTTGCTTGTCAGCTTATGAAGGAGAAATCCTGGAGGAAATGGATCATCATCTGGAATCTGGGGCGCCTAACCCGGCTTTTTGGGAGGAAATCTGTGTGCTGAATGATCTCATCCTGCACTCCTCTAGAGGAGCAGTCCAGGGCTGTGGACGTGTGATGGGTTTGTCGGTTTCGGGTGAGAGAGCCTTGTGGCTAAACCTGTCAGGCCTAGGTGACACCCAGAAAGCTGATGTCATGGATGCAGCATATGACCCTACCAAAGGTCTCTTTGGCCCTGCCTTGGAGAGGATGACTGAGACGAGTACCCGCAGAAAGCAGGAAGGTGAGGCCTTCAATCTCTGCTTGCCTCGTAAACATAACCATCAGCCACCTCAGGCACCCAAGTCTGGGTTTGCAGCAGCGGCCTCAGCGGCAAAGGGTCGACAGGGTGGGGCTAGACCACAGCAGTCAGCAGGTTGTCAGCCAAACAAGGAGAACCCTTGCCCGTGGGGGAAGCACACTTTTGCAGCAGCAGCTGCCAGGAACCGCTCGTCTCACCCCAGCGAGGGCAAGAGGAAGAAGTCCTCCTAGCTGCTCTTGCTTCTCTCCAAAAGAAGAGGTTTTCAGAGGTAAAAACAGACCTGTGTTCAGTGTTTGGACACTCCCGTGGTTCCCAGCCCAACAGGAGTTTTGTTAGCTCCTCCATCTTCGGTTCAGGGAGACGAGTGTGTGGAGCAGAAAACCCAGTGTCACCAAACACTTTTCAAATGAGCACAGTCAGTGTCACCAAGCACTTTGTTCCCAAATGTGTGCAAAAATGTTCATGAGGCTCGTTTAAAAATAAACACAGCTTTTCTGCAGCCAGGCATTCAGCCAAGGGCAGAAAGCTCCCCACAAAAAAATAATAAACAAACCCCATCAGGTCCCTCTGCGCCCAGCAGAGGGCCCTCTCGCTCTTCCCATGGGACGAGTCGAGTCGGCTCGGGTGACGGAAATGGCGTCACCCAACAGCGGCTCGCTTTCGGCTCGGGCCGAGAGGTGGGGCGCATGCGCAGTTCCCTCCTGGGTTACAGGCTTCAGTTTGCCTCAAAACCGCCCCGTTTCAACGGGATAACGTCAGTGGCAAGAGAGGATTCGGCGCATATCCTGGAAAACGAAATCGCTTCACTGTTGAACAAAAAGGCGATCAGGATGGTGCCGAGAGACAAGGCCCACCAGGGTTTTTATTCGCACTACTTCCTCATTCCAAAGGAGGACGGGAAATCTCTCCATCCCATACTCGACCTGCGTGTTTTAACACTTACACAAGTACACGTTCAGAATGTTGACTCACAAAACACTCTGCCGTTCCATCCGTCCAGGAGATTGGTTTGTCACGAACGATCTCGCGGATGCCTTTTTTCACATTTCTATTTATCCTCCACACAGGAAATTTCTCAAGTTTGCCTATCAGGGCACAGCCTACGAGTTTCAAACCATCCCTTTCGGGCTGTCATTAGCACCGAGGGTGTTCACCAAGTGTGTGGAGGCGGCGCTGTCCTCACTGAGGACTCGTGGGATCAGAATTTTCTCTTACATAGCCAATTATCTGATTTGCGCTCCCTCCCGGGAGCAAGCAGCCAGCGACGCTCTGGTGGTGTAACCATCTGAACGACCTGCGGTTCAAAATAAACTGGACAAAGAGCAGTTTATTCCCCTTACAGTGCACAGAATATCTGGGTCTTCAGATAGACTCTCTTATCGCATTTCACGGTCAGAAGAGAGGATTGCATCCTTCACACAGTGTGTCACACGTTTTTAAGTTAGGAAACTGGGCGTCGTACAGACTTTGCCTGCACCTTCTCGGCCTCATGACGTCAATGATTTGTGGTGTGACTGGGACTTCTTATGATGAGGGCTGTTCAGCGGTGGGTAAGGTCGTTAAGACTGTGCTCCCGCCGTCATCTCCACCGCAGAGTGAAAATAACTCCGGCATGCATGTCGGCTCTCCAGCCTTGGAGAGACCGAACAGTTCTCACAACTGGGGTTCCGTTGGAGGCGGTGGTGTCCAGAGTTACCATGACAACAGACACGTCCCTTACAGGTTGGGGGGCCACCTCTTTTGATTGAAAGGTAGTAGATGAGGCAACAGTGCTAGCAGCTTGACTCCTGCTTGCTCCATTGAAGGCCTCAGCCTCTGTCTCGTGCTAAATGTGTTACAACCTAGATGCCAGAGGGTAACAGAGTCAATCAACCGTGGTTTTCTGGCTCAAAGGACCCACCAAACTTCATTAGCTCTGGTTAGCTCAGAGCTACATCAGCTCAGTTTGATAGGGGTCGATCATCTGCCCCCCACCCTCACAGTCCCGCTCTCAGCTTCGTCTTTTAATTTTCCGGGAGTGACGAGACGTGTGACATGGCCAAGATGGCAGTAGTGGGACCTGCTCATTGGCTTCAATTCAGGTCTTCAGAAACCTACGGTTGACGGCACGGAGGGTTTATTTTGGCAGATGTTGAGCTAAATTTTGGTGCATCTGAGGTTGAGGGTTGTTTACATCAAAAACAGTGAGTGATCATTGATGATGCAATACTATTTTTAAGATCTGAGCAGAAAGAATATAACTATTTTTCACAAAATAAGACAATCTGTTTAAAAGCCACATGCGTTTCTTTAAGGATTGCTGAGCCTTTGATTATTTCAGTGTGAAATAACGTCTCAACGTTCCGGCAGACTAAAACAAACATTATCAGACAAAGCTGACCTAACTTTGTAAAATAACATACCTTGGTCAACCTTCTAAAACAGGGCAGAAACATTCTTACACTGCAACCGAATGTTTATATTAGTGAAAGACAATCATCTTATTTTTTCTTTCTTGACACAGTACAGTAATTAGATGGTTTTTTTACATTCGACTGCCAAATTTCAGCCGAAACTTCCATCTTCGTCAGAGCTGCCAGCTCTTCGTGGCGTCACTACCGTTTATGTGCGGGCAGCAAAGGATGATGTCGCCCTCTGCTGCCTGCATCCTTCCTGCTGATAACACAGTCCCATGTGTGATTCAACGTGTTAACACAATCGTCTCTGTTCATGATGTTGTGTCTACGTCTCCTAATCTCTATTGCTTCCTTAATCCATTTTATGTACTTTTGTTGTTCCGTATCCATGATCCGTGTACTGTCCCAATCCCAATGCTATCTCCTCTTGTGCAATGGTCCGTTGACGCTGATTTTTTCATTTAACGTTCCACTTCCTGTTTTTCTGCTCATGTGCCTTTGTTTTGTTTCTTTCTCACACTCTTTTTGATGTTCTGTTTTTCGTGTGCTGAGTTGGCATCCTGATTCTTCTGTGAATGTATTACTGCAGAGTTTACATGGTATCTCAAAGATGACACTGCTTTTTTGTCCATCTGGTATTTTGTCATTAGGGTGCACCACTCTTTTCTTGATCATCAGGTATGGTTTTGTTGGTGTGTTGATGTGTCTTTTCATCACTGTCCTTATTTTTTTCTGTTATGCCGTTGATGTAAGGAAGGGTTATTGCAGGTTTTGGCTCTGCTCCCTCGGTTGTCCTGGTTCTCCTAGATGGTTAGTTTATTCTCTTTCTGTTGTTGTCCTTTCTTTAGTGCCCTTTGAAGGCAGAAGTTACGGCCGAAACATGTCAGCCGAAGGTAAAAAAAAAAATAAATAAAAAAACATTATTTCACTGTGTTAAATAAGAACAAAGACGATTATGAATCAACACAGAACGAATATACAGAAGAGTATTAGTGAAGGATTCTGGGTAAAAACAGTGACGTGTGGTTTAGTATTTTCATAGAATCAACTTTAATGTTTATATTTTAAAAAAATTTACAAGGCAGCTACACCTTTGGGTTTTAAAAAGCACTCGTGGACTAAGTCACGACTCTATACTTGTGTTTACTCTCTTCTTCTTGTTTTATGAGTCATCTGAAAGTCTGTGCCGGGACCCTTAGGGAATTTTGAGTTTCTTGTATTTGTTAGCTGAGCAGCAGGTCTTATTTCTTCAGTTTTGTCAGAATAAAAAAACTGCTCAATATTCTCTTAAAATTTTAATTAAAGATACTGAAGTGCAGGCGTTATCCTGCGTGTGTGTGTGTGTGTGTGTGTGTGTGTGTGTGTGTGTGTGTGTGTGTGTGTGTGTGTGTGTGTGTGTGTGTGTGTGTGTGTGTGTGTCCAACTTCTCTAATCACGTACAGACATATTTTACATCAATTAAAGAATTTGCTCCACAGAAAACCGACGTACACCGACGTGAAAGAATCCGAAGAAAATGTCCCCAGCCGCAGCTGCCTTTAACATGTTACCTCGACAACCTGAATTGAGTTTCAGATCAATAAAACTCAGATAAAATAAAGTCTAATCTTTCTATTACAGACACATTAGCAGGAGATAGGGGGCATGAGGGGGCAGGAGGAGAATTTGTTTTTTGCTAATGGATTTCGTAATTGCCCTGTTGCTTGGCAATTTTGAATGCTTCCTTGCTCTCGATTTTCTTCCAATTCCAGCTGATTGTGAAGCATTAGGTTCTCAGCCTGCTGGAGGAAACAAATACTGAACTCTGAACCCAATAAAAGAAATGCATTAGTCGGTTTGCAGTTTAAAAAAAAACCTGAAATTTAAAAGCAAAATTTGTCCCAACCCCCGAGAAAAAAGAGAAATGTGAAAGCTCTGTATTATTTATGTGACAGTGATTTACGTTACTGCAAATATGACAGTTTAATAGTCTTACCAGCTTCATATACAAGTGAACAAGATATTTACTCCCTCGCAGTTTGTCATAGTTGGAGAGCAGTAACATTGATTCTGTTTCTGCTGGTTCATCACAAGTCGGCTGAAGCAGCACTTTCACTTAAACAGTAATCACAGAGATGGAGAAGTGCAAGGCTCCATACATCACAGGAGGACACGTATTAGGTCCAGAGAAATGGAGCCGTGCATGCTAACGGAGAAATGGAGGAGGGGGCGGAGCAGGTGGATGTGTGAGTCAGCAGCATGTCTGATAGGAGGGCATTCTTGGGGCATCCAGCAGAAGAAATGAGCTCCTTCTGCCTTTGGGAGAGATGATTGGATGGATCACACAGAGGCAGGGGGTGTGAGCAATAGATTTAGAGTACTTATTTGTAATTAGTTGAAGATTTGCAGCCTAGCTGGTCAGATCCGCCACGAGCAGAGAACAAACAGGCTCCAAGGATAAATCTCCAGATTTCAGCCAACCTCAAACAATATACTCATGCAAAAATACATGACATGTCCCACATAGTTTGTTTTGGTATGTAAAAAAATGCCATTTAAGTCATTTAAATATAAATAGTGTTATTTTTATATCAAAACAATGCAGATAATATCTTTTATATTTACATTCATCCTGACTAGAGGATAGCAAACACACCTTTCTCTTCTTGAAGGCTTGCCGTGCCAGGTAACCTCTGCAGGACGCTTGGAACAGGGTTAGATTGCGCTTGGTCTGCTCATCCCTCTGCTCCTCCAGCTTAGCCAGAGTGCCAGCTCGGAAAAACAACTGGAGCAAGAAACAACGGTGAACAAATTCACATTAGCGGAGGGGAAACATTATTGAGAGATTTTCTGATGCTTAGGTTGGCCTGGAGAGGTTTAAATCGAGCGGCCTGCTTTAATGTGGAGCGAAGCGGCAAAGTTAAAACAGAAGTGCATTAAAAAGTAAATTAATGAAGTGAGGCAGGAAGAAATCAATAAGAAAAGGTGTAATAAAGAGACAACAGAGCCTTATCTAAGCGATAAAGCTGAGATTAAGTTGTTATCTGGGACAATCAGCAAGATCTCTTTCTAATCTGAGGGCAAAGGTAAAGCACAGGTAAACAGAGGATCGAACGCAGATTACACCAAGGTTTGTCTACTCGTAGGCAGATCAAGTACCGCAAATACATCATAAATATGACGGCAAAAGGACACCCAAGGTCTGCGCTCTGAGTCCTACTGCTTCACAGATAAATCCATATTTGGTCTGTTAGCAAAGTAATGGCTGGAAACGACCTAGCAGCTCCGGTAGAAAACCTGCAAACATTTACGGAGGAGTGATGCATTTAGTTGCATCAGGGAATACTACTTTTCAATTTGGTTCAAGGGCCCGAGCAGCAGTTTACCTTTTATCATCATTAGATGCGTGCAGTACTTTGTAAAATGTGGGAGGCTGACCCGTTTTTCAACATGCGGCTTTCTGCGATGGCAGATTTTATCCCGTACAGAGCTGCGAATCCGCTGCTGGAAGGTTATTTAGGCTCCATGTAATTGGCATGCAAGTGAGACGGGTTGCTATGGTGCCAGTGGAGTGCTTTGCGAATGGCCAACTAAGCCTCAGAGTAGATTTCACACTCCAAAGTGTGGCACCATGTCAGGCTGCTCTGAGCCCCTTCGTGTGTTTTAAAAGGCTCTTGCATGTTTCTAGAAGCAATATGTTCTTTTTTATAAGATATTGTTTCCTTTGATTCCAGTCTTAGCTGATGGCCCCTTTCCAGCTGATGGGATTAGACCCAATTAGAGCCGTGTTTCCCAGCAGCGTTTACAGTGACTGGTGGACTACATCTTCATGAAGAACAACAACAACAAAAAAAAACAGTGGTGACAATTTGCTCTAATGACCCAAAGCGAAAGGGAGAATTACTGTCCGACTGTCAGCGAGTGACCACGAGCCTGTCGGGAAGCTGATAAGATGAAGAGACAAGACTTGGCAGCTCTTCAAAGAATTGCAAACAAACCTCAAAGAGGGAAAGGTGGAATGAAAGACACACACTTCCCCAGACAGCGAGTATCACTCAAAAAAAATAAAAAAGCTGTAGCACTGTTGGGGTTCGAAGAGGTGAGGGACTGGCAGCAATTCAAAGCAAAAGTTTATGCAGCGACTTTGAAACTTATTTTTGTAGGTGTAGTGGGGATCACTCACCCTACTCAGACCCATGTGGTGGCTGTTCTTCTCCAAATCCAAGGACTCCAGGAGCTCCTCCACTGCCTGAGCGAAGTCAGAGTACACAAAGATTGGTCTTTAAAACATTTGGGTACAACAGGACTGATTCTAGGCAATGCAACAGGTCATTGGTCCACCAAGCCCCCACGTTTTTAAATTAGTGGAGTGCAGTTTTTCCCTCACATGGACTTTCAGCTGGATTTAGATCAGAAAGGAAGTCGGCAAGCACACAGAACAAAGTCTGGCTCCTGAGTCTCCCAAAAACCCAATTACACACTGTCCTCCAGAATCCACCTGCTCCTGGCTAATTCATCATGACCCCCTGATGTTCTTGGCCCCCACTGCAGCTTTGAGCACACCATCAGCCAGGCTTCGCTCTGTCTATCCAGCAGCCTGTGTGTACTGTAGCTGTATTGTTGTCTCAGCCGTTTTCTCTCCACTCCAGCCTGAAAGGCTACATCTAGATTACACCAGGAGAGGTTTGCCGTGAAAACTGAGGGGCTTTTGTTTGCCAGCGTTTCCACAGAAACTCAGCCCCAACACACCAACACTCTACCTTAACCCCATTCTCTCACTCTCTCTCTCTTCTCTTTTATAAAGTTCTGTGTTGCTCTGTACTTGAATAAGGCTTCTGCAGCAGAGCACCAGTAAAGGGTGCACCCTCATTAATAGTTAAAAAGTAGGAATTAAACTAACCAGTGAAATTAAAACAAAACACGGACATAAACTGAAATGCACAAGATGCCTGAGGCATCTAGCAAGAATTTTCTTCTCATGGAGCTACAATTCTAATCGCCCTTCTTCACCAGCATGATGGCGATGAGGTTAAGTTGATTAGGTCATTACTATAGCTCTGATGAATGTCTATTTCTCTGTCCACTGGCTGCTGACAAATCAGGGGCAGATGTAATGAAGTTGTCTCTCTACAACATCAATCTTCACCGCGCTTGGCCACCGGTGCAGCTGTACATTTCAAATCCCCACCCCGGCCCAATCTCGCCAACTGACTTACTCTCCTCTCATCCTTCACAATGTAATTCCTCCCGTGCTTCTTGGTGAGATGCGGGGCCAGCACATCAAAGCGCCGTCGAAACTCCGAAAACACCATGTGATCGGGGTAGCCTGTGGAAAGTCGGGATTGGATAACATTATATTCTCCAAATGTTTGTGGAGCGCCATCATTGCTTCGAAGTGACCTCCAGGGAGAAAACTACCTTTGTTTCCCTTTTTTACCCCAATACACACATGCTAGAAGGCCTATGTTTATCTGCACCAGACATGGGATTTCAGCAGCATCCTCACCTTGCCTGTAGATCCGAAGAGCATCAAGCAGCTTGGATCCACGTATCTGAGCACGGAGCAGGGCTACATCTAGCTGCATTAAGCCAGGATCTCCAGGCTCCCCCTGAGCCTCAGGTTCCCCACCTTTGAACAGAGATCCACTAAGAGCCCGCAGAGCATCTGCCTTGGGCAAGATGCAGTGAACAAAGTGAGTCTTAGACCTCCGCAACATGTCAAGAAGGGCATCCTGGAATAGAAAGAGCAGGGTGAGGAACTCTGGCTGAAACAGATCAAAGATGAATCCATTACCTTCTATTGATGTATTTAAATATAGCCAAGAGCTTAGCCTCCTCATAGAAACCAAAGAAACTACACAGAAATGTGTTTAACTAAATAAATCAGGCATGGATGTAGGGTGGAAAGCCTTCTCCAGGTCAGGCACATGGTCCTGCCTCAAGTGGAGGAGTTAGCATATCTCAGGGTCTTGTTCAATAATAAAAACTACAGTAATAATATTATTAATACAGATCATTTAAAAGTGCCTTTCACAACACAAGGACACTTTATAACAATGGAGATAAAACAGAACAAAATAAACACACAGCACAGAAATACACAGAAAGACTAAAATGTTAAAACCTTAAAACAATGAAACTAATAAAAGCTTGTCAGGTGGGTTTTCACTGCATGCTCTACTCCCCATGGTGACAAGGCAAGTGGGGGGAGCTGAAAGTTGAGGCGAGGCTGAGGAACTAAGTGAGCAGACAGGAGTGGCGATGTGAACAAGATCAGATGTGTAAGATGGAGCCATGTTATTTAGAGCTTTGGACGTGATGAGGATTATTTTGAAAACGATTCTTTGTTCAATGGGAAGCCAGTGTTGTTGCTGCAGAATAAATGTGGTCGTGAGAGTCCTAGCGATGACACGCACAGTTCCTGGAGGGATATGCAGGGGAGGTGCAGTAGTCAGTGCTAGATGTGATGAGGCTGTGGATGGGTAAGGCAGTAGCAGGAGGAGTAAGAGAAGGGCGGCCTGACAAATAGTCACACACACGCACAGTCACACACTTCCACCCTCATGCTCACACATGAACACATACAACCTAAAGACAAACAAGAATGTACGTCATACACCCACTCACGTTCCCCATGCACTCTCCACTCATCCTCGTCCTGGTACTGCTGTGCAGAGGACACTACTATTCCTGGACACCAGAGCTGGTCCCGTTCTTACTGGGGTAATGATGAGCAAAGCGACCCACCACCCCAGACCCCAACCTGATAGCCAGCTCCCACTCCTAGCCTCCAACCCCGGGTAACCGAGTACAGAGGTGTGAGAAGAGCCCATAGTCTCCCTCCGCCTGCTGCAATGTGGCGTTGATGCATGTTGTTAAAATGCATTCTGTGGTTGGGAGGGGAGGGGCTTAAAATTGGAAGTGGGCACCGGCACCCGTGGTGAGGCTGAGTGAACAGAACCGCCCCTCCCGGTCCTGTCGACAGTGCATTTGCATGGAATCCCATTTGTGGAAGTGTTTAATGTGCAAATTAAAATTGGGGTGCAGGCCACCACAGGCCTGCGGACATGGGAAACAACCCCCTGAACTTACCTGTACCCCAAGGCCTATGTGCATGTTTGTGTGGTGATGTGTAGGAGCAGGAGGAGGAAAATGTCTGAGAATGAGGAGGAAAAGCTGGGGGGTCTAAGCCCCCCAGGGAACCAGATGCCCCTCTGGCCCCAATAAGCACCCCCATCCCCAAAACCCACCCTGAGTTTAAAGTCCCCAGCCCATCTAGCCAGGGCCCAGAGAAGCAGCATCGCAGAACCACACAAAGCTCGAGGTCACCAACTCAGCCCCAACCCAGCAGAATATCAACTCCCAACATGTTTTATTTAATTTTCTGTGATTTTTTGCTTTAAACACTCTAAAGGATTGGGTGTTTCATGTTTTTCATTGTAATATGATATTTCCATTTTTCATAATAAGTTGATTTCTGGGTTTATCGTCTTGTTGGTCAGCTCTGATTGATGTAAATGCAGATGTATGTATGTGCTATATTGTAGTCTGCAAAAAGTTAATCAGAAATTCAATGCACTGTTCTGGCTTTCGGTTGCTGAGACGTGTGTACATTTATAAATAAACTAAAAATAAAGATCCTTTTGGGGTTTGAAGGCTTGAAAGCAGAAAGCAGCTGCAGCCCGTCTCTACAAAAGCAGGTTATACATCATTTTCTCTGGCTGCAGCTACACTACTGGTCTTCATCTCAACACTTTTTTTAACTGCATTATACAATTTGTGAATGCTCCAAGGCTTAAAGCAGATTGCAAACAAATCCTGAACAAGGTTACAAGTGCGGATCAATCTGCCCCTTTATACACCTGGAGCTCGCTGCTGATGCAGACATGAATTTGTTTTAGCACAAGTCTGATTGGATGGTTTTTTTTTTCTCTCACCACTTGAAGCTTTATCTGGATGCAAGATGATTTCTTCTTGATAGCAGCGACCCCTGTGGTGAAGGTCTTCCTTATGCTAGTAGCCCTTCGAAAGGTCATGGTGGAAGTCCCCTCAAGGCCAGCGATGGAACCGGACAACACGGTGGCTCCAGCTGCTCGGCTCATGAACAAGGAGCTGATGATCTTCCTGCAGGAGGCACAGCACTTCATTATTATCCTTATTAGCTATCTACTGAAGTAAGGTTACATATCTACTGTGCATCACAAATAATAAGAGTTAGCATGCAACGTCTACTTCTGGGAGTCCTGCAGGAGGCTGACAGCATTAGTGGAGGCGGGATTCTGCTTGGCGTAGTTCAGCCACCCACGAGCGTCGTACTCCACCCAGTCCGTCCCGTGACTGTGGCCCAGCAGGAAGTGATTTTCCTTCTCGCTCCTCAGAAGGAACGTGTGACCTTGTGACATAGAAGTCTACATTAGCAGTCTGTGTAAAGAGTTTCTCACTAGAGTCCCATTATCAGCTCCTGATGACCCTGGTATGAGTAATCTGTAAAAACCTACACACAACACTGACATGAGCATCATATTAATGATGTCTGAGGGGTAGTTATTCATAGTTTCTGCATTCTTAACTGTTCAAAGCAGTGTTGACATTGTACAAAAGGATGTAAGAGAAAAATGATCAAATATTAAGATTTTAGTTTTTTCCATCTGAGTCAACCAAAATACCCAAAATATCCAGTTCCACAGTCTTTGAAGTTTCTAATAAATTTTGCATTATTCTATCAAATACCTGATATTCCAGCTGCTCGTGGACCTTACATCTGCCCATTCCTGCAGTTTTAGGGTTAATCCTTTACATCCACACACTCCGGTTGTAAATAATGCAGAAAACCAGCTTGATGCAATAGTTCACTGGACCATCAAAGAGGTTTGACTGATAAACAGAAAACCTCTCATCTTAGCTGCTGATATTATTATGAAATATCATCTGTTTTTATCTCAAGCTTTAGTCTTGTAGGATGACTTTTTCAGTCCTGACTTCTGATTTAATGCCATAATAGGTTAACACCATAACAGGCTCCTGTAGAACCCCGTTTTTACTGCTGAATATCATTATGGTTCTGTAAGGTAACATTTTACACATCTGATCAGATTGTTGAGCCCAATCAGAAGTTTTCAATCCCATAAATGGCTGAAAACGCATCACCTTCTTCCAAAATATGATGGAGTTCCAATAATAAACAGGAACTTTACACACCCTGGTTTTATGCAGTGAAACAGAAGAAAAACAGAAGTACTTCAGTCCATTCACAATAGTGAGATCAGAAATAGGGATGTCCCGATCAGTTTTATTTGCCTTTGAGTCCGAGTCATTTGATTGAGAATCTACCGATACAGAGTCCCGATCCAATACTTTCGATTCATAAAAAAAAAATAAAAAAGGAAGAAACAGTTCCAGAATGTTCCTTATTTTTTATTTAATTACCTTTTTATTTTAATTTTTAATAACAGATCACTTCTGTGAGGTAGCTTGAACAATCAAGTAATAAATAACAAATTCTTCACTTTTGGACTTTATTGCAAATATAAAAAGTCTAATATAAAAACAGATAGCACTTCAACTTAAAATACCTGGCAGGGGTCTATTTTGCCTCGGCCCCCAAAATGCTTCGATACGTCCCTGGGCATGGGACGGAGTTTTAAGATGATCTGAATTGTGTCAACTATATAAATACTACATGCTGATAAATTATTGCTTTATACAGGTACAAACGTGTAGCGGGATCAATCTACCTACATTTAATCTTTTTAAGAAATTTGTTCTGTTTCCTTGGGTTTTATTTTCCTATCTTCCTGTCCTGTCTGTCTCTGATCTTCCTGCATCTCCCAGTCCACCAGAAACACTCCTGCCTGCTTCCTTCTTTTTCACTTCACAAGTAACTTTTTAACTAGCAGATCAAATTGATCTATTGACTGCAAAAAAAGCGGAGTGTGCGCCGCGCTGCACGGCTGCGCCAGTGACGAGCGCTGCAGCGCGAGCGCGTCCACACATCACGCTCAAATACAGACAGAACTTAGCAGAAAGAAAATGAACGGACACGAATGACTGTGTGTTAATTGTATATTTTTGGTGACGCCACTTAGAAAATGTGACTGTGGCCGTGTGCAGAACACAGCTGGAGTTCATGAATCATCAGCGGTCTGCCTGCCCCTCTGCATCTCTGCCCAAAAGAATCCCCGCTACTCTGAGTCCATATAAATAATATAATATAATATAATATAATATAATATAATATAGGTAGAAACTGGATCTTATTTGTGCTCCTCCTGGGTGTGTAAGTTAAGGGCATCAGGAGAGCCTGACAACCTTTAAGGAGAACCAAGTTGCTCTCCTGTAATTTGAACCCAGTATCCAACTCTGGATCGGGGCTTGGATCTGGAAGTAAAGGCAGAGTCCCGATCAGTCTGAAACCACGTGATCAGGGCCGATATCCGATCATGTGATCGGATCGGGACATCCCTAATCAGAAATGTTATTTATCTTTTTAAATGTTGTGAGCAGCAGAGAGGTTTGAATGCTACAGGCTGCACATCCCGGTCTCAAGGACTTGTAATTGGATCATGCTCTTTTCCATTTCATTTTAAGCAGCTGTTAGAGCATTAGCGCACAAATGTATTAGATAATGTTACTTTTCCATCAGTAAAATAAACAGTCTGGCTTTTTGGAAGAGTTTTAAGTAAAGACTGTAGCCAAAGCCTCATTATTTCTTTGTTACCCATTGGAAGTGAATCAAACAACAGAGTGACAGCAGCAAATCAGGATGTAGAAATACGTCAAGCCTACGAAGTTCTTTGATTTCCCATCAGTCAATGCTGCATCCTCTTACTGAGAGTTCTATAATTTGTGGCTGTTTTGGGATCTACTGTGTTGCATTTTTGGCAAATTTACAACTGAAAACGCTAATGGAAGAGAATTATTCAAACGTGATTTTACAGTAAAATTTGTTTTTTTACTAACTCAACAAAATGTAAATAAAGAATAGTAGTACATTAAAAACCTACTCTACTCTTGTGTGTTCAATCGTTTTAGTAGAAAAGCAAAAAAAAAGGTTTCCATTATCCTGACTTTTGCCAACACTGAACGAATGTTTCACAGCATGCAATAAGGAGGTGTCCTGGTTTCATTAACATCTATACTGCTCTACTTCAATCCGTTTAAAAAAAATTAGCTTTTCAACTTTCTACGTGTGTGTGTGTGTGTGCGTGCGTGCGTGCGTGCGTGCGCACGCGCCCTTCCTGTCCTCACCTTTGCTCTCTCCTTCAGCTGGGCCATAGTAGCTAAAGAGACGTCCGAGAAGTGTTTCCTCTGACCCCCCCGGCTGCAGGGCCTCCTCCTCCAGGAGCCACAGGAGGCCCCGGGCCTCTTCTGTCCGAACTGCGCGCACCTGTTCCACCAACACATATTTACACATCAACTCAGGTTTCTTCTCCAAGTCCTGCGCTGAAAGAAAAGTGTTTGATTTCAACTTTCTTCTTTCATATTCTTTAAAAAAAATGACCCTCTTTACCAATTCTACAAAAATCTGTTTCATTACACAACTCATAAATCACCCTGACACAAGAAAATTTAGCTAGTTTTAATAGTTTAATGGGAATGCTTTAATGAACCAAGAATATGTTTGTGTGTGTGTGTGTGTGTGTGTGTGTGTGCGTGCGTGCGAGCACGTGTGTGTGGACACGAACACACACACACACACACACACACACAATCTGAAAACTGACCAGTCATCTGCAGTCAAGCTCTTAAATGTAAGTAACAGTACTTTGTTGCAACCCCTCCCCCCTCTGAGCCAGTACTGCTGAGAGGACAGATAATACTATCAGCAGTGAAAATGAAAGTAAAAAGAAAACATTCACGGTCCCTGCGTCCTTCAGCTGCAGCTACAATAATAGCGTCATCCACTCAGCTTTGCCTTATATTAGAAATGGCAACAAAAGGAAGTTCATTAGTACACACTGCAAGAGAAGGAATTTAAAATAATACAATTAGTCAAAATAATTATCAGCGAGAGGACAGTAAAATGTGCTTCAGCACCACTTCACAAGGATCAGGTTAGTGACGAAGGTTGTGTGTCTTTTTTTAAGATACTATAAAGGCTGTTTTAATGTCCTGAGACATGGATTTGTATTTGGTGGGATTTAAAAGAAAAGCACTTCTAGCCATTACAAATTAATCGACAATAAACGTGGACAAAAAATATGGTAACAATATTTTAAAACAAGTAAATAAACATTTTGATAAACTTCCAAAACAAAGAAGAAAACAATAAAGTCAATATCAAGTCTCTAAATAATAAAAAATAAGCTCTAAGCTGAAGAGAGTGCATTATTAATGAAAGAAGTCAATGTCCACATATGTGGACACAGGGCCTTAAGCCTAATTTGTACTTCTACGTTAGCTCTGCAAGGGAGAGAGTCGCTAATTAACAGAGGCGTTTTGCTCTCAGACTTCTCAGTCATCTGGAGATTGTTGCAAAACAATTCCCCGCCAGGACAACAGAGGGCATAGCGCTACTCCGAGGTATCCTGCCACCATTACAATCACATATCCAGTCCATGATAGTGTATCAACTATTGTGTTTACACCGTTTTAATGTATTGCAAGAAGCAGTGCTCGTTGCCAGGACACAAGAGAGTACGGTTCTGTTCCAAATGCCGTCCGCGTCCTCTCGTACTCGGTAGAACAGAATCTCTGGTGTTCTTGCCAAGAACATACTTGTCTAGTACACAAGAACGTACTAGCGTCCTTGATTATTGAGAAAGTCCTACATATTTCCTGAAAGAGGGAAAACTCCAGATTGTAGTTTTAATGGACATTGTGCGTGCGATGTACCATGTAGTCAAATGTCAGTGATACGATTTTATGGCTGTAATATTCTGAATGTGTGTGTGCGTGTGTGTGCGTGTGCGTGTGCGTGTGCACGTGCGTGTGCGCGCGTGTGTGTGTGTGTGTGTGGTCAGCTAGCAAAGCTTCTGGAAGCCTGACATGGGAACAAATGCAACCAAATCAAAAGGCTGTTTGAGTAGCTATCAGGAAGTTACACTGAAGGCTTCCTTATCAGCCATGCACACAACACTGGCTGCAAACACACACACACACACACACACACACACACACACACACACACACACTGCATCAGTTTGAAGGAGACATACGACAACTATGAGGCAGGAATGAATTGAACATTGAAGCTGTGATAACGGACATCTGAGCTATGACAGCAAACACAAAACGTATCTCTGGGTTAGAAAAATCTTTGATCAAGAATGTCTTTTCACTCTGAGCAACATATCTTTAGAGCAGACTTTAAAAATGTCTTTAAAGTAGCATTATTTTTTTTCTTTAGTGTGATGTACTGCAGCTCACCGCCTCTGATGGCGTTCCTATCAGAGCTTTAAAAAGTGAAGCATTCAAACTAAACACACTGGAGTTGCAGCAACGGGATCCGTGATTCTTTAAACTCTGCCATTTCTGTTTCCATGGTGCAGATCACAGGCTGCAAAGGCCAAACATTGATTTTCTTTCTTGAAGTCAATTCTCTAACCTTTCTTTTCTTGCTCTTATACTTTTTTCTGGCCTCTGCTGATACTGTATAGAATTAAGAGATAGACTTTTAAACACTTTCAAAATAAAAGAGTCATCAGGTGGTTACTGGGAGAAATAAACTACAGTGGGAAGTTTTGTGCAGAGATAAAGACTTACCAGTGCTTGGCTTGAAGATTGGTCGACTACTTCTACGGAAAGAGAAGGGCTGTGCTCCGAGTCATCAATGGCGAGCTCAATGTTCTCCTACAGGAAGACAGACATGATGTTTGAGTCACTTTAGCTTCAGATCACCAAAAAATAGTTTTTTTCATTCATTATGAGCTAAAATAGGTTTTCTTCTAGTTTTTGAAAGTCATTAACGCGTTGAAAAAGATTCCAGCATGTTTGTCAGTTTAAAGCCCCGGGTTACAACTTTTCTCTGGTAGAGATGAATATGTTTAACCAAGAGGAGGCTGATAATCATATTAAGGCAGAGCAGATAGTGTTCCCGCTTGGTCAGAGGTCTCGTCTCCAAACCAACAGGAAAAATAAATTCTGTTTACAGGGTTGATATTGTTGACCGCTGCAGCTCTCCTGCGTTTGCATGAAGCCATAAAGTCAGGAGCCGTCTCAGAGCCTCCGAGTGACCTCAGTAGCTAAAATGTAAATATAAACGTCAGAGCTCAGAAATCCATAATAAGAACCCAACAAATTGCAAAAGAGTTTACAAGAATGGTTTGCTTTTTTTGTCTGCTTTAGTCAGCGTAGGAGTAAACTTGATGCTTTGGGGTTTTGGACTTTTAATCAGGCAAAAGAGATAAAAGATTAGAAACTGGGTTGAGGAAGCTGGAATAGTCAAATTCAGATGACCCAGTAAAAACGATGGATGGTCTAAAATGTCTAAAATTGAGTGATTTCACTGTATAGCGGGAGTTGAGATGAAAATAAATGGTAACGCTGCTGCCAGTGTTTCATTTATGTCACCATGGTAACCAAACAACCTTCTCATTGTGACTGACTATGAGCTATATTTCACGGTCCCCCAGTTTGACACTTCCTGATTTTTTTTGCCAGCTGAGTCATTTCCAGGCCACAGTAAATTTTATGTTCTCTGTGGCACTTGTACGCTATTGCTGGAGGACCTGCCGAGGATAACCATCAACAACGTACATGGCACTACCAAGGCCACATCTAAAACGTCACAATCAAATGAAGACGAAAGGTTTTAACTGTATTTGTCTGTCTACATTCCTAACTATGAAGGGAAGCTAACAAGCTACTGCCTTGGGTTGTTAAATGGTACATGCTAGCTCTAAACTAGCACAGTGAGGACGCAATGCTAACAACGTTAGCAGAGAGTTAGCATCTAAGAAACACAGACTTATGACGTTGATCTACTGTATCTCTCTTGTAACATTGTTAGCATTGCTTCAATGCTGTGCTAACTTTGGCTAGTTAAGAGCTAGCATGTTTGTTAACTCATCTTTAAAATGAATGTAGGTGGGCACATACTATTCAAAACCCTTGTCTTTATTTAAATGTGGCATCTTAAATGTGGCCTGGATTATTCTGTTTACTGTAATCCTAGGCAGGTCATGCAACACTCACTTAAAGGGAGACTAGGTTGTTTTGGCTTGCTTTTAGCACCCCCTAGTGTCAATTTCGTAGAACCAAAAGCAAATCTTATCTCCTTGCTGTGCGTTCATCTTTTTAACACCTTAAACAGCTAAAATGTCTCCCCAGCCTTCATTAGTGTCTACAGGAGCGGTTCAACACACAATTAAACAAATAAGTTGTCTTCACAATCTAAATTGGTGATCTTCTCAGTCCCTACACCCCCAGCAGGTCCCTGAGGTCCAGTGACCAAAGCCTACTGGTTGTGCAACGCACCAGGCTAAAGACCAAAGGTGACAGATCATTTGCTGCTGTGGCCCCCAGACTCTGGAACTCTCTCCCTCTGAGCCTGAGATCAGTGGACTCAGTGGTCTCCTTTAAAAAGCAGCTGAAAACTCACCTGTTCAAGTTGGCTTTTGTGTGACCTTCATCACCACCCTCTCCTTATTCTGCCTTTCCCGGGATCTACTGGTTTGCCTCTTTCCTTTCAGTTTTTTCTTTTCCCTTTATTTAAAATTTTAATCACAATTTATTTTTCTTATTTTAACCATCTTTTTTTTATTAATTAATTTTTTTAAATGTTTTGTTCTTGTGAAGCACTTTGTGATTTTTATCTTGAGAGGCACTATATAAAAGATTGATTTCTTTCTTTTCTTTCTCAAACAAGCAGGAAACATGCTGGAAACAGACTGCACCACTAAGCAAGTCAGCTCCACTTTTACCAAGTCCAACAGGAGGCGGCCCGCCACTCTGAAGTTGCAAGTGAGACAATCTGGCTACAGTGGGCAATGGGGGTCTAAGAGACATTTCATTAATCCTGTAAAGGGTCGTTTTAGCACATACTGTCTCAAGAAAATTATTTAAAAATATGAAAAAGTTGCATAGTACCCCTTTAAAAAGTGATAGAGAAGACAAAAGTTAATGCAACCTGGAGGTGATTCAGCTGGCTAAAAAGTCAGGATGCGTTAAACCAGGCGTCCGTGGCATAAATCCTATTTGATTACACTCTATGTGAGACTATAGATGGGCATACTGCATAAGAAATGAGGGCAAAAAGTTGTGACAATAAAAAAAATTAAATAGTGAGACGCTATTCTGCTCATGCATCCGTTCCCTAAAATGTTCAACAGATATTGACTCAGTATAGTTGCATTTAAAGACCAGCCACCCTTTTATTTAAATCCAGAACTATTTTTAGTGCCTAAGAGGCACAATTCAAAAAATCATCATGAACAATAAAAGGCATTTTTGTAAAAACATCACATTACATGTCATGGAAAATATAAGCCCATTTAAACAAATCATTGCTGGCATTTGCTGTATTTGTTTCTGCTACAGGGTGAATGAAAACGCAAAAAAATTACTCATTTAATATTGCCGATGAAAATATATCAGGGGTTGAAGGGCACATTAATATGCTAAAATACATTCTAGAGAAAAAAACAAGCACAGCAGTGGTGAAACTAAAATCTAGGCAGCCTTAGAAAAGCGGAAAGTGTCAATATTGCGTCCACGACCAGTGTCAGCGTAGGAGTTCATAGTAAGACAAGAAGTTTCTAATACCTTCATCACACAACGTTGCAATTAAAATTAAAGCGCGTGCGATTATATCACGTTTAACCTGCCTGTATGTGTTATTGTTAACTCTGAGTGCTGCTTTAAATGAGTCTGACCCAGTTTACGATGACAGTTTCACTGCTTCATATATTTCAAGCTGAAATGACAGGAAAAAAAATACTCCGCACAGGTTTATGCAATCCTTCATTTTGCTCAAATCCACATTTCTCTGAAAGAAAAAGAAAAGGACGTGGGTGGCAAAATGGGTGGGAAGTCCCAGGATCCTTGTTCCCAGTATTTAAAGTCATTTTCATCTGGATTCTATGTTAACTTCAATATGGTGTCAACCGAGAAGAATATTTCTAAGATTAGAGCTGCGACAACTGGAATAGGCTGATATATTTGTAAGTCGTGAAAAGAAATCTTCAGTATTTGCCCTTTAATAAATCCTTGAAGAGGACTGTGCCCAGTTATTACGGTCCGGTTCTGCTAGAATGAGCTGAAAGGACAGAAGAATAGTTCTTTCATCAGGGAGTAACGCCGCGGCTGTGCAGCTGGGCGTGTCGCTCTAAGGCAGCTGTGAGTGACTTTACTTTGATCTCGGCAGAAGAGGTGAAGACTGGCATCGCTAATGAGAAGGTCTAACACATGAACTGCTTCGGCTTGTCACAGCTTGTGACAGGTGGGATGGGTAGCGTATCTGATGTGTGAACACATGCACTATTGGAGCTGATGTATCTGAGAAAAAGCAGCAGACAAAAGGAGAGAAAGAGGTGGGAGGAAGACAGAAACAAGGAGAGTGGGGCTGTATATATGCACGGCGCATTATCCTTCACATGTCTGTACCTCTTTGTATCTTTCCAACTCCTGAACAAAGGTGCGCTGGTAGAAGAGGCTCTGCAAACGCTCCTGAGTGTAGTTGTGGCAGAGGTCTTCAAAGGTTGTGCCGCTCTCGCGCTTAGAGAGCCTTGGGTTTTGAAAGCCCGGCGTGTCCACAACGAGCAGGGAGCACAGAGAGTGCTGGTTGGATTTCAAGGCCCTTCAGCATACGGGGAATAGAACATACACATGTGAATGTTAAACAGTCATACTATGTCTGAAAACTTTTGACTGCAAGTAATCTGAGCTTTAACTTCACTATAAAATATCTTACTGCTTTCCTTTACCTCTAATCTAAGCCTGAAAAAGGAAGTAGCCTCGTACACTCTTCAAATACAAATTAAAGACACTATGCAAGAAACAAAATATTCAAATTTAGATTATATTACTGGTCAAAGGTTGATAGTTGGGAGATTTTAACCAATTCGTTGGAAATTTTTAATAAGGTGGAAGCTTGGGAAAGGTCATTCCAGATGCTTAATGCAGTAGTTCTGATGTGTTTGGGATCGCTGTCCTGTTTAAATGCCCAACTGTGTCAAAATTTCCACCATCTGATTATTTGTTTCAAGTTTAAGAATCTTAAGATAGTCTATCTTTGTTTTTCAGTGCATCAGTACCACATCATGCCTGCAACTGCAAATAGATTTCTTAAATAACACCACCCATTCATTGGCACGGAGGTCCAAAATGTCCATTTAGGTCTCGTCGGACCACAAAACCTTTAACCAGAATACGTGTTCAAGTGGGCAGATGCTTGACTCAGTTGAGAATGGAACTCCATTCGTGGTCAGTGTCCTCTTTAAAACCATCTTCACCTTGGACAGACACTGGTGTCCCAGCAGTCTCCAGTTCATGGTGGGCTCTAGTTTTGGTGGTTTCATGGTTTTCCCAGAACATCCAAACCAGCTTCCTTTCATCCAAAGTCAACGGTTCGAGTTGTCTTCCAGACTTTAACTTGTACTTGTTGGAATCTGAAGTTATTTTGAAAAGACTTTGCAAATCTACAGTTCTTCTGTGCTCTTCACTGAGTTCCTTGGACCTTTGGACAGTTCCTACCTCAGCTCCAGTCAATGATCAGAGTTAAGTGGCCCTGGTCTTGTCCATTCAAAAAGACATTCTAGAACTTTCATTTTGGGTGATGGTCTGTAAATTGACCCTGACCATTACCTCACTGATCTGATTTAGATACTTACCTGTTTATCAAAGAAATGACGACATTAAAGAGTTCAGAGTAGAGCCCAGACGCCGTTGCCTCCAAACATTCCATGGCTGTAGATTTGGATCCTGCAAGGAAAAAATAAAACAACAAGCCCAATTAATCATTTCTAATCCACAATACCTCAACTAGAAACACAGAATAACTAAATGATTAATTAAAACAATGAATCAACGTTTCACTCCAACTACATTTGCTCCTGAGACAAAGTACAATGGCATCAATTCTGAGTATTTTCTGCCCCAAGGCAGCAGCATCCAAGCTGGGTCTGAGAGTGTCTTTGTAGAGCTTTGACATTTAGGACTTGGGTGCTTTAGAACCGGTCAGATCTAACCGTGCCAACGCGTGTCTGTGCCCAGAGGCAACGGCCACCTGTTAGGTTCACTTAATTCTTTCCACCATCACACAGAACGCTGAGTTTATGTTTGGCGGCGAGTGGCGTTCTCCTGCGTGCACGCACATATTGAACAGTAGGTTTATGTGTGAGTGGAGATGCGGAGGAAGGTGAGACGGAGGTTATTTCTGTCCGTCCCTGCTGTGATGGACTTTTAACTGTATCCTCGTGCCCTTCAACATCTGTTGCAGCCTTGATGGAAGTCAGAGAACCCACACATGTGAAAAATCAATGTGAGGCAATTATGATGTGAAGGACAATGAATGAAGAGGGGATCCAAATTTGCTTGTCCCAACACAGCGTGTGTGCACTCGTCTGTCAATAGCCATTGTAACGGTGTAGTATTCATTACCAAGATAAGCTTTACCTTCTCTCATCCATGCAATTTCCCTCAGGTGACGAGCAGACACATATGCATGTGTGTGTGTGTGTGTGTGTGTGTGTGTGTGTGTGTGTGTGCGTGCGTGCGTGCGTGCGTGCGTGCGTGCGTGCGTGCGTGCGTGCGTGTGTGCGTGCGTGCGTGCGTGCGTGCGTGCGTGTGTGAGAGAGCAGGCTGAGAGTGACAAAGAGAAAAAGAGCGAAGCAGGAGGAGAGGGTGGGGGCTCTAAGGAATGAAAGAGTACATTGGTAAATGTGGTCTGTTGAGTACCTGCATCTGCTGTGCCATTTTCCTCCGGAGCCTGGCGGATGGCGCCGGCTCTGTGCAGGGTGCCCTTGGCTTGATGCTTGAAGATGGAAGAGGAAAGCTCCTCCAGGGTGCAGCCCAGCAGGTAGGCAGCCTTCTGGGCCCACTCGTGACGTGCAAATTGTTTCCTGCCAGCTGAGACGTGCATTAAAACCTCCATTAGACCTTCTGCCAACAAAGGTCTAGACACATTGTGACAATCCTGCCTGGGGAGGGGGGGAGCTAGTCAGCTCACAAGAACACAGCAGACAAAAACTAACAGTCTCCTCATAATAAAATGTGATCAATAAAATAGAAACCATTATTTTAATTTGAAACTTGGGGAGACTTGGTGAAACATGAAAACTACGAGGCTCCGCTGGTTTCATCAGAGCTACAGAGGCCTTGCATGTGTCTCATAACGAGAAGCAGGAGGCTGTAAACACAAGAAAATACTTTAAAATCTTAGCTTAGACTCATGCTGAACCAGAAAAGATATTAAACAAAACTAAAAAGATAAACACATGTAGATATTAAAACATCATGTTAGGAGTCTGTTTGAATCTATACTTCTGGTTTTAGCCGTAGAGTAAACAGAGAAGGAAGTTTCTGTTGAGGCGGCGACTTTAATTAGCTCCAACACATTAGAGACCATTGCTGCCCTCTTGTGGTAAACAATCTGGCTGCACTTTAACAAAGTGTTGAGCTCTGATTGAGACAGCCACCACAATATCTCAGCTCAGGGGAATAACACAGTAAATCTAATCAAATCAAACTAAAAATGCTTCTCCATCAGTAGCGTGCACTGCTCATCGGAGGATTTACTGGGTTTAGCAGGACAAAATTCAAATATCAGGACTGCAAAAAATAAATAAATCCACAGCCTGAAATGACATGAAACATTATTTGCCGCCACCACAAAAGGATGGATTTCTGACTATTATTCTGCATAAATTGTTTGAAAAACCACAATGCACAATGACTACTGCTGCACATTTACACTCGCTAGAATCGAAAACACAGCCAGAATGTTTTTACCAAGTTTCCTTGGTTCTAAATGTATTTTTGTTGCACAAATAAGTCAGTTTTATAAAACCCTACCAGCCTTTAATAATGGGAATTTCAATGATTGATAATATGGATGAAATTATAATCACAGAAATTAAACATCTCCATGGCACATTTAGCTTTTCCAAATGAATAATATCTAAATTAAAAATGTTATTTGCCGACGTGCGGGACTGCCAACTCTTTTGTTAGGTTTCATTATTTATGCAGCTGCAGACAGAAAGAATCCCTCACATTTAAGCTGTTCCAAATATTACTGTAATAGATCTTCATGACAGGAAATGATTGCATTTTTTAAACTGCAACAGTGACTCCCAAAGATTAGACGGGTTCACTGCTTGTTCAGTCACTCGCGCAAAAACAGACTTCTCTCGTTGAGTAAGAAATGATGATGCATCTCTGACACATTTAGATCTTTTAAGGAAAAAACGACATTGGATCATTTCAACATCTGCTTCAAACTATGAAAGGAAGTTTTGGTGACTTCATCTCTCACATGTAAGCAGAACTACTCCTGAGCAGCCTGATTTTTTATTTAGAGCTGCAGATCGGTGCAGCTCCGTCTAACAACTCATGCAAAGTGCAGCAGCTTTCCCTTTTTTAACTGCAGATGCATACTTACATACATTCAGTTAACTGTTACATCTGTCTTGCATTACACAAGTGATGCTTTTATAATGCGGGTTCAACATCTTTTGGCGTACGGAAAAACGCTGCTAATATGTGCATGAGTTTTAGTTACTACAAGTAATTTTTGGGTTTGTTTTGTGGAGGGGGTTAGAGGTTTTTTTTATACTGGTGCACAATCCTGCTATGAATAACATTATCAGTGCTGATAAACGATGCAGCTGCAGAATGGAAAACCATTACTGAGTTCAGAAATCTTACTCTTGGTAGCTCCTGCAGCTCCGAGATGATAGATGGCCCCGAGGACGAGCCAAAGGGCCCTCTGCTCATCGGCGCTGATCCCCAGAACCTTCATGGCTACCTGCAGCTTGGAAAACTGCTGCGAAGCCCGCTGCTTCTCCTCTGCCTGGCATGTTTACAGAAAAACACTACAGCTTTATAACAGCTAAAAGGGATGATTTCTGCTTCATTTCGGTTATATAAACAAAACGGGGAATCCTCTCACCTTAGTCTGTGGCATGACTCCAAACGCATTGTTGTCGGCAAAGTGGTTGAGGTGAAGCTCGGTTCTGATGAAGAAATGGAAACAAGGCAGAAGACATGACAGCTGACTCGGTGACTGGCAGCGATGATATATCACCGACATATATCTGTGTAATGAATCCAGTGGAGAGCAGAGCTGTATTGTTAAGATTAATTGGCAAGAGAGGATCGATGCTGACCTGAGAGAGCTATCTGCTCCAGCCATCAGGTAGTAAAACACATTAAACGTGGATTCTCCCTCTGGTCTTCTTATCACCCTCATTTTCTCCAGGAGCATGGTCTGTGGAGTTACATTAGCGCAGGATATTAAAATATTACAATATATGCAATATTTTAGCTGTAGCCAAAAATAAAAAACTCTTGGCGTAATAATATTTTGACAGTGTGTCTGAGATGAAGGGTGGGCAAAAACAAGTTTTATAAGAAAACTAGACATGTTGAAATGTTCTGATGTTATTTCAAGTGGATTTTCCTTTGTTATTTCAACACATTTACTCTCGATCTCTGTGGGATAAAAAGCTCTGGCGCTCCTGTTCCAGGAACTAGAAGTTAGCCGGGGGGGGGGGGGGGGGGGGGTGTTACAAAACAGCAGGATTTGGAGTTGTGCTCATTAATATTAATGATATGCAAACAGCTAGTCTCTGATTGGGTAACAGCAACACAAAACTTTTACACCCTCCATTCACTCTGCAATGCTGATGTTTTATCCCCATGAATAACTCAAACCTGGAGGAGTTTCGCCATGTTGTGGAGTTGCTAATGCTAACGGTTAGCTTCTAATCACAGAGACGCAGTACTTTACAGTGTGACGTCGATCTGTGTGGATCTTTCCGACCCGAACGATTTTCCGTCTATTTTCTGTCAGCGACTAATGCGGGAATTAGGGGCAGAAGATCCATTTCACGTTCAGCCTGATGCCTGAATGTGAAACTCTGTGTGACTGACTGTGTTTAAAAGAACAAATAAAAAACGGTTTCTCACTGAACAAGACCTTCAACTGCTATCCTGTTTTAAATGCTTTTTTTTACCAATTCACCAATTCACAATCAAGAGTCAAGGCACTTTAAAAATTAAATATTCCAATTGAACCTACTTATATTTCCACTGAGTTCAGTTCATTATTCCAGTCAGTTAAAAGTTCCTACCTAGTTTATAGTGTGAGATTTTCCAGCCGACTTGGTTTCACTTGGAAGTTTTCTATTGAATTAGTCAAAATAAGAAATATTGCAAAGGGGAAGCACATGCAGATATTGTCAGAGCTAAAAATTCTAATTTTATTGGAGATTAAATGGATAAAAACACTTTTCAATAACATGAAAGTTTTTATTTATTGAGAACCAAAGACATTCAATTACAGTAAAGGTAAGTACATGATTGTACCTGGATGGAAGCGGACATCACCAATCCTGCCTGATCGAACTCCAAGGAAACGACATGGGAGAAACGGCTAGCATTCCCGTTCATACAAGTAGAGGCGTTTCCAAACGCCTCCAAGACGGAATAGACTGCTTGCCACTTCTCTGCTACAGGAGATCCAAAATGATTAATTAGCAGATAATTAACAGGAACAAGGCCTGAATTAATTTCCTATCCACCCTACTGGAGAAGGTTTTGTTGGTGCTTCCAGCCACTGTAACCAGATACTGGATGATGTGTTGACAGTTTGTGGTTTTCCCACTTCCACTCTTCCCAAGCAGGACGATGGACTGATCCTGGCGAGTGGTGAGCAGGTTCCTGTAGGCGGACTGAGCCATGCTGTAAATATGAGGGGCAGTGTCCTCTTTTCTGCAGCCCTTGAACATCTGCATCACCTGGAAAGACAACAAACAGGTAATTAAGAAGGTGGGAGGACAGAAGCTATCATTGTAAACATAATTCTCTCTACATTTGTATTGATCCTCAGGAGATGTGTGCTTGTACACCAACAGACTGCTGCCTACCTTCTCAGAATACATAGAGGGGGCGCTAATGGGGTTAATGACCACCATGTTGGGCCCGGCGTGGGTGTGCACCAGGTTACTGCCGTACCGCTGCCGCAGGGAGTGCATCACGCTCGACTCATTCAAATACTGCAGAGAGGCCAAGTCCTCCACTCGGTCAAACAACGGAGGGTTTGCCTAGAGTTCAAAGGCAGAGGCGGTCACACTCCCTGAGAGTCATCCATTATGGATGAGGTTCAGAGTTGATTTTATGATTAAGTACCTTCTCCACATCATCTTCATCCACATCCAATAAAGATCCATCACTCTCCAGGCGGATTTTTACCTTCCCCTCTGGCAGGCTGCCTGTCTCCATCTTCAGGAGGGTTGCTGCATCGCCACAAAGTGTGGATTAATTTATTGAGACGTGATCTGGACCTGAGTGCACAGGCTTCATGCATGATAACACTTTGCCTCATATTTATTAAAGCTAAACATGCACACCAGCTTCAACACATGCCAGGTCTAACCACATGTAGGCTGAGGTAAACTAGAGTTGACTAATGAACCAACATCTTTTAACACCAACATTCCTAAAAGTGTCGTCAGCACTCCAAACGCCCACTTCTGTCATTTTTGCAATTAAATGCCACCTGTAACAAAAACATCTGCCCTAGTCATCAAAACAAATAGAGATAAACATTCAGTCTGAAAGTCATACGAACCCAACGAAAATCCATCCTTGTGAACAAGCCACACTTTTTCTGTGTTATACCAGGCTTTCTCTGCTTTTATATCCTCCTCGGATTTCCCCTGTGAAAACAGGACAAGAAACTGAGCATGACAATAGTTTAGAGGTAGAAATGCATCACATTAAAGATCTCATTCACTCAGTTTTTTTTAATAATTTAGCTCTGGTCTCTAGTAAAAATGAATGCCTTGTGAGTTGTTCTTTGCATAAAATAGCTCAAGCGCTTCTGTTTCAGGAAGCAGAAGTGAGCCGGAGGAGTGTGGTGCAGAAAACAGTAGGGTATGGAGTCTTACTCATTACTATTTATGATATTCAGATATCTTGCGTCTGACTGGATAACAGCAACGCAACTCTTCCACTGCCACCGTTTGCTTTGCATTGATTACGTTTTTTTTCCCCAAATAACACAAGCCTGGAGGAGTTCTGCTGTGTTGTGCAGTTGCTAATGCTAACGGTTAGCTTGTACTAGCTGAGACGCATCAAAAGTTCATAGAAATATTCCTATATTCCTTCCTATGGACAAACTTTAGAAAGTTTGTTTGGATGGTCAAAATCCTGATTTATGAAACAGGTGGTGGTCACTCGTACGCATGTTCCTCCACAATCGGTAATGATAAATCCCATCTGTGCGTACCCAGGTGCACGTGTCCGTTCACCATCACTTACATACAGAAACGCCCTCAGTTAACCCAATCTGGTCTTCAGCTCATGAGGGGATTCCCTGCGTTCTTCACGGGGAAAAATGCAAAACTCTGACAGCAAGATTGAGGCACTGGCTACCGAAGTGCAAAGGAACCAGGCTAGTTGTAGAGTTTGTAAACACAGTCAGGACAGAGGAGAGGTCTCAGTCAGACAAAGAAAAATTAAACTGCAAGCAGCGTCATTCGGCCCTCGCAGCTCCGCGCCGCTCCGGCCTGGCCGGCAGTCTGGTGCACCCGGGCACGTCTGCTGAACATAAACATCAACCACCCCGACACCAGAAACCGCGAACGGTCTCTTCGTCTGCACCTCACCCCGACTCAGCATCTTCTCTGAGCCCACCATTAAATTACACATCTAACCACTAGGGGATACTCTATCTTTACCACACTGGTGGTGTGATCTAACAGACCAAGTTTAATGCTATTCTGACCATGTTTTTTTAAAGTCATTGAAGGTTAAAGTTATCTAGGGGGCGCTGCAACCAACTACAGAAATATCCCATTGAGGTCAGCTTTGCTTGACAAAGATGGTTTTCTGTTATTTTGGCATCAGAAGTTGTGTGTGTTATCTAGACCCAGAGAGCCGAAAGGGGTTGGACCTACAGGGGTTTGAACCAACAACCACATAAGTGTGTTTGGTGCAGTCACGTGATGACACAAGCCAAGTATAATGCCATTCTGACCTTGTCTTTAGAAGTTGATAAAGTTTGAACCCATCTAGAGGGCGCTGTGACCATTTACAACTAAATCCCATAGAGGTCATCTTTGGTCATTAAAGATGGTTTTCTGTTAATTTGGCATCAAACGTTGCATGGGTCATCTAGAGCCAAAAGGCTGTAAGTGGGCGGAGTTAAAGTAATTTGAACGAGTGAGCACACACATGTTGATTGCAGTTGTGTGATGACCCCCACCATGTTTGATATAGTTTGGAGCTTTTTGGTAGAAGTTACAAAGGTTTTATTGTATCTAGGGGGCGCTGTCCCAAATTTAGGAAATATTCCATGAAGCAGTTTGTAGGTTGACAACAATCATTTGTGTGCAGTTCGGTGTGAATTGCATCATGCTTGTGTTATTCAGGGCCTAATATCTGTCAGGGGCGGAGGTAAAGTGATATCAACCAGTGACACAGGATTATGTTGGGTGCCTTTGTGTGATGACATATAGCAAGTTTGGTGCAGGTGTGACCTCGTCTGTACGAGTTATTACAGTTGTAAAGGTATGTACGGGGCGCTGTGGTGATATTATACAACGTTCACCAACCGTTTGTGCCTCATAAGCTAAAGGGCATGATTGTTGATTGCCATGTTCAGTCTCATGCAGATCGGAGGCTGTTTGCAGAAGTTACAGTCAAACGTAAGGTCACAGCGTCACGCATCAAAGCCCCTCCGTTTCTGGAAAACTATCAGAACTAAATGGTCATTACAGCATCATGAAGACAGTGCATGACCTTAGTGTCATGTTGACTAAATTAGAGGGGTCAAATATGGGCATTTCACCATAAAACAATAGACTTCCTGTTGTCAGGGGGCGGGGCTTAGGTGATGTCAGCTGTCCACATTGTCACTGTCTTGAGACGTGGCAGTGATCACACAGACAAAGTTTGATATGGATCTGATCATGCGCATGGGAGTTATTACGTCAAGTAATGTAATGGCAAAAGGTCAAAGTTTGAGGCTTAGCCACGCCTACACCTTTCAACTTTTGAAAAATCCGATGGTTGAATTTTTTCCCCTTTGACTTTAGAGTATATAGCAGAAGTTTGAAGGTGATTGGTGAAAAGGGCGATGGGGCATCACTTTCCAAACGACGTGTGCGAAAACCACTAAATCGAGTACTTGGGACCAAAATGACTGGCCTCCTCTGCGACATTGCGCTTGGCTCCAAGAGACTTTTTTGTAGATCCTGAGACACTACATTAGTGTACCAAATTTTGTAATCCTCAGTCAAAGCATGGCTTGGGGCTGACAGTTTTAATGGTCCAAGTGGGAGCTATTTCTGAAAATAGGCCACGCCCATAAACCTGTTGTGTCCATTTCTATTGGTGGTCAGACTAGGATCATTCACCAGAGAATTCGAAGCGATATCACGATAACTGAGGAAATTGGAGGCAAACGTATTTCCATGGCATAATGGCGAATTTTGCCATGCTCCCAAAGCCCCGCCTTTTTTTGAAACCTGCCAATACTGGAAACCAAGTTACCTCAACTTGTCTACTGCTATTTGCCAGAGATTGCTGGTGATTGGGTGAAAGGAGTTCAATACGGAGCTGTGAAAAAGAGTGGTGTGGCGACAGGTCAAAGTTTGAGGCTTAGCCACGCCCACATCTTTCAACTTTTGAAAAATCCAGTGGTTGAATTTTTTCCCCCTATAGCTAAAGAGCATATAGCAGAAGTTTGACGGTGATTAGACGGGGCATCATTCTCCAAACAACGTGTGCAAAAACCACTAAATCGAATACTTGGACCAAAATGGCAGACCTCCTGTGCAACTTTGCGCTTGGCTCCAAGGGACTTTTTTGTAGGTCCTGAGACACCACATTAGTGTACCAAATTTCGTAATCCTAAAAGCATGGCTTAGGGCTGACAATTTTAATGGTCCTAAGGGGCGCTATTTAAGAAAATAGGCTACGCCCACCGGATTTTCACATCAGATTTTTTGGGGGGCCGGACCAGGATCACTCACCAGAAGTTTTGTGGCGATATCTTTAGAAATGATTTAACATAAAACTGAAAAAAAAAAATTTTTTTAAATATGTAGAAAAACAGATTGAATGTTCCATTTTGCTGTACTTTACAGTTTACATTTAAGGAATTGTATGCATGTTCTGTTTGGAGTTAGTTTTGTATTGAAAGATTTGCCATCTGAGTGCAGCCTCCTTCGAGCTGTCATTCAGTCTGGTTACCTTGACGTGTATATGATCAGGGAGCAGACGATGTTAGGGGGTTCTCGTAGTCGTCAGTAGTTTAAATTGGATTCATGCTGCTCATCTGTCGCTCCACAAACTGTCCCAAATGACAGCATAGCTCCAGAAGGATCTCCTTCAGGAAGATCAGTGCGCTCATGGAGGATGTATCCCCCAAAATCCTCCAATAACACAGATCAGCCATGCTAAAATATCAGATTCCTGTCGGTAACAGATGTCTTTTAATGGTTTTAGCACCAATTATTTGAAAAAGCTGTTTTTCTATTGAAATAATTATTTATTTGGTTACATAATTTGTGGACGAGTGTGGACGACTGACCTTCTGTAATGCAGTTACCCCGTTCTACCACTAGATGCTGTTCTTCTGCATGGTCTGAGGTTTTCTTTTACTTAGGAACATTTCTACCACACAATGGCTAAATTAGTTCCTATGCACAACATACGCACGGATCTAAGCGTAAGTACAGTTTATAAATGAGGGCCCTGGACACTAAATCAACAACAACCTTCCACAACGCGAGCCAAGAAGGGTGAGTCCATGAATGCAAATTTACAGTGTGACGCAGATGCATGTGGCATTTCCTGACCCGAGCGTTCCTTAGTTTTCTTTTAAAGGCTGATGCGGGAAATTGTGGTTGGAAACTATTTTTACCTTCAGCCTGCATGAACTCAGGGTAAACGATCATATTTTTGAAAGAACAAAAAAAAATTTCTTTGTGAATCTGCTGTTTGATATGGTTAAAAACCAAACTTCATTTATTGAGAGGTCATAACTTTTTGGTAAACTCACAGTTAGCTCTCAAAACAACATAAAGAAATACTTTACAGTTCACTTTTATATAAAACAGAAACTAAGCTCAAAGGGTGGACATTTATTTTCACTAAGATACCTGATTTTGAGCTCGCTGGTCTTGCTTTTATGTTTCATCATCTTATTTCATGTCCGTTACATCCAGTAGCCCTACACAAAACAACTAAAACTCCCATGACTCACCTTTTAATGCACCATTAAAACACTCAACGAGTTCACTGAACTCAGAGGGTTAATATCACGTTTACATTAAAGAAATGAGACAGAACACAAAAAGATTAGACTTCATCCAAAAACAAATATCTGATTAAAGGGAAAAACTGTAAAACCAGATGTTGACTGGAAAAAGATGTTACTCGGGCTCGCAGAAATTAGAAAAACACCATATGTTAGCTTTTCTTCTTCTAAGGTTTGAATCTCACACATAGTTTAAGTCCCCGTGAAATTCAAAGATGTGTTTAATTACTTTCTTTTTTAATTATGCAGAACCTCCCTGCCAGAACCTGGCCTTTTGTAAGTGTTAAGCTTTTAAAAATAACTTTCTGAAAAGTCGAGTTAATGACTCATCCTGAAAGTGTGCTTTTAGACCAATTTTGCGATCAAATATAAATTTGAGTTTCAGCAGGATGATGGAAAATCCAAGTTTTTGTACATGTAAATATGTCGAAACACAAAAAGCATCCTGGGAACATTTCATGGGAACGTCAGCTGAGCTCTAACTTTGAGTAGGGTGAAACTACCACAGGTAGAACTATGGGGAAATGATGTCCTCTAGAAGGAGAAACTACCTTGCTAATTATGATCACGCTTTTAGTTTTTACACACACAAAACAACAAAACAAACACAAAACGATGCAGGCAGGATTACAACCAGTCGTTGCCGTGATCAGACCTTAGTTGCATTTGCGTGCTCCGCCTGAAGGATGGCCACCGGGTCCTCAACAAGACGGGACTGAAGGAGGGAAGGATGACAATCAAAATCACACCTAACTGTAATTTTCCAATATATTATTGGGAAAAATCTAGTAAAGCATTGTGAGAATCAGCAGATCAGTTGTGAGTCAATAATTAGTAGATAATACTGTAATAAGACCAGAATCCAATCAAAGGATGCAGAAAGCCAGCAACTTTAATAAAATTAGTAAAGAACTATTCATAAAATAATAATTACTGTGTAAATGCAGAAATGAGCAGTCCCAGTGGATGTAAAGTGTGAGGATGTGTGGTGAGTCTATAAATTCATGCTGGGTCTGCATACGGTGAGTTATAAATGTCAGACGCCTCCATGTGTGTAAAACAAAGTAGCTGTCAGCTCAGAAATACAGAAGGTTTGGGTCAGCATAAACTCACTGATGCAACAAGATTAAAAAAGAAAAAAAATCCCTCATAAATAAATACAGAAACACCGGGAGCGTTAGGTTTTAAATCTTTTATACAGGTGAAAGGAGAAAAATCTCATTCTAGATTCAACCCAAAGCATATGGACAATCTGGGTTTGGAAGATATTTCTTTAATAGGTCAACAATTAAACAATTAAAGAAATGTAAACTTTTTTTAAATAATTGCTTCTTTGCTTTAGCTTTTCTGTGTTTTTTTTAAGGGGTGGGGTTTCAGCAGAAGAAAATCTCTTCCAGAAGAAGACTTAACTAGTAAAAATGTTCTACCTCCATCAGGTTCCAGTTTTCTTGTCCAGCCACTTATGGGCTAGTTTTAAAGAATGAAGCCTCATCGTGGAAAACTGGACTTCAGCCTCCAAAAGATTTTTTTTTCATTTGATGCAACCTGGGAGGATACTGTCACCAAGCTGATGAGTGTTTTCCAACATTTAAAGGTACATGAAGTAAGAATGACACCATGTGGTTAAAGTTAGGTATTGCAGACTCAAATATATGCATCAAAACAATCGAGTCTGCTCTCAGCATCAGCTGCCAGTTAAGCTGAGCCTACACAACGCAAATTTTGGCTCATTTTGAGGTAACTTTCCTGTTAGTTTTTAAGGTTGGAGCGAGAATCTTTGTTGGGGCAAGTTTTGCATTGTGTAGTATACCAGGGGTAACAAGGAGCGATTAACACCTCACAGGTGTTGCTAAACACCTCACAGGTGTTGCTACATTGTAGCTCATCACCACCAGGGAGAGAGTGTGTGTGTGTGTGTGTGTGTGTGTGTGTGTGTGTGTGTGTGTGTGTGTGTGTGTGTGTACGACTGATTGTGTTGTAAATGTTGATGTTGATTATAACACACCTTGGGGGGGTTCTAGGACTCTAAGCACTATATCAAATACAGACTATTTACTATTTATTTTAATGTAAAATTCTTACTCATTGCACCTTTAAAGCTCTTAGTTTTGATAAAATGAATTACCCAGAAAAATAACTGAATTATTCTTCAACCTTTCATCTGGAGCAGAACAACGAGAGCTTGATTTTTATTTTTCCTAACAGGTGGTAATGAGGTTTTGAATTTGCTTTAAATAAAAACAAATCTCATCTATGTGCCTACATTACTACTTTAAAAAATGGCCTTTTGTTTGTAATTTCATCATATTATAGAGGGAACAGACCGTGAATAACAAACAACTTTGGGCAAATTGACTCCCTTTCCTTAGCAAGTTATTAAATGTTCATTACTTTAACTGGCGACTCTCGTCACCGCAGCGTTTCGTGCAAATCAGTCGCCTGTAACAGCTCATTAAGCATTTGTTTATTCTAACATTTGCATAACTGAGCAAAATTTAACTTTAGAATTAAATTTTCAAGGAGACTATTTAATCTAAAATGTAAATTTGCAGGTAATTACAATAAACCTACTTAATTATTTTCAGAAAGTAAAATAGTCTCACTGTCAAATGAAATTGATTTGTGTAAAATGCATGCAAGTGTGTAGAATAAAGCCACAAAAGATAAAAGGACCCTTGCTGGTATTTTCAAAAACCTGGTCAAGAGCAGAGACTGACTCAAGTCTGTTTCCACTGGTTTGTGTCATATTAGTACGTTCCAGGCCTCTGCATGAACCCAGGAAGCAGCATGGGGTCAAAGACGAGCACAAAAAGTAGGTCAGAGGGGTCGGCAGCAGAAAAGGACATGCTCCGACTGCAGCATTCCAACAGTGAGCCCACGGTCGAACAGGCTGTACCTTAGAGTGTTTGTGGCCTCCAGCCCGCTAGCCATGCAAACAGCAAATAGTACAAGTCAGGATCAAGAGCAACACTGAGAAGCACATAATCACGAGACTTGAGTAAGCAAGAAGACTGAAGGAATGTGTATCGCCTAAAAACATGGATCTATATTGAAAAGTTCAGCGCAATAAACACTCAGTAAAGTCAAATATATTTAGTCAGTCAAAGAGGGGCTGCAGAAATGATACAAAGGTATTTTCCTGAATAAAAGTGCATTACTAAATGAAGCAGTTCTGCACTTGGAGATGAAGTGATAAAAATAGAAGATTCAGGTTAAGAGTCTAGACATATGCCCTTGGTATCACCAAATCTGTTTTGACCCTGAAGGCCAGTGATGTACGACTCCTTACAGTGGGAGGACTGCTTAAGGAAAACCCAGTAACCAATATCAGGATATTTTCCCTTCCATCTCTGAAAACAAGCAGCAGACTCCAGCTTCAGCACAGCCAAACAAAGCATTCATAAATGCAGAGGCAAAGATGTGTTACATTCTCGCCATCTAGAGTGAAGATCTTCTTGACTCTCTTGTAGTCTTCCTCTGATGGGATCAGCTCTGGAATCTAGAATTGTGGAGCATCACATTCAAATAGCACCAATTTAAGAATAAGGGCATGAAAAGCACACACTAATGTGTACCTTTGCAGTTGGATGAACACACTCTTGATCATTTGACCCGGACTGGGGCAGTGCAACAGAGGATGGTATACCATTGGGTGCCACAGGTGAGGGTGAGGGTGCCTCCTTTACCTTTTGCATGCAAATATTCACAAACACAAACAGGTGCAGACAGAGATGGAAAGATGATGGTGAGGATGACAGTTGTGTTTTAGCTCGTCGGAGCATTTCCTTTTAGGCTCTGACTCGATTGGCTGCTACTGCTGCCAGCTAATTCAGCGTTCCAGTTGACTCAGGCAAGAAATGAAACACGGCTGGTAAAGAAAATTGGTTCATTAAGTACTGTGGGGAAAGAATAATGCTTCACAGCTTTTATTTTTTCTGTTTCAACAACTATTTCTGACTAATTCCTTGAAAGTAATTAAAAAATAAAACAAGTCTCAGGTGGACTTGCAGGAATTCTGAGGAGTGAATCCCTAGCTAAACCTGGAAGACGGTTTGGATAATTAATTGTGCTATAAAAATCCTTTTGAGTATGAATAATTTATATTTGGCCTTAGAAGTTTAGTGTCTTGCCAATCACAATGCTCAGTTTGTTTGGCGGTGTTACCCCTTCCTTTCCACTGGACGCAAAAGCTGTGCCTAACGTAATAGAGACGTTTTACTCACGAGCTCCAGTCCCCACCCCTAACCCGCAAGAGTGATCTAGATGCTGTTCCACGCAGCTGGTCCTGAACTTGGAAGTTTATACAATAACAAGCAAGAAGAAAGACGGCTGTGTCCAAAAAGGTCTGAGGTTTATATTCTGTTCTGTCTACCTCAATTACAGAGGTGAGGAAGTACTTTGTTTTTGTCTAGTTAAGCAACTGGAAATCTGCTTGCGACTTTTATTTTGAAAGTTTCCAAATGTTTTACACTGTTTTTGCTATCGACTTCATGTCTGGCCCAATCTAAACTGTAGAGTTTGGACGTGTTCTGGAAATGGAGATAAAAGCATTATACTCTAGGACATGCCCAAAACATGAAGCTTCAAGGCCGGTAAAAAAGGAACCTGTCCATTAGAACGGCGGCTAATTACAGCTAAGTACGTATCACAGCCATTTTTCGATGCTTACATGTTGGTGGAAAGAAGATGTTAGTGTTGCAAGGTTAGCTAATGTTAGTGTTAGCATTTCCAGCGGCAAAACCGTCGACTGCTGTGGCGGTTGAGGGTTGACTCTTCATCCAGACCCATAGGTTTTAGTGGGTCTGAGATCACTTCCAAAGATTCATTCGTTTCTGACTGAACCTGTGGAAATTTGGGCAACAAAAACTGATTCATTTTACCACTAGCTCTACCATTCACTCGTTTGCAGGTAGAAAATGAGGTCAAAGGTTAACATCAATTTCCTGTTTTGGTTTAAGTTTTTACTATCTACAACATGATAATTTACAGATTATTTTTGTTTTGTATGTTAAATATTATCACATCCACACGTTAAATTAAAATTAAATCGTTAAAAAAAATCTAATATTTACTTGGGGGTGCTATGGGGGTGCAATGACTAATCCAGGGGTAGCTATAGCGCCCTCTAGCACCGCCACTGCCTAGGTTACAAAGGAGTGGCTTCATAATTAGCATTTCAAGGTCCTGGAGTGGTTTATAGTCTCCAGATCTCAATCCTATTGAAAATCTTTGGAGGGAGTTAAAAGTCCGTTTTGCCCACCGACGGCCCCAAAACATCACTGCTCAAGCCTTCCCAATTTCTTCATGGGTAACCCCGTGAGGAAAGTTGACCTCTGAGCAGGATTGATGGTTTATCCCTTGAGGTCCACGTGGCAGGGGTGAGGAGTTAACCCTCCCACTTTTCACATGGATAAATGGACCAAAATACCAGCAATAGTGAAATCCTTGTGAAGACTTACAGAAAACATTTGATCTCTATCATTGCCAACAAAGTTTTTTTTCCTCCTTTTTTTAATTGTTTTTTAATGCTTTGTAATTCCGACCAGACACGGAGTCAGAGGTGAAAGAGAAAGGAAATGACAAAAGGTGGGGAGAAGGGGGGAAGGGGGGGTTCCACAAAAATAAACAATAATTAACAAGTGTCTGCTTCTAGACCTGCAGAAAGAGAAAGAATAGAATTTAAAAAAATGGGACACACAACAATACATCAGGAGCAAGCTATCACCGCGTCAACCTTATGGTGAAATTTAAAATTAGGGCTGCACGATATTAGGAAAACCTGCAGTGCTTAATATTGCGATATCGATATTACTCACGATAAATGAACAAATACTAAAGTATGCAGTGTTGATGTCGTCTGGCGTGTGACGTCTGTTCTGGGTTCAAAGCAAACAACAACTAATGCATGAATTCCATTACAACATACCATTTTTATTGCAAAAATATGCAGCTGCACCTACTACTGTATTAGCAGCAAAACAACAAACTGCATGCATGCAGTTTCTCAGTGACTTTAAAACATCACCTCCACCATAAAACTTTTTCTGATGCTCCAAATACAGAAAAACATCCCTTACCAGGGTTTTTAGAATAAATAAAAATATCAGAAAGAGTTTAAATGTTAAATAATAGTTAACATCACTTCAATGCAACAGCAAATTCTCTCATTGCTACTGAACATTTTCTCCACTTATGTGGTTATGATATAAGGCTGATGCTGCTATTGGGAAGTGAACTGTGCTGGGCCAAACTAGGAGAATATTAAGATTTTCTGAGGGAAAGAGAAAAACCATTGTCTACCTTTCAGAAGAGGAACTGGCAAAAAACTACATGGAAAATATGTGAAAACGTTTGTTTTTAACCCCAAATTGAACAAGTTTACCTGGATCTTAAAAAGCAGCTCAGATGATGAAACTGCAACTATGATTCTGATAACCAGCTAACAAACTGAACTAGCTCCTCTTAGGATAACCGGCTAGCAGAGCTTCTGACTGACAGCTTATGTGCAGCAGCAAATCAACTATCCTGATTAACGAGGTTATAAAAGCTCATAAATGAAAAATCACTTTGATGTGTGGGGGAACTTTTCCAGGCCCTCTTTAGCAGGGTGGGACTGGGAGGAGAGTGCTGTAGCCTTTTAGCTGGAAGCTAACCGGAGCCTGGGGCTAACACTAGCGACATGAAGGTGGGTTGGTTCACCGGCACGTGTCGGAGTCAGCCCGGTAAAAATGATTAACGACACCGAGCGGAGTCACGTTCACGTTTGAAAGCAGCGCTGAATCCAGAAACATCAGCACAAAGTGCATTTAATGCTCTGAGCCAGCAAGGCGAACAAGGGAATGGCGCCGCTAATGTTCGGGTGTTGCTTTCCAAAAGGATCTATGTAGGGGGCGGGCGTATTACGTGAACGGAACCATCTGATTGGCCGCATGTCAGAAGGACTACATTTGATTGGTCAAATAATACTTCAGCGTAAAAAACAGAGCTGGTTGTTTGACACAGATGGAAATGTTTGAACCAAACATTTATCGCTGTTTTTGCTGTGTTTTGCGATGGGCTTTCGCACGTCCCGTTATCGCGATGACGATAATTTTTCGATATATTGTGCAGCCCTATATAAAATGAACATTGTTTAACTGAACAATCACACGATAATAAATCATAGTGCATGTAGTGGCAACGACAGCCTTAACCCTTTGATGCATGAATTATGAAATCTTCAACCATGATTTTTTAAACAATTTTTTTCATTCATCTTTAGGTGTGAATGAAACAAATTTCATATTTACATATTCTTTGTAACATTTAATTTACACAGTTTATTACACGTCCACCACAGTAGACAGCGTGCATTCTGAAAATGAAATATGTTGGCTTGACTTACTTTAGTCCAAATGGAGGGGTTCAAATGCAATAAAGTCTTCAATAGCTGTGCTTAATAGCAAAAATAAATAAATAACAATTTTGAGTACCTGTCCACTGTAGTGGCCATTATGCATCAAAGGGTTAAGACATGTGTTGAACGTGCCTAAGCCCATACTTTTGAGAGCACCATGTGAGCACCTGTGTGTGCACGCGCTTGATTATGTAAGGTTTTTCTATAGGAGCGTCCAATAGAGAGTGTGAGGGACCACAGATCCGCCCCCCAAAGATGCGTAGGAGATGGGGGGAAGCTCCAAGTCCCAGAGATCCAGGCGCTGCCCCAGAACACAGGAACCCTGCTGCACATTGGGTACAACCATCATCAGTTACCAGAGTTTGACCCTTTCTGCTGGGGTGCTGATGAGCAGGCTCCCCAGCCCAACGCTGAGCATAGCAACCCACCACCCCAGACCCCAACCGGACGGCCAGATCTCCCTCCTAGCCTCCAGCCCCAGGAAGCCAAGCGACAACAGAGGTGTGCTAAGACCCCTAGTCTCCCTCCGCCTGCTCCAATATAGTGTTGTGTGTTCATGAGGTGTATTCCATGGCTGTGGTGAGCGGGCAGTGCGGGCATTGTCTGGCCTATGCCAGCTGATGCCACCACACCACCCCACTTGCACCCACAGCCCTCTGTGTCTAAGTGCAGTTTAAAATTGGAAGGTTATATAACAAAGTATTAAGATGGACTTTTGTTATTGACCAAATACTTATTTTTCACCATAAGTTGCAAATAAATCCAAAACAAAACAGACAATGTGATTTTATAGTTTTTCTTTTCTCATTTTGTTTCTCGTGGTGGAGATATTCTTGTGATGAAAATTACAGGCCTCTCATCATTTTGAGTTTGTGAACATGCAAAATTAAAGGCAGACTAAACACTTTTTTCCCCCACTTTATACATAAAAGAAATATAAAAGTTTTAAAAATTGCAATAATAAGACAATATATCAAGGAAAACACACAACAGGAATAAATAGTGTTAAATATTAAAAGTAGATCAATTACTTTTCTTACAGAATTGATATTTGAATGCTGATTACTTGGTTACCATGACTACAGTGCATTTGAAATTGAGTTCCACCCACAAAAAATGCCATCTTTAATGTTGAATTAAAAATAAATAAGATTAAATATCAATGTCAATAATCATTATAACATTCAAACAAAAAATCTTGTTGGAAAGACAAATTATTGAGATGTATTATTTCAAAAAATCCAAAAAGCTACAGGTGTTGATGCAACACAATTCCCCAGGGGGGATCGATAAAGGTAAAAAGTAAATAAATAAAATAAAATAATAAAATAAATGAATGAATAAATATATAGGTAAATAAAAAAAGGGTCAAAAGTGATGATTCAACTATTAATAAAGAATTGTTTTTATTCATGCATGTGTGAAAATGCCTCCATTTAATTAATTAATTAAGAAGGCCTGCCAGTTAATTAACCTATTAATAATGTGCACATTTAATTGATCATTATGAAAATATTAAGCAAATTTAGAGTGGCACACATAAAAATCAGACACCTTTCAATGTTTTTTGCTAAATAATTCATAATCGTAAGGAGAACCACTTAGAAAAATATTAGCACACCTCACATGGCCGAGTTGCTCGTTTTGACATATAATTAGTGGGGTACACACAGCCCTTCGAGTTGCATTAACATCCAAGGAATAATAATTGTCGCTACCCGATCCGTACCGGAAACCCGATCGGTACCACGCATGCGCGAAAGGCGTCTACTTCCGCTCGAAGCATTTTACGATAGTTACGGGTCAGAGTATCTGTTAAAATGTTAAAAAATAATAAGTATCTATTTAAATGTTTGCAATAGTGAAACATTTCAATTTAATGTAGATAAAAATGGAAGAAAAAAAAAACGTCGGACCGTACAGATCGGGTCTACCTGATCCGTACCGCGCATGTGCAGATGCTCTATTCTTCTTGTGATCCGTTCAATGGCAGTTTACTCCGCAGTGTACGAGGATACTGCCACTTGCTGACCGAGCGAATTAGCCCGATTGTAAACTGAATTTGCGTTGTTACAAATCATGTTTTTATATGCGTGTTAAATTTGATTTAGTGTGTTTATGCTTGTATGTGTGGAGACGATTGATTTGAATTATCTTGATGTTCTGTTGATAATGTCCACTGTAAATTGTCAGTAAACACTGGCTGATTAGTCTTCAGGTAACCTATTACATGTTTGTTTTTTCTCCACACAATAGGTTATATTTTCATTTAAAAGATGAAAATGTGTCACTGTGATACAGCAGATATTCTTAATTTGCACTACATGTCCTATGAATGTTTTCCAATATGAAATGTAATATATTCTTGCACAAAAGCCAATTTGGCTCATCACCTAAAATTTGTTTACTTTCTACTTTTGTGTTAGATTTCTTCGTTTGCCACTTTGTCTTGAAATAACTTAATTCTTTGTAATACCATAGTGATCATTTTCACAATGTTGCAAAATTAATGTTTGAAAATAGTTTCTCAAGGTATTCATAAGTTAAACATATTAAATACAGATTTAACTACACTCATGTTTATATCCATATAAAATAACACAGGACCACTTTATAATTTCCACAGGTTTACTGTAATAATGCGGAACACAAACAACAGATTACAAGAGCATGAACAACAGAAAAAGGATTGAGAGGATGGTTACAACCCAGATTATTAAAGCAGAGAGAGAAATAATAATATAAAAAATAAATAAAAAAAATAAATATTTATTATTCACCAGGTCGCCATGGCAATGCTCATTCTGGAAATATAGAAATACAGAAAAGTTAGCTACTAAAGCAGTAAAAATGTTGAAAACACTAACCACATTTCCCCTTTTTTCCTCAACAAGTCTCCTTTCCCTGTCAGTCAGCCCTCTTCAAATGTACAGACTGTTTCATTCAGAACCGTCATCTCCTCAACTCTTGTGTCGATGTCCACTTCTGGGTCTGCAACCTCAAAGTCATCGTCCATGGGACAGGTGTTCATCACAGCAGGAAGACGTGGATGTCGGTAGAAGAGCAGGAAATAGGCACTGTGGCGGGTGGAGTGCTGATCACACAAAATCTCTCCATTAATTCATTTTCTCTTGCACTTGTCAATAACTTCTTTTTTTTATAAACAAAATTAAAAACATTCTTAAGACGATGCTACACTGTGAAGCAGCGTAAAAGTCATACAAAATGTCAAAATAGGAATACCTGCTTTGCAGTGTTGATGCCGTACACCACAGCAGCAAGGTGAACGTCCCAGTCGTCATGGTTCTGGTTCACGTACTTTCTGAGAGCATGCTTAATGTTCTGGTTGGTCCTCTCATCCTTGAGTTGTATTGCAGAATAGATAAAGAAGCATGACTGATTTCCCATGAGTTACTCAAGGTTAGATATCCAAATGCTAACCTGCCTGTTGGTCTGGGGGTGGTAAGCACTGGAAACAGCATGTTTAATATTCAGCATGCTGAAAATGCTGTCGTTGAGCTGCAGTGGCATGAGCAGACTTGGTCTAAATACATCATCTCAAATGTCAAGGTACGACTAACACTTTCACAAATTTTACCTGGTTCACAAACTCCTTTCCTTGGTCAGTGATGATCTTCCTCACCATGCCAAACATGTATAACTTAGACGTCATGACTGCAGAGACCTCAGCAGCAGTCTTGGACTTAAGAGGTTCTGCAATCACCCAGAACGGTCATGGTCAGGACATATCGGTTCCCTAGACGTGTTTCTGGGAGTGGTCCAATTAAATCCATGCCCAGCAACTCCCAAGGTTCTTTACCTGCAGGTCACAGAACTTATCAAGTGAAAATTTAAAGCTAACCTGCAGCAGACAAGCTTATTAACTTGAAAATTAAATGTAAATAGCTTTAAGATGTACCTTGATGGGATGTAATGTTGGTGCCACGGTCTTGATTGGGTCATTCATCTGGCAGCGATGACAACATCTGACCTGAAAGGCGTATTCCAAACAATATGTCTAGGAAACCCTAAAGCAGTTGATGTAAATTGATAATAAAATAAAAAGACAGAAACTAATGTTGAAATGTAAGTGTGCAAGTAAACACATTCAATTATTCAGCCTACAGATATTTTAGAAAAAATTATGTCGACCTGATTTAGCTTCTTCACTCAAATAAGGCCATTACCCATTCACTGATGTCCTGGTTCAATGTTGGCCAGTAAAATCCAGCAACAACCATGTTTCGGGTACCTCTGACACCATTGTGGTTCCCGGTACCAGGGTTATTGTGGCACTCCATCAAAACAGGCTTCTTCTCCTCCTCTGACATGACTAGCAGGCGCATGCTCTGCATACTGGGGCCAGTGTAGAAGAGTCTGTTGTCTGGAACAAGATAAAAATGAAAAGAAAAAAAAAAAAGATGAGAGTTGCTGACTAAAGTAAATTGAAATGTCTGACAGATATTAAAGTTTGAGATCAGCACCAATATGGTACATTTACCTCCAATTGCAATTATCTTTAAAAAAAATATATAGGCTATATATATATTGTATTTACGATTTTTTAAAAAATCTAAAATAAGACCACACACCAAGATATAGACCTATATATAGTTTCGATATTACAGACGATGCTACACGTATACACTGTACACTGATATTACTCGTTACACCCTCCTGAATCAACGCAGGCGTCATGCAACTTTAGAACAATAACGGAGAGTCTGTACCCTCAAGCAGCAAGGGCAGCTGTAGACCATGATAAAAGATCATCTTTAATTTTCGTACTTACCTTTAAGTCTGTAATTAGGCGCCATTCTTCTTATTTTACGGCGCTTTTGTTCAATCGTCGGAAGCTCTCCGTTGAGGAGAAAATCATGAATTTCGTTGGTTTCGGAGGTATTCATTGTTTAAACGTCCCGCAGTCGGTAACTGTCGCAAAGTTGGCAAAGAGAGGAAGTGACGTAAGTTACATTCGCGCATGCGTGGTACCGATCGGGTTTCCGGTACGGATCGGGTAGCGACAATAATAAAGGGTGCAGTATAACCAAGTGGGCGGAGCCTAGAAGTCTTCTTCCTGATGATTGCTATGATGACATATCAAAGGGAGATGACATCATCAGTATCAGTGACACAGACACATACACATCAGAACCCTTAAGAAGCCAGTTCAGTTGTATTCTGTTGCTTTAGACTATCACTCTGAAATCAGTTTCTTATCGCTGTTGTGTGATTTAAGAAGCAATACTACCCGGAAAAGCTGTTAGTTTAACTTATCGAGACTAAGGGCTTAAACAAAATGTTCTCAAGAATGGAAATGATGAACTCAACATGGAACTTGAAGAAACAAGAGGATTTTACACTGGGAAAAACGTATTTCCCTAAGCAAATTGAAAGAGAAGACAGATATTGTGAAACACAGGTGCCATATTATTGTGGTATAGAAATTGATCCAGTGGGACAGACTGAGATGTCTAGAAACCTGCATCAGAAATGTGTGGAGAATGAGGGAAAATGGAAAAAGGAAACTGATCAACTCAAAGCACAAAATCATGAGTTGAGAATGAGTCTTGACCAGGCCAAGCAGGATAATGAAGTAATGAGAAATCGATTTTTTAGTTTGATGAGCACTTTAGACGGTTATGACAAATGTGTGGATCAAGTGGCGACTGAAACACCCAAAATGGTTTTTGAAGTTTATAGGTTGACAAACGAAAGTGAATCCGTGGCTGATAAAATGAACAGGATCGTAGCTTCTACTGATGCCAAGCTAGACAAAAATAAAGACCAACTCATCTGTGACTTAAGACGACAGCTGCAGTCAGGTAAGGGTCAATTTGATCAAAAAAATGCCTGGCCCTATCAGGAAACACGACCTGCACTGCAATCAGATACAGTCCAGTTTAGTGGCAATTGTATCAGCGCTTTACAGAATGCAGTTATCGACAGTGAAAATAAAATTAGCAGACTAAATGAGCTACTGAAGACGTATACAAAAGAAATTGAGCTAAATTTACAGGTCAGTAAAGAGCATAGCACAGCTGCGCAAAAAGACAGGGAACTTTCAACTCTCTTTGAACAGGTGGAAACCCTGAAGACAGAACTGGAAACCATGAAAAACAAAGCACGGGAAACAGAGAAGGAGCTAAAACAAGCTAACGTTTCTGCTGAGGAAAAAGATGAATTGGTCAATCAGGTTATGAACAAACTGGGGAAATTTAAAATGGACATTTTTCGTCTGCAGTCAGCCTTCAAAGAGTTTTGTAGGTGGAAAAATCAAATTAGATCTGGCAATGACAAGACAGAGAGCTGGTTCAGCGTAGTCGAGCACCTTGAGATAAGAATTAAGGACCTCGTTGAAGACAGTGAGGACATGACCGTGTTTAAACAAAGGACTGCGTACGCGCCCAAACTCCACAAACCTTTGACGGATTTGAGTCACACGAAAGAGAGGTCTCTAGAAATGGGGTGTGGAATTAAAAACACAACAAAAATGAATGAAGAGAAAATCAAACTGCAGGAATTGAAAGACAAAGAAAGATTGAAAGAGTTGCAGAACTCTGAAGCCACTCTTCATAAAGAGGTATCAGATCTTCAGGACAAGCGTTCGCAGTACGATGAAAAAATTGCAAGCCTTAGAGGAAACATTGAAAAGGTTGAGCGTGAGAAAATTAGTGCTGAGACATTTTCTGAGGAGCTGAAGCAGAAAAATCAAGAACTGCAGGCTTTAGTAAACTCTTTGAAAGACAGATGCCAAAAACAGAAAGAGAAGAATGAAGGCATGCAAGGATCTCACCTGCAGGAAACAAAGAGACAGCAGCTGGAGATCAAACAGCTAACCGACTCCTTAGAGAAAAAAGAATCTGCCATCCAAGAGTGCCAGAACAAACTTGGTCAAACGATGGTGGGACACGAGGAGGTCAAACAGAAACACGAAAAAGAACTGGCACAGCTGGCATCTGACTCAAAGAAAGAAACTAAGAAATACATTGATGAAATATGTCAGTTGAAGGAAAAGATTGAAGAACTTGAAAGCATGACATTTCCAGATTTCAGGCCAGACAATGACATAGCAGAAAAGTTGGAAGAACTGACCGTAGAGCTCCTGATTAGCCAGGAAGCGCGGCGACGCATCCAGGAAGAAAAAGACAAGCTACAGAAGGAATGTGAGGAGCTTAAAGAACAAATCGAGCGACTAAGTGCTGATAACAAGATGTCAGGCTCCAAAGATTCATTATCAAAGACATATTCAGATTGTACATCTCTCAGAGTGAGAAAAATGAGCAAATCATCAATGCCCATCACACCTGGGAAAATTTCTCCCAAAGATCAAGCTAACAAACGGAAAGACTATGAATTCTTGATACCAGATCTTGGATTCACTGATGTGGTCAGAAAAGATGCTCCATGCTCGTCAGGCTCAGATGACAAACTGAGCTTATTTAAAAAGGGAATGACTTCTACATTTGAACGTGAAAAAAAGTTTTCTGAAGAAATTAGTGAAGAACCACAATCAGGATCTGAGAATGAACGTGCAAAAGGTTGTTCTCAAGAACTAAGTGAAGAGCTGAGGTCAGACTTTGATTATGAGCTTACAGAAAATATTTCTGAAGAAACAAGTGAAGACGATGATGATGATGATGTTGATGATGATGATGATGATGATGATGATGATGAGTCATCGATTACAGAATCTGATTATGAATATTCAGATAGTTCAATTGATGATGAAACTAGTGAGGAACCATGGTCACCTGAAACTGTAAAACGTATTTCAAAAAAATTTATTGAAGAACCACAGTCAGGCTCTTGTGAAGAACCACAGTCAGGCTCTGACAGCGAACGCAAGAAAAGGTTTTCCAAATACAAACTCAGTAAAGAACTGCAGTCAGGCTCTGACAGCGAACGCAAGAAAAGGTTTTCCAAGTGCAAACTTAGTAAAGAACCACAGTCAGGCTCTGACGGCAAATGCAAGAAAAGATTTTCCAAGTACGAACTTAGTGATGAACCGCAGTCAGGCTCTAGTGAAGAACCACAGTCCGGCTCTGACAGCGAATGCAAGAAAAGATTTTCCAAGTGCAAACTTAGTGATGAACCTCAGTCAGGCTCTGACGGAGAATCCAAGAAAAGGTTTTCCGTGTATGAACTAAGTGACGAACTAATGCAGGAAGTTGGCAGATGTTCTAATGATGTCGTGAGTAAAAAAACACGCTCACCACCACCTCTCAAGCTCCAACTAGGAAAGACTACTCTGCGTCCAGTCAAAACGAGACCTATTGAGCAAGGGTCAAATGCCACCAAAGTGCTTTCCCCTCTTTCTGGGAAATCTATCCTTCCTCCACTTTCTACAAAACCTACATTTCTTTCTAGGACATCCACGTTACCTCCTCTGTCTGAGAGATCCACACCTTCCAATTCTAGACAACCCACGTCTCCTCCGCTGTCTGGGGAAACCACACCTTCCTATTCTAGAAGGCCCACGTCTCCTCCCCTGTTTGAGACACCCATGCCTCCCCATTCTAAAAAATCTACACGTCCTTCTCTTGATAGACATCCCAAGCCTGTATTATATGAAACCAAAGCCTGCCATTTAGATGGCTTAAGTAATACAGAAAAAGTATATATCATGTTTTGATGCAATCGGTACACTTACCACTCCGCAAGAAAAGGTTTTCCAAATACAAACTTAGTAAAGAACCGCAGTCAGGCTCTGATGGCGAATGCAAGAAAAGGTTTTCGGAGTACGAACTTAGTGTCGAACCATGTTCAGGCTCTGACAACGAAAATGATCAAAGTATTTCTGAAGAAATAATGGAAGAACCACTGTCAGGCTCTGGGGATGAACTTGAAAGTTTTGTAGCTCAAACTTATTCTGGGGTAAACAAATACCTGGAAATACCCATTAAATAGGGGGCTACACTGAAGATGGACACATCTCCAAAAGAGCCTAAAAAAGAAAATAATTATTCAACAGAAAGTAAGTCTTCCAGTGATAAATCTGGCAAATTGAACAATAAGAAACCAATGCTGGAAGTTGGCAGTTGTTCTAATGATGTCGTGAGTAAAAAAACACGCTCACTATCACCTCTTAAGCTCCAACTGGGAAAGACTACTCTGCGTCCAGTCAAAGCGAGACCTATTGAGCAAGGGTCAAATGCCACCAAAGTGCTTCCCCCTCTTTTCTGGGAAATCTATCCTTCCTCCACTTTCTACAAACCTACATCTCCTCTTTCTAGGACATCCGCGTTACCTCCTCTGAGAGATCCACGCCTTCCCATTCTAGACAACCCACGTCTCCTCCGCTGTCTGGGGAAACCACACCTTCCTATTCTAGAAAGCCCACGTCTCCTTCCCTGTTTGAGACACCCATGCCTCCCCATTCTACAAAATCTACACGTCCTTCCCTTTATAGAAATCCCAAGCCTGTATTATACGAAACCAAAACCTGCCACTTAGATGGCTTTTTAAGTAATATAGAAGTATATATTATAGATGATCAGATTAGATTAGATTAGCAGAGAATGTCTCAGATCGTAGAAGTTAACCATTAGCATTAGCAACTCCACCACACAGCAAAAGCTCCTCCAGGCTTGTGTTACTTGTGGAGATAAAAGTCAGTGGTAGAGTTGTGTTGCTGTTATCCAGTCAGAGGGGAGATGTCCAAATATCAGAAATAGATTAGATTAGATCAGATCCTGTTTTATAGAATAGAATAGAATAGAATAGAATATTCTAAGGCCATCTGCCCCTCAATGACATGTTATCCAGGGGTTACTAAGTGCAGTATTAAGCATTAATAAACAAAGACTATTACCATACCATACCAACTTTATTTCTATAGCACAATTTAAGACACAGCGTGAGAGCTGACCAAAGTGCTGAACAGGCAGGATTGATTAAAACAAAAGTAAAAACAATAAGATAAAACACAATAAAAACTATAAAATCATAATACAATAACGTTGGATCACTGTCTAAAAGCCAAGTCATAAAAGTAGTTTTTTAAACGTGATTTTAAAACAGACAGAGGATGCAATGTTTCCCCTAGGAATTTTTCCAGCTGTGGTGGTGGTGGTGCTGGGGGAGGGGGAGTGGGGGTGGGGGAGTGGGGTGAAATTATGACACGTCTCACCTTTATGTTAATATTGTTTTATGTGATGCACTCCACTTTGAATAGCACCAATCCAGCAACTGCTGCATTTTAATAACTAGTATTAAAGGTGAATACACCAATATTTGCAAAAGAATAATTTCTGTTTTAAACTCTCAAGTGACACACTTTGCAGGGGGGATTTGGCATTTCATTTTTCTTGGCGTCTGGAAAAACATATTTTGCCCCCCTTTATTTGACTTTCTGCCCCCTTTATTTTGGTCCAAGATCATTACTGGGCTGGCCCTATTAAAAACATTCTACACCCCTGCTTAGTAGAATTAATGAAGTATTTTTAAGCTAGTATAAAAATGACTGAGACACAAATTTACATATTTGGCATTATTGACCAATATCTTTGATTTAATTTATTTGTTAAGAACATCAAGATGCATTACAGTGAACATTATAATAAAGTACATTTTTCTAGTGCAGAGAGGAGACAACCCATAGAAGCACTGATTTGATCTCAATTCAGAAAAAAATAGAACAGGTCAGATGCACCTAATAAATAAAATTACTAAAAACTCGGGAATCTGTTTCTTTGCTTCATTGTTCTGGTTCTGAAAATATCACTAATGCAGATCAAAGGAGATACACAGATGAATGCATTGCTTAATTATTTGGAAATTAGTAGGTGTGGTTTACATCAATACATTATTTTAAATCTGAAATTTACGAAACAAGTAACTTTAAATATTGAACTGAAAAAGAGGCGAGCTGAAGAAAATGTAGGAGTACTGAAGAAACGTGAGCAACAGTGAAGCAAGCACAGAGAGATCCGTCTTCATCTGCTTGAGGTTCTACACCAGGAGTTTCAGAACCTCTGAACATCTTTGGAGTTCAGCCAAGAGCAGGTTGAGCGGCTCGCTGCTGAGAACGCGTCTCTGCGGGAGTCCGTTTCTTTCCTGGAAGAGGGAATGACGCGGATCACCCTGGACAACAAGCTTCTGAAGGAGACAGTTTTGGACCTTCAGGCCCGTAGCATGAGGGATAATTTGGTGTTCGCAGGCTTGCCGGAGCAGGCGGGAGGGGCGGAGAACTGCGAGCAAACAATCAAGAACTTTCTCCAGACCCAAATGAAGATACCCGAAGAAACGGTAAAAAACATCACCTTTCACCGGGTACATCGCCTTGGAGCTAGACTAGTGGACAGCAGAAGACCTCGTCCCATTGTGGCTAAAATTGAACATTTTAAGCAAAAGGATCTTGTTAAAAGTCACGGAAGAGAGCTCAAAGGGAAAGACTTCAGCGTAAATGACTAGTTCCCTAAGGAAATCCTGGATCGGCGCAGAGTCCTCTTTTCACTGCACAAAAAGTTTATCCAGGATGGGAAGCGAGCTGTCATCTCGGTGGATAAGCTTTATGTGGACAATAAACTTTACAAGGAGCGAGGAGTGACTGGCTGTACAGGGAGTGCAGAATTATTAGGCAAATGAGTATTTTGTCCACATCATCCTCTTCATGCATGTTGTCTTACTCCAAGCTGTATAGGCTCGAAAGCCTACTACCAATTAAGCATATTAGGTGATGTGCATCTCTGTAATGAGAAGGGGTGTGGCCTAATGACATCAACACCCTATATCAGGTGTGCATAATTATTAGGCAACTTCCTTTCCTTTGGCAAAATGGGTCCAAAGAAGAACTTGACAGGCTCAGAAAAGTCAAAAATAGTGAGATATCTGGCAGAGGGATGCAGCAGTTTTAAAATTGCAACGCTTCTGAAGCGTGATCATCGAACAATCAAGTGTTTCATTAAAAATAGTCAACAGGGTTGCAAGAAGCGTGTGGAAAAACCAAGGCGCAAAATAACTGCCCATGAACTGAGAAAAGTCAAGCGTGCAGCTGCCAAGATGCCACTTGCCACCAGTTTGGCCACATTTCAGAGCTGCAACATCACTGGAGTGCCCAAAAGCACAAGGTGTGCAATACTCAGAGACATGACCAAGGTAAGAAAGGCTGAAAGACGACCACCACTGAACAAGACACACAAGCTGAAACGTCAAGACTGGGCCAAGAAATATCTCAAGACTGATTTTTCTAAGGTTTTATGGACTGATGAAATGAGAGTGAGTCTTGATGGGCCAGATGGATGGGCCCGTGGCTGGATTGGTAAAGGGCAGAGAGCTCCAGTCCGACTCAGACGCCAGCAAGGTGGAGGTGGAGTACTGGTTTGGGCTGGTATCATCAAAGATGAGCTTGTGGGGCCTTTTCGGGTTGAGGATGGAGTCAAGCTCAACTCCCAGTCCTACTGCCAGTTTCTGAAAGACACCTTCTTCAAGCAGTGGTACAGGAAGAAGTCTTCATTGTAACGTGAGGAAGTATGGGTTCTGTGCCAAAGGTCGTATTTGCCCGGCTGGGTCAAAGCTGGGTCACACAGCACCTTCACCCACAGATTAAGACCTAAGCCGCCAGCAAGTCTGAAGGACTCCACAACATCCGAGCACCTGCTCTCCAGAAGAAGGACTTCACACACAGTCTAGTCATAATAAAACAGAGTCTTAAGCTTCCTTTATTTTATTAATGTTAAATAATCATTTGATCACTTTGCTCATTATAAGTGTATTTTAATCAAATGAATGATTATTATGCTTTGGGTAATCATAATGAACTAGAATGAATCAGTATACTTAATTAAATAATGTTTTTGAAGATGTTTAGCGATGACCTTCACACATGCTCATACAGGTCCGGATCCACAGTAACTTCAAAACACATTTGCTCTGACACACAACAAGTTTGCTTTGGGAAGAGAAGTGGTTTCGGTAAGGAGGCAGAACGGGAGAGAGCTGATGAACGGAAGAGAGCTGAAGTGCGGAACGAACGCCACGGGGAAAGGAGCCCTGCAGGCTCCTGTTCTCCCACCACGCTATTTCTGTCAAGCCAGACAGAATAGCAGAAATGCAACCGATAACGCAGACTCGTCCCAGAGTCTTTTGATTTCTGAGTTAATTTAAACTTGAGAAAGCGCATCTGCCGAACGCTTCAGCAATGTGTACCGAGGTCAACCCGGGACTGGACCGCCACACACCTTCGTCTTCTCTGCCAGCCAAGGTGTCTTGTGGATAACACATCCTCCGGGGTCCGGATCTAAAAGAGGGTCCTAAGTGAGGTGAGGCAGAACACAGTAGATAGCGTTCTGATGCTGTTTTTCTAATAAAAACTAAAGTTTAATTGCAAAACATCATTTTTCACTCAGACACCTTTTCTCTCCCTGAAGCAATCTCAGACACCTGCATGCACGCATTCATACTTCCATCATCCTCAATTGTAGCACATCCAACACAAGGTCTATTTGAGCAAGCTTAAAATATCAACTGTTAAAGATTGTCCAACAAGGTTGCCAATGTTGATTGTTTTTCCTATGATTGTCATTTCAAATCATTAGTTTAAATTGAAGAAATAAATCTCTTAAAATTTAAACTCGTCTTTTCATTGAACTGAAACACAGACAAACGGATATGATTGTCAGTTTATCGATGAAAAGAACCTTTGAGTCTTATTATCTCTGTAACATTTGGTTATTAGTTTGTAAAAATTAATATTCCAGATTATTATGTAGAATGGTTTATCTTTCATAAAAGAGCCAACAACCATTACGCTGCACAAGAAAGGATATATTTGCTTCTTCTATGTCTTCGACAGTGTAAGATTTCCGTAGCATGTTGCTTGTTGCGCTGATTGGTCCTAGCGCAGTTCAATTGCAAGTAGAGACAGTTTTAAAGACAACCATAAATTCCATCCAATGAGTGAGCATTTTGTTTGGGTCGTGGCCAGACTTTACATTTACACACCGGTGCTGGTCATAAAATTAGAATATCATGACTATATAAAAATGACTGAGTTGATTTATTTCAGTAATTCTAATTAAAAAGTGAAACTTGTGTATTAGATTACACACACACACACACACACACACACACACACACACACACACACACACACACACACACACACACACACACACACACACACACACACACACACACACACACACACACACACACACACACACACACACACACACACACACACACACACACACACACACACACACACACACTCCGGTTAAATTGGAAATAGAGTAATGCTTAAGAAACAAGCTTAGTTATATAAATGGGTGTTTAATAATTGTTTCAACTAAGTATCTTTAGTTACTGTAACTATGTAACTAGTACATTCAACATTGAACTTGTTTTCCTGCATGCTTCATTACTTGAAAATTTTAAAGAGCAAGTCGCCAACTACCTGAGTCTTACTACACTCCCACTTCCTGTTAGAAAAATGCCAACAAATGCTGTTGCCTGGCAGACCGAGAGGGTGGATCCACTAACAAGCACACACACACAGGCTCACAATGACATTGTGACATTGTAATGTACCAGCTAACGTCATAGTGTACCTCTTAGCCAATAGCGATGACAGATTTAAATTCAAATGCAGAGGTTTTACCCGAAGACGGAGCAACACTGACAGTTTTAGGTAGGGATGTCCCGATCAGGTTTTTTTGCCCCTGAGTCCGAGTCATTTGATTTAGAGAATCTGCCGATACAGAGTCCCGATCAGATACTTTTGATGCATTAAAAAAAATAAGAAGAAGAAACAGTTCCAGAATGTTTCTTATTTTTTATTTAATTACCTTTTTATTTTAATTTTTAACAACAGATCACTTCTGTGAGGTAGCTTGAACAATCAAGTAATAAATAACAAATTCTTCACTTTTGGACTTTATTGCAAATATAAAAAGTCTAATATAAAAACAGATAGCACTTCAACTTAAAATACCTGGCAGGGGTCCAATTTGCCTCGGCCCCCCAAAATGCTTAGATCGTCCCATGCCCAGGGACGGAGTTTTGAAGATGATCTGAATTGTGTCAACTATGTAAATACTACATGCTGATAAATTATTGCTTTATACAGGTACAAACGTGTAGCGGGATCAATCTACCTACATTTTATTTTTTTAAGAACTTTGTTTAGTTTCCTTGGGTTTTATTTTCCTATCTTCCTGTCCTGTCTGTCTCTGATCTTCCTGCATCTCCCAGTCCACCAGAAACACTCCTGCCTGCTTCCTTCTTTTTCACCTCACAAGTAACTTTTTAACTAGCAGATCAAATTGATCTATTGACTGCTAAAAAAGCTGTGTGCGCCACGCTGCACGGCTGCGCCAGTGACGAGCGCTGCAGCACGAACACACATCACGCTCAAATACAGACAGAACTTACCAGAGAGAAAATGAACGGACACGAGTGAGTGTGTGTTAGTTGTATATTTTTTGGTGACGCCACTTAGAAACTTAGAAAATGTTACTGTGGCCGTGTGCAGAACGCAGCTGGAGTTCATGAATCATCAGCGGTCTGCCTGCTGCTCTGCATCTCTGCCCAAAAGAGTCCCCGCTTCTCTGAGTCCATATCAATAATATAATATAATATAATATAATATAATATAGGTAGAAACTGGATCTTTTTTGTGCTCCTTCTGGGTGTGTAAGTTAAGGGCATCAGGGGAGCCTGACAACCTTTAAGGAGAACCAAGTTGCTCTCCTGTAATTTGAACCCAGTATCCAACTCTGGATCGGGGCTTGGATCGGGAAGTAAAGCCTGAGTCCTGATCAGTCTGAAACCACGTGATCGGTGCTGATTTCCGATCATGTGATCGGATCGGGACATCCCTAGTTTTAGGCAGAATAAAGTGCCAAATGGACTACATGTGTCTACAGCACGATTAGACAGTCATTTATATAGTTTATCAGCAAAAGAAAGTTGATTTGGGAGTGACTTGCTCTTTAAGGCAACGAGTTACCGGGAAATTTTCTAGTAAACTGTACTTATCCGGGTTCTCAGTGTAGAATTACTGAAATAAATCAACTTAGTCATGATATTCTAATTTTATGGCCAGCACCTGTATATACGATGGCTTACCAGGTTGAACATTATGGTATGCCCTGAGTAAAACACAAAGATAAATGATGTCATTAAAAATGGATTAATTGGGTTTAGCATAGAAAAGGGATGTCTTCCTGTTACTTAGCTGTTATAATAAAAGTCAGTAGGATGATAAATATAATTAGGTTTGAGAGTCAAGTTCTATAACAATCATTACATGATATAACATTATTATTTACTTTCTATAGTGGGTCACCAGATAACATGTTTGTTCCTTCAATACAACAACCCATCATTTCTTTATAATTTGCCATCATTGAGGTTGAGATCAGCTGCTCTGCAGGGTTTCTGAAGGTTGATTACGTTTTTGGGGGGATTTTTACAGAGTTTTCAATTTATTTTCCATCCTTGCACCGGACCATGATAGAATATTTTGCAGTGCTCTTTTAAAACAACAAAGCAAAATCAGGAGCATTTTTTCTGCCAACAACTCCTAGTAAATCACCTTCTTGCTGTAAAATTCTACTTCTTGCAGTCAAATGATTCTCTTTAACCTTTGTCATACATTCGACTGAAGAAAAGGGGAAAATGTGTGTTTTTGTGACAAACTTTTGTATCAAAGTGCCTCCAGATCAGATTTCAAACTAGTTCTTTAATACGTGATGACAACACTGTTTCAGTCTTTTTAAAACTGCATGATTCGTAAATAGGTGTTAGACAGGCAGATAAGATTACATTTTATAAGGCTGCAGGAGCATTCTTTACATCTCTCTCAGAGAAGACATTTAGCTCGAAAACTCTAAATGATCATTCTTAGAAAAATAGTAACAAAAATGAAGCACAACCCAATGCTTTTGCACCCAAGGAGAAACAAATGACCAAATCAGTTTTGGATTTTTCAATTTAGCTGCTAAATCTTAGCTTTGACAAAGGAAATGGATGCAGTCAATAGAACCAAAACACAGGAAACTCCCACGGACGTGTTTAGATGTCACGTTGCTGAAAAAAAATGGCATATCCATCTAGAGAAGTTAAAACCATGACATCATTCTGCAACAACAACACCGTTCTCCTAAATCCAATGCCTGCTGCAGCGTTAAAACCCTCAAACTGATCTCTGCGTCTTCTGGACAGATAAAAATTTAACATTGCCCATATGATGAAAAAGCATCCTAATACTTCTCGAAACTTTTACCTTCAGCCAGTAAAACCTTCCAAAAAGTGATGGTGAGTCAGAGATCGGTCCACACTTTCATCTGCTGATGATGAACCCGGATAATCGGCCCACATTCACTCTGCCCTCGTTTTGACTCTTTTTCAGAAATAAAAACCAACTTTTACTTCAGAGAAAACTACAAGTTCTTCCTTAAGCAACCTTGCTTTGAAAAAGACATTTTAGAACATATTTTAAAGGTGTTTAGTTACATTTAGAGTAAGTAAGGAATAACTGGTGTTAGTTTCTTGGGGCATGCTCCACTCAGAGAAACGTGCACTTTTTCACTCCGTACCTCTGCTTTCTTCACCGTGAATGAACGGGCCTTCGGTATGAAGCCTGCAGGAGGAGCCAACTGATCCGTCTTTGGAACAGGAATGAATCCCGGAGGTCTCGCCAAGGGATTCTGTTTGGGTGGCATGGGGCTAGGTTTTTTGGCAGGGATGAAACCAGGTGGAGGAGTCAATGGATTCTGTTTGGGTGCAGGGATGAAACCAGCAGGCGGTGCCAAAGGGTTTGGTTTGGAAGGAGGGATGAACCCAGCTGGAGGGATGAGGAGGTTGGATTTTGGCAGCTCAGGGTTTGGAGCTGGAGGAGCTGGCAAAGGTGAGGTTTCTATGGTACATTTCCCCTCCTCCTCCTCCTCCTCCTCTTCCTCTACCTTTTCTTTCTCTTCCTCCGGCTTCACCTCCTCTTTGCGGTCCTGAGTGCGGGTGCGAGGCCGGTGCTCCTTGGTTCTGCCTCTGCCCATTAAACTGGTCAGACCCATGGACAGGGCATCCTTGTCCTCCCCAGCAGCTCTGGGTTTTGAGATCCCAGGTTCTGATGCTGACGTAGAAAGGGTGGACTGGTTCTGCTCTTCTGTTCCAGCAGCAGCTACTGAACGAACCCCTCTTCGCACAACTCTTACCACTTTTCTGTTGCTGCTGCTCTCCTCCTCCCCTGGAGTATCTGGTCCTCCCATGTTACCATTGGACCCCTCAGCTGACTGCAGACCACCTGTTGTGTCTGCCCCAGGTTTAGCTCCAGCTGGAAGCTGACTATCAGACTGGACACAAACAGATTCAATTATTCTCATGAGTGGAGCTGAAACACTGGCAAGGTCGTTCAAAACAGATTTTATCTGTCTCTTAAAGGAAAAGGAAAGTTTCTGTGGAAAAGACAGGTTCATTTTTTTATCTTGTCTATGAGCTCTTTGAAGAACCTCTGTTTGGAGAAATAGAGATTAGTTCTGAACAGATTGATGGGCTAACAGCTAGTTCAAATGGGGCCAAGACAAAATAATAATTCTGCCATTTTTAAACAAATCCAGTCTCATAAACCAAATAAAAATATGCTGTTTGATCAAATTTATGAAGCAGTTATCACAAGAGCATTGTTGGAAATGTTTAGTTATGAAATTCCTGCAGAAGGGGTTACCAGAAATGCTACAGCTAGCTACTGCTGTTCCTGTAATTATAAAAGTCTATGTAATAAACTAAATGGGGAAATAAAATAGTTTTTTTAATTGTTTCAAGAAAATGCAATAAAAATTTGATTTGAGTTGTAATAAAACAATCTACTTTGGATTTTTGCCAGTCGGACTAGCCATTAGCCTTCCATCTCCAGAGAGTGACGTACCAGATATTTGTCTCCACATACTTGGGCCAAAAAATTCAAAAGATGTTTAACTTTTTGAACCTTAAGTTTTAAAACTCAAAGACACACATGCAAATTCTGCTGCAATGGTTCACCAAAATAAGAGACTTTGTAGCAGAATGACTTAAAAATTATCAAACTCAGAGGACACATCTAGCATGCAAACATGAGCAATATTTTTTCAATAAATGTGCTATTAATTATTCACATCATTTTAAAAAATTCCCAATCTAATTAATGTTTTAAAAGAAAAATGTCTAAAATGACCATTTTTATTTTTATTTTTTGTCCATTTATCTTTTCAGACTGATGGTTATTGGTAAATATTAAGTGAACAAACACATGCTGCATCAAGATCAAGCTCCTAAAAAACCTTAAAATCAATAAACATCTCAGAAGATATACGATTGAGAATAAGAAGAAAAATCTCTAAAAATCACTTGATCCCATAAAACATTTAGTAGACGTGTTTTAGCATCTCACGTTAGAGCTTGTTACGCGTGCACCATAACAAAACACTTACATCTGGCTTGTTCTCAACTTTTACCTAGAAAGAAAAAGCAACAACAAAATCAAACCAGACCTAAGAGTTTCTCTGTAGGCATTATACAAGTTTAATTAATTCAGCACACAGCATGATGTGGATGGGAGGCTCAGAAACACTTTCCTTTTGTTCCCAGAAGGAAAAGCGGGATTTGTACGCCATGGTGACAAGCCAAGTGTCATGGATTTAATCAGGACGGCGTGGAGAATAAATATATGGAATGACGAGAAGGAAGCGAAAAGCAGCCAAAGACGACAGGATGGATTCTGCAACTGAGTGATAAAAAAAAACCGGGAGTTAAAGGATGGACAGGTGGGATAACATGGATCGTTACACACAACGGGTCAAAAATAAAGCACAAACATTAAATAATTCTAGATTTGCCTTTACAAAGCAAGAATGATAACCCTTCATTCAAATCTACACAATGAAATCATCACAATGTAGTTTGTTTCAAAGGGACGGTTAAAAAAGGACAGAGAAAAGACGTGGATAACTGAAAAACACGGCACTAAAGCAGACCATCAGAGGCATTTTTAGAACTTCTGCGAAAACTTTTCAATATCTAAAGTAAAACATGGAGCCACTGAGAGAAGCAGCAACACAGCAACTGTTTCACCATCCCTGGCCCTGCTTTCATCAGCGTCCACTCCTATAAATAGTTTCAGCAGCAAAGGAGGCCATTCCCAGACGCTATCAGAGCCCTAATGGAACTGCTAAGTTGAGCATGTACACCCCAAGCAGATCACCCCACTCGCCACACACTCAGTCCACCAGAGGCTGGAGCCCATTACCTCCTCTCAGGGCCTGGTTAACCTTCCAATCTTCACTCAGCCACTGGAGCGGCGCAGCCAGAGCTATAAGGTAGGGTAAGACCTGAGGCTGCTGGGAGCATGGATACTCCAAGCCCTGAGAGGGTGGGCAACCTCCAGGGAGGGGTCAGAGTCTGAGCGCTGAAGTCTGAGGGGTAGACAGGCTGGATGGGAGGGAGGGGGGTGTAACATGAGCGGTGCCAGACCAGGCGATGGAAGAGGGACAGCTGCTGGAATACAGAGGAACTAATAATAGAATTTGCACAACTACGTCCTTTGCCATGTGTCGCTGCCACGTTTCTCTACCAGTGAGTCAATAACAGTCTCGCCAACTGTTTTCTAAACAAACCTCGATTTGTCTGACAATAAACGTGATTAAATGTAAATGAGGAAAAAAGGTACAAGTATAGGGAATGAATCAGGAAGTAGCAGGTTAGTAACCTGACAAGCCATCCTATCTTAATATATAGTCTGGCGGGATCGATAGTTGTCTTTCAAACTGTCTCCGCATGCTATTGGATAACAAACAACGTGACGTACTCGCCACTACCGATGTCAGTCAAAGGGGCAGTGTACCATATTCCATCAAAGACACAAATTCAACTTTTTCTAAATAAAGGACTTGAGCACCTCTGCTCTGGATTCAAAGAAAAGTCCAAGTCAAAAAAGTCCAAACAAGCCGTCGCCACATCTGTTTTTTCAGTAACATCCCGCCCATCAACAGAGCGCTGTGTTTGGCCCACCAAAGAGTGTCAGTGTTGTGATTGTCCTGTTCACTGGCATCCAGTGGTCCAATCTGCAGTTTACTCCATGGAAGAAGCAGGGGAGAAAACAAAAATACATTGTTTTTATAAATAAACGCGCTGTGATTGGCCGGGGTTTGCGGGAGGTTCCAATGGAGCATTGCTAAACCAACAAGCAAAGCAAAATTATTTTGCTTCGGCAAATGACTGTTTTGATTCTAGGCTAGCAGGTTAGTGTCAGCAAACTAGATGCCGACCGATATGGTTTTTTTAAGGCCGATGCCAATACTGATTTTTAAAGAATGTTGCTGCCGATGGTCAACATCTAAAGCCAATTATTAAGGATGATATACACGTTTTAGCAGCACGGTCATTGTGAAATACAACTGAACACTCACTGTGTGCAATATAAATTATATATGCCAATAAATCTCTTAATATTTACTGAACTTCAAACATAAAACAATAACAATGTGCAAACTGTTTCAGAACAATAGAAAAAAATAGAAAATAAAACAGATTAAATTTTTTAAGTGTTTAAAATTAAGAAAATCAAACAGAACCCAGAATAATGGTGCAAAACAGTGGCTGGTCTAGGTGGAAGCTTCAAGTAAAAAAAAAAATCACAAAGTAAATCACACTATCACATTCTAGTAAGAAATAAAATCTAAACTATACATTAAAAAAAGTGCAAACACTTAACACCAAACTTAAAGGGATATTTCACTCTGAAGTAAAATGTTGTCTGTTAGATTTCCTAGAGTTAGATAAATGAGAAAAAGGATTTTGTAGCGAACAAGCTCAGTCTTTCTCCTGATCTAGAAGCAGTATGTTTTGCTTTAGCTTAGAATAAAGCAATGCAAGTAAAAGGAAAGCTCTATGCTAGAACCTTCCTTTTACAAAATCCTTTTTCTCACTTATCCAACTCTGGGAAATCTCACAGACAAAATTTTACTTAGGGGTGGAATAGCCCCTTAGGTGTAAACAATGAAAAAGGTGCCCAATTTTTATTTATTCTTTATTTTATTTTTTTTAATCAGCTTTTAAAAATAATTTCAGTTAGTGGCCGATATAGAAAAAAAAAATTTATCGGCCCAATATATCCGGCCTCTACAGCAAACATTAGACAAAAATTACCTTAGTTTAAAAAAATAAAAATAAAAATAAAGCTTTTCAAATAATTTCAATAATTAGAAGACAAAAACATCTGGCCTGAATTGAACAGATAATTGATGACGTTTCTTGTGTTGCTACAGAATTGTTGGAATTCAGATCAATATGAACCTTCAATTTAAGGTCAAAGGTCTCTATTAGAGAGGTGAACCCTTGGTTCTATCAAGAACAACAAGTCATTCAATCCCTGAGTGATAAAGCATCCCCAGCCCATCACACCACCACCACCATGTTTGACTGTTGGTATGACGTTTTACTTAAATCCAAGGTTAGCTTCACTCCAGACAAACGAGGCACAAACTTTCCAGAACACTCAACGTCTATAGGACATTTTTTCTCCAACTGTTTTTTTTCTAATTGTTGGTAATAATCAGGATGTTTTTGGTAAATGTGAGACGTGCCTTTGACTTATTTTTGGTCAGAAGAGATTTTTCCCTTGCAACTCTTTTATGATCGTTTTATAAAATCGTGACCTCGGATCTCAACCATTAGACATTATTCAGGGCTCGTTAGTTCTAGAATTTCTTTAAAACAGGGCTTGATGTGTTGCAAATCTTTTACCCTATAGTTCATGTTGTCGGACAGGTTTAATTTAAGTTATTTCTTAATTAACTGGGGGCTAATACATTTTACACATACAGTATGGCCAGGTTGGTTTGGATAGTTCCGTAATAAATAAAATCATTCTAACTGAATCTCACATTTAATCAGATTATCTTTGTTTGATGATCTTAAAAATGTAAACAAGTCAAATTAAGTAAAATCAGAAGTGTTTAGGGAAACGATTTTCCTCACAGCACTGTAAATAATCATCCATTACAGATCATTTGATTCAACACAAAAACCCTCAGATCATTTTGCATAGCCACCACAAGATGGAGCCATTAAACAATGTCTCCACTGCAACAATAAAACTCTGATTTAACCCTCTCAGGCTCTAAACAAGTTGTGATAAAAGGACAAACAACTAAGTCCTTCAGGGGTTCTTCTGAGTTTAAAAAAATGCTCATGAAACACGTATGTGGAGTAACCAGATGGTTAGGTTTTAACTTCGCAAATCTGCAACGCCTGCCTCCAGAGGGTTAAAAAACTAACAAAAAAAACTTCATAAAATATTTTAATCAATTTTTTTCTACATTTCAAACTTTTCAAATCATGCCAGCTGGTCACTCATTGCTGTTTTTCTTTCTTCTGCTGAAACTGCTTTGCTGTAAAACCAGTTGGGTAAAAGCATACCTAAATGTAGGTGGACTGACATGACTTAATAACAGTGGCTGCATGGAAAGTTGTCATTCAACAACAACACGGAAATGTACAAACAGGCCCAACTGGGTGGGGATGAGCCAATCTACTCAAGTACACCGCTTCCCATCTGTGTGAACTCATGCACGGCATTAGTTATCAAGAGATTAAATCAAGTTAGAGTGACTGTGTGTCCAGATTCCTCTAAATATTCTTCCACATCAAACAATGTTTAATGAGCAAAACATCTTCTAAAACTGCTATAAAACATTTATTTTAAGCTTGAAAAGAGAAGGAAAGAGCCTGTCAAACACACAGCTTCCCTGGTCGACCTAGCACAGACCGCTAATCCCCTGGAGTCTGTTACTGGGACAAAGCAATGTGTCCAATGTTTGTCCACACAGGGTTAGAGCAGAGTAAAGATTAAAGGCCGTACGCTATCCAGACCACTCATTTACACCCACTTTCATCATGCTTTAAACTTTAAAAACCAACGCACAAAGCACATAAAGCAACAAACTCCCTTCACAATTTTATATATAAAATTAAAACATAGTAGGCTAATCTCTAAGGGATAAAGTGCACCAGCATGAGCCAAGACTGTGCATGCCAGCAGCACTGATCCGGTGGCTGGCCTAATCGAGACAATCTCCTGAATAAATTCTCAGGTGTGACGATTACACAACTTGTACAACAATGTTTTAATTACTGTCCTTTAATCTTTTCATAACACAAATATATTTGTCTATTTTCTATTAAAAGGTGAACTCTATGGTAGTGATACACCGATATGAAATATGTGTGCCGATACAGATATCCGATATTAAGATCACCGTTATGGCCGATAACCGATATTTGCCGATATCGATATACTGACATTAATGCTTCTAAAATCAGCAGATTTTCTATAGAATAAAAATTATTAAAGCTTAATTTACGTTATGTACTCACACTACACACATTTAAGCTTTACAATCACTGGGACATGACTAAACAAATATACATTACCCCCCTCACCCTCTGAAACGGGCAAACAAATGGTGACAAGATGGAAAAAATATCGGCCCGGTTTGTTTTTTAGTCAGACTGATACCGATTTGTTAAAAAATTATTAACATCGGCCGATACAGACATTGATGCCAATATATTGTACATCCCTAGGGAGTACATCGAAAAATTTAGAAATTGCAAGAAATTATTAACCACATGTGTTGCTTTCGTACAGCATGTGACACTGTTCGTGATCTAAAAAGTACACCAGACAGGAAGGACCAACACTAATGTTTAAGATTTTGTGATCAATTATGTACTACAAGCCAAATATTACCCTCTATTAATAGCTCCTTGTGTCTGACAATGTACTACATCTCATCTGTAGACAAGAGTGTGTGCACGACAAGCACGTAAATGCCATTGACAGGAATGAGTAACACACCCAAAAATGAGTAACACACCCAACATGTAACCACAATAGTCAGAGGTGTCTTTATGAATGAGCTGCAAAGATAAGCCAGGCATTCTATTTTATGAGTCGTCTGGTTCTTAAGTGATTCTACAAAACAGAACAAATGGATTCCTGAAAACGGTGAAGTTCCTCATTAAAGAAGCTCCGCCTCTTTCTGATTCGTCATATTTGTTCCCACTGCCTCAGTAATATCTACTTATACTGAGAATGGAAAGGATGTCACTTCAAAACAAACAAATGGAAAGAAGACTTCATTTGCTAATGTATGACTTGTGGAATAGAATAGAATAGAATAGAATAGAATAGAATAGAATAGAATAGAATAGAATAGAATAGAATAGAATAGAATAGAATAGAATGTGTTGATCCCACAGTGGGGAAATTCACTTGTTACAGCAGCACCAACACTTAAGGGAATAATTTGAAGATAAATAATAACAAAGGTGCATGTAATTACACATAGGCAGTAAGCTATTATTGTAACCTTCAACCACTAAAAACCACAAATAAAAATGAAAAATGTGGGTTCCAGAACTATGCAGAATACTGCAAGGGGCACAGACATACTATGTAAATCCAGTATTGCACGAGTGTTGAACACGTACAGAGTATTGCATTGATGTTGTGTACCAGGATGATTCCAGCACATCTTAAACTGGGGAGTTATTAAACTGGCTATTTAACTATCTCTGGACAGAAAAAGAAAATGTGTGAAATAGTTTTTGACAGTATTGGAGGGGGAGGGGGAAGGGGGTTGCTCTTAGAGTGTGGGGCTTACAATATTGCAGTACCCCAGTATTTAAAAGGTCCAGTCCAGGGGGTTCGGGTCTGGGGGCCAAACAGAGGGGCTCGAAGGGTCGGAACAAGCCCATGGGCCACCTATTGGGTACCACTGAATTAGACCATCAGTTTGCCAAAGCAAAAGCATGGTCTAGCCACGCTCCACTGAAACCTTCGCAGCCCCAGCTATCTGGCGCCGGGCCAATCACAGCACTCCATCAGTTTGGTTTGCGTTTTTTCGATGGTGTGTGGTAGACTGCCCCATTCACTGACATCCGTAGCATTCCTGACATGGCACTCTACTCATTTGGTGGGCGGGATGGTAGTGCCACTGAGTGAAACTAAGATGCAGACGGCTCCATAGCGGTCAAATCGAAGTGCTCTATTGGTTTGGTGGGCCAATCACAGCACTCTGTTGTTGGGCGGGATGTTACTGCTGAGCAAAAACACAAAGATGGTGACAGCTCACTTGAAACGGCTTTGGCATCCACTTTGGACTATTTTGACTTGAACTTTTAGTCAAGAGCAGATAGAGGTACTATCGTTTATTTAGAAAAAGGTTGCTACTGCATCTTCTTTGATGGAGCATGGCAGACTGCCTTGTTGACTGGCATCCATAGTGGTGAGTATGGCACGTTGTTTGCTATCCAATAGCATGCAAAGACAGTTTGAAAGACAACAGTAGATTCCACCCCATGACTGAGGGCCCTCAATGGGCCGTGTCCAGAATATACACAAATATAGGATGGCTCGCCAGGCTAACCGATTCTTAAAGTAAGTCTACACTCATTATTTCAAGTAATGTCATGTGGTCTCTAGCATGATGAATGCCTTGAGAGTCGATCTCAGAGGGGGGGGGGGGGGGGGGGGGAATTAAGTAAAAGCTAGGAAGGGATGGGGGGCAAAAAATGACAGGATTTAAAGTCTTACACATTATTTCTGATATTCAAACATCTCTCTGATTGGCTAACAGCAGTAATACTCTTCCACTGCCTCAGTTTGCTCTGCAAAATTGATGTTTTATCTCCACAAATACCACAAGCCTGAATGACTTCTGAAGTGTTGTGGAGTCGCTAATGCAAACGGTTAGCTTCTACTAGCAGAGTCGCACTCTGCTCTCTCCTTGCTGAAAAAAAAAATCAGCACAGCCTTCCTCGTCATGAACCAAGATGGGGGAGTCCATGAATGCTAATTTACAGAGTGATGTAGATCTGTGTGGCTTTTTCTGACCTGAGCGTTTCCCAGTCTTTTTCCTATCGACGGCTAATGCAGGAAAAAGAGCTAGAAGACTATTTTCATGTTCTGCATGAATGTGAAACTCATATTTCATATTTCAAAAAGAAAGTATTATAAGTTTCACAGTGAACTTCACTTTTTAAATAAAATAAACACTTAAAAAAAGATCAGGGACAAATACACAGTAGATAAAAACTGTTAATGTTGTTTATTTTAAATAAATGTTCAGAAACTACTAATAATCCCATAATAGAAACAACTGTACAGTTGCACTTACAGAGGCTTTCACCCAGTAAACAAAATGTTCACATTCCAATTCTGTAGTTTTGCTTTCGCTCCCCGTTTATCAAGGTTCAGCCACTGAGCCTGTTTGAATAATAAATGTGCAAATCTTTAAGGGAAAAAAGCAGGATTTATTTAACGCTAGACATATTTAGATTCATGCAAAGAGTTAAGTTTTTAAGACAACCTGACAAATATGTTTGAGAAAGTGAAAGGTGGATTATTCATGTGGAAAAGTAAAACCAATGCTGTGAAATACTATTCAATAATTAAACAAAAGTAAAAACAGCCAGGAGTGCACAGAAAAGCAGGTGTTTAGCTGATACCAGCCATAGGAACTATTTAAACAGCCGTATTAATATTATCATTATCACAGCATTTTCTGTGGTTGCTTGGAAACTTCACATTGAGGACAATGTCCACAAAGTCAATACTTGCAACTATTACAAGGCTGCACCTTCATGTTTGATAAGGACAAAAAGAAAAGCATCAATCTTATTATTTGATAATTAACAAAACAATGACATCATGCCAGGTATTCAGGCAACATAAAAAGGTATCAAACTGAGATGTAAAGCTCCAGATCTAGGATCCAGATCTTATTATAACCACCTATAAATAGAACTGTTGGTTCTAGGTCAGCCTCAGAAACACATTTTGAGTTAATTTTTTTTTTTTTTTTTTTTTTTTTACTTCTTTCAAATGGCCCATCTCGTAATCATCGAATCTGGGTGAATGTAGGACAGAGCAGAACAAGAGGACAAGCACCTCTTGCAAGGAAGCAAATGAGTAGTGCATGTGATTGTGCTCATTCATTACCACGGTTATATCTGATAAACTCTGAATGAACTCAGAAAAAAGGAGTTAGTAAGTAGTTACATACTTTACTGACTATTTTACTCCTATGATTTCACATTTTACAAACCCTATGTAATTCTACATATCGATCTAATTTTAGGTATGGATTACAATTAATATTATTTAAAGATAATTATGTTTAGAACATAAAAATGCTAAATATTATCCATCTACACGATGTCTATGATTTCCATTTTTGAAAAATATGGTCAAAACATTTAAATTCTACTACTAAAACACCAAAGCCCAAAAAAATCCTGGTGTTTGTTGGATCAGCTACTAAACAGTTTAACTTGACGGCCCTGTACTTGCTGAAAAGAACCAAATGGGCTGCCAGCCAAGTCTTACGAGACCATATGGCCATGGGCTGTGGTGGCGTTTGGGTCGTTGTTTCTTTCAGCGTCCCATTGTTTGGTCTCAAAGGACTTTGGGGGCTGGGAGGGGGATTATATGTACACCAGAACACATTCTCTCTTTCAAAACACACTCACATACACACTCCCCCAAACAAACCAGGCACAAAATCACATTATCAGTGTCATAACAACTCCACTCATAATCTAGACATCTATAATCCGCAACATGTGGGTGCAAAACCAAAGACGCAAGATGGGGAGATAACGCGAGGAGCAAAAAACAAGTTTTTTTTCTAGCTTTTGCTCAAGTTTACATTTAAAATAGAGTTTAAATTATACGGAAAATGTTTATGTAAAATAAATATTTCCTCCTGCATTCGTGACACAAATTATGTTTGAATTGGGTAACCAACTAGAAGCATAGCAAATAAAATAATGAGAAATATTTGATTATTTGAGTATCTGTTGGTCAACCAACAACTAAAATGAGAAAAGATGGAGAGGTGGATTTTGTCAACAATTTTGTAAGAAAATTTTACTAAAAAAAACATACTATACATTCTATACTATATCAAATACTTTAAAGCATCTGAAGGCAAAGTTCCAAGCCTAAATTGACCACATACAAACCTTGATGCCTGACAACATCTCAATTAACGGTCATATGATCAAGGAATTAATACAGGAAACACACGTTAGGTATTTTAATTTGAAGTTGCCTTTACAAAAGCCTCTTAACATCTTTAAACTTGTCCACAGATGGTGTAAATAGGGTTTTAAGGAACCTGGCATTAAATCAATACACAGTCCAATTGGAAAAAATAATTCCAGCACTTAAGATAATTTCTGAAAAACAAAAAATTCTCCTCCTTGAACCGTCACCTTATCGTGGTGGAGGAGTTTGAGTGCCCTAATGATCCTAGGAGCTATGTTGTCTGGGGCACTTAGTGCCCCTGGTAGGGTCTCCCATGACAAATTGGTCTTAGGTGAAGGGTGAGACAAAGAACGGTTCGAAGGATCTTTCATGGCGGTTAAAATGAAGAGTCGGAGTACCCGGCCCGGAGGGTTACCGGGGTCCCACCCTGGAGCCAGGCCTGGGGTTGGGGCCCGTGAGCGAGCGCCTGGTGGTCGGGCTTTCGCCCATGGGGCCCGGCCGGGCCCAGCCCGAACCGGATACATGGGCTCGTCCAACTGTGGACCCACCACCCGCAGGAGGAACATGAAGGGTCCGGTGCAATGCGAATCGGGTGGCAGACCACGGCGGGAGCCTTGGCGGTCCAATCCCCGGACAAGAAAACTAGTTTTTGGGACATGGAACGTCACCTCGCTGGCGGGGAAGGAGCCGGAGCTTGTGGCAGAGGTTGAGCGGTACCGGCTAGATATAGTCGGACTCACCTCGACACATTGCATTGGCTCTGGAACCCGAGACCTGGAGAGGGGTTGGACACTCTACTTTGCTGGAGTTGCTCCGGGTGAGAGGCGGAGGGCTGGGGTTGGCTTTTTGTTAGCTCCGAGACTCTCTGCCTGTGTGTTGGGGTTTACCCCGGGGGACAAGAGGGTAGCTTCCTTGCGCCTTCGGGTCGGGGAACGGGTCCTGACTGTTGTTTGTGCTTATGGGCCAAATATCAGTTCAGAGTACCCACCCTTTTTGGAGTCCCTGGGACGAGTGCTAGATAGTGCTCCATCAGGGGACTCCATTGTCCTGCTGGGGGACTTCAATGCTCACGTGGGCAATGACAGCTTGACCTGGAGGGGTGTGATTGGGAGGAACGGCCCACCTAATCTGAACTCGAGCGGTGTTTTGTTATTGGACTTCTGTGCAAGCCGCAGTTTGGCCATAACGAACACCATGTTCGAACATAAGGATGCCCACCGGTACACTTGGTACCAGGGCAGCCTAGGTCACAGGTCGATGATAGATTTTGTAGTCGTATCATCTGACCTGCGGCCGTATGTTTTGGACACCCGAGTGAAGAGAGGGGCGGAGCTGTCAACTGATCACCACCTGGTGGTGAGTTGGATCAGATGGCAAGGGAACATGCCGCGTAGACCTGTCTGCTGGGAACGCCTGGCAGAAGAACCTGTCAAGACGGTCTTCAACTCCCACCTCCGGCAGAGCTTTGACCACGTCCCGAGAGCAGTGGGGGACATTGAGTCCGAGTGGGCCTTGTTCCACTCTGCGATTGTCGAGGCGGCTGTTGCTAGCTGTGGCCGTAAGATGGCCGGTGCCAGTCGTGGTGGCAACCCCCGTACCCGCTGGTGGACACCAGAGGTTCGGGGAGCCGTCAGGCTGAAGAAGGAGGCCTACAGGGCGTGGCTGGTCTGTGGGTCTCCGGAGGCAGCAGACAGGTACCGGATAGCCAAGCGGGGTGCAGCAGTGGCAGTTGCCGAGGCAAAATCTCGGGCGTGGGAGGAGTTTGGTGAGGCCATGGAGAAAGACTATCGATCGGCTCCAAAGAGGTTCTGGCAAACTGTCCGGCGCCTCAGGAGAGGAAGGCAGCAACTCGCTCACACTGTTTACAGTGGGGATGGGGAGCTGCTGACGTCAACTGAGGCTATAGTCGGACGGTGGAAGGAATACTTTGAGGAGCTCCTCAATCCCACCAATGCGCATTCCGAGGAGGAACCAGAGCTGGGAGGCCTGGGGATGGACTGTCGGATCTCGGGGGCAGAAGTTGCTGAGGTAGTCAAACAACTACACAGCGGCGGAGCCCCGGGGGCGGATGAGGTTCGTCCTGGGTATCTCAAGGCTATGGATGTTGTAGGGCTGTCATGGTTGACACGTCTCTACAACATTGCGTGGTCATCGGGGGCAGTGCCTAGGGAGTGGCAGACCGGGGTGGTGGTCCCCATCTTTAAGAAGGGTGACCTGAGGGTGTATTCCAACTATAGGGGGATCACACTCCTCAGCCTCCCTGGAAAGGTCTACTCCAAGGTACTGGAGAGGAGGGTCCGATCGATAGTTGAATCTCAGATAGAGGAGGAGCAATGTGGTTTTCGTCCTGGCCGTGGAACTGTGGACCAGCTCTATACCCTTGCAAGGGTGATGGAGGGGCATGGGAGTTTGCCCCACCAATCCACATGTGTTTTGTGGATTTGGAGAAGGCTTATGACCGTGTCCCCAGGGGCACCCTGTGGGGGACGCTCCAGGAGTATGGGGTGGGTGGCTTTCTGTTAAGGGCCATTCAGTCCCTTTACCAGAGGAGCGTGAGTTTGGTCCGCATAGCCGGTAGTAAGTCGGACCTGTTCCCAGTGAGGGTTGGACTCCGCCAGGGCTGCCCTTTGTCACCGGTTCTGTTCATCACTTTTATGGACAGAATTTCTAGACGCAGCCGTGGTGTGGAGTGTGTCGAGTTTGGTGGCAGGAGAATCTCGTCTCTGCTTTTTGCGGATGATGTGGTCCTCCTAGCTTCATCCAGCTCTGACCTTCAGCTCTTGCTGGGTAGGTTCGCGGCCGAATGTGAAGCGGCTGGGATGAGGATCAGCACCTCCAAATCTGAGACCATGGTTCTCGACCGGAAAAGGGTGGCTTGCCACCTCCGGGTCGGGGGAGAGGTCCTACCTCAAGTGGAGGAGTTTAAGTATCTCGGGGTCTTGTTCACGAGTGAGGGTAGGAGGGATCGGGAGATCGACAGGCGGATTGGTTCGGCGTCTGCAGTGATGCGGACGCTGAGCCGATCTGTCGTGGGGAAGAGGGAGCTGAGCCAGAAAGCCAGGCTCTCGATTTACCGGTCGATCTACGTCCCAATCCTCACCTATGGTCATGAGCTTTGGGTAATGACCGAAAGAACGAGATCGCGGATACAAGCGGCCGAAATGAGTTTCCTCCGTAGGGTGGCCGGGCTCAGCCTTAGAGATAGGGTGAGGAGCTCGGACATTCGGGAGGGACTCGGAGTAGAACCGCTGCTCCTCCGGATCGAAAGGAGCCAGTTGAGGTGGTTTGGGCATCTGGTCAGGATGCCTCCTGGACGCCTCCCCGGGGAGGTGTTTCGGGCATGTCCTGCCGGCAGAAGGCCCCCGGGTCGACCCAGGACACGTTGGAGAGGTTACATCTCCAATCTGGTCCGGGAACGCCTTGGGGTCCTGCCGGAGGAGCTGGTGGACAAGGCCGGGGAGAGGACGGCCTGGAGCTCCCTAGTTGGGATGCTGCCCCCGCGACCCGGACCCGGATAAGCGGAGGAAGACGAGACGAGACGAGACAAAAAATGGACTGTGTGTGCTCTGAACCAACAACAAAAAGAATCATCCAGTTTCTTGCAAGCACCAAATCTAAAAGATGACCACAGCGATGGTATTGTCTACAATGGTGCCCTTTGTAAAGGTCACTTCCACTTATGGGTTGGCAAGCATTAATGCAGAAAAGCACATTGAGATACGAAAGAATACCCCTATTGCTAATTTTACACTGACATCTATGATGTGTTGGAAGATTAAGATGAGACATCTCGAATTTATCTGGATCTTTGCATCTTTCAGGCGACAGTGTGTATTTTCCCATGTAATGGGGGCAGTACATACCTAAATCATGACAGGTAAGCATTATTTTTGTGTTCAAGTAAGACCTTTCCAACGAATGGCTATTAGGGTAAAAAAATCCCCGAGTGTGCCAACATCCAGCAAAATAACCAGCACATCAGACTCCCTTTCATCACTGGCAATGAGTGAAGCAGTAAATGTGTAAAACAAAATGTTTATTATTGGTAAAGTTTTGTAACCATTTGTTACAAATCATTAAAATGTGTTTCGTCGTCATGGGTTTCCGTAGCAGGAAACATGGCATCCAATATGGCGTCGCCCAGAGACTAGGGTGTTTCTCAATGCCAAGGAACCTTGCCTTGATGTCTTAGTCCCGACATCAGGAACCACCAAGACGTGTTCCAATGTTCATGTTCTACCGAGGCGTGTGTTCTCAGTTTTTTTGCCGTTTAGCTAGCTAGGCAAGGATGCACGGGAGGTGTCTTGTAGCCTAGCCTTGGTCAAAAAATTCCCAGAATACACCGCGGTATCTTCAGAAAGATGGCGGATCAGAAGCCGGAAGCTACTTCGGGGGCAAATTTCAAGTTTAAATGTAAGTCATCTAATTTAAAATGTTTTTTTAAGATCCAAAGAAGTTATCTATGGTTGGTTAGTTGCTTATTAGTTGCAGCTTCGGTGGCTAGTGGGTAGTAACTCGCTTACATATTTAATTTAACAAATATATACACAACTTAAAAAGTAAAAGGCTTGTTATATATTTATATTGAAACTTATACATATAAAATATAACGTTATCTCCCGTGTCATGTTACGTGACTGCTGTGGAAGCCGTGGTCACGTGATGTTAGTTTGTTCTCTTTGACCAAGGAAGGACAGTGTCCCCGTAAGCACCTTGACATTGAGAAACACCCTTAGACCCGCTCCATGTAATTTAGAACAGATTTTTATGAATATATGTTATGAAACTTTATATTTTTCAACAATTGGGCATCTTTTAATTCATTTACAAAATTTTGATGGATATTTCTAGCGCTTAATGGTAAAAACTACACACTGTCACTTTAAAGCTGCAAGGGCAAACTTGGAAGACAAATTAGATTGAAAAAATGTTTTCATACCTCTTAAAAACGTTCATGCATAGTATAGCTAAATATGTTGTGGAGATTAACAAAACAAAATGAGAAAAAATAAATAAAAGAAACAAGTGGTTCTTCCACATTTGTCTATAAACCTACACCAGTAATATTTTTTCAGACCAAAAGCAACTATTGGACCATTCAGTTGTTTGTCTTGCCAAACCGCCGCACTTCCCTGGGTCCTCCATTCATTACACACTCATATTTAGCAACAGAACACCACTGGTGTGAGAGGTTCTCTGCTCAATAATACCAGAGAAGGAGAAACAGCCAGCTGCTACCACTTCAACTTTGGGACAAATTACCCCAAAAAGAAAAACAAAAAAATCACCATTTGAAGTCACGGACAATAAAAGATGTTTGGACCTAGAAATGGCAACTGGGTAGCACTATCTTGTTTCATCTGGCAATGAAGAAGCATCTCGGGGAAGATACCCGAGGGGAGGGGTGAGAGTTCTGTGACCATGGTTGCGTTCAAAACCTAACTTGTCTGAAAATTCGCCATAAAAGCTTTAATGTCAGAATGTTTTTTAAGAGTTGTAAAAAACTTTATGGAATGTATTTCAGTTCTAGTTGCAGCCAGTAAGCCTAAAATTTATGTTAGTTGATATTTACTCCTTTAAACTTTTTCACATACACAACAAACACGGCAAAACCAGAAAAACAGTGCCACAGCGCACTGCCAGTCTAAGTATACACAGGATACTACAGCAAAGACAAGCCAAGATTATTACTTGTAGAAATTGTACTTGCATGAAATAGAATTATTCAGAATAAATTGAAAGGCAGAACTCACATCATAGACTTCTTTGAGCAGATCTTGAGTGTTCTTCAGCCAACTGCGATTCAACTCGCTTAGCTCCAAGATCGGCCGCACCTTTAGCCGGACTGCCTCTCCAGAATGACGAATCATTTCCACAATTTCATCTCTGCTTTTGCTCTCCACATTGACTCCATTGATTTCCACCAGTCGGTCTCCTGGCACCAGGCCCAAAGCCCAGTCCTTTGTGCCTGCCCCTGGTTCAGCAAAGTGCACTACGCGCCTGAACACTCCTCCATCAGGATGTCTCTCAAACATTGTGGTCCTCCTCAAAGAGAAGCCAAAGTCCCCGGTGTTGCGTCGCTGTATTTCGAGTTCTCTTGAGTCTGGTACTGGTGGAGCAACAAGCATTGGTAACTCTAAGTTGGTTCCGGGGAAGATTTTTTCCACTACCTCGGGAATGTTAACCTTGACATTGTGTATTGGGTTGGGACTGAATGTTAATTTTGAGTTGGTCTTTTTCTGAAGAAAATCATTGGTCTCTGTACTATTTTGACCATAATTCACCTGCTTCTGACTACCTGATGAGTTCATCTTAGCCAGTTCCCCAAACTTTGCTGCCCTCTCCTTCACGGAGCTGCGATGAGGTTCCCCCTCAGTTCCACCTTCACCAGAAGTGATTGGATGAGTTTGTCCTACATCCTGTGTCGAAGCAACAGGAAGTCTCGCTCCCTGCAAATTTGTCAGGCTGAGCTCTGTGTTGGCAACCACTTTAATTGGGATTGGATTGGAGATCTCCAGCTTGCTCCTAGAGTTCTTCTTGGAGCTCACTCTGTGAGGACTGAAGATGCCTCTACGTATGCTCATCTCTTCCAAACTATTCAACTCTGCCTGAGTCATACGTTCCTTCTTATCTTTCTTCTTATCTTTTTTGCCCAGGTCCTCCTTCTTCTCCTTCTCCTTGTCTTTGTCTTTCTTGATTCTGAGAAACATCCTTGGTCTCCTGTGCAATTACTAAACAATTTGATCGGTTTTCTGCGAGAAACTGTTTCAGAATCTTGTGGGCACATTCAAAAGCATCTAGAGTAGATGTAAGGTCACCTGTGGGGATGAAGTTTGAAGAAAATTAGCTCAAGCTTTAGGGCAAGCAAGTGCTACAAGTCTACTCTGGCCAACATTGTCTGAAATAAATTTACACAAAAACATTTTTATTCAGTTAGAAGCTTAAAAACAATGCATCTTCTGTTTCAAATTAACTACCAGTATGCAATAAAATTATCCAATGTTTTCCAGATTCTAAAATTATTCAAATCTAACCTCAAGTGTAAAAAAACGAACATAACGTTTGCCACTGTTTTTAAAACAGTGCTGAGTGAAAAAATAAGACTATTCTTATGATCCATCAGTTTGTAAAGCCTTATTTAGCAGCAATAACTTCTAGTAATTGTCTGCGTCGGTCTCCCATTATTGGAGGAATGGTGTAACATTGTTCATTACAATGCTGCTTCAGGTCATTGACATTTGCAGGTATTAGCTCATCCACAGCTGCCATAATGTTCATTTCAACTAGATTGAGCTTTGAACTTTAACTAGATAATTGCAACACCTTCATTCTTTTATTTTTCTCTGGTTATTTTAAAGTAGATTTCCTCATTTGTTTGGGATAATTTTCCTGTTTTATGGCCCAGTTTGATCTGGGCTTTGATTCTTAAAGACTACAAAGGAGTTCACAGGGTACTCAATAACTGCAAGGAGCCCAGGTCCAGTGACTGCAGAACACCACGCTGACAGCTGGTATGAGGCATTTTTAATAATGTGCTGTTTGGTTTCCACCAAACATAGGTCTAATTTGTCCATAGGACAATATTTCATAAGTATTGTGGTTTAGTAAAGGTCTCATTTGCTAATTTCACACTTTTTTTTCAATGAATTTGTTGTGGTCTCTAGTAAGAATGAATGTCCTGTAGGGTATTATTTGGAATAAAAGCTCTCGCACTCCTGTTTCAGGGGGTTAAAGTTTGTCAGAGGGGTGGTGGGCGGAAAACAAATGGATTACGAGACCTACTCATTAATATTCATGATTTGCCAACATCTTGCTTCCGATTGGCTGACAGCAACACAACTCTTCCACAGTCTTCGTTTGGTCTTCTATCTTGGGTAAATAAAGGCCACGTTGATGTTTTATGACCACAAAAAAATAAATAACCACAGGCCTGAATATGTTACGCCACTATTTGGAATTGCTCATGGTTAGCTTCTGTTAGCAGGACACACTGCTCTCTCCTGGCTGAAAAATCAATACAGTGTTCCACGGACACAAGCCTAGGTGGACAATTCCATTAATACTCATTTTTCCTGTGACTGGCTTTTTCTGAATATTGTTTTCCTGTCTTTTTTCTTCCTGCAGTTTATGCAGGCGATAGGGGTTGAAGACATTTTTCACATTCACCATGCATATGCAACTCAATCGTATTTCAAAAAGTAAGTAAGTAAAACTTTAATTATATAGCACTTTTGACAGATAAAATCACAAAGTCCTTCACAACATACATAAAAAGGCAAAACAGGACAGGAGCACAAGGTCAGCTTACATAAAAGCTTGTCTAAATAAAAGTTTCTTCAGCTGCTTTTTAAAAGAATCAACAGAGTTGGCCACATGAAGAAATAATGGCAGGCCGTTCCAAAGTCTGGGAGCTACAGCTTGAAAGGACAGGTCCCCTCTAGTTTTAAATCTGGTCTTGGGGACCTTCAGTAGGTTTTTACCCGAGGACCGTAGAGTGCGGCCAGAAGAGTGAGGGATCAAAAGGTCTGATAAAAAAAGAACAAGTATTACAAGGTTTCTCGGTCAACGAGACATTTAAGATTTAACTTTGCAAAACTAAGCCATGTTGCCATGTTTTTGAGAATTTATTTTAATAGCAACCCTTCCACACAAACCATACCCGTTTAGTGTTTTCCTAATCGTCCTGTTATTAACGTTGAACTCATGACTTGATAGTTTAGCTTCATAGAGTCTGGGCTTAGGGTAGGGCCTGGCAATAAATCAAAAATGTATCGTTATCAAAATTTCTGACTGTTGTTGAGAATTTTTCCCATGTCAATAAATTTGATAATAAAAAAAATTAAAATATGTGTGTAGTTTGGCAAAATTCATGTCCTTTTAAGAAGCTGTACCACATTGAGTCACGTAAAAATGTGACTCAATGTGGTACATGTGACAGCCCCATCTAGTGGACAAATTTTGATTCTGCGCATACCTGTAGTTATCGTTTATTTATCGTTAGAGGTCAAATCCTCAATATATTGTGATATTGATTTTAGACCATATGACCCAGCCCCAGCTTAGGGTGAATTAGGCTGTCCAATCCAAGGTAGACTGGCAGCAACCCTGAAAGTTTTCCATTAGGGGTGGGACTCAATCCCTCAGCGCTCCTCTGTGAGAGCGGGGGTGAGGGGTTGCACACGTTCCGCTGCTGTTTCTCGCCAGTATCAGCTGATGGAGGGCTCTAGTTTTGTTGCGCCGTTCGTGTCAGCGGACACGGTAGGGTCAGGGAGGGGGGGGGGGCATGACGCATAGCCTGGCGGGTGGGCAAGCACAGCCTGGCGTGCCGCCATGCTTATAAAGCGCTGGGGGAAACCCTGTATTAGAAAATGTGTTATTGATAATGTTTGAATGGACATGGAACATTGTACATGTGTACTGAACTGAACACCAGGTAGCAGCAGAGTACTGCTTATACACAGAGGTGTAGTATAGTGTTCAGGGGAAGTTCTGCATAGAGTTACGAGATCAATGCTGCGTGTACCCTTGTCCCTCCTGCTGTAATAAAGTTCATATAGATAAAGTTACTGCCTACTTAACAGTAAAAAGTAGATTTAATTTTTTTTCTTTTCATCACAGCAAGCGATATGTCATGTTTCATTTAATTGTAGCTTTATTTGTGTTTGAGCATGTAAATTTTTTAGATCAGGGCCTGCAGTTTGTTTAGGAGGTGCAGCTTGGTGATATTTATTGATATATGGCATAAATTGTGATGCTAAACAGTTTTGGGCCCCAATTGGGGGGGGGGGGGGGGCGCTCGGGCTCAAGCAGTAATTTTTGTTGGCAGTTTCCATTTCCTAGTTTTCCTTTTTTTCCCTCTGTAGAACGATGGACTCCAAATTGTTACAAAAACTTCTCCCAAATTGATGGGCACTGGGCAGTAATGATTTTTTTTCTCTAAAGGCCTCTGATATTGTGTTTAAACCTCTAGAACAGAGAATTGCATCAGCCACACTGATGATCATTTAATCAAGTGCATAAAGACATACTAGGATCGCAAACCTGGTTAAGATTGGATCGTTTTTTATTATACATTTTTATTTACTTCAACATTAAACTCAAACTGAAAGAGGGGCGCTTTGTTTAGTTTAGCTTTTTTACTTTTCACCATGAATGCATTAAGCTCACTTGAACAGTTTTTTTTCTTATAATTTACATTTTTAATTGACCTTCACTTCACAGCCAGAAATCCTAAAAACCTGTTATCAAATACTGGATTATACCATTGCCTTACACTTCTAACCCATGCTATCTGCTTTTTTTAACACAAAGTATCCTCACAAAATTAAAATCAATTAGGAAATGCTGTGTAAAATAGTGCTGTGTAAAATAATTACTGTAACATTTCTAAACTCTTTGCTGCCACAATGCAAACTGTCTTTCATATAAACTACAAAATTAGAAATGATTCTCTCAGTTACACACACACACACACACACACGTGTGTGGCACAGTTACTCTGAAGTTGCCCCAGATACTCAGAGGAAGGCGCTTTTTGGAGTCATCTTCCTCGCTCTCAAACTGTCAGTAGCATCGCAGCAAAGTGATGGAGGACATTTGAACATGTTGCGCGTGCGATTCTCAACTAAAGCCGCGTGCAACAACAGAAAAGCTGCTTTATTTCTGACCATACAACCAGTAAATTCGTATATAATCCACTTTTAACCACGTCTCATTAAGTCAAAGCCGCTGTGACATAGCAGAAAACAAGCTGATATGTTTTATAGTTAAAGTCGCTAAGTGACCTTCCGTTTTTCTCTATGTTTATTGAAGACCACCATGTGTAGCTTGTTTTTGTCGCTTTGACAAGTGCTCAGCTTGGCCATAAGGCTCTCCCTTTAAGCTGCTTTGCCCTCATTCTCTTGCACTGGCTTTAGGAACACATTCGGTGGATAGCAGAAATGTCATTAATTAAAAAACAACACAAAGTCAATGATGTTAAAGGTGTGACTATAAGCCCACTTACCTGGAGCCGTTCGAAACTGACAGCTTTGTAGTCTACCTAGAAGTTTTCGGCATTTTCTTTCTTCTGATTGTCAGCAGGTGCAGGAATGTACTCGTGGTGCATTCAGGGACCTGTCCTAAGCTCCGATCTTTCAAAACTGTGGCCGGATGTAAACAACGCAATATTCGTTCTATTTTAGAATTGTACTAAAACAAGTTAATAAATGTGATACGCTGAAGTAACTATTTTAGATGGGATTTCTGATGGATGAATTCTGACTACTGCAACTATTATTGTTAGTATTGGAAACTTTCTCTTCTATACTAGACAGCTTTATTTAACCTTCAATTCTTGCAATAACATTTGGGTCGTCAATGTCCAAAATAATCATAGTTCCGATATGTCCGATAGTAAATGAAGGCAGCACGATCTGTGCACAGTGGAGAGCAGTGACCCCTCCTGGACTGTTTATTTATTACTGGAATCAGTCCTGTGCTGGTCAGCATTTCATGAAAAGACTCAACCGAGCAATTATTCATCAAATAAATACTTTAAAAGCAGATACAAACACTAATGTGTTGCTTTTACAACTACTGTTCAGTGAATATGCTTATAAAATAGCATCAATGTCTTAAAAACAGATCAGGGAATACAGCAAACCTAAAATGACAAATGTTCTGCACATTACATTTTTATTATGTTTTCCAAGTGACAATGCAGTAGATGTAACACTTTACAATAAGGGTTCCTTTATTAACATTACTTAGTGCATTGTTAAGCATTAAGTGTCCCTTTATTAATTTTGCCAGTATTGTTATTAACTATTAAGTGTCTTTAGGGCTAGGACAATAGGCCGGGGGGAGGGGACTTCCTGGTAATGGATTACTTTATATAGTTAAGCAGTTGTTAATACTTATTAATAGTTTATTAAATCTTAATAATACACTAAGTAACGTTAATAAAAGGACCCTTATTGTGAAGTGTTCCAAGATAGAAAACAGAGAACAATTGCCCAAACATTTTAAGTAAAATAAAATCAGCATGCACTGCTGCCTAATAATCCTACGGCGTATAACAATCAGGACTGGCTTGACTGATCTTTAACGCATATTGTCTGTCAACTCACTGAGTTTTTTTTATGGTTCCTGTTACCGCAGCAACCACACTATAAAAGTAGGAGTGTGCAGAGGTACGAATAGATTATAGTTATTTTGTTCCAGGAAAAACTTCAGTAAAGGTGTTGCATACATTTTTATAGCAGTATTTCTAAGTAAATGTACACAAACAGCCTCAGAGCTCTTTTAATGCAGAATACTAACACAGCTGTAGGGTTAGGGTTGTGTTAGGTAAGCCCCATAAGGGCTTGAGACAAACACACTGAAGATGTATATTTTTTATAGGAAATGTATGAACAATAACAAATAATATAATTGTTTATATATTCAATGCACAATTAAACTGTGTTTTTTTTTCAGGGAATAAAAAAGATTCACAGCCAAGACTTTTTTCCTCTTCCTATTCTGGTCATGTTGTGTAGTCTAGCCTTACTGCGCTCTTTTTCCTCTGAATTCCTTTTGGAAGTGCACTCCAGAGTAGAGTCTGTCTCAAAGGAGATGGCCGGCATCTGGTTAGGGACACCGCCGCCCCTGTCTCGGGAAACAGCCGCAGCCGTCTGCAGGACAACTCTTCCTCGCAGAGAGTGTTCAAGCTCCAGCAGCAGCGGGTTGCTGTACGAATACCACCCCAGCTGCTGCACGGACTCTCTGTTTGAGTCACAGCCTGTGCAGCATGCAGAGACCAGTACTCTGAAGATGTAAATCCAGCCCAAATAGTGCAACTCCACTATGTTCAGGATGAAGCAGCCCAGACTGACGCTGAACATGAAGTTTAGAAAGATGGTCTTCTCTGTGGCGCGGGACACAAAGCAGTCGGTTCTGTTGGGACATGGGTAGGTCTCACAGCGAAACAGGTGCGGCACCTCAAACCCAAAGAGGTAGTACTGCCCAACGAGGAAGATTATCTCCATGATGGAGCGCAGCAGAACATGTATGATGTAAATAAGAAGCACTTTACTTGATAGTTGAGTTGGATCCTCTTGTACCTCTCTGTCCTCCCCTTCCAGTTGACTCCTGTCCTCACACTCACCTTCTTGCGAGCTCCAGTCCTCATTTGTCAAAGTTGAGTCGTAAGGACTGACTGCTTCCAGGATCGTCCCTTCCTCCCTTGTTAAAGGTCTCCCACTTTCAAGTGAAGGTGAGGCCTTAGGCGCCGAGTTAACCTTTCTGACCTGTGAATTTTCATTCTTGGTGACTTTTTGCAAAACATAGACAATGTAGAAAATGGAAGGAGTGGAGACGAGAACAATCTGGAAGACCCAAAAGCGCAAGTGGGAGACGGGAGCAAAGGTGTCGTAGCAGACATTGCTGCAGCCGGGCTGCAAGGTGTTGCAGGTGAACTTGGACTGCTCGTCGCTGTAGACTGCATCCCCCACGAGGGCCACCAGCATGATGCGGAAGATGAGAAGCATCGTCAGCCAGATCTTACCGATGACTGTGGAGTGGTTTTGGACTTCTGTTAGGAAACGCCCAAGAATGGACCAGTCCCCCATTTCTGTAGACACGCAACAGACATGAGACCATCCACAGCAATATTTGGTATAGAAATGAATTGTGACACAAGGTGCTTAAATCAATAAAATGGTTCTTTAGCTTTAAACGTGGCTTTTTCTTAAATGTAAGATATCATTATGAGTGCAAAATAAAAGACAGTACTTCCTCAATGTGCCAGAGCATCAAAGACTTGTAATACTATTCATTTTCAATGGGACATATAAAGTTTTCTACATTCCCAAATCCTCCTTAATTACTCGTTTTTACCACATTTTTTGCAGTGTTAGAAAATTCCCAACTTTGCTCAGTCTCAATAGGATTACCTGGTGATTATTTAGGAAATAACAAGTAAAATTGTCCCATCAGAAATGAAAAACATGCCAAACGTTCTGTTGTTTATTATTTTCTTCCTTTCTTCAAGAACTTACCTTTCGATAATCCGAGTCCTTAGTATTCAGAGCTGGAAAAATATCAGAGGATGCGATCTGCATGGCTTTATTTTCAAGCAGAGTCTATTGCTGGATGTTATCGTGTCTTTGGGCCTGGATAAAGACAGAATGGGCTGACCACACATATTCTCTAACTCTGACTGAAACAGCCATCACACTGTATGTGAATGAAGGCTTTCAATATACAGTGGGACAAAGATTGAAAAGTACAATGGGGGCACCTTTGCTCCACAGCCATTCGCTGACCAGCAGAGGGTTCAAAGAACATACTGGAAAGAGTGTACACAACACCGATTCATACTCTGTATCTAATCTAACTTCAGAGCTGCAACGCAAATTTAGGGAACTCGTGTTTTTTTTTAATCTAATGTATGGAAAATCTGTTTTTGTCATTTTTCGTGCCACTTTGGCTTTTATAAATACATTTGGGTGTTTTTCACCTTTCTGTTTTGTTTTTCTGATAAACAATTGTATCCTGTTTCCTTTATTGACCCCAAGGGGGTCATGGATCAGGAACGGAAATGATGGGGTGATGTTTTAGGGAACTTAACTGAGACTCAAAGTCACTGTTAGGTCCTGATGGGTAAATAATTACAGCTTCATAGTAATTCAAAAATATTCAGCAGTGTTTGGAAAGATTTCGGGATCAGAAAAAGCAGTTGTTTTCTGCTGTAGTTCACTACAGAGTGAGTGTTGAACTCACTTCATGTTAGTTTATTGTAAGACAAATACTATGAGTTTATTGTTGAAAAACTGTTTATTTCTGAAGTACAAGACCCTCGTGTTAAATTGTGATTTCTGTCACACAAGCTTTTCACAAAAAAGGAGATCTTTAAAAGTAAACAGACGCATACCAGCAATCTTAATTAACATCCAAAAACTATGTTGTGACCAATCAAATTATCAGGATTATATAAATTACTATAAAAATCCTATGAAATCACTAAAAGCATACTTAGATTTATTTAGTTTTGGTGTTCTTTTCTGCTGTAGGTTTTATTCTTTTTTATGATTACGACCCGTTTTGAACTTGTGCAGTTGTTGTTTTCTAAATGCAAAAAGAAAAGTGTCATACATTATCTTTATGTTGCGTACTGTTTATTAACAGAAGCCGATTAAACTGGCCTCTAGATTCGTTGCTGGCGTAAAGTTCGTGGTCTCTGTCGTTTTCAGTGGGCCATATGAATTACTAAACTGCAGCACTCGAAAATGTTTCCTCAGATCATATTGAACAAAAACATTTTCACATGTACGAATAGTTACGGTCCAACTATGCAAGCAAAACGTGAAACAAACCTCCTCGGCTGTTTGCTTTTTGAAGTAAAAGCGTATAAAATGTAAACTAACACCCAGTCATTCCCATGCCACATGCGACAATCTAATATAACAAATGCCCCTACAGGAATCACCCAAAAATCATTCAGAGGGGTGTTCAAAACCCAGCTGCTACAAAATACTTCTGAAAATGGTAGAAAATGTTCAGAAAACTCACAAAAAGTAATTTTGATAAAGCATTCCTGTCTCATAGTGTTTATTTGTTTCTCTTTGAACGGTCAGTCACAAACAAAACAGCACAAAGTATTTGTTAAACACTGAGTTTAACACTCCCCGCCAAACAGTATGAAAAGTGGTTCAGTCCTAGAGGTTACCGGAAGTTGTTTCAGCTGCCATGTTTGGTTGCTTTGTTGTAGGCTTCTACTGGCTTTCCTACAGAATCACTAAGTGTGGAAATGGAGCCGAGCTGGAGTACGTTTCTTTTTCAAGTAAGTTGTCTCTTAGAGAGGGAAACCAGGATAGTTCGTAAAACAGCATTAAATCTTTTACGCACTGTTGATCATAGCGGCGAATTCAGTTTTTAAACGATTTACACCAAGAACAAGTAGCGAAGAAAACAATGGTTTATGAATCCAGGCTTCCAGCTGTGAGGCTTGGGAATGACGCTAGAACAAAAAAATCAAACCTCTCCAGTCCCCACTGAAGAAAAACGGCTTTTTTTCTATTGTTCGAAATTTTTATTCACTGATGTGTAATACTTCGACGGCCTTTGTGATTAGTTTGTTTGCCTAACCGAAGCCAGCAAAACATGCGGTTTCACTTGAAGTAAAGCTGGAGACGCCACTGCACCGTTACAATCGAGACAGACCTGGGGTTTTTCCCTCCTTTGACTGGAGGCTTTGATCGGACGTCGTAGAAGAATGAGATAAACCGTCGTCGAAGACTTTCAGAGCAGCATGTACGAAACGGCGGGGGTTAGGTTTGTGAGTGGCTGGCGTTAGCAGACGTGAGGTTAGCAGCTGCTGAGATTTACTAACGGCGATTCCCAAGTCCGCGGTCAACTTTCCGTTTGCTTTAGCCGGTTCGGCACAGACTAGCCAAGTGGCTAACGATGTTTATGCTACCTTCATTAAACTCGCTGAGCTAATTTAGCTAAATGTAGGCTATGCTATTGTTATGACTTTGCAAAACGAACGCTACACAACTCCTAAACGAGTGATATTTAGGTTTTCTTGTTAATTAATTAGCTATTTTTCCCGGTGAGCTTTGTGGAAAGGAATTCAAACTATGCACACGGCACTTGCTAACACTGAACGATGAAGCAGGTTTGAAATTAGCAATGAGCCGGTGTAACATAAATGTATTCATTCCTTTAGTCTGTTACGAAAGTTATCTGCTATTGTTGAGTGAGATGTTCTTATTTATTGTGTGAGAGTTGTTATTTCTTTAAATATGTTTTATGTTTTTATATTTTCTTGGCCTTCAATTTGGAAAATTAGCTTGCATGAATATCATAACAAAATGTTCAACTGTCTTTAGATTGTATATTTCCAACAAATAATTCTGAAATATTCGTATAACTGCTGTAAATTGCTTCTTAAAATTAATTCTATCCAATTGTGGGATAAACTCCTCATATATTTTATTGCAAAATGCATGTATGGTGAGCTAATAAAAAAGCATTCTGACATTTACAAGCCAGTGTTACTTTGCACAAAGATTATTGTTTTGCAGGCGTTTCTGAAGATGAGAAGTTATTGTTGGCAATATGTCGTTTCGTTTGCAATCAAGCAAAGAGATGGACAGTATTTTGTAATTACTGTGGAGCAAAAATTTGCTTGAAGTTCTGTTAAATTGTTGGAATGCCAGACTTATAGAAAATGTAGATTGTGCCTTTTTTTTTGGCAGTTTCAGACTTTAATAAAAGTTTGGTTTAGTATCAAAGATTGTGCATTTGTTTACATTTAGTTTACTGTGTAGCAGTAGTGGAATAAAGGCAATCAGGACATTATTTGTAATACATTCACAGTCACAGCATGTTTCACTACTGTTACACAGTGGTAGGAGTTAGTGCTATGTGATAATTTGTCATTTTCCAAATAGGCCCTAAAATATGATGAGTCATCCTGCACTTGTGGCTGTATGCTGCTAATACTTTGCCCAAATAAATCTTTCCTCAAAATTTTAGGCCCATCCCCCATGAGATACTCACAAAACACCAGCAGGGCTAATGGGTTGTAGTGGGAGGTACCTGCTCAGACCAGTGAATGTGATCAATCTGGGGAACGGGAATTTAAAAAAAGTGGACCAGGTTCCAGTTCTGTTTTTACAGAAAACATTTTAAAGTTATGTGAAAATTTTAAAATATTCACCGATGAGTGTGTGTGCGCACACGTTAGCTAGCTTCTTTGATATATTTCCTATTTACTGAAATCATTCTGCATTTAAAACAAATAGTCTTTTATGGTAGCTTTTTGTTTGTTTTCTAAGCTTTGATTCGATCAGAAACTGGAACCATTATGATTAAGACTTAAGCCTGTTTGGTGTGAATGCACATTATACTTAGCTTGGAGAAAATTATGTGCATAAGTGTCTGAAAGTCTGTTATGGTTTCCTCCATCAACTGCAGTAGCCACTCGGCTATGTCACTGTTGAAAATTGTGCAAACAAAACTCAATACCATGTGCTTTTCATCAGCCCTGCAATAATTATGAAACCAAAGCTAAATTATGCCAATAAAAACAAGTTAGCTATTTTGTACAAGGTCATATAAAATGGGATTTTGTTTTGTTCCTTGCAAAAAATGTAAAATATTAAAAAGTAGTCCAGTCCGCCACATTGTGTAAACGTTTAATTGATTTTACTCACTTAAAGAAAACCAGATCTTATTCTGATCTGTGTCACGCTTAATTCAGATTATGAGGGTGTTTCAGGCTAAAATACTGTTGACACCGCTGTTCCAAAGGCCATTCCCCAGGTGTTGTCATTTCATTTTACCTAATTACACTAGAAGTGCTACAGAAATGTGCATTTTGTAACATTTAAGGCCTTTTGGGGCTCGGCGTGTGGTTTCTAACTTTTTTTTTTTTTTTTTTTTTTTTTACAATTAAAAAGACCTTATTTAAGATGAGTGGAATTCTATTGTTTTTTGTTGGTTTGAAAGTTGTTTAAATTCGTGTGGTCTGTTTTTTAGCTGTAATGCCAAAAAAGTTAGGGTTCATCTTATTCTTTTTACTCATTTTACACTATTTTAGTATATTCTTAAAATAATCAGATGTACTTTTCATTTGTGTTGTTACTTTTTATGACATACAGCTGATTATTAAGAAATCTTTTTTATACTTGTTTTTTTCTTACAATAATTATTTATAATCTGAATTAAGTCCCTTCTCACACATGTTTGTTTTAAGGACCATTTTTAAATTGAGGTGCAGGCTTTTAGAGGTTTGTTTCCTCGTGAGCTAGTAACGTTGGATGATGCAATCTGAACCCTGCAGAAAGACTGATTATATCAAAATGACTTCCTCTTCTCTAGTATCAACAAACAAGGCCAAAATCTTGGAATTCTTTCTCTAAAAGACCGAGATTACCAAAATACTCTAGCGATGTTTTCCAGACATTTCTGTGTGCAGACAACAGTTAAAATAATAGCAGAATACTCTGTAACTTAGAGTACAATATAAAATCTGCTTTTAAAAGTATTTTTGTAATTAATGTTATAGTTAATAATATATATTCATGCAATACTTAGTTTTAAACTTTCTCCTTTTTATTTTATTTTTTTTTTTTTTAAACACTCATGGCCTGTATTTGTTTTTTTCACAATTGGCCTAGCAGCTGTAGCGTGTGGCACAAAAGATTGAGGAAAGGCGGTGCATAATCAGACTATGAGCTCAATTCAAGTCTACAGTGGCCCATCAGGACACTCCCTCCATTTTGATGTTATTTATGAGGGAGCAGCCCCAGTTGTCAGAGCGCATTTGTGTCAAAATGGTCAGAGCTGCATGAAGGCACAGCAGCTTACAGGCCCTACACCTCTGTGTAGCTAGGCCGTCTGCAGCGGCTTCGTCTGCTGTTCACAAAGAGGTTTCCCGGCTGGTATCCCCCCACCCACCCCTGGTGTGCCAGCGGACGGGGTTGCGTTGGCATGATGGTGATTAATCCTGGAAGGTGGCATGTGTAAGCAGGTGCTCAGACAAATGGATGGTGGCATGCTCCACAAGTTCCCAGGTCCCATCGTATATGAGGGAATGACGGCTAGTTCAGCTGAGTGGTGTGTGGATAAACAATGTCTCTGTCTCATGAATAGATGAGCCAAATCAATGAAGATGAGCATACAAAGATCCCCTGCTGAGGCCCGAGTGCATCACTGCTCAGATTTGTGTCTGTCACAATGGGCTAGATGACATAAGGAGGACATTGTGCATTTCATTTTTCTTTTCTATCCTGTCTCCTTTTGCTGCTCCTGTCTTTGCCGGCCTCCTTTGGTGGATGATTGAATCTCAAAGGGAAAGGTTAAGTATTTCATCATAGCCTCTGCAGACGGATGACAACGAGGTTGTTCCGACTTTGTTCATTTACTGCTAAACCTTGTGATGCTTATGTTATTTAAGTCTTTTGAGTATGAGGTTAGTTAAAAGGCTTGGTGTAAAAGGTTTCCATGGAAGAAAAATGAATCCCAGTGAAAGAAGCCTCTGCTCATGTTATACTAGCTGCACGTATGTATTTGTGTGGGACTGGGCTTAGTAGTTTCACGTATGGCTGGACAATAATTCAATAAGGATATACATCAATTGATAGACGTACGGCATGGTAGGAAAAAATGAGTAAATTAAAAGTTTCCTTTCTTTTTTCTATAATAGCCTATTGGGTAGTTTAATATTAGAGTCACTTACTCCCAACCAATCAAAACACAGACCCAGGCACACTCCATCTCCAAGCCCTCCCCTCTCAAAACAGACAGCAAGGTGTCTCAGCATGGAGCGGTGGAGGAAATTGTCCTGTAAAAAAGTTACAGTACAGTAGTTCACCAGCAATAAATAGAAAGATTTACAGAGAATCTATTTAAAATCAAGTTTGGTAGCACAACCAACATCTTTAATCATAAAGTAATGACATCAAATGGCCAGGGCTGCACTTAATATATATTTTTTAAAATAATTATCAATCAGTATGATTTATTTTTATTTTTATATGCTTTATTTCTATATTGGCCACCCTAGTTTCACTCAAAGTGTTGTTTTCATGTTAAGGAGTTAAACAAAGGGTTTTTAATGTTAGTCAACATAAACGTAAAGTTTTCATTTGAAAGATGCTAGGGATGTCCCGTTCCGGTATCGGAAGTAATTCGATATCTGCCCAAAAACAGTGTATCGGATTATATCGGCCGGCATCAAAAATCTGATATAAAGGGTCCGTTAAGGTTCGCATTTTTGCAACCAATGATTGAGAAAAAAATTCAGTTTTTTTTCATACTTACTGTTATTGGCTCTTGTTCTCCGATTGAGTAATATTTATTTCATTTATTTATTTATAAAGCCCCTTCTGCGACCAGTGCAGACGCACAAGGTGCTGAACACAACACAATAAAAACATAAAACCATCAAAATAAAATATAGCAATCGTAAAACCAACATAAAAAAAATTAAGAGAGGAAAGTAAAAACAAAAAATTGAATCCTGAATAAAGATTAAGAGGCCGGGGCATCGAAACCAGGTAAAAATTGCTAATCCTGGAATGCCTTGACAAAAAAATGGGTCTTAAGGCAAGTCTTAAAACCCCCCAATGAGGGTGACTGACGCACCACCAAAGGTAACTGGTTCCAAATTGCAGGTGCCAACACCAAGAACGCACGGTCCCCCCGTGACCTGCACTTGGTGCGCAGAACCATCAACAGCTCCCTACCGGCTCAGCGAAGGGCCCACGATCAATATCACTTGATCAAGCCTTTCATACGTTCCACACTATGAAATAGGTAAAAGTATGTATGATTTGTGCTGATTTAGAATGGATCAAATGTGTTCCATTTATTTAACCACTGTTCTTAATGAATCATAATGCTAAAGTGCAGATTTCAGGTCTGTTTTAAAACATTTTCACACATTCTTTAAAAAGCTGCTGATGGAAAAACAACTAAAGACATCCAACGGACACAAAATATCTGCATAACGTCGAGTTTACTGAAAGGACATAGCTTTGTAAATTGTGCAAGTGCTCACTCATCATTATCTTTCGTCAGCTTTAGACAAGCCCAAACAAAAATCTTTGATTCACTTTTAGTCATAGCTGTTCGATTATCCTGGCCGTTTTCCTTGCATCACAACACATTAGGTCATACCTTCAGCAAGAAGTTTGATCGCTCTTCTGATTAGGCAGCAAATAAATCAACCTTCAAATTTTTGAATCACCCTTCGGTATTTGTTCTCACCCTTTTAATTTCGATTATGCCATGGTAGTCAGTCGTGTTGGTTTTCACCTGCAAAACCCCAGGAAACATGGTGCTATATCTGTTGCTGTTTTATTCAGTTTGAGTTATGAAGCAGTTTTACTTCTCTGTTGCTCTACAGTAGAGCTAATGGCCTCCTCTTCAGCAGCCTTCTTGGCAGTTAAACTGGACTCTGCCATGCCTCTAATTTGGTATGCTTGCTCTGCAGTCACATGATGAATTGGCACCGTCGTGATGGGATCGTTTTTCATCCATTATATTTGGATTGTTTTGCATCAGTTGCACACTGTATAAACATCATTAAGTAGTATTTTATTAAGTAACGCGTAGTATTTTCTGAGACTGTTCTAATGTTTTTGTTGAGTTATCAGAGATGATTGTAGAATCCTAGCAAAGAGCTTCCAGTGGTGGAACAGCTGTCGGCAACAAGATCCCCTTTTTTGTATTCTGCAGGGAACGTGGGCTCTTGCGAAACGGTTGAGTCCTTTACTGGTGTGATTTATATTGAACCTTCTCTGACCCAAAAATGTGTGTGTGTGTGTTTGTTTTGTTAGCAAGCCAATGAAGCCCTCCACCACCAGCACCAGGTGGCCCAGAATAGCCTCCTGCCACTTCTTAATGCTGGAGCTGAGCAAGTTGACCAGAAGCCTGTCCTGCCCATCCAAATAGACCAGAAGCCACCTGTCAGTGCTGCTGAACTCCTGAAAGACAACGTCGCCAGCGGAGGAGGCCAACGGCCACCGATGCCCGTGATAAAGAAGGAACACAAAGGCAAAACACCGTTTGTCTGTGGCTATTGCAACAAGGCTTTTCGTGACAGTTATCATCTAAGACGCCATGAGTCCAGCCACACTGGCATTAAGATGGTGTCTCGTCCGAAGAAGACTGCTCAGGCAGCCCCCACCATGGTACCTATGATTGCCTCCATGCCCCGAGAGAACAACGGCAACTCTTCTTACATCTCCACGGTAGCGGGGATCCTCTCCACAGCGACCACATCCGTTTCTTCGGGCACAAGTATCATGACGTCATCTGCCATGGGCAATGTACCGCAGCAAAACGTTCCCAAGAAACCTGCCAAGCCTGTCAAGAAAAACCACGGGTGCGAGATGTGCGGCAAGGCCTTCCGTGATGTCTACCACCTGAACCGCCACAAGCTGTCCCATTCAGATGAGAAGCCCTTCGAGTGCCCCATCTGCCAGCAGCGCTTTAAAAGAAAGGACCGGATGACCTACCACGTTCGCTCTCACGATGGAGGGGTCCACAAGCCCTACGTGTGTTCTGTGTGTGGAAAAGGCTTTTCCAGGTAAGGATACACACACGCACACTCACCTGTACCCACGCCAGAGTAAAGACGATAAAGGCATGAGACTGAGCCCAAAGTTATTCTGTAGGTTGAGAGTGTAACATAAAGTCAGATAAATGCTGGGGTACGACACATTGTCCAAAGGTAACAAAACAATCCTGATTAGGGCTGCAGCTATCGAATATTTTTGTAATCGAGTACTCTATCGAATATTTTTTTCGATTAATCGAGTACTCTAATAAATTACCCTTTTGTATTTGTAAACCATTATATCAAATAGCATGTTATAATTATGAAAGACCTGTTAAAATGAGCAAGCAATTGCCAGTTACTCTTCAAGTTTTATTCAAAATTAGTTTGCAAAACTTCAGCACTTCAACTTTACTTCACAGTAAACAAATGGCTGTGCAAAAAATAAGTACACAACCTGAGCCGATTTTCCCCTCGTGCGAGAATCTGCTAGCCTGCAAGCCAGACAAAAACTAGGAGGATAACTGTTGAAGTAGCGCTGCGAGCGGCTGCGGCCCAAACAGAACTAGAACCGCTCACGGTGCATGCGCAAACAGCTCGCCGGCTGTTCCCTATTAACACACGTCCGTTTTAATTTCAACACTTTTTTTCTCACACAATAACAAGGATTGTCGAGAAAGCATGTTTGCCGTGGTTTTGTCAAATTATACTGATCACAAAACATTTATTTACTTTCTTTCGTTTTCCTCTCATAAATACCCATGTCCTCCTGCAGCAATCCTGAGGGACAACAAATATCAATAACAACACAATAAAAACTCCGACGTGTTGTGTAAAAACTGCTATTTTTAAGCACATTTTAAGTCCGACGTGTTGCTACCAGACGTACGGTGTGAGCTGAAACTGAGTGCTACAAACGAAAAAGTCGCACAGTGTCCGCAGAATATATAGAAAAACAGGCTAAAAAGCATTATCTTGTAGAGGCTCCGAGTCCGCATGCAGAAGTGACATTTACAGGTGCTGCAGCACGGAGGATGTGGTGTTGTGGTAGGCTAAATCCATTTTACAGTATTTTCACTGGACTACGTTTTCCACTTAACGACGTGAAAAATGGTCCCACATCTTGACATTTTCTGTCTTTTTCGCACTCCACCGGGGTCCACGTTGTCCGCCATGGCTTAAGAGAAAGTTAAGTTACATTCGCTACTCTCGTGTGCAGTCCAGTGGGCATGTGCGTCACTTATTTCAGTCCGGGTGAAACATGACCACGGGCGACTGCAAAGCCACGAATTAATTAAATATGAATTAAACGAATCCTCGAGGCAGAGAATTTGACTCGAGGATTTTTTGTACTCGAATTATTCGAGGTACTCGAGGAATCGTTTCAGCCCTAATCCTGATTAGTTTATTCACAGGCTAAATGATCAGGACTTACCTGTCTGTACTCAGATACATGGGTTGTAGATTAAAAACTTCCCCAATAATTTGAGATGTTGCTTCTTTGGACTAAGAGGGCAGCATCCTCCAAACCCCTGTTAGTGTTTAAACATCTAACAAGCCGTGTGTGTGTGTGTGTGTGTGTGTGTGTGTGTGTGTGTGTGTGTGTGTGTGTGTGTGTGTGTGTGTGTGTGTGTGTGTGTGTGTGTGTGTGTGTGTGTGTGTGTGTGTGTGTGTGTGTGTGTGTGTGTGTGTAACACATAAAATAACATTCATCTGCGTCTGACTGGATGGCTGTGAGGAGCAGCTGTTACACTTCCACTGTGTTGAAACTAGATATTTTTTAACAACTGTTCTAGTTCATTCATGTGATTTCAATCAAGAAACAACAAATAACGTAGATGATGCAAGCTGGAAGTTTGAGATCTAAATTCTTCTGGCTGAGAGGGTTAAGTTACCCACCTCGACTCCCAAAATAATGACCAAATGGAACTAAAAATAACGCAATTATAAATACATTCCAGTGAGCATGTTTTATTGGGTTAAGTACTCGCCACTCATAACTTATGGTGTTTTAACACATAAGACTTGAGTTTTTGTTGTTTGGGTGAGGGTTTTCTTTACGTTGCTAGGGCTTTCAGGGGACTGCACTTATCTACACATCTGCTTTCATTAACCTGTAGGAAACTCATGATGGTGTGTTGTCCTGTAACTTCTCAGTTACTGAGTTTTATCATCTCTTAAAGCTGTAAGTAGATCAGTTGTGTATCTAACGAGCGCTGCAGTATTTCAGCCACATATTTAACCAGTCGCACATGGGAGAGCACCAGTGGAGTACCAGCATTGGGGGGAGGCGTCGCTTGTCACTTTGCCGTTCCCGCCAGCTTGTCACAGACTCTTTCCCCCGGGAACTCAGTGAACCGTGTGTAATGCTAAGGTCAACATGTTTAATTTGTAGTAAACAAACATGGTGCATAAGAAGCTGTTAGCGTAGCATCAGATATAGAAGGTTGTTAAAGTTGGGGTGAGTGACAGAGTATTGATCAGGGAGAGGGAGTATTGTGTCACAAAGTTACTTCCACAAAAACATCAGCCGTGTACCCTGGCCAAGCTAACATTAGCGCTAGTGCTGTGCATGCCAGTTTCAGGCATGCCTCCAGCTCCGACACGGTGACGTGTGTGAGGGATTCATCAGTGTACAGGAAAGTGAGAATGGAGACGGAATAGCAGAGCTCTGAGTCACTGCCAGAAACGTTGGCCCACCGTGTCTGGAGTCGGCTCTCGTTTGTCGACGGGACAGCGACCAGAAACAGGAAAAACTTAATGACACAGCTGAGAAAAGTCTACGTGACTCAATTTATTTGTGAAATAATAAAAGTCCAGCAGGATGAGTTTCTGCTGTGGGAGCAGCTGCCAAAGCAGTAGCTCTTACTCATTTGGCCGTGGCGCTTCTAGCATGATTCAGCTCCCAGCGTCTCCAGAACCAACACGCTGACGGAGGAGGGTCGGTGCCAAGAAGGGTTTGTGAATGCTGGAGTTGCACTGGAAAGGTCAAGTGGCAAATACCTCTGTTCCTGGGATCTTTGTACATTAAAAATAGATGAGCACGTAAAGTGTTGTCATCAATGTTTGCTTCACGTTTTATTTTAACAACAAATGATAGAAAATAGTTTCGAGATTTCAGTTTTGCACAAATTCTGCAAAGAAACTGATGTGTTTGTAACCCTTTTAGAGAAATCACAGCTGTTATGGAAGTGGCTGCTAAAATAATTTTATATAATTGTTTAAAAGGTCATTCAGATTATTTCAGCTGGTTTAAGCTACTTATTTACACTTTTGTATTTTCCCGAGTTTAAAGGAAAATTATAATTATTATTATTTTCATTGAAGTAAAAGTGACATTTTTAGAAACGGTTTCATTTTCTTATAAGAACTGTTCTGGAATACCAACAGTAAGAAGCAAATGTCACTTTACTCAAGTGTCTAAACGGAGGTAAAATAGAAAAGCACCAAGTTTCATTGTAGTGCATGTTTGAAACTAGGTCAAGCTAATTCACGCCTCATTGGTCGTAGAGAATTAACTACCATTGATTGAAATTTTAGCTGCTTCATGCCCATCTCATTATTAAAGGGCTGCATGGTGGCGCTGTGGTTAGCACTGTAGCCTTGCAGCACGAAGGTTGCAGGTTCGAAACTCGGCTGTGGCGTTTCTGCGTGGAGTTGCGTGTTCTCCCCATGCATGCGTGGGTTTCCTCCGGGTACTCCGGTTTCCCCCACAGATCACATCATGCCCTATAGGTTATAAATTGTAAGTCGCTTTGGATAAAAGCGTCTGCTAAATTAATAAACATAAACATAAAGCAAACAGCACATCCCACCATTTCTGCACTTGTGTTGCTTATTAACGCTGGAAACAACACTTTCCACTGGGTTCCTGGTATCCAAATATACATACCGTAAATCCTCTAATACAGGCCCGGGCCCTTATTTTACTCAAGCTCATCAAGCTCCAGGCCTTTATTGGAAGGAGGACCAGAATTAGAGGCAGGCCTCTATTTCTGTTTGAGCAAAATGAACTAATGGTTCGCTGGAGTTTTTGACAATTAAAATTGCGCCCACTAGGGCTGTAGCGAAGCCTCGACGAAGTCGACGGCTCGATTCTAAAAATTTGTCGACGTCAGATCCGGAAGTCGACGCACCGCGCCCACTTGTTGCATCCCCAGGAGTTTGTAAATAGAGGAGGAATCTGCCTGTTCTTCCTCTAGTTCGCCCTCTTCTCCGCCTTCACTAACATCTCCGCCAAATACCGAAGACCCGGAACAACGTCCGTCCACTACTAGATTATTTTCCTGTTTTGCCCCTTCGTCTCCCGGCAACGGACAAAAACTTCCGGGGTCAGATGTGCGCTGCTCCGTCTCTGTCGCAGATGTAGAAAATCACCGGGAGCGCTTCTCCCTTCATTAAGGAGCTTCTTTCAGACATGAGGAGAGCTGTTTTGGTGGTAGCAGTCTCTCCTCCGTGCTGGTCTGTTTGCTGCTGGGTGTTTTTGGTTTATTTAAACTTGGTAACTTGAACTTAATGTTGGTAAAGCTACTGTTAGCATCTTCGCTAACAGCTTCTTGCGTTGGGATAAGCTGTTACGTTTTGGTTTAGAGTTCATCTTTTTTGTGGTGTAGATCTCCCTTTTATTACATTTAAGCCCTTTTCAGACTGACATTCTGGAACATTTGTGGACAATTCAATCCGGTTTTTAACTGGAACTGTGTTTTCAGACACACCACTTTTGTACCGGAACTTGTCCTTTCGGCTGCGTTCACACAGCAGGGAAAAGTTCCAGATGTCTGACGACGGCGGGGGGGGGTGGGGTGGGGGGAGAGAGAATCGGACTCATGTTAAGAAGAAGAAGAAGAAGAAAACATCATTTCTATAGCGCCTCTCAAGATAAAAATCACGAGGCGCTTAAGCATAATTCTGCGCACACGAAGACGCATAAGAGACCTCAATGATGAAACTCAGTGGTTAAAGGAATCACTGAAGCGGTGTGAAGCGCTCCGTCGCGCGTCTAGACGGTACCGTAGGAGGCGAGCTGCCGTGGTTTGCCGCATGCTACAGCAGCGGTCTATATAGGTGCGCACGGCGTCCCCCGGTCCCCTCCTCCTCTCCCTCCCTCTTGTCTGGAACTTTACCTCACCAGTCTGAAGCAGCCACCCTGTCCGTAACAAGTCTGGACCTGTTACTAGGGGCTTCGTCCGGATAAATTCCGGAACACGTTATCCGGATGTTTGTATTCAGACAGAAAGGTCTTACGGACAGATTCCAGAACATTTCCGTTTTTCATGGCCTGTCTGAAGGGGGCTTTAGAGTGTTGTGGGTTTTCGGTTTAGTGTAAAATATCACCTGAGTTTGGTTTAACCCGTAACACCACTCGCCTCACGCACATAAGTGACCAAAACAAAGCAGCATGGAGACACTCCGTCTTCTACCACCTCTCAGGCAGCAGCCTGCACTCCCAAGTTCTACACGTCATCAGAACATAACCAACCAACACAATAAACGCAGTGTTATACACAATGGAAGGCCTGTAGTGTTTATTCTCTTACAGTAAGAATTTATCAATTTTTTTTGAGGAATTTATTTGAGATTTTCTGGTTTTTGTTAATTGTGCAATAGAAAAATAATCATTAGATTAATTTTCTAAATAGTCATTAGAATAGTCGACTATTCGATAAAATAATCGTCAGAATAATCGTTTTAAAAATAATCGTTTACCCCCAGCCCTAGCGCCCACATTTTCAAAGTTAAACACATTTCTTTTAACAACGGTAGTTTCTGCTTCAGCCCTCTCCCCCTCCCCCTGCGCAGCGGCCGCAAACTCACTGATGCACCTGTAGCCTCTCGGAGTTCCTGCTGCTCTAAACATTTAAATAATTATTTCATTTTCTGTTCCTCACTTCTGATTACCTTCAATGGTGTCTGTTTGTTGCAACCACCAGGTACAAAAACTAACTTGTTTTTATTTGACTATTTTTCTGTCCTGTCTGTTTATTATCTTCCTGCATCGCCTCTCAATCCTAAAGAAAAACTGCTACCTGGGTTCATATATATTCACCTCATGAGTTACCTTTGAACTGCAGTTCTAAAAGATCTACCGACCGGAGTGCGCGCTGCTCGCCGGCCGCACCGGTGAGGTGCGTCACCGGAGGACAAGGTGATGCGCCCCGCTCCACAGCAGCGAAAAGCATCAGGCACAAATAAAAGACAAAACATAAAAGGAAATGAGCCGACATGAACGATCGCCTGTTAAATTAGTTTTTGAGGTGGCGACACCTGATTTGATAATGTTACTGTGTCTGGAGCACGTCAACAATCAGAGCTTTGCATGCGCAAGCTGGTTAAGGTCAGGATGGGGGTGAAGGAAGGTTAAATTGCAAGAGGGTAAACATCACAATTTGGTTAAATGTCCGTTTTACGGCGGGTGTCAGTACCGACGCTCTGGCACAACGCGTCGCCTCCCAACACGCAGGAGCTTGTCACCTGCTGACAGCAGGCTGCTGTCTTTTCCGAGGGCTGCATCTTGCCGGTCATTATCACGTGACAGCGACTAGTCGATGACGGGCATAAAAAGTCACTATAGAGCGGTGAAGTCGACTAGTGACTAGTTCATATTGCTCCCCAGAGTGTTCTGCAGCATAATCGGCACGTTCTCTTTGAACTTGATATCAAATTTTCGCCTCCTCTTCGTCTCCGCACCTGCCATGGTTAAAGTTACCCTCGCGGTCTATCACTGGCAAATCAAATGTGAGATGGATGACACAACCGCCCCCCTGTGGTACTTGCTTGTTACCACATTCCACCCGGCCACAATAAAAAAAACGGCCATTATTCACCTTCACCGACTCCGACACCGTCCAAAATGCGATACCCGGCCGTTAATTGAATACAGGCCGATATTAGAGGATTTACGGTACTTTGAATAAGTTAAGAAAACATTCATGTTTGAATGTGATCAGCGTAAATAAAAGCACTTATAATGGTTCATTCTGGTCCGTATGGTTCTGGTTTAATGGGTTTGGAACAGCACTCCTACAGCTCGCTGCATCAGTATTTATACTTGAAATCTCTTCCTTGTTTTGTTTTTAAGGCCAGACCACCTGAGCTGCCATGTGAAGCACGTGCACTCTTCAGAAAGACCATTTAAATGTCAAGTAACGGTGAGTTCTCACTGTCCTCCTTGCTTCATGTCCTTTTTTCTCTTGCATTCTGCTGACCTTTGACCTTTGCTTTCGACCTGCAGGCCTGTACCTCTGCTTTTGCCACCAAAGACAGACTCCGCTCCCACATGATCCGGCATGAAGGCAAGGTCACCTGCAGCATCTGTGGGAAGATGCTGAGCGCGGCCTACATCACCAGCCACCTGAAGACTCACGGACAGACCAACTTTAACTCCTGTAACAAAGGTTTGTCTCACAATAAACACACACACGTGTACTTTCTGCTATCTCGTACTATCCTAAATACATTTTATTTTAATTTAATTTGAGTCATAAGTGAGAAAAACATAAATGTAGCGGAGGAAAAAGAGCTCAGTTGGTGTTCCTCTGCCTGGATGTGAGACTTCCTGTTTAAGTTAAAAAATTCTGCAAACACTCCAGGAGGTTTAAGATTGTTCAGAAAAGCAAGTTCTGTTTGATACTTGAGTTAGAATCATATTTCATTATGAGTAACCTGCTCAAGAGTGGTTTATGATTTCTGATGTGTGTTTGTCTTTATGCTGAATAATGTCTTCTAATGTTTTATAGCGCATAAGCCAGTTTCTCAGTGGACTGCGACTGTTGGTTACTGGGTGGAGGCACGAAATTGTGAGAAAATATGCAAATTTTTATTTGGAATCGTGTAGATTTGGTAGTGGTGACACTTATGCAAGAAAACGTACACGCGGCCAGGTTACTTGGAGCTTGTGACATGATTGGAAACAGTCGTCAGACTGCTATGCAACTTTAATGGTCACAGTTTAATCAGAAAGTGTCTCAGTTGATTGACTGTTTCTGCTCATTTGGATTTTCCGTTTTGCCTCCAACCCAGCCCCAAGCTGTTGGTGGGTTCCAAACTCATGGGAGGTTAGGCATTTCCAAAGACAGGCCTGTGAGAACATCTTTAATCTGTCTCCAACAGTCTCAGCCCAGTGAGATGCTGGTTTAACGCAACATTTTCTTGCAGAAGTTGGTTATTAGAGCATTTCCATGTAATTTCTCACCTTCTATTTTCTGCACAACAAACCTTAAATGCTGTGATCTGTCTTTCCAGATGGAAACGATGTCTGCAACTCTGGCTCGGTTACACCGGTGACCGTTTCGGCGCCCATCACCTCAGCGATGAACCGGGGCAACGCGAACAACAACAACCCAACCACTATAGCTGCACAAATGAACATTAGCACCAGCACGTCCAACATCACGTCCTCCATCAGCCTCCAACACCCAGTCACCATCACCAGCCCAGTCAACATCGCGTCTGTGAACATCCCCACCTCGGCGCCCATGAATATCGCCCACCCGGTGGCAATAACAACCCCCATGCCGATGAATATAGCCGGGCCGCTGAACATCGCCATGAGGCCAGTGGAGAGCATGCCTTTTCTGTCCCAAGTCTTGCCTTCTTCCCCACCTTGGTAAAAAAGAAAAAAGGAGGAAAATGGTCAACATCTGACTGAGCAGAAAGAAAGGGAAAATGAAGAGTAACGAGAGACTCCTGTCCTCATAGCCTCCCCCTCACCCAAACGGTGTTCACTCCATCAGACCCTGAAGGGAACACTTCCATGAGGAGTGAGGCCGGTTGGAGCTCCCAAAGTCCCAACTAACGTAAAGAGACCGGCACATGATGCGGAACAGTTCAGTAGGTTTTTAGTAGGATTTATCTTGAAACCAAGACAGCCGTGAGACTTAGTGTAGGCAGTTAGAATAATGAAACTGTGATTTGAATCGTGACAAATGAGAGATGAGGATTATGAAAACACACGTTCATTTTTTTTGTAGTTGTTTTCAGGAGGATGTGAAATGGACTGAAGCAATAACTTTAAATTGCCGTTTCTGATGTTTCACAGTTTCTCCCCTGAAGCCGCTGGGCGTTCATTTGTATGTAGTTTTTTTTTATTTTTATTATAGCCTGCTAATCACTATTTAATGTTATAGGAAATGAGTTTAGTAAAAGGGACAGATGCTTCCACATGCATGGAAGACTATTTTTTCACAATGTTATTATTATAGCTTCTTTTTTGTTATTTTCTCAGATTGTAGGTATGCTCTTGAGGTACAGTGACTAACTTGTACAGTTGACATAGTAATGTATTTTCAGCTTTTAAACTTTTGCTTTAGTCATTTCAGCGGACACCTGGACGCTGGCCTCGATGAAATCATTGTTTTTATTTATACCGAAGCGCAAACGTTTGTTTTCGTTTTGTTAGTGTTCAGTTTTCCATGAAGTCAAAAATGGAACGAGTCTTGCACTGAAGGCATATCCTACATGCAGGTGAGCAGCAGTATTATCAAAGATCAAATGGAGTCTTGAGTGTTTCGGTCAGCCAGCCTACACTTAAGCGCCATCTAGTGGTGGAGTGTGTCAAGTCTGGCCTAGTAGTGAAGCTTTCAGGCTGTTGATGCCACTGTTAAGGTGACAAAAATAGTTTTAGCGGACTCTTTGTTACACTGTTTTCTTTTGATTATGATTGTTTATCATTAATCTGTTACAGACCCAGGATTTTACTGAAACTTTCACTCAGGAGACACAGAAAGGCCCGTGATTCATGAGCAACTTGGACTCCCTAAAGCATTTGGCATTTCAGTGTTCCGAATTAACAGAATTCCAACAACTAGGAAGTTCAAATGTGCGTGTTTTTAGCAGCCGTCCATTTACAGTGATCATTTAATGTACAATTAAATAAATGCTGTACGACTTTTTTACCTTAACTTTCAGTTTGACAAACCATGATTTTGTGTCCATTTAATTTAACAAAAAGTTGGAGCAAGACTGACGTTGCATGACCCCAAACACTGTAGCTGTTGAACATGAAAGTTTTACTTTTGTTTGAATGGATGCCATGTTATGTCAGCAGTGTTGCAGCTCTTCAGTTTATACAGAAAAATGCAATATGCATGTTTTCATTTTTTCCTCAGTTTTAACAAAATATTAGTGTAGTTTTTTTATTCTTATACATTTACGTAGATACACTATAATAGCCTATTTGCCAAATTTGAAACTATTACAATGTGATGACCTGAAATTCAACATCTCGTTTATTTTAAGGAAGGAAGGAAAAAAATTGGAAATACCAGGACCCGTGTGAAAAGCAGTTGAATGTATATCTTTGTACAAAAGTTTTAGTTGCGAGGATAAGGTAGTTACAATAGATGTGAAAGATAAAAACCTTTTTTTATAAATCTTTTGTATTAGAACATTAACATTGATAATTTTGTATATATGAGAGGCTAGGCTTTCTGATTAGCAGAAAGGTCAAACATTCCTACATTTTTTTAAATGTACGTTTGTCAAATTATTACTTAAACATGCGCAATGTTATGTGCCTTTTATTTGGGTTGTCTAAATAAAAGAAAATTATCAAATGTGTTTGATGTATGAAGTGCTGCACAGTATCAGGAGTTAAAGCATCACTTGAGCTTCCTGCTTCTCCCTCCTACTGGTTAGAAACAGAATTCCAATTGTTAACAGCCATGCCCCAGCCTGTTGTAGCTAGCGCTAATGCTATCACAAGCCGACTGATGCTAAATTAGCCACAAATTTAAAACATCCACACTGGTGGTGGACAAAAACTATTACAAGTCCAGTAGCAACAAAGCCAGGTCATTATTAGTCTCACTGTTTTTAGCCTCAAACCAGTGTAGGCTGCACCCATGTTGACTGGGTTTAGGTCTTTGCATCACCTCCACAGACATTACTCTTACTTTTAATTCCAGGCTCCATCGTAATGCCATCAAAAGTCAAAATTTTCGTGTGCTTTTCATTACCTGTTGGCGTACTCAAAAAGCTAAATGCTAGCCTTTTTATGAGCTACCAGTACAGTTATCGTTGTGGCTACAGAGTGATGCCCAATGGGAAGATGCTCAAGTCTATGGCTCAAGAACCACTGAAACCCGTTTAATGACCCAGTAGCTTCCACCCAGTACAGTCCCAGTTTTCATCACTACGTGATCATGCCACTGCCGTGCATGACTAGGGATGGTTCTGCCTTGTTTCCTTCTAGTTGTAGGACTTTGCTAGCCTCTTAAGCCATCCTATATACGTGAATATAACTTTGCAAGACAAGAATTTGCTCTAGGCTAAGATTTTGCTCCATATTGTCTGAGAAGCATTCAGCTGGCATTTAGCCAGGATCACCTTCAAGCTCTGTTGCTATAGCAACAATTTTCTTTACATCATCTTCTCTCCGATGCATTCCCCTTCACTAAGCTGGTTTTCTAATCAAGTCAACACTGGGTGTGACGTCGCCTCAAACAAATGGAAAACACCTTTTTCCGCCCCAAACTGATAACATAATCCAGAATATTGTTGCAAATTAAACTCAGTTCTGTTAATCTTCAAAAATAAGTCCCACAATGTTGCGTTCACAGTCAAATCTTACATCTAGGAATTTCTAGCCTGGTATCTGCAGCTCTCCTGCACTTTTCCCAAGATGAAACTGGTATTTGACTTATTCCCGCTCCTCCATAAATCCACAATAATCTCCTTTGTATTGTTGGGATTGAAGAATGTTCCCACACCGTGTCACCAAGCAGTCTAGCAGCTTCCCGTGCTCCGCCTCCGGTCTGCTGAGGAGTGGAGAGAGTACTGTCTCCTGCTGACACAAACACACATCTTTTCATCTTGTGCATGAAGTGGCAAATTTATAAAAATGCAAGAAAAAAATTGCATTTTTTTTTCAGAGTTTTCTTGCATCTACTACCCTTCTGTATTCCAGGCATGGAACTGATTGAGGAATTAACCAGACCTTATTTCAAATTTCACTGATCTCCTGCTCTAATGCTGATTATGAATCCAACAGCACACACCCTCCCGCTGAAGGCTACATCTACAAACTCATTCTGAATGCACACCTGCAGTTTGCCAACGGGACATTCCTGCAGATCCTGTTATGGAGGCTTCCTTGTGATTTTTAGATTTTGCTTCCAACTATCCTGATTAAATTTTCCTAACTGTTAAAGTGGTTTTGATCTAGTGTGGACATCGGTTGGCTTTGTAAAAATGATCCACGTAAAACAGACCATTTTGACAACAATAACGAGCAGTTTTTATTTTTACAGTGAAATAAAAAACAAAAAACAAAGCAATAACAAGCTGTTGAAACAAGAACAGCTGATGTCTGAAACGTTGACACGATGATCAACTTTAGGATGATGTATCTTACAGGTCTTTGTTGTTCTTTCCTACGGTCCTAAAGACCTCCCTTTCAGACATGGTGCTTCTGCTGTGGATAGAGTTATTAGACCTGATGCTTTTTTATCTTTTATTTTGCTAAATGTAAGCAAAATTACTGAAAAAGCAATTGAAGTTTAAAGGTGTGGAACACTCGTTTAATACATGTGCAGTGGTGTGTAGGGATGAATGCCTTGCAAGACTCTGGGGGGGGGGGGAAATCTGGTGCACCATTTCCAGGAACTAGCAGTGACCCACATCACAGCTGAGCTTCAGACAGGAGGATTTGGAGTTCTGTTTCCTGATAATTGGACATCTCACCTCGGATTGGATAACAGCAACTCAACTCTACCTTTGACTTGCAACGCTGATGTTTTAGCTCCCCAAATAACGCAAGCCTGGAGGACCTTCTGCCATGTTGTAGAGTTGCTAATGCTAAAGGTCAGCTTCTGCTAGATGAGACGTTCTCTGCTGTTTCTAAACCAACAGCCTTCCCCGTCACGAGATGGGTGACTCCATGAGCGACAGTGTGACGTAGATCTTCCAGGCTTTTCTAATCCTAGTTTCACCATCTATTTTCTATCAGAAGCTAATGCAGGTGTTAGCTGTAGGAGACTATTTCCATGTTCAGCTTGCATAAAAAACTCATTGTGACTGATTATAATCAGAAATAAGATTTAGTGATGTTTTTTTAGTGTTCCACACTGTTAAAGTTTGTTTTTGTGTCCATCATGAATAAAGTTTCACCATTGGTGTGAATTTCAAATTTTTAGACCAACACTCGGATCAAGACCATATATTTAAAATAAAGAATTGTGCAAAAGATTTAGATATGTCCTAATTTATCTAGGTGTTTATATCTGCCTCCATCAAGGGTCTTAATGTTTTCTGATTTTTAACCTTAACCCCAAAGCGGTCCACACAACCATCAAAAATGACAAAAAAAATTACAACATTGATTATGTCTTGTGTTACAATAATCATTCTTCTGTTGATTTGATTTAATTAAGTATTGAAGAATTTGTTGTAATGTCACTAAATGACAGCAAGAGGGAGACGGTTGTCCAGCAGGAGCTGAAATGACTGGATTTGTCCCCAATTAACATTTTTGTCCTTTCTAAAAAAAAATGTCTGCTACCTTGGTAACACATCAGCGGCTCTTTGGTGGCGAAATGGTAAACGGGTTGTATTTATGTGCCTTCTAGAGTCGTACGACCCCCCAAGACACTTTACAGCACAAACAGCCATTCACACACACACACACACACACACACACACACACACACACACACACACACACACACACACATTCCTGTCAGAATATGAGAATTTGGGTCTTTTAGGGGTTTACTTTCTCTTTGCCAGGATTTAAAAATTTATATTTCAAGTAAAAGATAATCAAAGTAATCTTTTTCTTTAAATTTGAGCAATTGTCTCTGAAAAAACAACTTAATTTTTTGGTTTGTATTTTAAAACCAAAATCAAGTGACTGGTTTAAGATCAGGCACAAGCTAGGAAAATAAGGAGACTCTAAATAAAAACTTGTCAGACTCCTTGGAAGCAAACTGTTTTAGAAAAAGTATTTTTGTAGAGTGGCTGGTACATGAACCAGAGTTCCCCCTGGATCTCTTGAGTTCACTGGGTAATGTGTGAATATGAAAGTCACAGCAAATCTAGATTATCTTGTCACTCTAAATCAATCAAGGTTTTTTTTCATACTTTTAAAAAATCTTGCGCGCACGTCTGATTAAAATCAAAAAGGCTCTGCCTCGGAGGTCTGAGTAAGGACGAGGGTTGAGCAGGAGGTTGAGACAAACCCACAGAACCTTTGAACTTCTGACCTGATGTCCAGTACAAGTTCCACACTGACTGTCCAGCAGGTGGTGCTGTTTAAACATTTATCACCTTGCAGCGTTGCTCCCAAAACTTTCACCCCCTTAAATGATCAGTTGTCTAATCTTCTGGCATGCAGCATTCATTTAATCTCTTTATTGAAGTCATTTCAATATAAAAACAAAAGTGGAATGTTTAGACCAGGGGTCACCAACCTGGTGCCCCCCAGGAGCCATAAAAGGTGCCCATGGGCCTTTTCTTCAAATAGCACAGGTCCAAAATAAAATAAAAAGATTTGCTGCCATCTTTTTTAATCATAAATGCATTAATATGGGTTCAAATAAAACATTTCTTAAAAACAACATTAAAATATGTTTATTATACATGAAATTTAGTGTATATTTAGGGCGACGGTGGCACAGGAGTTAAGTGCTCACCCTGTCATTAGAAGGTTGCAGGTTCAAGCCCCACTCACTGTCGTTGTGTCCTTGGGCAGGACACAACCCACCTTGCCTGCTGGTGGTGGTCGGAGGGACCGGTGGTGCCAGTGCACAGCAGCCTTGTCTCCGTCAGTGCGCCCCAGGGCAGCTGTGGCTACATCGTAGCTCATCCCCACCAGCGTGTGAATGGGTGAATGAGTGTTTAGTAAAGCGCCGTAGGGGGTTCCATGACTCTAGAAGGCGCTATATCAAATACAGGCCATTTACCATTTATAACTTATATCTATTCTAGTTCAAAGGTCACTATTGTATCAACCTGGTAGGGTCCTAAACCCATGACATCACAAAGGTCTATGACCCCTGGTTTAGATGCTTTACTTCCTGTGTTTCCATCCAACAGGCGGGAAACTTTAGATTATGAAGGATCGTCTTGAGGCCCGAAATGAATGAATAAATCCATTTACGTGTAATTAGTTTTACAGCTGAACGCAGAGCCGTGGTTCCCTGTTGAGCTCTATAAATAAACACCAGCTGATATTTGATGTTTGATCTATTCACGGCCCACCACAGCTGACTGATGATGCAGGCTGGGAAACATCTGTGTGGTCTGGAACCGGACCGACGTGATCTAAAGTGTCCTGAGTGAATGCTTTGAACAGACCTCGCTCCTCCCACTTCAGCCACTCTGTGACACACACACACACACACACACACACACACACACACACACACACACACACACACACACACACACACACACACACACACACACACACACACACACACAGCACTTCCTGGATTGTAGCACAGAGCTGGTGGGTGTGGCGGTAAGACAAACATCCAGCAGGTCAACAATCCCGTCTTAAGAAGGACTATGAACTATGCAACAACTGATCTGTGCTAACCAAAAATTTTCAATTTTGTTTTTGTGTTCGGTGAATTTGGACTCCTGTAGAATTCACAGCCTGTAAAAAAAAATAAATAAAAAAAAGTTCACTCACAGGTAAATATTGTAATATGCAGAGCCAGCGTATGTCCCTAAAACATCTCCAAAAGAACCCAAAGAGCTGCTCCCAGAGCTGCTCCACCTCACTAACCTGAAGGGAAGCCCCCTTCAGAACTCCTGGCTAGAAGACAGGATCAGACGAGGGAGAGTCTAATTTAATCCGAGGCCATGAGCTGCACGCTACGTGCGGCGTGCTCGCTGTCCAATAGCATGACAGCTTAACCGGCTTAAGAGGCTGTCATGCTGGGAAAGGATGACGCTGTCCTCAGATCTGTGAGTGGTGCCAGTGAGCTGTCACCCGTCTGACCACTGCTTTCAACTTTATTATTTAAGACATAAAACAGGAAGTTTATGGATTGCTCACACTTGTTTATTGCTAAGCAAAAGTCAGAGGTTTTGGAAAACAATGAAAAAATGGACATGGATGCAGAAAAATGGAGAACCTTGGGAGAAGGTGGCCCCACTAGTGAGAGGAAAAGATGCTGTGGCTTTAGATTTAAGGTTAAAGTTTATGGGACTGTCTGGTTCGTGTACTTTAGGTGTCTATAAGAGTTTTTGTTGTGTAACTACAACAGATGATGTGCAACATTTGGTATTAGTAGGAAAAAATTATGGTTGTTTCCATTTTAAGCAACCCGTTGCAAACACACACAAATCACACTCTAATCTTTGTGTCTGGTTTTTGATTTGAAGCTTTTCCGTCCTTTCATCCCTGCTTCACTTCCAAGTTGTTTGTGAAGAAAATTGGAAGCTTGCTTCCCGTTCTGCCGGCGTGTCACCATCCAGTCTGTGCTGCTAAAGCAGCAGGTCTGTCCCGACCGGGTGGCTCTTCTGCTCTGTTTTATTCTCCCTTTGCAGCAGAGTTTTCTGGAATGCAATCCTGCAGCATGTCTGGAAGGCTCTCTGTTTGCCACATTATTTTCGGGTTATCCAAATTTGTTTCAGTGGTGCACCAAAAGGTTCCTGTTTCACTTCTGCACCGTCGGATTCCTGGATGCCACGGTGACAGCCTTCAACGCAGACAGGCAGTGTGAGACAGTGGCTCTCTGCTTCAGAACAGGAGACAGATGGAGAGGAGGAACCTGGGTCCCCATAATGAAGTGACTCATGTTCTATTGTATAATTAGTATATATTAAATGAGAGAACATCACACCCTCATTGCAGCTCTTGCCGTGTTGCCTGGTGGTGGAGAGATGCAGATTTTTGATTATGAGGACCAACAATCCGCCTCAGTCTCACGCTTATGGAGGAAAACCAGATCAGATCATGAAATAAAAGTAATAATTACCTCGATGGAACATTGTCTTCTGATGTGTTGCTGTTAGAAAACGAGTGGGAAGACTATTTGGGACTTAGTTTAAGTCCCTTTATCTTACTGAAGCGTGCACTGACACTGAACTTATGTGAAAAAAATGTAAACTTCTTAAGTAAATAATAAAAAAAACAGGAAGATGCTTTAATGCTTTGAAATTGCTTTAAAATTAACATTAATATTTTTCACTGTTTTTACAACATTTATGCTCCAAACTGAGAAAACATGCAAAAAATAACTAGTTTTGTTGTTTGTTTTTTTCTTGGTGTGGAAGTTGAAGGATTTGAGATGCATAAAAATTCGAAATCCTAACATTTTCCCTCAAATCATGCATCTGTTGTTTTCTTCTAATCTGGGGTTGGGTTTCAGGGGCAGCAGCCTAAGCTGACTTTGAGGGAATTCCAAGGCATCCCTCCATAGTCCCTCTGGCATGTCCTAGGGCTCTTTCTGGTTTGAAGTTGCCCTGAAAACCTCAGGGAGGTGTCCAGGATGCATCCTTCTAACTAGATGCCGAGCCACATCGACTGTCTCCTCTCAATGTGGAGGAGCTACTCCAAGCCCCTCCCAGATGACCGAGCTTCTCACCCTATTTCTAAGGAGAACCCAGACACCCTGGTGAAAACTAAGCTCGTGACCATAGATGAGGGTTGGAATGTAGATCGACCTGTGAATCATCGGTCGTATTCTCAGAAAATAAGAACTGATGGTGGAGATTGTTCAGGTTTCTGCAGCAGAGGTCACCTTAGGCTCTCACAGGCCAGAGGTGTGGATTGATGGAATGTGTCCACATTTTCAAGGATAACAAAAGAATGCAAGAGTAACATTGCTGCAGCTGATGATGGAGACTTTGCTGTTTTGGTCATATCTATAAAATAAGTTGCAGGATCTCACATGATTCGTTCGAAGGATCCTCAGCTATCACCACATGCTCTGAGTTATGGCCACGTTGGTGTAAACTAGCAATCGATTGATCGTATAGATGTATAATTTATTTCCCAGCAGAGCTTCTGTTACATCGGTGGTGCTCCGCTCAGGGTAATGACAGTGCACTGTGCCTCACACGAGGAGGTGAAAGGTAGTGATTATTCACTGTGGCATTGCTAGCCTCCTCCCTCGGGCCACTTTTTGCTAAAACCAGTGCAGGAGAAACTGGATTACTCCTCAACTCGGATTCATTTACGGTATTCTGACAGATCTTTTGCTGTTGTGACGCCCAGACCTAGAACCCCCTGAGCATGAGATCAGTGGACTCAGCGGTCTCCTTTAAAAAGCAGCTGAAAACTCATCTGTTCAGGCTGGCTTTGGTGGGACCTCCTGCTCATTCTTCCTCACTAGCTTTTTCTTCATGCTGCTGTTCTGTTTTGCTCGAGATCCCGTGATTACCTGTTTTGCATTCATTCTTTTCTTTCTTTACATTTTTAATCTAAAATGTTCACCTTCCCCTTTTTTATTAAAATATTTTCAAATATTTTTTGTATTTTTTGTTTTTGTGAAGCGCCTTGTGGTTTTAAAATTGCTTCTTCTTTCTACTACTAAATTATGTTATTTAGTTGCATTTTTCTTTATTTGTGCATAATAAATACTCACCTTTTCCAGGAAACGCACTGAACAAAACATAAAAAGCTTTGTGCTGTTAAAACATTGCCGAAAGTGAGTCTGCATGTATATTTTTAACACCAGACGTCATCAGGTAAATGCCAACACACCTTTGATTTTACTGGCCTAATGAGTCACAATGGCTTGGGACAGGCTCTACTGAACCAAAACAGACTTTTGCAAACAAAATAAATAAATACATAAATAAATCACCCCCAGTTTAAAAATAATAAAAACACAAACAAAAACATTCTGTAGAACACTTTGTGTTTATTCCTCGGGCTATGAAACATCCAACTTTTCTTTTTAATATTTAAAAGTTTTCTCCATTTTGACCTAAATTTGAATTTTTCCACCTTCCTTTTTTCTGCAGCAGCTCCAATAATGCCTCAACCGGCCCCTAGCAGGTCATAAAAATGGAACGCAGCCATCATCACTAATGTTTTTGCCTCTATAGAAAAATAACCTGCACAGTTCGGTTGTTGAGTTGATGGGTGGGTGGAGGACGGGAGGTGTAGTGCGAAGAGCCCCCTTTTTGTGGCCAGTGGGACTTTATTTCCCAGAATGCACCGCGCAACATGACGTTCCCAACAGCTGACAGACGGCGAAGCCTCTGCCTGAGCTGTCGGTGGACGGGAAATACACAACCCGACTCTTAACGGACACCGGAGACCTTTTAGCTGCCTGCTAACACAGTATTTCTAGAAACTCTTTCAGTTTGCCCTCGCCAGTAGTTTTTGGTTTTGTTTTAAAAGGTCGCGCGCCTGGGACTGTCAGCTAACTTCTTCCGCAATTAATAGGTCGCTGCGTCGATGGACTTATGTTTTATTTGAGCTCAGCAGTTTGACTCCAGCCCTTCCAGCCGAGCCCAAATGCTGAGGAATGGATAGCGTGTCTGCTAAAGGTGGGAAGATGGTCGAGAGTGATGAGCAGCCGGAGCGGAGGGACGGCGGCGGCGGAGCGATGGCCGCGCTCCAGCAATGCGAACTCATCCAGAATATGATTGATATCTCCATCTCCAGTTTACAGGGGCTACGGACCAAATGCGCCGCATCCAACGACCTCACACAGCAAGAAATACGCACTTTAGAGGTAACGAGCGCTCCGGGGCTGTCTGGTTGGTTAAAATGCGGAGTCACGGAGCCCCATGTCCGCCTGAATTTGAGCAGAATTACGGGGCTGCTGCAAGCGAGGCTCCCGGTGCAGAGCCCGGTGCGCCGCTGACGCTCTGCGATGCATTCACGACCCAAAATGATCCAATTAGCTTTATGTCAGGGGTTCTGATCAAATACGGATACATTTGTTAAATCATGATATTTGCGTGACCTTCTGCGTTATTTGTCTGGAGCAGCATCCCCCCTCTCCCCCCCGTGCCTGGCCTAATGGCACACATTCAATAATCTGATCTGTTACTGTATTCAGCAGCGTCGGGCTGGATTTGTAAATCCAGGCCCTAGAATATAAAAACCACACACGCTCCATGTGATTTGCAGGCATGGTCGATGTTCTCATGCATGCGGATGCACAGTCACTGTCATTTCACAGGAAGAATCCACGTTTTCACCCCCAGAAACCATCCATTTCCAGGATATTCTCCAACCACGTCACGCCTGGTGACTCTGCACATTGGTTCCACTTTAAAAATGTTTTAGACCTGGTCAACCTCAGATTCTTTTTGCCTTCATAGAATCAAATTGAAAACACTTTTATTTTCGTTGAATGTTAATGATTTTAATTATAATGACTTTTACAGATATTTATAGTATATTGGCTAGTTAATATCAATTCTACATGATTCCACTTAGGAGATTTTTGCACCGAAATGCCTCTAAAACAGATTGATGAAGTGTATAAATGACCCATGTTAAAACTGTTTTATATAAGAGATCTAAGAAAATGTTGATGCATTGTGATACTGTGAAGTTTCATAGGGATGCGCGATATATCTGCATCAATATTGGTATTGGCCGATGTTGGTCATTTAAAAAAATATCTGTATCAGTCTGATATGTGAAACTGGGCCGATATCAACGAATGATTCTTTTTCCATCTTCATTCCGTCTGTGTGTCTGAGGGTGAGAGAAATAAGGCAAGGCATTCAAAAATTCAGCTTGCACAATTTTCAGTTTATGCAAAATCTGCTGATTTCAGAAGCATAAATGTCAGCGTGTCATATATATATATATATGTATGATGTATGCTGATATATATATATATATGTATATATATATATATATATATATATATATATATATATATATATATCAGCCCAAAATTTCATATCGGTGCTTTCCTGTTATTTTTATATATATATCAATCACTGAAAGCAGCATATCGATATTTTTTATTAGAATTTACACGCAAACATGTACTGTATTTCTTTATTTGGTGCAATTCTAACTCTGACTGCTAGGTGGCAGCAGTTTTTCCTGCCTTCATCCTAGGGCGGGGCAATATGGCCTAAAGTAAATATCACGATACATTGAGGATTTCACCTTGATTACGATTAATGGACGATAACTACATGTATGCGCAGAAACAAAAGTTGTCCGGGTGTCACATGCATTACGTGACTCAAGGTGGTGCAGCGACGTTGCCAACCTACACACATCTTTTCATTGTTTTACTATCAATTTTATTGACATGGGAAACATTTTCTTGATAAGAGTTAGACATTTTGATTAGGGCTGCCACAAACGACTATTTTATTAGTCGAGTAATTGCCAGTTTTGTTGCTGATTAGTCGACTAATCGTGTGTCATGCATTCTGTCACACGCCCACAGATACACACCTTTTCGATGGTCGTCTCATATTTCCTTTCTGTCATTGTGATGAAATGTACTCGGCCTGGTTAATTATTTTGTATAGTATTCTGGGTTGAACTTCTTGATCATATCTTTAAAACCTTGATCTCCGACCATGAACGGGGTCTCGTGTCTATTACCAGCATGTTTAAAATGGCCTTGGTCAGGACGTTGGCTTGTTGCAGTGTGCACGTGTTTGGCCTTGTAAGAAACTTGTCCGTTGTAGAAGAAGAGCACTTAGCACTGTAACGTAGCGGTTAGCGTTTGTAACGTTAAAGCAAATACGTGACATAGATACGTGTTCTAAACATATAATCGCCATCACTACTATTGTTGCTACACCTATGATGCTAGCAGCTAACAAGAGGTAAACTTAGAGGCGACTCTTTGTTCTCCGCCGTCACGTGCTTCCTTTTAAGATGCTCGTGCATCGTCGATGTGCTCCTGTGAAACAAGAGTTTTACCTTACAGAGTTTGCACTCTACTTCTCAGTTGTTTTCATAAAATGCTCACAAACCATTGAGCTCCGTTGCCGACTCGCCATGATGCGAGTAAGTGATTCTGATTTGAATGCTGAGCTGCAGTGGCACTACTGCGCATGTGCCTCGACTCACGTAAGCAGCGGCTGACACGGGTGGCGGCTAGCGCACATGTGCGTTGAGCAGAGAGGCAGGAAGCAAATGCCGAACGTGCCGCAGCAGGTGAGATTTAAAAAATGCTCATACAATAAACAACGCGTCGACTATTAAATTAATCGTCGTCATGACGCGTCGACTAATCGTGGCAGCCTTAATTTTGATAACGATACATTTTCGATTTAATACCCAGCCCAACTTCATCCCAATGAAATGAGATCTTGCAGCAACTCTGGATGTATCTAAGAAGCTTCTGGGCTGACTTCTCCAGTTACATTCAGTCTTAAAAACCGAACACTGTCTGGCTTTAAAAAAAATTAGCTTTTAGCATCGTAACATATCATAGGGTTAGAGTTGTGATATATTACTTAGTTCCACATTCTCGCCAATGCGCCCTAATGCAGAAGATCCAGAGACAAGATGGTAAATTGGTTTTCTAGTTCATGCTTTATTTATTTGAGCCTTATACCTTGGCAAAAAGGAATCCCCAGTCCTGATTGGCTGGAGGCTATCAATAATCCATGTCTGTTTTATTTCTGTATAACTGAACACCCCTATGAACCATTGTACAGTTGCCCTTAAAAACCAACGTTCCAGAAAGCGGCGGGCATTTAGTTTCAGTCGCGCCGAGACACAATAAACTGGTTTCAAAAGACTTTCAATATCCCAAAGAGTCATGGCTGATGAATAAATTAGCTTTCCAAAGCTCAGTTAATGCATTTGTCAAGTTAAACTGGATCAGTAGTCTTGTTTATCTAAGCACAGAGGCAGATTCATGCAAGAAAATACAGGAAATGACAAATGTTTTGTGCCCGCCTGGGCAACTTTTCCTCTAGTTTGAGAGCGTACGTGTCAAATACATTTTTGTCTCCTGTGCTGGTTGGAAGGCTGCTGGTGCAGGTCGGAAACTTGCTGCTGTGTCGTTGCAAACTGACAGCAGTACTGAAGTTCTGAGTTAAATGGAAAAGCGTGAGGGCATTATTGGAAAAGGAAACCAGACAAACACGGTTTGCTTGTTCTGTAGTTTTTTGTGGTCCGCCCTAAATCCCCTTTTGATCTTTCTACTCGGTGATAACAGAAGCGAAGCTGAAATTCAGGTTGCACGTTTGTCTCCTGGAGCAAAGATGTAAGTTATCCAAAGCAAGCCTGAACTGGTTAATGGAATCATGAAGTCTCGGCTTGTTCTTGTCGACATTCTTTTCTTCCTTACCCATCGTCATGTGCGCCCTGTCATTGCAACAGGACGTGATCTGGCAGAGTACTTCCTGAGGTATGTCGTCTCGTAGATGCGTTTTGCACCGGCATTGTTCTGCATGACAATGGACACGCAGTGCCGCTCTCACATGCTTCTTGGACACCACAAAAACTGTTCTGTGGAGCTTTTTTTTACCTCTTTCCTATAAGGCAGTTGTAAAGGACAACCTCTTGTAGTTGGCGTCTAAGCATTGGATGCGGTTACGTCGAGTTAGTTTCTGTTTGGTTGTGGTCCTGCGTTGTTGTGCCTTTGGGTCAGAACAACGAGGGGATTCTGTCTTGAGATCAACTTTCTCCTGCAGGTAATATCACAGTTTCAAATGCTGTCTGACTTTTCTTCGCTGTGCCGGAAATGGGTACTGTAGATGCTTACTGATTTACAACGCAGCTAACTTCAAGTCATTGTTATTTATTGAGTCCTTTTTTTTTACTTCTTTACTAAGTCAGTTGTAAAGGTGCAGACACAAACCGTCTCTGGACAGCAGTGGCTTTAGACCTGTCCGTATTTTATAAAGCCTGCTCATGCAGATATGACTGTTTCTAAGCTAAAGCTAAAGGCAACTTCAGGCAGATGATGAAAACAATGAACATCTGCATGCTTAGTCATAATTCTAATGGAAAATGACTAAATTCCTCCCTGAAGTTGTGCATCATTTGGCTAACTTTGTCTTCAAAACACTGCTGAGTATTGCTGCCGGTTGCTTCCCCCCCCCCCCCCCCTTCTGCTTAGTTGGATGTTATCTGCTTCTTAATGTGGTTTCAATCACAGAGTATAAATACATCAGAAACCACATTTCCAGTATTCTTGCGTGTTGCTTTTTTAACTGTTAAACAATGATTTCACTCCTCCACGTTGTTGCCTGCTGTTGTACCAGACAACCTAACTGGAAGTGAGGTGTCATCAAACCAAATTTATTTGAATTTTTACAATATTTAAAATAGATCATAAATATCTGGGCAAATTATTTGATAAGGAATGAAAGAGGGGGTCCTTTAAAATAAAGCGCAACATGATACTACCTCTTTAAAAGCTTTTTTGTCTTTTGCTTCATGATAGAAGACAAAGTTTTTTTTCCCCAACTTGCACAATATTAGAAGTTAAACCAACAGTTTGTGTAATGGCAGATGACTGTTTGGACTGCAGTAAATGACAGGCTGTTTTATTTTAAGTAACATGCATAACGTCAGATGGGCTCACATGACCCCAGATGCCCACATCCAGTCTAAATTAGATCAAACAAGAAGCTAAAGCCTGCATCTTACTGGGTGATGACATCTGGTGTTAGTTTGATAACCGCATTTGCAAGAGAGTTTCCAAAATGGCGATTTGTGAGGGTTCTGAAGGTCCTCACAGACGTGCCAGGGCCTCAACCACCTATCACTTCACCATTGGACATGTTGAAAAGGAAAAAGAGTCCAATAAAAAATAAAAATTTTCACAAAATTCAGAAAGTTGATGTCATGGAAATCATAAAATGCGAGTCTGCTGAGAGGCTGCTGATCAAAATGTGAATAAAATTGAGGAAAAGTTGCAGGCAAATTGTGAGTATGTTGCAATAAGACAGTTGGCATAATTACTTTGCCCCACATGAGGCACACACACACACACACACACACACACACACACACACACACACACACACACACACACACACACACACACACACACACACACACACACACACACACACACACACACACACACACACACACACACACACACACACAACCTGCCACAGAAGCGTTGTATACATTCAGCCTGATCCCAATTCTAGATTTGCATTAGGTCTGCCCGATATTAGGAAAACCTGCGATGCGCGATAATGGTGATTAAAATTGCGATGGTGATATGACTTGCAATAAATAAACACCTATTTCTAGAACAAAAATATCAAAAACAAAGAAATAAAATGAAAATGGGGAAAAAGATGAACAAGAGAAGGCAATCAGCAGACCCTGGATAAATCGGGCATGGCAGAAAGAGCAGAAAGAAGCAAACAGGTGTTTGCTAGACATCCAATTTAAGTGCTGTCCACCTTGGGGAGGGCATCTAACCTTTAAGAACCCACCCGATTGGCCAAATGGGTGAAGCGCTGTTATTTGATTTGTCAAAAACGTCATGCTTCCTTTGACAAAATGCTAAATTTGTATCAAACATTTGAGCTGCCCATGCTCTGCAGCTTTTCTGTCCTTTGCAATATGCGTACTGGGCATGCTGATATTGTGATGATACGTTTGCGATGTATTATGCAGCCTTAGTTGGCATCATTTTAAACTGTTTAAAAGCACGGAGAGTGTTGTGGGCATGCTGATGACTGAACCGTTTAATCCCATCGTAAAGAACTAGTTTATTGGTTTCAAATAGATCATGTTGCTTCCAAACTATCCTACTAGTTTGAGTCTGAAGAACAGATGATGCAGATGTTTTAACTCCCTTTCCTCACTTCCAACGCTTTGACCCTAATGAAGACGGTTTTTGTTTCTGGTGAAACTGTCGGGGTTTCTAGTAGGGATGGACAATACAGGTGCTGGCCAGTAAATTAGAATATCATCAAAAGGTTGAAAATATTTCAGTAATTCCATTCAAAACGTGAAACTTGTACATTATATTCATGCAATGCACACAGACCAATGTATTTCCGATGTTTATTACGTTTAATTTTGATATTTATAGGTGACAACCAATGAAAACATCAAATCTGGTATCTCAGAAAATTAGAATATTCTAAAGGCCAATGAAAAAATGTTTGTTTCTCTAATGTTGGCCAACTGAAAAGAATGAACATGAAAAGAATGTGCATGTATAGCACTCAATACTTAGTCGGGGCTCCTTTTGCCTCAATAACTGCAGTAATGCGGCGTGGCATGGACTCGATCAGTCTGTGGCACTGCTCAGGTGTTATGAGAGCCCAGGTTGCTCTGATAGTCGTCTTCAGCTCCTCTGCATTGTTGGGTCTAGCGTATTGCATCCTCCGCTTCACAATACCCCATAGATTTTCTATGGGGTTAAGGTCAGGCGAGTTTGCTGGCCAATCAAGGACAGGGATACCATGGTCCTTGAACCAGGTGCTGGTGGTTTTGGCACTGTGTGCAGGTGCCAAGTCCTGTTGAAAGGTGAAGTCTGCATCCCCATAAAGTTGGTCAGCAGCAGGAAGCATGAAGTGCTCTAAAACTTCCTGGTAGACGGCTGCATTGACCCTGGACCTCAGGAAACAGAGTGGGCCAACACCGGCAGATGACATGGCACCCCACACCATCACTGACGGTGGAAACTTTACACTGGACCTCATGCAACGTGGATTCTGTGCTTCTCCGCTCTTCCTCCAGACTCTGGGTCCTTGATTTCCAAAGGAAATGCAGAACTTGCTTTCATCAGAAAACATAACTTTGGACCACTCAGCATCAGTCCAGTCCTTTTTGTCCTTGGCCCAGGCGAGACGCTTCTTGCGCTGTTTCTTGTTCAAGAGTGGCTTGACACACGGAATGCGACACCTGAATCCCATGTCTTTCATGAGTCTCCTCGTGGTGGTTCTTGAAGCGCTGACTCCAGCTGCAGTCCACTCTTTGTGGATCTCCCCCACATTTTTGAATGGGTTTGTCGTCACAATTCTCTGCAGGGTGCGGTTATCCCTAGAGCTTGTACACTTTTTTCTACCACATTTTTTCCGTCCCTTCGCCTGTCTGTTAATGTGCTTGGACACAGAGCTCTGCGAACAGCCAGCTTCTTTAGCAATCACCTTTTGTGTCTTGCCCTCCTTGTGCAAGGTGTCAATGATTGTCTTTTGGACAGCTGTTAAGTCAGAAGTCTTCCCCATGATTGTGGTGCCTTCAAAACAAGACTGAGGGACCTTTTAAAGGCCTTTGCAGGTGTTTTGAGTAAATCAGCTGATTAGAGTGGCAGCAGGTGTCTTCTATATTCAGCCTTTTCAGAATATTCTAATTTTTTGAGATACCAAATTTGGAGTTTTCATTAGTTGTCACTTATGAATATCAAATTTAAATGTAATGAACATTGGAAATACATTGGTCTGTGTGCATTGCATGAATATAATGTACAAGTTTCACGTTTTGAATGGAATTACTGAAATATTTTCAACCTTTTGATGATATTCTAATTTACTGGCCAGCACCTGTATATCGGCATCAATATCGGTATCGGCCGATGTTAGTCATTTTTTAACGTATTGGTTCGACAAATAAAACCGAGCTGATGGTAACAACTGATATTTTTTCCATCTGGTCTCCATTTGTTTGCCTGTTTTAGAGGGTGAGGGGTTGATGTGTAATTGTTTAGTCATGCGAACAGTGATGGTAATCATGTCAGAACTGTAAATGTGTGTGTTGTGTGTCCATAATAATGTAATTTCAGATTTAATCATTTTCATTCTGTACAAAATCTGCTGAATTTAGATGCATTAATGTCAATATATCGGTATCAGCAAATATTGGTTATCGGCCATAACCGCGATCTTGATATCGGATATCGGTATCGGCCCAAAGATTTCATGTCGGTACATCATTAGTTTCTAGTGCAGTAAAGATCAGCGGCTTTACTTCCTATGTCGTTACTGGCACACTGGTTTGCAACTTACCATAAGAGTGCACTTTCACTTCATGGTTTATCCCTCCGTGAGAATGCTCTGGCCACATGCCCCGTGTGCATTAGGACCTTGTTGGTCTAAGATTTGGGATGATTCTTATAAAGTTCTCAATCTGCTGCAGGTCTGCCAGTCTAGGGTATGGATCTCCCTCTGTAGCAGATGCAGCAGATGTAATTACTACCAAAGCTGCTAATTCAGGCGCTGAATTTGCTCAATCTGTCTGAGGTCAGAAGTTGTCTCACTTGTGGTGCTCGGGGTTATCGTTCCCGTATTGCGCTGGAGTGCAATCAACAGCGGCTTGAACTGGCTTCATTCTCTCATCGAGCCAGCTTTATTATTCCACTTGAACCATGTGTTTTTTCTGTCTCGTCAGTGAGAGGATAATGATGCCGGCCTCAAACGGAGAGCTAACTGGCACTTCACTTTTCACATGTTAATCCCACTCAGCTTGGTCTCTATCTGCCTCTCATGCTGCCTCTGTTTTACCTCAACAGCAGCTCTTTATAATCCTGACTTTTTATTTTAAATCTCTTGCACTGCGTTGTATACTTGTGTGTTCCTAAATTCCTTCTTTAGCATAACCCAGCAACAGAGAAATGTCCATTTAAATACATTTTTGAATATGTGGAGGCTATGTTTTACGTAATTTCTAAACATGAGGTGCTATTTTTGGTGAGAGGCTTTCTGTAGAGAGCAACAAACAGCAAAGCGTTGCTGTGTTTAGTCTCCTCATGATGTTGGGGAGAGTTTGGAGCGCTCGTGGTGCGAGCTGTTGTGGCTGCATCTATATTTAGACGTCTTTCTTCCTACGCATTTTCAGGGTTGGTTGTTAAATAAGAAACTCAAATGACGCGCAAAGAGCCTGAGTGAGAGGGGGGAGCGGGCAGGAAAGGGGAGGGGGAGAGACAAAGCCAATCGGTGAGTGTGTGTTGGTGTGTCCCTAGAAGTAGACGGCAGAATGTCGCTTGCGTCAAGGTGTAGAGGAAACACAACTGGTGACTATCAGCACTGACCCTGACTGTTTCCTCTTTGCTTTGCTCCCTTTTTTTTTGGGGGGGGGGGGGTCTTTCCCTTACAGAAATGGCAGGTGTAGCCAACAAGAGTACACTGCTTGATGTGGAAATGAGAAGAAATGCTCGCCTTGATCTATTCCTGCAGTTGCATCACATCCTGTAATTTTCAGGTCTTCTTTCTTTGAGAAGAGATTTGCTCGCCGGAGCTCCCAGTCAGAAGGAAGATGGTTTAAACTAGAAAATCAGCTGCAACTGACGCAAGTTGTGTATTAATTAATCTGATTAATCTACCAGTTAAAATATCTCAATGATTTAATCTATTTTTTCCTCACCAGTGAACTCTGGTAGTCATTTTTACCACAAAATAAACACGTGAGAAGGTCTTAATAAATATGTATTTTTAAATTTAGTCTGAAACTAATTTCAATCACCTAAATTAGGTGTGTAGGTTTGATAAAACCTAACAACAGCAGATGGAGGTGATCAGCCCAGGTTCTGGGCTAAAAGTGCCCTTAAGCTAGATGAAAGTACTTTTAGGCTTCTTTGACTTTTGAAATTGTGCTCTGTAAACACACATGTTCTGACTGAAGCTCAGGTGGTACAGACTAATTACTGGAGTTGACTTAAATCTAATTATTATGGTTGTCGTCCTAAACTATAGCGAAAGTAGGGATAGAGTAGTTATATGTTGGTTAGCCGATATATCGGGCCAGTGTTTACCAAAAGCAAAAGATGTGAGGAAAGGGAAAAATAAAATTGGCAAGAAAAGGCAATCAGTGGATCCCGGGAAAAGCAGAATCCACAGAAAGAGCAGAGCAAAGCTAACTCAGGTGTTTGCTAACCATCAAAATTGAGTGCTGTTTGCCTCGGGGGCGGGCATCTAACCTAATAGAACCCACCCAATTGGCCACATGGGTGAAGAGCTCTATTTGATTTGTTAAAAAAAGTCATGCTTCCATTTGACTGAATGCTTTATGTGTAGCAAACATTTGAGCTGACACTCATTGCGATATTTATCTGTTCTTTGCGATAGGCATTGTGTGCATGCTGATATCGCGATAACGATATATTTACGATGTATTGTGAGGCCCAAGTTGATATGATCATCATGACCTCTACCTATTGATATCGGCAATAGAAAACCTATGTTGGTCAATCATAAATTTACAGTAACAGAACCTTTAATCTACAATGGATGTGCTGAATATAGACATTGAAGATCCTGTATTCGATGAACTGGCTTTCCATAGATGCCCGTAACTCTGGTTAGGCGTAGAGTGTCATGACTCGAACAGAGCAACCCTAGTATGCCAGCATCTCCATCAGTAAACTGTAATGAAGGAGGGGTTCTGATCTACCATCCATCTATCTCCTATAAACCGTGTTCAGAAAACAATGGTGCCACTTTGCTGCAAACTGGATATCATGTGATGGCAGTATAAAGGGGGTGCGGAGGTGGTGTCCTCACTGTTGATGCGCTGTCATCAACATCTTGACATGTGACTCATGTTTTTTATCACGATTGAAGCCACATTCCTTAAACGAGCTGCTGCAAAGGGTGGCTGTCCTTCCCGTTGATCTGTTCTTCAGCTCTACAGACCAGAAGCTCCTGGATCTCTGCGTCGCTCCAGTTGGCCGTTTCAGTTGATGCCGTTTACAAATGCATAAAGGACTGTGCATGTGTACTTGCATTATACCTTTGATGCATAATGGTCACTACAGTGGACAGGTATTCAAAATGAGTATTTATTTATTTTTGCTGGTCTGTTGAAGACTTTATTGCGTTTGAGCCCCTCTATTTAGACTTCAGTAAGTCAAGCCAACATATTTTATGTTCAGATTGCACGCTGTCTTCTGAGGTGGACATGTAATAAATTATATGTAAATTATAAAAATTTACTAAAAATATTTGTTGGAATTTGTTTCGTTCACACCTAAAGATGAATGAAAAAAAATGTTACAAAATCATGGTTGAAGATTTCATAATTCTTGCATCAAAGGGTTATTGTTGCGCTAAGATCTTAATTCAAAAGTCTGGAGTTGCATTAATATTATTAGGCTAAGTGGCACGAATGTCCCAATATTCTCGCCTCGCCATGCCGCCAGTATTACCCTGATAAGTCGCCATGGTGTGCCTTCTAGGCTCACCTCTACTGGTCACCTGACTGCCAACATCGTGTTGGCTAGAACTGATCATTCGTGTGTCTGGACTAAAATATTTTATGATGTTTTTGCTCTTGTGGACTAATGAGGAAACATGATATCCTTATGAGATCTGGACTCGTGGGGATCAGTCTGTTCAGATGTAGATCTTTGTGTGTCCTTTTAGTCTGGAGAAACGGAGCTGACCTTCCTGTGCACATATCATTTTCTGGGATTGCTGCTCAGTTCTCAGATAGGTCTTGCTATCCTTGGCAGGTGTGGCAAACGCCTGTGTCAGCAAGAGGCTTGAGAAAACAAGTAAGGCTCCCTGAGTCTGCTGTGTCAGGCTGGCCGCTGCTGGGACTGCTCTCCCCCTCTCTGGTGGCTGTCACTCATCTCCATGCAGCATTAGGGCCGTTGCCATGGCGTTGTTTAGCACCGCTGACAGGTGGGCTCTGACGCCATTTCTCCTCCCCTCACCTCCCACCCCCAGGCCACACGTCAAACGCTGCTTTTCTCCTCTCTGCACCAAAAATAAAGTGCAAAGGGGCCTGTGATTATCTCCGTTAGCTGGCGAGCCTGCCTGTGTGTTCAACACCGACACGCATTATGGGACTTGTGTAGTCCTTTTCATCTCCCTTATTTAGGGTCCTAATAAGTGAAGGCCCTGCTAGGGAGGAGCTAATCAGACTGCTGTCGTGTTCCTGTAGAGATGCTGGGTGACATTTCTGTGTCGATGTTTTGTTTCTGAGCTCGGTGTTTCACATGTATGGGAAAATCCCACTGAAATGTTGCTGACGACTCAGAAGAGGGGTTGCTAGGTAACCTGATGTCACAGTGCTGCACTATTGTGTATAGGGAGGTAAAGGAGGAGGCTGGCTCATTAGCCACAATGAGTAAATGTCTCACTGCTGTCTGATCAGGCCAGAGCTGATGTAATATGAGCTGCTTTAGTAACTCCGTATTTGATAAGAACACGTTGTGTTTTATATTTAGACATGTTTGTCTTTTAGTTCTATGGCAAACCTTTGATCACAGCTTTGTTGGACTTTATCAACACTAAAAAAAAAACAATGCTTGTGCTTATTAAGGGTGCAGATGCGTACGAGTCAGAACGTCCTTTTTAACTATCGTGTTTACAACCCTGTCCTGATCTCCCTTCAAGCACTGCAGCTTTACAGGAAGTGATAGCCAAGAGTGAAGGGTTCGTGACCTTTGGGGCTTTCTGCAACATGCAGTTCAGGAATTTATCTGGTGAAATTCACCAACCCCATCATGGTGAAGTTAATGAGCCACATGGTTAACACTTGTGTTAATCTTAGTTCACGCTACGAGACGAGTTAATGTTTGCGTTTTGGGCCTCATCGCTGCGTCTGCTCTCAGAAATGTACCAAGTTAGCTTAATCTTTATGAAACATGAACGCGCTGCATGGCGGCACACTTGTTAGCACTGTTGCCTTGCAGCAAGAAGGTTGCAGGTTCGAAACTCGGCTGCAGCCCTTCTGCATGGAGTTGCTTGTTCACCCCATGCATGTGTGGGTTTCCCCCACAGATCACAACACACCCTATAGGTTAAAGATTGTACGTCGCTTTGGATAAAAGCGTCTGCCAAAAAAATAAACATAAACGTGAACCAGCTCTCGTGGCATTGCCCTAGCTCTGCTGGTTGATAGTGATTCATTAGTTAACATTTGCTGTTGTCGCTTTCAAACGTCCTCTGTGAGTCTGGTAGCTGATGAATGGCTGCTGAGCTGAATAACAGGTCCAGGGTCAACATGTGGAGAACTTGCCTCCTCTTCATCCTCATTTTCTGCAGCCTTTTCATGCACAAGATGCTTTTATTTGCCGCTGCAAAGCAGCCACTTTTACAACCCAAGGCCACGTTTTGCGAGCGCGGCGCTGCTGTGAGTGCCTCTCTCCGCCTGATGAGTGGAGGCGTCATTGAGACGGTTGAATGTACAGAAAAAGACACGCGCTCGCCACTCTCGTTGCAGCGCTCGGAAGGTGTGCAGTGGGGTTTTTTTGAGCTCGCTGGTCGTGCACACAGCTCATCGGAAGGTGCTGCCTGCTGTAATGGACTCTCTCAGATAGAAGGCGAGATAAGGACACACTATACAGTAATGATGAGCTGCACGATGCGGCCCGCTGCAAACCAACACCAAAGTGTTCATTGTAATACTCAGGACGGACCACTGCACTTGACATGAAAGCATTAAAGTCTCGGCTCTTTGTTGTCGTTTTTTGAAACTTCAATGTGATCCTTAGCGTGAACTTTTTAAACGTGCCAAAGTTGTCTAAAACCTCTGATGTGATCTTAAACTTCTACCAGAAGTCTGACGTGCCAATCAGCAGATGTGAGGGTAGGTTTTAACAGACTCCTCTGCTAAACGGGGGTTTGTTCGGTTCCTCACATCCCCGTCGTCTCCACTGGAACGTTGCAACGCTGTTCAGAGATAAAACAATCAAATTAAAGCAATGCTTCTTATCGCCCTAGATCTTCTTTTTTTTTTTAATCAACTAAACTACAGATTGGCACGAGTGTGAGAAAAGGCGCAGACGTGTTGCACGTCTCAGAGTTACTGATGGCAGGGAAGTAGAGTAACTCAAAACTGGCTCCTTGTGTGGCGCCGCGGCCGTCTGTGATGTGAAGAAGCTGCTTCTTTGTGAGCACCTCAGATTCTCTCTCTAGATGGACGATGATAGCAGCTTAGATCTAATTAGCTGCTGAAGGCACTTGGAAAGCAACCCTGGTGTGGTCACTGGAGGCAGACTGGGTTCAGAGTGGAGGTGGAGCTGTTGGAAGACATCTGTATTGGTTCATCTATTTCAAAGGGATATTCCACTCCTAAGTGACATTTTGTAACCAGCGCAGTAATTCTCCTGGTCCGGCAGCAGCCCGCTGTGTTATATCCGTGCACCGTGCTACAGTGCTTTGTTGTGATGTAGTCCCAAGTCTAAATCGGCTCCTGGGAATCCTTTGTGCCACTTCTTACTTTTAATTTGCAGTCGACGTGATGATTGGGTTCACCAGGAATAACTGGGTTCATTATTGAGTAATTTTAATGATTTTTGCGCACAAAATGCTAGTTCCTGCTATTCACTTCCATCGTTTATGCTAAGCTAAAGCAGACGGACTGCTGCCACGCCAGGAGAATTACTGCGCTGGTTACCAATTATTTTTTTCTCACATATCTAACTCTACAGAAAGCGGAAATGGACTAAATTTCACTTAGGGGTGGAATATCCCTTTAAGTGAAATCAACCAAAATCATTAGCGGGCATAAAATCACAAATTTTGTGCCTCTTTGACAAAGTGCATTTGATGTTTGTGAGGCGGATACCGCCTCCTTCCGCTGCTGTAGACCCCTCTAACCTGCCCCTCCCACCTGTGCCTTGTTCTCTGTTGCTCCCTGCAGGTGAAGCTGATGAAGTACATCTGTAAACAGCTGCAGTGCAAGCAGAAAGTGCCGGAGACGGAGAGACCCGAGGCCCTTAACAGCTACCCACGCTTACGAGACTGGCTTCGCACCATCAACCTGCGACCGGAGCTCATCCAGGTAGGCCTCTTTGTGTTTGTGTGTGTGTGTGTGTGTGTGTGTGTGTGTGTGAACTCTGTCCCGCTCCCATCTGGGCGACTGCGTGTTTCCCTTGTGTACTCCCTCTTCACGTGTGCACGAGGAATGCCTGAGCAGCAGAAGTCAGTTTTGCTTTGGTTTGGGTTAGCATCTCGTGTTTAAAGGAGACGGATACAGCAGGAGCTGTTGTTTAGGTGGATTTATCCTGGATTCCCCAAAAGCTGGTTCCCAGCTGGAGCTTCACCCCGTGTTTGAGACTGCTTTTCTTCTGCAGGTGTGTGAGAACTGTCACTAAAGTAAATGTTTGTTCAAGGCTCATATGCTTCTGAGAGCTCTCAGGGCTGGAGTTTTGGGTATTTGCATGTGGATTAAGACCTATCAGGTTTGTTTGATGCTCGTTTTTCTGCCTAATTTTCCATGTGAAGATGTTAATTTATTCTGGAGATGACGGAATCAACTCGGTTCTAACAGACCAACAAGTCTGAGCAGAAGATCTGTGGATGAGCAGAATTCCTGCTTTAGTCCAGATCTTATTAAGCAGTTGAGAAATGAACCGGTGATCCTCTGACTCGTTGATCCTTTTAAATCTTTTATCCAAATGTTTGTTTAACTCCAGCCATTAAAAAGAGCCGTTTCATGGTGGAGGTGGCTCTAGATGCTGGTTTACATGTTTGGTATCCCGACGCACAACTTCCACGGCTCGTCATCTGACCCCCAAATATCCTCCCACGTCATCAGGCGGAGATTTTGTAGAGCGCGTCTTCTGGTCCCGTTCTGCGAGGGTTGGGATTATGCAACCAGTGTTCCAAAAACACTACAATGATTGTAGTTTGTAGCTTATTTATGGAATCCAGCCTCCGTTCCCACGCCTCAGCTTCCAGACAGCGATTCCGTGGCAGACAGGAGCAGCCGCGGTGGCTGGCGTCCTCTCTGCTTTCTGTGAATTAGTCAAATTTGGATCCTTTCAGCTTTATTAGCGAATCATTTTCAAAGCAGAAATATGTTCTTGATAAGAAAGCCAACAGTCATTGTGTGTGTTTTATGTTCCCTTGAAATATGATTGTATTTTCCCAAACCAAAGCCTTATTTTGCAACAACATTTCGGTGACATTTAAAGTGCATTTCCTCACAGAAAGACGGTTGCAGGTTTGAATCTGGCTGCGAGGGTTTCCCCCCAGTCCTCCTGTTTCCACCCACAGACCAAAAACATGCATGTTGGGTGATTAAAACCGAATAACTATAAAACTTGAAACTAAATGAGGAGTTTCCTTGTATTTAACAGGATGAGAGGAGGGCAGACCCACCGCTACGTTTCAGTGCCACATCTTTCATCTTTGTTGTTGTGCGTCTGCTTGTGTGCTCTTGGTTTTTGCTTACAGTGTACATATGAGTGTGGGAGGTTGCCCTAGTTCTGCGAACAGTGTTTGGCCTCTCAGAGCAAGGGTTTAACCCGACTGATAAGTGACTGCGCACTTCCCTTGTAAAGAAAAATGACATCCGAAACGTACTGGACAAGGTCCTGTGACCTCCTGTGATGTTTTTGTGCTTCGCTTTGCTCGGTGACCCAGTAAAAGTCTTTTAGGTATTTTGGGGTTTTCCTTTATTACTCTAATCAAAACTTCAGCTATATAGTCGTCTAAAGTAATCATCATCTTGTTGGGTTTAGTTTGTCTTACCATCAGTATGACCAAATTTTTAACTTCTGTAAATGTATCTGCATTAATGTTAGTGTGTGTGTGTGTGTGTGTGTGTGTGTGTGTGTGTGTGTGTGTGTGTGCCTTCTCTATAGCTCTTTGTGTAAACTGTGTAGACATGATACACTCCATCACCCTAAACCTTTGTTTTTAAATCCCCAAACTAAATATATGGCCAGCTCCAGCTTGTTTTCTTAAAGTGACAGAGCTCTGAAACAGCTCAGTCTGGAAGTTCTGTTACATTTGTTCTAATGCCGTCCGCACTGAGAGCCTTCCATCTGCTTCACCTCTTTCCTGCAGGCAGTTGAGGTGAAGCTGTCCCTGGATTCTCTCCAGCAGATGACAGGTGCTCAGGTGAGAGATACCATGAGAAGACTGGATTCCACCTCAGAAGAATGTGCTAAACTCAGTGCTGCCCTCTCCTGTCTGAAGAGTGCTACTGAATCAGGTACGTATCAGCTCCATCTCAGCCTCTGTGCCTGAGTGCTTTAGTGTTTTGTGGGACTGACTTCTAGTTTTTTCTCTTCCAGGAGGAGAGTTGAGAGAAGACGGTGTCTCTTGGGTGTCTGAGCCCACCAGGAGGGACAGTGGCTCTCTACTGACTGCAGATCAGCTAACCAATTTGGGAAACACCCTTCGCCCTCACAGTCCATCACCTTTAGCCCGCCCTTGTACCATTCAGTCCACCCCGTCAACTCCGTCTGCCATCTTTCCTCATCCCCGTTTGGGCTCGGTTTCGGCGGCGCCCACACCAGACGCGTTCGCGTCATACACTCACGGCGAAATCCCTCTCACGGATCCTTTCCCTACGCCTTTATATCGGACGGCCCGTCTCCAGGGACACACCTCCACTCCACCCGTAACTCCACCCTCAAAGAGGCGGCACCGGCTGAAGCCGCCGTGCACTCCTCCACCTCCATCCCGCAAGGTGCTGCATCTGCTTCCCAACATCTCCCTGACGCGCAGCAAGAGCCACGAGTCCCAGCTGGGGAATCGCATCGAGGATCACAAGTAGGCGCCATCTTTTCACTAAACTCTCATGTAGAGATCACTGCTCTTATTATGAAGGCAGCTGCTGGTTCTCCTGCATAAAAAGCAACAGGTTGGAGCTCGTTGTCACTGGTAGACTTAAAATAAAGCTTCTTACAATAAACAAATGCTACAACAAAATTCTTTCAACTGGTTTCATGGAGGTGGGATTGAATTTTGTGTGAAATTTGTGTGACTTTTACCACACTTAGAGGAAAAAAGCATCTAAAGAGCTTCACGCTGACATCTGTGGTGATGGTTTCAGCTCGTACCATCTGCTCCACACTCCACCAGCTCTTTAGTGATGACAAAGACCTCCACTGATTATAAAACAAGAGGCACAAATTTAGTTTGCAGAGCCTCTTGGAAGCAAAAAGAACGTGCTTTTATTAACATGTAGAAATATTTTCTCTAATATATTAAATTAATTTAAATATGTTAAGTTATTTAGACTCATTTTGCCCAATTTGAGCCAAAAACTCCAAAAACCTTGAAACATTGTTTTCTCTAATCAAAAGTATTAAATTCTTTCAAATATTTCAATGTATTTACAGTTATTACATTTTGTCCACTAATCTTTGAGCTAACCAGTTCTAAACCAAATATGAGTAAAAGCTGCTAAAAAGTATGAATTTTTTTAAATGATTTTCTGCAGGTGTTTACTGTTTGAATGAGTAAAGTTTATCAGTCTGTGATTTTAATCTTAAATTTTTGTATTTTAATCTATTTAAAGAACTCCTGATGTCTAAACTCTCTAACGCCGCCCCTCAACGGGCGGTTTCTCCTCAGACACGTTCTGTGTTTACATCCTGCAGCTCCTCTGCTCTTATTGTACAAGTGGAGCTAATCCCACACAAATTCCCAGAGATTATGAGTCATGTCAAAACAGGAAGCATTTCCTAGGTCTAATATAGCAAAACACTCCCACCTCTCTCTGTTGTCATTAGGGGCACACACAGACTCAGAAGAGCCTCGTGTTTATCCTCCACATCCTGTCTGTTTATAAAAAGCTCTAATGGGGAACAAAGAAATTCAAAAATCACCCAGATTTGCAGCCACCACTTCACTTATCAGTGATTTTTTTCTTGCACGTTTTAAAGCAACAGGAAACGGGTCATGTTTGAACCTTTTTCTCCTGACATGTGCGAGTGCACGTGAGTTTAAGTCCCAGGTCTGGCACCACTTGGTGTTCTTCTGACCTCGGCGTGGGTGTTAGGGATGCTGTCGTGTGCCAAAAGCTATTCAGGTGCTCCGATGTGCCCCTCTCCTGCCCTAACATAACCTTCGCTCTGCTGTAAACCTCTCTAGTGGTGCTTTAGGGCGTCCGTGGTGTCCAGGTTGTCCTGAATCTTTCTACTTCTCCAGGTGTGGTAAAAAGAACACGCACGTCAACGGTAACGGATGTGAGGATTCGCCGTCTCGCTACCCCGTCATGTCTGCGCGAACCCCTGGAGGTACCCCCTCTGCTCCCACCACAGCACATTACACCCTTCCAGGGACCCCCACCCTGATGGAGGAGCACAGCGTAGTAAAGAGTCAGTCTGACCACCCTTCTTATCAAAAATACACTTTCAGTTTAGATGTTCTCAATAAAGGAATCTTACGTTCTTCTCGTCTTGTTAGACAATGTAGCAGTGCACCGCAGTTCTCCGCAGCCAGTGAGGAGGGACATCGGTCTAGCAGTCACACACAGGTAGATCCTGCTCTTTTTATTTCTGTGATCACGATGAAACAAGCCGGCTCATCGTGTCATTACAGTAGGAGTAATGAAAATGTAACTGGTGCCTTTTTCTGGCAGGTTTTCTACCAAGTCTTGGTTGTCTCAGACGTGCCAAGTGTGCCAGAAGAACATGATGTTCGGCGTCAAATGCAAACACTGTCGGTAAGTTGAGTATTCAATTCAAAAGCCGTGTTTTAACAGCATGGAAGAGGGCCACCGAAAAGAAAAGAAAGATAATTCTGACTTTTATAATCCTGACTATTCTATTTCTTTCCTTTTTTTATTTTCCGTGCCCTTATCTTCTTCCGCATTATATTTCTAGTTTTATTTTGAAAGCTCTAAACCTGAGGTGTCCAAGCCTTTAATCCCAGAGTTTAAAAACTAAGATTGTCTCCTATTGATGATGGATTTATAGCATTACTGGCATTACTGGTCAAATCTTGAATAAAGACCATAATCTATCCCACAAAGCCTTCAAAACGGCATCTAAATATAATGTACATACATCTAAATACATAATTCACTTCAGGTGGATACAGGTATAAAACTGAACCATGCTATGCCTGTGCAACGAAATGTGGTGTTTGATTTCTACGGCCAATAATAATAATAATAATAATAATAATAAAACTAAGAAGATCTAAAGAAACAGATGAAAACCAACTAGACTGGCTGGGATCAGAAAAACGGACTCAGTGTAGTTTTAATGGAGAAGTCTGTGATTGTTGGTGAATAAAATTAACTCTGCATCAGCCGAGGTTTTCTATTGGGTCACCTTTAATCTGTAAAACACTTCCAGTTACAGTCCTTGTGTGAAAAGCACTTTATAAATAAAGACTGATTGATTAGAAAGTTGTAGTTGAGTAGTTTTCCATCACATGACTCACTATATTTGGTAACAAGCTCTTTGCACCAGGATTTAACTAAATTAATTGTAGTACGTTACTGTTAGAGTTTTATTTGAGATTCCAGTGATTTATAAACCTTTTAATGAGACATTTTATAACGATGTTAACGTACTGTAATGCTAGAGGCTGCTCAGTTCAGCTCGGTGGTTTTTAACTAAAAACTCTTAATTTTGACAGATTTCTCTCTGATTTAGAACAATTAACTGCACCTGCGTGTTTTCACCAGAAACAATACCTACAATCTTACCTGAACGTAGCGGGTTAAGCGTCCAACATTAGTTGCTATGGTGACGCAGCCCCATAAGGAGTGGACCTGTTTGAAAACACTGAAAACCCTCAGTTGAACCCAGCGTTACCTCAGTAAGCCTCTAATCCTGGCCCATCGTACATGCTCCTGATGACGCCACTTAATCTTGATGCGACTCTGAGTGCTACCGGAGCTAACGGCTAAGTGCTACCAGGCTCCTCATGTGTTTCCTCCCTCTCTGTGCAGGTTAAAGTGCCATAATAAATGCACAAAGGAGGCTCCGTCCTGCAGAATCTCCTTTCTACCAAGTAGGTTTATATTTATTTACTTCTGGAGACGATGTGCACAAACATGGTGTGATCTTACTAATGTCTGTGTGTAGTTGCCAAAATCAGAAGAACAGAGTCCGTTCCCTCTGATATAAACAACCCTGTGGACCGACCACAAGAAGCACCGCAGTTTGGTACGCTACCAAAGGCCATCACAAAAAAGGTAAAAGTCCAACTTCAGCTTGTTTGTGAGGCTGAAAAATGATGTTGTTTGATTTATTTTTGGCTTTTCGAAGCTGTTTAAAACCATAAACTGTGTTTCTAGTTACAAACTAACCTGGCCAGCTATCCTATATATGTAAATATATAGTCTGGCCATGACCCATAGACAGACCTCCCTCGTGGAGCGTAATATACGAACCGTCTCCGCAGTGCTGGGACCGATCAAAGCATCAGACAACAGGAAGTATTCATTGCAATGGAAATCTGTAGCGATGGGACTCATGACTCTTTGAAGGGAGACGTTCATTCGAGAGCCGTTTACCTCAAAGGGCCGTCCCAAAGACTGGCTCTTTGGAACAAACTGAAGCGTTCTCTCGCCTCTACAAGAGCTTGGTTCTCATTGTTCACTTCAAAGAGCCGTTCGAAAGATTCGATTAGTTTGTGAATGTGACATAACTGGAAATCATTCAACGGGGCAGGCCGCCTACACCGTCAAAGACGTAGACAAAGACGAAGTAGCTCTATCGGCTCATGTATCAAAAACAAAAAAAGCCCAAGTCCAAAAGTCCAAAGTTGAGGCCATAGCCGTTCTTGAGCCGCCGCCAACATTGTTGTTTTGCTCCGTCACAGTTCTGCCATAATGACACTAAGCCCACCATCTCTCTACCAACGCAGCGCGCTGTGATTGGCCTGGTCTAAACTAAGCCGAGCCAATGGGAGACCTGCTTTTGTCTAGATTTCTAAGCTAGTAACAAACCGGCTCTGCTCTCGCCAGGATCACCCTCCTGTAATGAACCAGCTGGACTCCAGCAGCAATCCTTCCTCCACCACGTCCTCCACACCCTCCTCCCCAGCACCCTTCCAGCAGAGCAACCCCCCCAGTGCCACGCCACCGCCCAACCCTTCACCCAAAGGCCACAGAGACAGCCGCTTCAACTTCCCAGGTGAGTCTGTCGTCCACGACAGCGGACCTGTTTAGTGTTGAGGATGCCTCACAAGCACTTTGACCCTAATCTGTTCTTTCACTGCAGCCTTTTATTCAGCAGCTTGACTAACCAAACCTCTGTCTGCCTTGCTGATCTGTCCTCCTCCTCTTATTTGTCCAAAAGCTGCGTGTTACTTTCAGCATAGACAGCAGTTTATCTTCCCCGGTGAGTTGACCCTTCCAGAGTGACACGCTGAGTTCTTGTTGCTCCATCATAGCACCCTGCAGCTTTCCCATCTTCACGCATGAGTCCCGCGTCTCCTTACTGTGTTTTTGGCACCATCTGCTGGACGTAGTGAGAAGTTGCAGGAGGCTTTTATGTTCTGGATGTGTCATTGTTTCCTAAATGGTGTTTTCCTTTTCTCTAGACGTTTCCAGTCCTTCAAGTTTGTGCTCTGATGTCATCGAAGACACGGTGTAAGATTCTGATGCGGCAAAGTTTAAATCAAATGAGGAAATGTTTCGTTTGACCTGGTTTTTACCTCATTTCCTGTTTCCCAGCAGCGAGATGCAGCAGTGTGCAGATGACATTCATACCCAGCTGGTTGAAGATGAAGATGAGGATGAGGAGGTAATGAGTTCTAGGTCTAGAAGCGGCTCTGCTGTACCAGTGGTAGTGCAAGCTCTACAAACCTTCACGGCATGGTTGCAGGAAGGTGAGGAAGACGTCGAAGATGAAGACGATGATCAAGGAGACGAGGCAGAGGACGATGATGAAGGGGAGGATGAGGAGGAGAGGGAGCAGATGAGGATGAATGTGGGCTCGGATGGTGAGTGCGACGAGCTGGACGATCTTCCCTGCTCCAGGAGGAACCAGTGGAAGGGCCCCATCTCCCGTAAGCCCAGTCAGACCAGCGTCTACCTGCAGGAGTGGGACATTCCCTTTGAGCAGCTGGACCTCGGAGAGCTCATTGGAAAAGTGAGGAATTGGACAAATCTCAGCTTTGACACGCGAGGAGGCGCCGTTTCACACTTTTTCTGTTTTCAGGGTCGCTGGGGCAGAGTGCACAAGGGTCGGTGGCATGGCGAGGTCGCCATCAGACTGCTGGAGATTGACGGGAACAATCAGGACCATCTGAAGCTTTTTAAAAAGGAAGTGATGAACTACAGGCAGACCAGGCATGAGAATGTGGTCCTGTTCATGGGGGCCTGCATGGCCCCCCCGCACCTAGCCATCATTACCAGGTACAGGACGAACACCACCTTGGGCATTATTTAAACACAAATAACAGTTTTGGTCTATTTAACCTTTTTAAAATAATTTCCCCGCAGCTTCTGTAAAGGGAGGACGCTGTATTCAGTGGTACGGGACAGCAAGCACAATTTGGACATCAATAAAACACGACAAATCGCCCAGGAGATTGTAAAGGTATTTGGTTTTCTCATTTATCTCTACATGTCACTGATGCTCTAAGTCCACTCAGCTCAAATGCGGCCCATCACCCTGGTAGCTTTACGCTAGAGACCCGTCCACGTGTGGTCTGGGTTTGAACTTTTGATCACAAACACTTCCTGTTTTCTTGTTCTCTTCTTTTGAGTGGTTTTAAGTCTACTTGGGTTCATGGCACGTTAGCAAGCATGCACGCTAGCTCAGCTGGACATTCTGAACTGACCGTAGTGGTGAGTTTGGCTTTCTTCAGCCCTGAACCGGATCAGTCACGTATTAAAATGGATTGATCTCTTTATTTACAGAGAAGATAGAAAGCATCTATTGATCTAAAATAACTCTGTGCTGTCTGGTTCCTGGTTTTAGAGGGTAACACATGGCTCGTCCTGATGGTCAACATCAGTAACCTGATAATAATCTGCATGTAATGAAGTTCTACAGAGCCACAGCCAAGTATCTGCATCCCTACGTGTTCTCTTCTGATGCAGGGAATGGGCTACCTTCACGCCAAAGGCATCGTCCACAAAGACCTGAAGTCCAAGAACGTTTTCCATGACACCAATAAAGTTGTGATCACTGATTTTGGCCTGTTTGGGATCTCTGGGGTGGTTCAGGAGGGGAGGTGAGACACAGCAGCATCCTGACTGCACTGGGATCACATGATGGTCCAGTCATTCATAATATTAGCTGATGTCTGCAGTCATGCAATAGTTTCTGGAAAGGTGGAAGTGTCTTAGATAGCACTTCCTTTGCTTTAGACCTGTTGTATGTGCACACATGAGTTGGAAATCTGCTGCAAACTAAACTTTTATTTATTTTTTTTACTATTCAGGCGTGAGAATAAACTAAAACTTCCACACGGCTGGATTTGTTACCTTGCACCAGAGATCGTGCGTAAGATGAGTCCAGGCAACAACGAGGACCGCTTGCCTTTCTCCACAGCAGCAGACGTTTACGCCTTTGGGTAAGTTCTGCCCTTCCAGACTCGCCTCAGGTGCAAGCTGCTCGATCTTCACCCCTCCACTGCTTTCCCTCTTTTATAAGAACAATTTGGTATGAGCTTCAAGCGAGGGACTGGCCAATCACCAACCAGCACATTGAAGCCACCATCTGGCAGGTGGGGAGTGGGGAGGGCATCAAGAAGATTTTGTCAGAGACCAACCTGGGCAAGGAGGTCACGGTGAGTTCACGTTGAAGTTGGTTGGGGCTGACCCTAGAGCGGCAAACGCCAACGACCTGTTGATGTCATCTCAGGACATCCTGTCTGCCTGCTGGGCGTACGACCTGAGGGAGAGACCCACGTTCACCCAGCTGGCCGACATGCTGGAGAAGCTGCCCAAGCTCAACCGCAGGCTGTCTCACCCAGGACACTTCTGGAAGTCTGCAGAGTAGGTCAAGACCCAGACATGTGAAAAGACCCTCGTGTTGTTATTAGATTATAGATTATTCCTAGAGAGATTATGTCTTATGTGGTAGGATAGGGATTAAGAGACCGGTATATGTAGCCTTGTCTTCAGCCAACACTGTAAAATAATATCTATACAGTAAGCAGCTGGTTAAGTTCATTCAGTGCAAAACGATGTGCAGGTTTTCGATTTGAGCTCGGATCTGCGTGAATGAGGAGAGATCCTAAAGAGCCGTGCAGCTGCTCAGAAGCATCGTAACAATTAAAGTTTACGTAGCTTTTATTTAGCTTTTACAGAGTTTTCCACTCAGATTGGATAAAACTGGTGTGAAGATTTAAGACATAGAGGAAAAACGTCCAGTAGTTGTTGATATTCATGCTGTAGAATCATCTCAGAGCACCTTTTTCTTTTAGCAGCAACAAAATCACATCTCACCTTCTCCGTGTTTGTCATCAAAAGGTCTCGATGAAACGACGTCGGACTTAAATCCATCCCCGTCATCCCCTCAGCTCATCTGGTTTTCAGCTGTGATCAAACCCAGAGAGTTTCATCAGCTGTTTTTGTTTTGTTTTCAGCAAAAACTCTTAAAATACTTACTCTTCTCTGCTTTTCATCCTTGATTTGCTTTTTCACACTCTTTATTTGCTTTTGCCAGCACTTGTCGCTTCACTACTCATCCATTGCTGTTTGAAGGGCAGTTTTCTCACAGCAAATTAAAACAATCAGAGAAAAAAGCTGCAACAGAAAACTCTAAATCTCTCCTCTGTGTAGAATGAACCCCAGCTTCCTCACCTGCTGAATGTCTCTAGACTAATGAACAGTCTTCTTTTCAGCGTAACTCCTGCAGTAACACCTTTCTTCTCCTTTGCCCCCTCTTTTTTTATCTTCCTTCTCTAATCTAGGTTGTAGCAGCCGCTCTGAAACATAAGCAATGCAAAACAAAGCCTGGGTCTGCCTTGCATGCTCCTGAATCCTTAACTCTTGCAGGACCGATCAAAGAAACGTGCGCTGCTTCCACTAATCCACAGTCTGATCTTCCATCTCTAACTTTATTATTGGCTGGAGAAGATCGGTGGACTCAAATGTGACCGTGGGGACGGGGGGACAGCCGCTCTTGTCCTCTTCCCTTGCTTTTCCCCCTTTCTCTCTGCCTTCCTGTGAGTAACTGGATTGTATGCCGAGCCCGGCGGCGTGCTGCGGTCTGTGCCTGCTGACGGCTGTTCACCTTCTCTGCTGCTGCGATGATGATGATGATTATATGGTGGTTCTCCCTGGGGACCTGGCCACATGGCGCCATTTTTATTTTTTCTGAGACACAAAGACACTGCTGGACATGTAATGGACCCGATCACCGCTCTGTTTATCCGTGTTCTCCTGGAGGGCTCCACATGTTGGAGAGATTCTCTCTCTCTCTCTCTCTCTCTCTCTCTCTCTCTCTCTCTCTCTCTCTCTCTCTCTCTCTCTCTCTCTCTCTCTCTCTCCTCTGCTCACTCTTTTTTTATTTTTATTTTTTATTTTTTGTATTTTCAAAGGTCTGTGTGACGGCGTGTGCTCATGCCTGGACACAACATGTACTTTGTGATTTACTTTTCTTTTGCATGCTGATATTTGCAGTGCTTATGTTACAGTTTTCCTCTCCAGGAGCGGCTGGTCGGAGTTTTCTGCTCACTTTTGTCGTCTTTTAATTGATTAATTTTTTTCCTTTTCTTGAGTACAATCTGGCGAATCACTGTTTTTGAGACACGTTAAAGTGGGTCACTGACCGAAGTGCATGTGGAAATAAAAACAGGTGAAACCTGAGCAGAAACAGAAAACTACTGACTATTTAAGAAAAATGCATCTGGAAAAAAATAAGAAATCTTTGGTTTAAAGAAGAACCTGGTGCAAAAGTGTCCAGCCTCCTCATGTGCACACTCATGTACTCAGGCTTTGGCTGGTGTGTGTTTTTCTGTGGGTGCATGTGCAGCTGGGTGAGCGGATGACGATGTTTTTGTAAAAGACTGCTGTAAATCTGTAAACCCAATGGTATGTGATGTACATACATTATTTAATCTACAGCAAATTAACACAACTCTTCTAATCTTTGTAAAAGAAAAAGAGAAACCGTGCTTTTTCTGAACAGGTACTGCTATCGCTGCGACAGATGTGTACATATATATATTTATATTTTTTCATGTAAAAAATCTGTAAAAAGCTGTACATTTTTAAAGGATGGGCCAAGTCATGTTTTTTTATGTTGTATTGTTAAAATTCATATTTTTGTATTGCATGTGATGACCACTCTGTACACACAACTTGTTTCCATCCATGGAGGACAATAAAACTGGCTTGTCATGCAATACCGACTCCTTTCACTCAGCCGACTCACCTTGGAGTTCAAACTGCCACCGCAACTAAGAAAAGTGATTTTAATGGGTGAATAAATATGATATATATATATATATATATATATATATATATATATATATATATGTATGCTTAATTTTGACAAATTTCTGCCTCGTCAGTTATTTTCTAATAACTTGGAGAACAATAAAGTTTAGAGTGTCAAGAATTGTCCCAATGTTTATGTTTGCCAGTTTAGTGTTAGATCCACACAGACTCCTAAATCCTGGTTAATTCTGGGGTCATTTTTTATGTTTCTTTCAAAAGTTCTGTCTTATTCACCTGTTAATGCTTTCATCAACCTCAGTTTGGAGAAACAGCGATTCATTTTGATAAAACCAATTCAACCCTGAATGCATCATAGATCTTATAGCCGTTGTTGCAAATGTTTTTATATACAATTTTACACCCCATAATAATCACTTTACAGGTTATTTGCATCAGAAGTGACAGGGTTTTTTGGGAAATTCCATCCATTTTCATTTAGGCTGAAATGTCAAAAACAAATGCATAAATGATAGTGACGTTTTTGTGATTAGAATTGTTTGCATTTTTGTAATATTTTATATGTTTTGTATATTTTAAACTTTTGTGAAACACGTTTTATATGTGCTCCTCTGCCCTACTTGTTGAAAGTGGAATTACAGCTGTAATAAACAACCCTGCTGCAACCTGCTGTAGCTAGTGCTACCAACAAGCTAAGACATGACCCATCTAACACTAAAATAAACCACTAAGTAAAAAAGAGCCACACTTGGACAAAAAATATTATTACTTACATGTCCAGTGACAACAAAGCCAGGTCATCATCAGGCTGTGATTTCGTAGCCTCCTTCAGCTCTCTTAAACTAGTGTAGGCCGAGTTGATGTTCACTCTGGCTTTAGCTCTTTGCTTTGCCTCATACGACATTACTCCCTTTTACTTCCAAGCTCCACCATGATGCCAACAGAAAAGCAAGCTTCTTCTTATGTTTTTTATTGATGATCAGTGAACTGCAAATGCTAACCACTAGTATAACAGTCATAAAGTAAAGAGCACCCCCCAGGACTAAGGATGTCCTGTTCTGATATCGATATCGGCCCAAAAACGGTGTATCGGATTATATCGGACGGCATCACACCACGCACATGACACCAGTTTTAGAATCATTGCATTGGCTCCCCGTATGTTTCAGGATCAATTTTAAGGTTCTTCTAATGGTTTTTAAGTGTCTTAACGGTCTTGGGCCTTCTTATCTATCAGAACTGCTTTTACAATATGAACCCTCACGGCCTCTGCGCTCCTCTGGCAGGCGTCTCCTGGTCATCCCTAAAGTCAGGACAAACTCACGGCGAGGCGTCCTTCCAGTGTTATGGCCCTCGCCTCTGGAACGAGCTGCCAGAGGACGTTAATGTTTTTAAGTCAAGACTCAAGACCCATCTTTTTAGGTTAGCTTTCATCTAAATATTTTCTACAGTTTTATTTCTCGTTTTACATGATTATATTTTATTACTTGCTTTGCATTTTTATATGATTATATTTTAGCACTGTTTTGTTATTTAATATTATTATTTTACTGTCTATATGATTTTATTTATTAGTTATTTTCTAACTTTTGTCATTTATATTAGCTCTTTTATTATATTTTTACTCATTTTAATCCAGTGTTTCCTCTGTAGGGGCCCTCTGCCCCGGGAGCGGTGGTCGACTGTTGCTTCCTGGGCGCTCTATAGGTGGGGGTCTATGCTGCCCCGCCACTAGGCGCCCTGACTTAGTGTGGAAGACCTGATGCTCCTGGGACAGACGGCTCCTCTGATGGCGTTTCCTTGTGTTACCATACTTGGCTCATCTGGGCTCAGCCAAATATAATTTTTACGTGTGTGTGCGTGTGTGTGTGTGTGTGCATATGTCTGTTATTGTTTTTAACCTGTTATGGGAATCTGGGGTCATTTTGTAAAGCACTTTGAATTGCACTTTGTTTGAAAAGCGCTTTATAAATAAATTTGATTGATTGATTGATTGATTGATCAAAAATCTCCGGTATAAGCAGTCTGTTAAGGTCCACATTTTTTGCAACCTTTTTGCTTGTTTTCCGAGTAACATCCCTTGATCAAGCCTTTCATACATTCCACACCATGAAATAGGTAAAAGTATTATTTTTTGATTGATTAGCATTAAAATATCACAATGCGACTGAATTAAAGGCTGTCGCAGACAGAGTAACACACAAACAAGGCCAATCAAAAGGTAATGGGTGAAGCGCATGCTTATTACGCCAACCCTTTTTAAGAAAGCAAAATGCTTTTTCATGTAGTTCATATACATAAGGCTTAACACCAATGGGAAGAACAAGAAATATCTTAATAAAAAACAAAACAAGATTAAATTAGCTTTCCACTTTAGATTAACATGTACATTAGGCTAATTTCATTACCTATATAAGACATATAGATAACGGCATGTGTGATTTGTGCTGATATGTCCGATTGATATCGGTATCAGTTAATACTGAAGGCTGCAATGTTGGTATTGTATTGGAGGGGGAAAAGTTGTATCGGGACATCCCTACCTAGGACACCTACCCGCTCCACGAAACTATCAAATGCAATATCTGGCCTGCAGAGGGATGTCAGAAATGAAACTAGTCAAGTTTCTAACTCAACAATCACAAATCAGTGTTAAAGCTCTAGCTTAAAGATTTACAAACTATTGTTACTTTAAGGCAAAATGTTGCATTAGCAAACCTTTTATAATTCTTAAGTTTTCTGTCATTACAGTTCCTCTCATGTGATGTTATGTCTGTCGGTGTGATGGCAACCCCAACTTAAGAATCAGTGATCTGAACTTGAGGAATTTTAGGACAAAGGAAATTTAGAAAGGCATCCTGCTACAGCGAGGGCTAGTCCTATACTTGACTGGAAATCTATTAGATCAATTACAAAAAGCTCATTTTTGCTTCAAGAAATTCAAAGATCTTCATTGTCGTTTAGGAGATGTCTGAGAAGATGAGAGTTTTTCTGATCCAAGGGCTTTCCTGGAGCACCCTTGGTCTTTTGAAAGAGCTGAATTAGTTGAAGATCAGGTCCTAAAGCAAGGGGGGGAAAATCTTCATTTTTTCCACTCTATTATCTGGTCAAGACACCTGCAGAGGGATCAACCTCTCCTTTTGCCTCTAGATGGCACAAAAGCCCTGTGGGAAGAGCAATCCCCCTGACTCAACATTAGACTTTTAACTTCAGAATGTTTTCACCACATGCAGAACAGTCGCTGCTGCAGCCAAAACACACCACGTCTCCACTCACACATGCCTTCTGTCGTCATCTGCAGGAATCTATTTTAGACTAACTTTAGCTTTAATCTTGCGGTCGTGTTCATCACTTTCACAGAAGAATCAGCATTAATATCTGCACATCTCAAAGGGTAGCTAACGGGCTGAATCTTCGAGTCATGGGGATTTATTGTCAGATAAATGAATTCAATTTGCTGCATATTGATTGTTGTAATCGATGGGACAATTATAATCAATAAAAGCCTGTGCAGGGCTCTGTGAGCTGCAAACATGCATGTTTTATTCTGCTTAGGCAGCAGTTGGAGGTTTTTGTCCTGAGACCTTGTGAGCTGCCGCTCCCGGAGCACAAAGCCGGCTCTGAGGCCTCCTCTGACTTTTGGGAATGATGAATTGATTCCTGGTTTTAATGCTAAGGCAAAATGAGCACTTTGTACCCTCGGCTGCTGCCAAGAGGCCTGTGACTCAGACTGGTACCAGATCACATGATCCCAGTTTGGCCATACCCATCACATGGTGACAATCAGTCATTTGTTTAATTTCCTGTGACCATATAAGGGAGCATAAGTTTGTTGCGAGACGTGTTTAAAAAGTGTTCTGAAGCAGAGTCTCTACGGTGTTGTTCCGAATCATGGGTGACGGAAAGAGCAAGGCAGGAGAAAAAAAAGGTGGTGGGGGGTGGGGGATACTCTGGGGGCCATTTTGGCATTTGCTGAGCCCACCGTTGCAACTGTCAGCCATCAACTGATGTCCTTGGGATTGTCTGTAATGAAGCTGTCCACCATCACAGCCAGCATGGAGGTTATTTATAGATGTGAAGTAGCAGCAAACGAGCAGGAGACACACACACACACACACACACACACACACACACACACACACACACGCACACACACACACACACACACACACACACACACACACACACACACACACACACACACACACACACACACACACACACACACTATGTATATTTGTATGCAAATCGGTTGGCCTGTATTTGATAAAGTGCCATCTAGAGTCCTAGAACCCCCCAAGGTGCTTCACAACACAATCAGTCATTCACCCATTCACACACACGTTCACACTCTGGTGGGGATGAGCTACTTTGTAGCCACAGCTGCCCTGGGGCGCACTGTCAGAGGCGAGGCTGCCGAGCACTGGCGCCACCGGTCCCTCCGACCACCAGCAGCAGGCAACGTGGGTTTAGTGTCTTGCCCAAGGACACAAGGACAGCGACAGACTGAGCGGGGCTCAAACCTGCAACCTTCCGATTACGGGGCGAGCACTTAACTCCTGTGCCACCGTCGCCTTAAATCTTATTATTATGTCTTATTACCAACAAATGGGGCTTTCCACATCTCAGAGGATAGTTGGTGAGGGTGTATTACTATTTTTACAGATGTAGTCATCTGGGTTCCTTCTGTTCTCGCTTCCTCTTGTTATATTTAACCATCATGTCTTCTCTCTGTCATCACTATAAAAGTCCTCACTGATGACAGAAGCTGAGCAGACACTCAGCATTTTGTCATTTCTTGAACTGAAAAGGTACCAAAAAAAGATCCAGGACACACAGTCATAGCTTTCAGCTGCCCACTTCTTGTTTCGTGCATTCATTCTGCCTTTTTTTGAGATTTGTGATCAGCATATTTCAAATTTATAACTAAGCATGGCCTGATGTGTTTCTATTGGTTGATCAAGTGTAGTCACCTGTGTTGTCTGGAAAAGTGGGAAAAATCTCTATAAAAGTGTTGTTATCAACTGTTAAAATGGACTTGTTCTGCAACCAGCCAGCAGGGGGCAGGTTGTTCCAGTTTTAACAGTTCCAGAAGGATGTTTGGATCAGTGAATCCCAAATTTTCCAACTTCAGACCCACAAAAAGCAATTTTCAAGACCTCAGATATCTTATTTGAGAAAGCCAACATGCTTCAGTGCGTAAAGAAAACCACTTCAGCTCACATTCTCTTAAATCCATTTATGGCAGTTTAGTTTTTGTAAGAATCATGCTAGAAATAGAGCTTCAGCAACAGTTTTTCAATTTTTCTTCTATTTCTGGAAATCCTCTCTAGACACCCTGTGTAGTTCTCGGTGACCCATGGTGGGGCCCCGACCCCAACTTTGGGAACCACTGTTCCACAAAAATACATGTAACCTAAACACACAAAGTAAAAAATAAAGTTCTTTATTATTTTCATTATATATCATCATCTTTGTTACTGTGGAAAAGCACATAGTTGAACCTATGATGAAAATCTCCCATTCCACCTCATTCCTAAACTCCTGGACTGGTTGAAGATCTGCTGTGGAGGTCGTTGGAGTCATCTTTATGACAGAGAAGATCTGAGGTTTATCCTGGTGGTAGTAGCCATCAGAAGATGGGTACATGTGGTCATTAAGGGATGGACATAGCAACACTCAGGTAGGCTATTGTTCGTGTTGGTGACACCAACTTCAACCAAACATCAGGAATTTGATGCTGAAATCCAAACTCGTTGTGTTTTCAGACTCTCGTGGTGCAGTTCTGGAGCATTGTTCTGGTTCTGTGTGTGTTTTAGCCTTAGCTTCCTGCCCTTGGCTAACACCAGTTTCTGTATTCTGCACTTCATTCCCTTTTCCTTCTGAATGTCTCTAGCTCCATCTTTACTTTTATCTGATTTAATGGTCTGAAGCACAAGAATCTGATCAGAAGACAGACAGCCACCTGCAAAAACACGTACTCAAGGGACGCAGGTGGGTGGGGGGTGGGGGGGATTTGTTAGCCCCTTTCTATCACTTCACAATGTCCTCTGCTGGCATCTGCTGCAACTTTCACTTTCCTTTAAGAGTTCCCCCCCCCATAAATCTGCCCCATGGAGGTGCAGGTGCATAGCAAACAGAGGAAGCAAGAAGAGGAACTTTATTTTAGAAAAAGCTCTAATTTCAACGATGCTAATGTTCAATAAATAAAGAAACTGTTTTATCAAATGAGAAGTGATTATGAACACAGCTTCTCTCGTTGGGTGTCTGCTGTTGTGGCTTTGGTACGTTTGATAAAGAAAGACCTGAGTCGTATGTTGCTGAGAAACATGAAACGCTAAATAGAGTTTGTGGCCAGCTGTGGCTTTTTCATGTACAGGAAGTAAAAATAATAAACGTAGAGACCATTTTACGTGTATGGCTAAAAAAAACTAAAACGGTGCACATGAGCACATTAGCACCCTCACCCACTCTCTGCCACAGTCTTTATAGGACCTAATGATGGATGGTTTTGGAGAACGTTATTGTTGTTTGCATTTGAACATCTTGAGCATCAATAAAAGTTTCAAATTCTTGTAAAATAATCTAATCGAGTCTTTATACTGTCACCCTGCATCACAGCAGAGTAGCAAACAAAACAGCAACAACCACTTCCTCTTCTCAATATAGTCCAAAGGGAAGAAGACAGACGGAGACAGAAAGACAGGTTTGGTCTCACTTCCTTTAAATTACTGGACATTTCTCACTGTTTGCTGTGAGTCGAGCGTTCGCTCACACCTTCCTCTGGTCCCTGTGGCTGAGCATCAACCAGCATCAACGTAAGTGGTCCTTTTTACTTCGGTAACAAACCTGCAGCTCAGTAATGCACATACATGTAATAATGAAAGGTGCATTTGGTCACATTTAGGAAGAAAATAAACTAGTTTTTCTGTTTAAGTGCAAAATTCTAAAAAGTGGGGAAATTTTATATTTGACTTGTTGTTTTTTTAGACTTTTTCATCAAGTTGAAAGCCAAACTTGCATTTTTATCAGTAAAAACAGAATAAATATCAATTTGATCAGACTGCTGTTTACTGTGACATATTCTGTGCATCATGTTGCATTACCACTGAGCCTTTTGTAATCTGGGCTGCAGGTTTGTTCAATTTGTTCCTTTTGTTTAATCACACATTTAAAGGTCAGCCTTTGGTTTCCCACTGATGTAAAGAAATACATTTGCACAGCAAACTCAGCAGAAGGTTTTTTATTTTTTTACTCATTTATTTAGTTTTGTTAAAATGACATTTTGTCCTCAGTTGTTGCTCAGACAGCCATTTCTTTTTTAGTGGAAAAGAAATCCCAAATTAAATAGATCTTTTCTTCTTTTCCACATATTTGTGTTTATTTTATTTAGGCTTTTTCCCCTCCTGCTTTCAGTTTAATAGACCAAACCCTTTTGACTCCCATTTTAAAAAATACTTTTTGTTCCATTTATACAGAATTGTTGTGAGTAATCATTACTTTGACTTGAGACAAAATTATATTGTTAATTTATTCCAGTTCTGTTTCTGTTTTACACCCTCTCTGCCCACATTTACTGACATTTTATATGGAAACCCAAAAATGTATTAATTGAGACAACTTGCATTTATTAAAATGCAATTTCATAATATTCTTTAGATTCAAAAATGAAGATTATTTTCAAAAGAATCTCTGAATGCAAATTACAAGATTATATCAGAGAGAATGCCTGAAAAATAACATGATATGTTTATTTTGGATGGATAGATGTTGAAAGAATGGTTGGATGTTGGAAGGATGGATGATGGATGGATAGATGGATGAATGTTGGAGAGATTAATGGATGGTGACTAGATGGATGGATGGATGTTGGATGGATGAAGGGATGGTGAACTGATGGATGGATGGATGGATGTTGGATGGATGAAGGAATGGATGGTGAACTGATGGATGAATGGATGGTGAACTGATGGATGGATGGATGGATGTTGGATGGATGAAGGGGTGGTGAATAGATGGAAGGATGAATGTTGGATGGATGAATGGATGGATGCTGGATGGATGAATGGATGGATGTTGGATGGATGGATGAAAGGATGGTGAATCAGATGGATGGATGGATGTTGTATGGATGTTGTATGGATGAATGGATGGTGAATAGATGGATGGATGGATGGATGTTGGATGGATGAATGGATGGTGAATGGATGGATGGAGGGATGGATGGATGAAGTGATTTTCTTAAGAAAAGATTTTTTCTCTTTCCATAATTCTTAAATCCTAACGATGTTAAATACATTTTCCAGATCTCATGATGAGGAGCCAGATTCTGTTTGTTTTATCGTTCATCCTATGGTCAGCTGCTCAGGAGACCTCACCTGTGACCACCACCAGTTCTGTCAGCAGCATGTCTGCCGTAACCATGACGACTAATGAAACTACAACAACCAAACAAGCCACCACTAACAAGAATACCCCAGTATGGACCACACCACAGCCCAGCCTGCTTTGGTCATTCCTAAACATGGAATGTACTAATTTTGTGTGTGGTGGACTGATCATAGCCTGTATCTTTTTCCTGGTGACCACGCTAGTGCTGGCGTGTAAAGTGTGTCAGCTGAGCAGACGCATCAGGATGCTAATCCGCAATGACGTGGAGCTGGTCAACTCCTCCAAGTACTGGGTGGAAAAGTCCAAAAGTGACAGAATAAAGTCCAAGGATGAATCAAATGAGACCGCTTCGCTGTTGGCTGACCAGACAAATCAAGACGCTGTTACTGGAGCCACCATGAAGAATGGATCAAAGGTGGACGAGGATGGTCAAAAAACTGAGGAGAATGAGGAGGGAGGTGCTTCTGAAAGTGACAAGGCTTCTACAGAAGATGCTGCAGAGAGTTCCTCCTTCCCAAATCCTCCAGATGAAATCCTTTATCCTGACGCCGCAGCAGCTGGGGCCTCCTCCTCCTCTGAGGGGGTCATGGAGGAACCAAATAACCAGCCTCAAAGATCAGAATAAACCCCCCTCCTTCCAATCCTTTTCTTTTTATACCAGCTTTTGTTTAATTCCTGTAAACCAAACAACCCTGTTAGTTAAAGCATTGCTCTGATTTCTGTCTTTTATAACATTAAAACATGTGAAAATGTGTCGGCTTCTGACTGTTTTCTTCATTCTGAGACAGAAACCAGTGATTTACTACAAGCTAAATGTTGTTTTGAAGACTAAACTGGAGCAAATGAGAGATCAGCTTGATTAGCAAGCAGGGGAAACGAACCATTTTCATGGCAGCAACTCGAAAGAAGGCTTTCTTTCACTTCAGCCAAGGAGAAAAAAAAGCTTTTGGGAACACAAGAGCAGGCTCTTTTCTGCAGCCTGGTGCAGATATTTGTTCTTTATGGCTGTGCAGATGTTTTCTTTTCCACCAAATCTTCTCTCCTTTTGCAGAGGAAGTGGCTTTGCACAAGCAGAGATGAAATATTCCTCTGCAGCTATCTGACTTTTCTGGAGGATTTGGATGCTGTTTGGTAACACGACTCAAACCGACAACACATCTTGTTGTATCATGACTGACAGCAGAGGTGAGGGACTGACTTTGAAGCTCGCTGGAAGGAGCGGTGACAGGATACACAAGTTTCAATCTTGGTTCAGCCATCTGCTGGAAGTGTACATTTATACAGGCAGGAGAGAGAGAGAGAGAGATAGAGAGAGAGCTGGAGGGAGGGAGGAAGTGGCTTTAGCCTGTATTTCCTCCAGGAAGTACAAATGGATCAGAATAAAGGAACAAATCTAAACCTGCTCCGATGCAGTTGCACGAATCAGGAAAGCGATGGAGGCTGCCTCTGTGACAGTTGGAGCTCTGATTACTTGTGTGAGTGTGAAGCAGAAGTGCAGCAATGCGGTGCAAAACGGAGCATTGGCCGTATTGCTGATGACAGGTGGGATGCTGCAGAGGAGGAGAGTCTCCTGTAATAAATCTCGAGGCTTTCTTTTGTGGCAGCCGCTAAATTTACACGGGGAAAATAACAGCCAATTACAGCACTTCATTGATTTGGCCCTTTTGGGGGGGGGGGGGGGGGGGGGGGGTGACATAGATTTAGTTGGTAACTGATTGCAGCCTTTCTTATTCCAAACACAAGCGGCCGGTTAAAGCAAAACACAAACAGCAGTTGTTAGTCCAGAACGTGGAGGTAAATCCTGAAAGCTGACAGCGGAGTCCCCCCCCCCTCTCTCTGTGGGATTGTTGGATGCAGAGAACCCCCTCCATTATGCGCTCCATTTCTCCTTCCCAATAGCTCTCCTTGCTAACGCACCACCCCTCCTCCCCCCTCCCCTCCCACTTGCACTGCACACAGTAAATCCAGAGCCTGCAGTGTCCGATCGCGCCAACCCCCCAAAAAGATCTACAAGATGCACGAGTAAACTCTCATCTTCCACAGAAGACTCCATCATCATTGGGTGGGGCAGAGCGCTTGCACCGGACAAGTGAGCAAGGGGTCAAAATCTCTAAGTGGGAGAGGAGGGAGGGAGGTGGGGGTGGGGGGTCGTAATCACCTGCAGCAGAGCCTCAGCTGGCCCCGAGCTTGAAGAGGAGGCAGAAGAGTTGCTGTCCGGCGGAGAAGGAGCGGAGAAAAGTGACTGGAATGATAAGATGAGAAGGTGAGTTATGGACACTTTTTATATTTACACACATTTTGCGCCACACCCCGGCTCACAGAACACTGCAGCTTCAGCAGCGCAGAGCTGCCGCCTTTGGACCAGCTGATGCGTGGGTTCTCTGTGGAGTCGTTAATAAAGCCCTTCTATTGGGCCAGTTTTCCTCCTCTGAGAGCCTGGGACCGACTCCACCGATGACTGAACACAAACTGATGCCAGAAAAATCACTGCAGGGCTCTGTCTTCCCTTCAACAGGATGGATGGTTGTTTTCATAGGATCTTATACTCAGGAGCCTGATGTTTGTTTATCACATCAACAACTGTTTTTAAAATGTTTGTTTTCATGCACAAATGTCCTTTTACATGAAAATGTGGTGCTAAATTTGGGATTTCTGTTGTTTTCAGTAGGCCTGCACCGCTGAAGCTTTCCCTAAATGAGGCCCTTCTGGAAGTCGCTCTGGTGTTAATGCTGGGGCTGCACGTGCTGGCCGTGTGTCCCTCCATGTGCTCCTGCACCCACAGCCACAGAGAGGTGGACTGCTCCTGGAGGGGTTTGAGGCAGCTGCCTGATGGGCTGCAGCACAACATCCGCGCCCTCGTCCTCTCCCACAACCAATTTCACAACCTGGACGGAAAGCTCACGGAGTACACCCACCTCCGCCGGCTGGATCTGTCCCACAACCGGCTGAGCCGGCTGCCCGGAGACTTGCCGCGCTCCCTGTGGCAGCTCTCCGCCGCCTCCAACCGCATCCTGCTGCTGGACAAGAATGACACGGCCTTCCAGTGGAACCTGAAGACGCTTGACCTCTCCAACAACAAGCTGCAGAGGGCCATCTTCATCAATAACACCCTGATCAACCTGTGCAAACTGAACCTGAGCAACAACCACTTCTGGACGTTGCCCACCAACTTGCCCTCTCACTTGGAGACCATTGACATGTCCCACAACCTGCTGGTGAAAGTGCTGCCGGGTTCTCTGGACCGACTCCCTAAGGTGACCCACTTTTACCTACACGCCAACCGTTTCTCCTCACTGCCGTTTGGAGTCTTGGACAGGATGCGATCACTCCGGATTCTCACTTTAGGGAACAACCCTTGGGCCTGTCACCTTTCCGCTGACATAGACTACTTGCTCGCCTGGACTCAGCGCACCCCCGCCCGTGTCCTCGGCTGCCCCTGCCACACCCAGCCGGTCTGCGGAGGAGTCCATCCCAACAGAACCAGAGGATGGCACTATGCTTCCTACAGCGACCCCCCTCTGGCTGCCAGTGACCCGGTTCTCAGCCCCCTGTCCCCTGAATCCGATGTCACTCCATGGTGGTACTTGTCTGCTTCAGCTCTCCTCAGCACGCCTCCACCACCTCAAAAGACCCTAAATTCAGAGCAGTCCGTCTTCACAGTCACACCCAGCAGCAGCTCCGCCTTCACTAAAGGCCTCCACCGAACAATTAATCACCCGGCTGTGACCGGCAGCCCACATGCCATTGACCATCTCATCCCAGGAGCAGAGGAAGCCTCACCCTCTGACTCATCCTATTTCTCTGACAAAAGTCTCATTACTGACACATCTGAGGGTGACGGCGCGACGCTGGCCACCAATCGATTCTTCACCACAGAGAGCTCCTCCACCCAGACCAAGAGGACAACCACTCTTCGCACTAGAAGCGTGAGGAGGCACAATCAGTCACTTCCTGGCAGCACCAGGAACAGCAGCCCAGCTCTGACTGTCCACTCACTGGTGCTTCTGTTGCTCACCGTGCCTGGAGTCCTCTGAAAGACAGAAACTGTGAGTTTTTAGCCAAATAAAGAAAAAGAAGCAGTTTTCTAAAAAGTTCAGACAACATGTGATGCCAGCAAAAGTAGGAGGACAGCAGCACGGTTCTTCCTGCACCCACATCTGTGCCTTTCATGTCACCACTGATGCAAGCACACTCACAGACCTTCCTCAAACTTCCCTAAATACGTCTTAGACACAACAAACATTGCATCCCGTTACGTCATGAGGCAGAGGCTTTTATCCAAAACCATTTTCCAAGTGAGGAAATCAAACAGTCGATAAGCGCGTCGCAGGAGACGGGAGGTGGGTTCAGCTTTTAGCCTAAAGGACTCGAACACGAGGCAGCGATCAGGATTAACCAGCTGGAAGAGTAAACAACCCCCTCCTCACAAACACTTATCCAGTTCAGCTCATCTTCGTCATCTTCCGCTATCCTCAGCCTTAAGAAGTCGCTTGTGTTTTTTTGGGAATTTGTTCAGTTTGAAAAATAAAAGAAAAATGTTGTAAATTTATTTAAAACTGTTGCTAATTTTACATTTTATGTCTTCAACTAAATCCTAAACTGTCCCTAAATGATGGTGCTTAGTGTTTATTCTCATCATTCTGACAAATTAAAGACATAAATGAACAGAAAACGATTTTCAGCACAATAACTGTTCTAGTTTGACCTTCTGCACGTGCTACCCCAACCCTAACCCGTACAAACCCTGGTCTTCTGCGAGCCTCGCTGTGTGAAACAGAACAAATGTAATGAGGACAGTTATGCACATGATGGCACTGTACATTCAGCTAACTTGTTATGTAACTGGATGCCTGCAGCTCCTCAAAGCCTGACCAAGGTGATTTTTATTACCCCTCATTCTACTCTACCTACTCTTTATTTATCTAAATGTCACTGATTTGATGTGATGGATGATTTGAATTGTATCCAAGTTTGTTTCCACCATTTTTTTCCCTTAAAAATGATAAGAAATGCAATTTTTTGTTTGCTAATTTTGATATTTTCAGCAAATATTCTTGATCCCTGCCTGTTTCTTTGATATTTCGTTGGAGGAAGTTGTTTATCTCTCGAGACAGGATGTACAGCTTCGTTATGACACGAGCACAACGTGAAGCAACGACGGCTTTGTCGAGCAAAGGGCGAACAAACGGACAATGCTTCATCACTTTATAGAACAAACTCCAAGTGCCGAGTGCCCCCCCCCTCTGTATTTTGATCACATCTCAGACTTAAGTGTCCTTCATGACTCACTGACGCTCGTGAAAATGATCTGCATGGCGACGGAACGTTCCAGGAATGCAAACCTTCGGCTGTTTAGCTGCAGAGCATTAAAGCACATGCATTTACATGTTCTGCTCTTTTTAATTTGCAAAAAAAAATAAAATTTTAACTATTCAAGTCTTGATTGCATTAAACAGCTGCGATGCACCAGTTTACAGATTTCAGTTTTTTACACATAATTTGGAAACATATTTGCATAAGGAAGCCCAAATTGCTAAAGTAAGGCGTGCATCACAGCAGGCTGCATTTTGTAAACTAAAGAGAAAACTGGTGCCAGGAAACTGGTTTATTGTTGCTTTTCTCCAAGGTGAATCCTAGTTATCCAGGGGTGGGGGGCTGATTTATCTATAAATGTTGTCAAATAGCTTCAGCGAACTCAGCTGCACAAACTTTTGTTATTTGAGATAATAAATGTTGATCAACTTTCTTAGCAACACCAGTTTGGAGAGTAAACTACAGCCTGATTAATGATTATCTCGTCATAAATCATGAAACTGATCACAAACTGTGTGTTACAGTCTTTTGTTTACATTGCTGCATATACTACATATTACTATCCAGGGGCTGCATGGTGGTGCAGTGGTTAGCACTGTTGCCTCGCAGCACGAAGGTTGCAGGTTCGAAACTCGGCTGCGGCCTTTCTGCGTGGTGTTCTCCTCATGCATGCGTGGGTTTCCTCTGGGTACTCCGGTTTCCCCCACAGATCACAACATGCCCTATAGGTTAGAAATTGTAAGTCGCTTTGGATAAAAGCGTCTGCTAAATAAATAAACATAAAGATATTTTTTGTTGTTTTTTTTTTTTATGTTTTGTTACAAGTTACTGTTTTATCTTCACAAGGACACATTCCTGTGCTATTGGTTGAAGCTGAGGTTTCACACACCTGTACAGGTCAAAAGAAAGTCATTCCATTCCCTTAAGAGGAAGTTCAGCTGGTTTCAAACTACAAACTGGCAAATTTAGAAGTGGAATGCAGCCATCATTAACACAGCTGTGCTTTTGTCCCTGATGCAGATTGACCATCATTCTTTGTTCTCTTAATGAAAACAAAAACAAGGGAACAAAACAGAGCTTAGTCTAAAGAATAAATATTGCTTGGACATAAAAAGATGAAAGGAATAATTAGCTAATTTATTATTTTCAATGCTTTATAGACCCCTTGAAATGTGACGTCACACGCCTGCCCCCCGGCAGGCACCTACCCGTTGACCACTGTTGTGTTTATCTGTTAGTTGTCAACAAAAACGAGCTAAAAAGTGGTGAAATAAAATCCATCAGCATGGTTAACACACATAGAGCTGTAGGCTGCACAAATAGACGAAAGAAGGACAGCAAATAATATTTTACAGGTGTACAACTGATAAAATACACCAAACAGCCATGCAGATGTACTTAAGGTGGGTAAAACACCAGCATCGTGGCAGACAAAGTTTCCTTTAAAAGTAAAATATCTGCCCCACGAGGCCAGACACAAGCAAGTTATAGCCATCGAATGATTTATGTGCTTTTTAAAATATAATTATGCGCAGCTGCGGGGCACGAGTAGCCGGGAGGAATGCACCGGCCAAGTGGAGGCAGCAGCAAGGAGAAGCAGTGCTGCTGATCAGTCCTGATACATAAACGTATGTGAAAATGACAACCCCAGTGTGACCTGCGGTAACCAGTGGCGGCTCCAGAAATGTTTTTCTGCAGGTGCTATGAAGGAGCTAGACTTTTTATTGAGGGTGCTATGAAGGAAGTGGTCGTGCGTACCTCTTGTTCTCTAAAACACCTTCAACACTAGCAGATACACATGCGTGCACAAAACCTCAACAACACCTGAAACAATCATTAATACACATCACAAACATATGGACAATCACTGACTTTTCCATGAAATCATAAACACATACAGCCACACAGAAAACCATCTATAGTGTTGCAAGGTTAGCTAACGTTAGTGTTAGCATTTCCAGCGGCAAAACCCTCGACTGCTGCGGCGGTTGAGGGTTGACTCTCTTCATCCAGATCCGTAGGTTTTAGTGGGCCTGAGATCATCTCCAAAGATTCATTCGTTTCTGACTGAATCTGTGGAAATTTGGGCAGCAAAAACCGATCCATTGTATTTATTTTTTTTAATTTAATTTTTTTATTTTTTTAAAACATCAATCACATTACATTGTAACAACAACCAAAACTCAACAAAAAAAGAACAACTCAATAGATAAACCAAAACCTTATAACTAGACCATTAGAAATATTCTAATCAGCAGAAACAACCGGATTTAGAAGATTAACAAGACACGATAAATAAATAAATAAATAAATAAATAAATAAATAAATAAAATATTAATTTTAATACTACTTTATTTATTTATTTATTTATTTATTTATATTATTTATTAACCGATCCAGTTTACCACTAGCTCTACCTTTCACTCGTTCGCAGGTGGAAAATGAGGTCAAAAGTTAACATCAATTTCCTGTTTTGGTTTAAGTTTTTACTATCTATATGACAATTTACTGATTATTTTTGTTTTGTATGTTAAATATTATCACATCCACATGTTAAATTAAAATTAAATTATATAAAAAAAATCTAATATTTACTTTGGGGTGCTATGGGGGTGCAATGACTAATCCAGAGGTAGCTATAGCGCCCCCTAGCGTCCCCCGGCGCCACCACTGGCGGTAACAGTCATGTTGCTATAATTACACAAAATGTAATCGGAGTGGGCAGCCTTTAATGTTGTTCATTTTGTATCTCTGTTTACGCTGCTCGCTGAACTCCAAAAATGAACTAAGTCACAGCTATCATTAAGCATTTATGCAACAAACCCAGTTACACCTTTGTTGCTTTAGCTGTGTAAAGTCTAGGTGGCTGGTTCTGATGAGGACTGTCGTCCCCACAGTTCATTAGGCATTTCAAACGGATCTGGAAGCTTTATGCTAAACACTGTTAACTTTGAGATGCTTCCTTTTTTTGTTCCTCTGCACAAAAATGTGTTAGATAATCTAAAGTAGTAATATCTAAATCCCTAGGCTTTAATTTGTTAGCTTAAATTTCAAAGATACAGCTTTGGAAAGTGGCTGGAGACGAGGTTCTAGCCCCCCAGCTAGTGTGGATGTGCAAAGTTAGCCGGATGTAAACAGTAACTTTCAATGGGTTTATATGTAAAATGAGCAACAGCCAGCAGTTATGTTATATTAAAGGTGTGGTTCACAGAAAAAGCATTTTTAAATTATAATTTCTGGTCACTCTGACTTTTTCATGAAAGCCGAACATGAAAATAGTCTCCTACAACAGTGGTTTTTGACATCTACATGGAGTTTTGATTATACTGTACAATGTGTTTTGGGAATTTCATAAGTGCATTTTTTGCAAACATAAAATCTTTCTAATCTCACAACCTCTTTGAAACAACTTGTTTGAGGCACATAATTTCAAAAATCAAACACTGGCAGAAACTGGATGGTTGGCAGCACAAAAAGATGCAAACGGTGATTTTTTGTTCCATTTAATGCTTTGATGTTGTTCAGAGTTGACTCTTTCATGGTCTAAAAGAATACAAATGAAAAGGATCCCAAGCAAAAGTTTGGGAACCCTGCTCAGCGATGATGTCATCATGATTCTTCCTCTTGACCACCTTTGAGTCAGTCAGTTTGTGTTTTGGAAAATCTTGATGAAAAACTTTTCTAAATGTCAGATTTCAAACAGATGTATGGTGTAATGTTCAGCTCACACCTTCCGAGTTATCATCATCCTTTGCAGATTTTGTGCTTTTCCCTTAGAAGGTGCAGCCGTTACCAGAGACACAAGCAGCATCAGTGCAATAACCTGAGAAGAAATTCCTTTTTTCATGAAACGTAAAAGTTTATTGAAAACTTTTTCAGTTTTCACATCATGTTGATCAACAAACTTATAAAGCTGTTGTATGGTCGGGGTGGAGGAAAAAATGGCTGAAAACTTATTAAGACATAAATGCACTGTAAAACAGTTTGTTGAATTTTTAAAATGTCTTTTCAATTTTTATGAGCATATCTGAAAAAAGAACTGAAAATTCCCGTTTCAACCAAATATGAAAGAAACGCTCCCAGGAAGCCCGACACTGCTTTTCAATGGCTTTTGGCTTTTTAGACTTGAGTCATTTCATTTGATGGATACCAACTTTTAGAGACAGAGGACGTCTTTGTAAGTAATAAAATAGCCCATCTGGCCTTTAAAGGACAAACATCTTATAGACACAAACATTTAGACATCAGTTTGTTGTCCCTGTTCTGTACAAATCCTGAGTAAGGGAAGTGTGTCTAAACTTCTGCGCCTCACACCACACGTATGTATTTATGTCTGTCTGCGTGTGGCTCTGGAGCTTTAAATCATCTCCTCTGAGTACTTTGGGTGCCAGCGAGGCGGCCTGTGAGCCAATTATTTTCTCTGTAGACAGCACAAAGTAATGTCAGCTTTCTCCTCTGGCTTCTCCTAATAACTGACAAGGTGTAAGAGGGCGAGCATCATTTACTGCTGCCAGCCTCCCCTCTTCATCTCACCACCCCAGCTTGTTTGGAGTGAGTTTCCCTCTTACGTGCAGCCACATTCAATCAGGCTCACCCTCCGTGGGCTTCTTTTTACTGCCCTCTTGTGTTCTTGCACATTTCATCCCTTCTCAGTTATTTTATGTATCACTGTGCTCAGAAAGCCTTTGTGGCGCTTGTGTAAAGCATGCAATCATTGCCAGTGTGCATGAGGTGCTTTTTTTTTATAGCTGAAAGGTCAATTTTCTCCTGTTTTTGAAGGTGCAAAGCTCAGTTTGGAGGAGTTTGCCTGCAATGAGAAGCTTCTCTGAGCTTTTAAAAAGGAGCTAATGTAACATTTTAGCTAGCTGCAGTGAAATCTGTGTGAAAACACAGTTGTTACAGTAAGTCAGGTCACATTGCCTGTATAAACACAGTCAACCTGGACTATGTGTCTGTCTCCTTTCAGTATAGGATGCATGGATGTTGTCAGCTCTGCTCATTAATACATATGATCTACAGTGATCCCTCGTTTATCGCGGTAGATGCGTTCCAGACCTGGCCGCGATAGGTGAAAATCCGCGAAGTAGGGACACCATATTTATAGTATAGTACTATACTGAATTATCGTATGATCACATTCTCTTTTTGTGGGTAAAACTCAAGAAAAAAATTTTTTTACTTGGTTTTTTTATAGTTTTATTACAAAAAGTGCATTTTATGATGAAATTGATGAAAAAAAACTGGGATTTCTTGATATTTCGCATAGAAAAATACCGCGAATCGGTGAAAAATACCGCAAATCGGCGAATTTCCCTTGAATAAGGCTCCAAAGAAAAAAATCCGCAAAGTCGTGAATCCGTGATAAACGAACCGCGAAGTAGCGAGGGATCACTGTAACTGCCCTTTTGTGAAGGTTTGGTTTACATTATAAGGTACAAACAAGCTCCAAAGTACCTGATTCACACGTTCACACACACACACACACACACACACACACACACACACACACACACACTGGAGGAGCTGAGATGTGTCCTGATCTTTTTTCTCATTTGAACTTCTCATAAATTATTAAATTTTCTGCCAAACAGACAAGAAATGAAAAGTGTGACCTGTTTATGAGCAGCTTCTGGGTTTATGAGGTTCTGCAGTGAGACTCGTTGGGTTTAAAACCACCTGATTGTGTCAGTACTGGACAGGGTCAAGTAGCAGTAGTTCTGTCATGTTGAACCTGAGATGACTCAGCTGTCTCTCTTTCTGTTCCACACCTTCTCTCTTCGTAATCCACATCCCTGAGCAGCAAAAACCAACAACTGATTTGTGTTAAAACAACAAACAGAAAACAAAGAAACAGTAAATAAAAAGAGGGTTGTTGTGTTGTAACAACTAGTCCACTAGACGACTTCACTTCTCTGTAGTGACTTTTTATGCCTTTCATCGACTAGCCGCTGTCACGTGATAATGACCGACAAGATGCAGTCCTCGGAAAAGACAGCAGGTGACGAGTCCCTGTGCTCTGGGAGGCGACGCGCAGTGCAAGAGCGTCAGCACTGATGCCCGCCGTTAAACGGACATTTGACCGAATTGTGACGTTTAATCTCTTGCAATTTAGCCTTTCCCTCACCCCCATCCTAACCGTAACCAGCTTGCGCATGCAAAGCTCTGATCGTTGATGCGCTCCAGACATCTGCGTCCTGAGCACGGCCACAGTAACATTATCAAATTAGGTGTCGCCACCTCAAAAACAAACTTAACACGCGATCGTTCATGTCGGCTCATTTCCTTTCACGTTTTCTGTCTTTTATTTGTGCCTGATGCGTTTTGCCGCTGTGGAGCGGAGTGCATCACCTGTTTTGTCCTCCGGTGACGCACCTCACCAGTGCAGCTGGTGCACAGCGTGCACTCCACTGTTTTTGCGATCGGTAGCTCTTTTAGAACTGCAGTACAAAGGTAACTCATAAGGTGAATATATATGAACCCAGGTAGCAGTTTTTCTTTAGGATTGAGAGGAGATGCAGGAAGATAATAAACAGACAGGACAGAAAAATAGTCAAATAAAAACAAGTTAGTTTTTGTACCTGGTGGTTGCAACAAACAGACACCATTGAAGGTAATCAGAAGTGAGGAACAGAAAATGAAATAATTATTTTAATGTTTAGAGCAGCAGGAACTCTGAGAGGCTGCAGGCGCATCAGTGAGTTTGCGGAAGCAAAAACTACCATTGTTAAAAGAAATGTGTTTAACTTTGAAAATGTGGGCGCAATTTTAATGGTCAAAAACTACAGCGAACCAACCAACGTCGGAAAAAAAACGCTTGGTCACCCATCGTCAGTTTTAGCCGCTTCAGGTGTATGACGTCATTAATGACTAGTCGAAGTCGACTCGATTTTCATTAATTGACGGTCGACTTTAAAAAAATTAAGTAATGCTGTCATGTTCTGGGGAGGTACTGACTGATGAGAAAAAATAAGATTTTTATTTTTGAAACGACAACTAAAAGTGCACTGGGAAGTCCAGCGGACAGGGAATGGGAATGCAGCGTCTGGAGGGGAAGGCAGAATGAGGTGAGTCCTGAGGAGTAAGTCAATACTGGATGATGCAGAGTAAAGACTTACTGGGTTGTGTGGGAATTGGGCAGAGGGGAAGGTAATGAACCGGGGTGTGTCCATAGGGGGGTCCTGAGCTGGAGAGGGAGCGTAGGGAGAGAGCGTGTCGGTCAGGATGGATGGATAAACGTGGCAGAGAGATTCTGGAGTCCTACGGAGTTGTGGTGTAGAATCCTGCTGTGACGAGACCTGAGGCAGGTGAGGAAACACACAAAAATCACACGAGTCCAAAAACGAGTTATCAAAAAACCTGAGACCGAAGGCGAGGGCTGGAAACTACCAAACAGTAGCAATTATCCGGCGACCCGCTGATTGCTGACCAGGTGCAGCTGTAGCTCCCTCTCCTGCAAACACACACTCAGAGATAGTTTGGTGAGAGGTGTACTCACCCCGGTTCATGACACATGCAGCCCCTAATGTGAACACGATCCCACCTCAGTCTGAAACAGCAAACACGATTGAGCCAAACAGCTTTCCGTAGCCAGAATGGCGTTGGATTCTGATGCTGAACAGAACATATTGATGATTAAAAGGAGTTTGTGTTTACATCAAAATGTCAGGCCAACGAGCAAGGCACCACAGGGAGTTGAACCTTGTCTCATTACTGAGAGTATCATCACGGTATATATATGAATGATTAGTAATTTATTATTACTATAAAATATAATATTGACAAATGAATGAATTGATTCATGAATTATTTAATACTCTGATGATTGAATGAATGCATGAACGAACGAACGAACGAACGAATGAATGAATGAATGAATGAATGAATGAATGAATGAACGAACAAAAATGCTACTGCAGGCTGGTTGATCCTATGAGGTGGGACACGCTGCTAAGCAGCTGGAGATAGGCATTCCTTTCATGTCCCCCCCCCCCCCCCCCCATGTCCCTGTGAAAATAAAATGGTGCATTTCTCACAACAGAAGTGAACTTTGCACAACAGTTAGTGCAACCTCCACATCGTGTCGTCGTTTGGGCACAACCTAGTGGCAGTTTGATGTTTATTTCATCCAAAGGCAAATGCTTATGTCTGCAAAATGATCACTTTTGATTTGTTTTCATCATGTCTGTCGAAATGAACTTTACTTATACAAGCTGAGGAGTCATTGCTCCTGCAACTAATCATCTTCATTTCATTGCTCGTGTCATTGCACACAAAATTGTTGAACATGTTGTCAAACATTTTGCACATCCATTCTCAAAATATTTTCATTATTTCCATGAAAATGTCCATAAATAACTTTTCTCAGGTGAACCAATCTTACACTGATGAAAAGGGGTGTGTGAGCTATTAGTTGCCTCATTAGTACCTGGTGACAATCTGACAAAGTACACAGTAGATTGGAATAATGGCCACTCAGCTGTGGTCAGCCAGGGGTTTGCAGATGCTTGTGGAGCATCGTTCTCACTACTCTCCATTCCTAAATCCAACTGAGGAGTTTTTCTCTTCCTGGAGGTGGAAGGTGACCAGCATCCACATACCCAGATGACCCTGCTAGCAGCCATGAATGCAGCTCGTGATGACATCGCAGCAGAGTCGTGCAGAGGGTGGATCCAGGAAGATGCTTTCCTCTGTGCATTGACAGAGCAGATATTTGCTGTGATGTCGATGATGTGATGTGCCCAGTCAAACGGGAGCATCTTTGTCCGTGATTGATTTGCAGCACCGTCTGTTTTACAGGATTTTCAGTTTCAAAACTACTGCAGTAATGTTTACTGAGCCAAAGGGAGTTTATATTAGCTGTAAATGTTTTTTCCAAATGCACAATGCTGTGAACAGTTGCAAATGCACAGTATAAAGTAAAGTGCATATTCATTGTCTCGATTTTTATTTAATTCTAGTTTTCTAAATGCCATGCATCCTATACAATGCTGCTTTGACTCTACATGACCTTGGGGAGCACTTCCAGAGAAATGTCCCAATGAAAACATGTTCAAACCTTTTGACTTGATTGTTCAAAGATGCTGCTGTCATAACTTATTTTGACTTCACCGACACTTTCATTGACACACATACTTGTTTTTGAGGAACAAATCATCCATTTTGATCAAGGAGCAGTGGTGCAAACTTTACTACTGTTGTGAGAAATGCACCAAAGCAACTGAGAAAAACTGTAAATAAACTGTGGTTGAAATATTCGTCACAAGGCTGTTAAATAAAGCTGCATCAACTCTGCTGTGTATTCAATGAATAAAGGATGTAAAATAAATACTTCTAGTGTTTCATCTTTCAAACATTGAGTAAGTACATGTCTTAAATACACACTCTTGTGTTATTTGTTTCAACACTTGTAGTTTTTTATTCGTTTTGATTAATTATGAAAACAATTCAGCTCCATTTTAGACAAGATCACACTGATGCTAGGTTATTGCTGTCAGTGTGTGAGGCTGAGCTCATGAATGCAGCAGATCAAAGACTGGAGCTCTAACTCCACTTACTGGGCAAACTGAATCATAGCAACACACACACACACACACACACACACACACACACACACACACACACACACACACACACACACACACACACACACACACACACACACACACACACACACACACACACACACACTGATGGTGATGAGGTACAATGTAGGCACAGGTGCCCTGGAGCGCACTTACAGAGGTGAGGCTGCTGTACACAGGTGCCACCGGCCCTCTGACCACCACCAGCCGGCATGGAGAGTGATGTGTCCCGCCCAAGTACATGACTGATATGAACGGAGCCTGGCTTCGAATAGGTAACTCCTTAGTTACACTGCAAACACCCAGCTTCTGAGCCACTTTCATCCAAAGATTCGACTGTTCTTGAGTTGTGTGGGGACACACACACACACACACACACACACACACACACACACACACACACACACACACACAAGTATAGGTATGTGTATTTATATAATATCTCTTATTGAAGAGTAACTTTGACTTAACTGAAAAAGGCTACAAAAAAGGATTATGGTGTCATTTAATTTAAAAGTAAATCATTAATTTTTTTACATTTCCATACATTTTAACAATAGTGTTACCTTGTATTGTATTAAATCATTCTAGGCTCAATTACAGTAAATAACAACAGAAAAGAAAAAACAATCATTTGATTGGCATGTTAGGTGTGAAGGTAGGTGATTATCATTTCTCCATTTATATTTGGTTTAAATTATAATTAAGTTTAGAAAAGGTTGAATAATTTTTATAATATTCTTTATGCAATTGTTATAAATGTATATTTATTTACTTAGCTAACTCAATTTAGAAACATTTGTGAAAGATTGACTATCTTTCTTTAACCCTCCCACTGTCTTCATGGGTGACCCCGTGAGGAAAGTTGACTATTGAGCAGGATTGGTGGTTTATCCCTTGAGGTCCATGCGACACGGGTGATGTGGTGCCCACCCCTCACCCCTCACCCCTCACCCCTGCCAAATGGACCCAAGGGATAAACCATCAACCCTGCTCAATGGTCAACTTTCCTCACAGGGTCACCCATAAAGACAGTGGGAGGGTTAATATTGGACGTCTATTTACATCTGCTCCACCCAACCAAAAAGTTGATGAAGTAGTTCTCTCGCTAGATGCTGAGAAGGCATTTGGCCAGCTGGAGTGGAATAACCTATTTGAGACCCTGATGAGATTTAAATTTGGACCCAAGTTTATATCCTGTATAAAATTGCTGTACGCGTCCAGACTGGCAGTTCTCTGTTCCAGTAATACTATTACAGGTTATTTTGATTTGAATCGTGGAACAAGGCAGGGATGCCCACTATCACCTCTCCTATTTGTTATTGCTATTAAGCCATTAGACAGAACCCAGATATCAGTGGCATCTTGTATCTGGGATCTACTCATAAAGTCTCTCTTTATGCTGACGATATGTTTTTGTATGTTTCAGATCTTCTTTCTAGTATCCCCAAGCCGTTGATTCTTCTGTTTGGTCAGAACTCAGGTGATAAAGTTAACGTTCAGATGATGCTTGTAATTATTTTGGAAGGACAGCTCACCGGCTCAATTCCATTTGAAATAAGCCAAGATAAATTAAGTTAGGTATTTGGATTACGCATACATTTAAAGACCTTTTTGGGGCTAATTATAATGCTTTATGGTCTATGGTCACTGGCTTTGGGTTGCAACGGAAAGAATCAAATTGCAGATACAAGTGGCCGAAATAAATTTTCTCAGCAGGGTGTCTGGGATCTCCGTTAGAAATTGAATGAGAAGCTTGGTCATCCAGGAAGGGCTTGAAGTTGATCCGCTGCTCCTCCACATTGACAGGAGCCAGTTGAGGTGGCTCGGGGATCTAGGATGCCTCCTGGGCATCTGCCTGGTGAGGTTTTCCGGGCACATCCAACCGGGAGAAGACCTAAAGGAAGACCCAGGACACGCTAGAAGGACTATTTCTCTGAGTTGGCCAGGGAGCACCTTAGGATTCCCCCAGAGGAGCTGGCCCAAGTGGCTGAGGGAAGTAGTTTCCCGATCTGCTCGGGGTCCTGCGCCTGCTGATAATGTCACACTACGGCAACACCACTCAGCCAAAATTATTGCATCTCTTTTTCAATTCTGTTCTTTCACATCGGTTTTGGAAAGAGTTTAGCAGTTTTGTTATTAAATTCATGTTTATTACCACCTAAATGTGTTCTTTACATTTGCAACTTTTTAAATAAAACACCATTTTGTCTTTGTTTTTTAAAGAATGTGAAACTACATGAAACCAACATCAGACTGTGCCAGAAAGCACAACAGTTCTTATTTGTGAAAAAATTAAAATGACTGTACATAACTAGCAGCCCTTTCCATTTGTATAAATGGGTAATTCTGTATATTTTGTTAGTTCTTATGTAAATAAATCTATGAATTCAAAATGTAGTTTATTTTTTATGGTTCAATAAAATTATTTTAAATTTTGCCCCATTTCATCAAAATCCGAGCTGCTCAGGGTCTCCATTTCTCAGCTGATATTTTTGCTTTTATTTTACGTTTCCTTTGGCAAAATAAACAGCCGTGTTCGAGTTGAGTCGGATTAGATCACCGGTGATCAGCGCGCAGTGCATGCCGGTAACACTGTGTCCGATTTAACGCCGACTTGCTCTGACGTCATACCTGCGTAGGGAACGATAACCTCGTGAGATCAAGGTGACTGCAGATTTTGGAGCAAGGCGCTGCAGTTGCTCTCCACCGGCTGCAAAACCTAGAGCATGATGTGGAATGTCAAGCCAGTCTATATATCTTAATAGATAGTATGGCCACGACCCATTGATGGCTCTTAGTTGTGGGGCGGGATCTATCGTTGTCTTTCAAATGGTCTCTGCTTGCTATTGGACGTACTCACCGCTACGGATGTTAGTCAAAGGGGCAGTCTGCCATACACCTTTGAAGAAGACACAGTTGATGCCAAAGCTGTTTTAAACAAGCCGTCGCCATCTTAGTTTCGCTCAGTTGCAGTAACATCCCACCCACCAAACAGATATAGTGCTGTGATTGGCCAACCACCAAACTGACCGGGGCTGCAGAGGTTCTAATGGAGCATGGCTAGACCAACATGCAGAGCTCAATAATTTTGCTTCAACAAATGACGGTCTAGATTTCTAGGCTGCACCCGTACCCTTTGACTGCTTTATTTGGGGTTGTCGCATTGGATGCTTTTTTGAACACGTGCCAGTTGAGCGTGATGTCCTTTTGTTGTTTGCTGGCTAAAATAATCTTTCTGTTCAAGTGGAAAGACTCTTCTCCACTGGCGTACAGTCATTGGACTGTGGAGGTTATGGCCAATGTGATAAATGATCTGCACTTGTATGGCGCCTTTTAGAATAAGAAGACTCCAAAGAGCTTTACACCACAGTGTATCATTCATTCATTCATTCATTCATTCATTCATTCATTCATTCATTCATTCATTCATTCATTCACACAATTCAATTCAATTCAACTTTATTATCGGACTCAAGGTCCACATTGAAAAAAGAGACATAAAACGATACAAAAGATTATAAAAGACATGCATACCAGTGTCTTCACATGGATGATTGGTAACGCACTGCACTTAAATGGGGATCAACCAGCATCTGCACAAGTCTGTTCTTAGAGTTATTCAATCGCAAGATACACCTGTACATCAAATTCCTCATTAGGGCTTGGAAGGTCCTGACATGAGCATTACAAAATAAAAGACTTGCACTACAGGACCAAGGCTTCTCTAGCAGAGTCCTAAATGCATCGTTGTAGGCTACTCAAGCTTATGCATGCTGGCTGTCCTATACTTACACCACAAAGGTGCAGTATACAAAGGTGTGCAGTAGGTTCTAAAAAGGTGGATTTTTATCTTATCAGAACACATGTGGAATTTCCTGACCAAAATATTGGCTTGGGCATACAAAGCGCGACATTGCCGGTAAATGTCGTCATCGTCACAGATGGTGGTGATGAGCTACAATGTAGCCACAGCTTCCTTGAGACACACTGAAAGAGGCAAGGCTTCCGAGTACAGGGGCCACCGGTCCCTCCGACCACCACCAGCATGCAAGGTGGGTTAAGTGTCTTGCCCAATGACACAACAGCAGAGCTCTCTGCCAGGAGCCAGGATCAATCCTGCAACCTTCGGATTACTGGACAACCCGCTCTACCTCCTGAGCTACTGCTGCCCTACATACACCCAGAAAAGATTAGGCACACTTTAAGGGGCTCAGTTTCATTTTGTCTGGCTGTCTTTTATGTCCTATTTTGATAATGTGCCAGTTAAAATTTTCAGTAATTGTTTTTTATTTTTTCTTATAAAGTTGTTTTTGTGTTTTAATTTGTAGTGTCACCTGTTTATATCTGTTTCTTTTATTTCATCCAGTGCAGTGGGGTGGAGGTTTTTGTTCAAATGTTTGTTGTTCGGTTTAAAAAACTTTATAAGGGTAAACATTTTACACAAGATAAACATTTGCTTCATTTTGTCAGCAAGACAGAAAAACTCAGTAATTAACTCCAAATATATAACAAAAATCACAAAAGAAAAACTATGAAGCAGAGAAATGAATAAAAGTGGTCCCCTGACACATGCCTGATGTTCACCAACTCTTACAAGTTTCTTTTAATACACACTGACAAACTTCTGCTGATGACAAAAGTGATTATGAAACCATTTATGAGTTATTTCTGCACAGATTCAGTAGAAAGAGTTTTTGTTGAGTGAGATATTGTGACGCGGTCAAAAACTTTAGATTAAACAAAGCCTGTTCCAGTGCAAATACTACTTAATGATTGACTTTGTGTTGCTCGGTCATTTGGTTAGAATCTATTAATAGTCTGGTCTGACAACACTTTCATATAATAGACAAAAAATGCACTAAACTAATAAAGTGTCAGATATATCTGTATATGATTTCACTCAACATAATTCTGCAGATCTACAAACAAACATAAATAATCGAGGAAATAAAATATCTAACAGCTCATTTGTGGTTTTCCCAAATCTGAATAAAAAGTTGTGAGTTACTATAAACAACCAGCAGTCTGCAGACCTAATGCACGCCGTCTGCATCTACCATTGTGCTACGCCCAGCATAGTGATACACAAGGTGACTTACCTTGACAAGGCCACTGCAGCAGCCTGCTTCTGGCTAAAACAATGCTGCCAATTTCGATTCTCTTTGATCCCTGGTCACATTATCAATCGTAGCCTGGAATTAGGCTGGTACCCAACCAAAGGACGTTCAAACGCTGCAGATAAACTTTATCTGATTAACCTAATCTGTATTGACAGCTCGGGTCTATATGCCAAAGCTCAATATCTCTTTGAGCCAAGAGCTGTGTTCTTTTTTCAAATTTTATTTCTCAAACTGGGTTCCTGATAGTCTGAAAAGCAAAATGTGTGGAAATCTGGAAAGAAATAACAAGCCGCGCTCCGGCCGCCGCAAAAGACTGATGAGACAGGCAAAATTCAAGCCTGCAGCGCGGCGGGGGAAGAGGCTGAGGTTGTGGTATCTCTCGCTCTCATCTCAATGGCACAGACAAGGCAAGGTCAGTGTTAAGGTCAGCGGTTGCAGGATGGGAAGTGGTTGGCAACTGAGAAAATACATTGTGGCAGCCAGTTAGGGAAAAGAGGAGAGTAAAAAATGAAACAAGTGAGGAAAAGGCTGGTTGAAAAAAAGAGATTAAGGCAGGAAACAGAGAGGAGCAGTTAGCTGCTAGCCCGCTGGGGCTGGATCACACGTTCTAGGATTATTTGAAATGTTTAAAAGTGTCTCAGACTGAGCTGTTTCACTCAAATCACAAAGACACACAGAATCCTTCAAGGCTGTAATAATGTATGTCACTTGGAAACAACGGATCTAAATGAGAACGTCTCGGAGTGATTTAAAGACAGCTAAAAAAAGGAATATGAAGCTCAGTCACGTCTGATTTATAATCAGCTTTTCCAAAAACAGCACAACACATCCGTTTCTCCTGCACAGCTGACAAGAAGACTCCATCATCATCTTCATCGTCAGCATCATCTTCGCCATCATCTCAGCATGTTCTCTGTGCAGCCAGCTGCAGGGGTCCAGCGGAGCAGGTAGACGACGACGTCATAATCCTCCTGAATCTGGGCTAAAACTCGGAAACGCAGACTGCCTTCACTCAGGGCTGGAGTGGGAACGACGTAGGTAAATATGGAAAACTGAATCTTTATAAGACTGACTTTTTGTATTACTCAGAGGAGCGATCCGGGGTCCTTTGGGGCTGATTTGTCGTACCTTGAGGTGCTTTTTGAGCACTTAGCACAAATGAATATTTTCCCAAATCTCCTAGTGCAATTAGTAAGTTCTGAGGAGCCTTTAGGACAGATATCTGAAATTCAATATCACAGTTTCTTTTTCTCATATGTGATGTGTAATAATGGGAATGTCTGAATATCACAGCGGTCCATCTACCTGTGCACAGCCTCTGGCGGAGTTTAATTAACTCATCCGTGTGCTTACGGAGGGCATAAAGGGGGAGGAAAATCACTAATCAGAAGAAGATCCTTCCTACTGATCTTATTTCAGACACTTTCAGTGTGCGCGGAAAGAAAGATACACAATCCCAGCAAATCCTCACAAATCATGATCAGTTGACAGGATTTTAAGCACAACCACCCTTGAGGAAATAGACAAATCGATGAGGAAAAAATGGAAGATGCTGTTTGTGAGATTCATCATTTGCTAATCCCGGTTGGCCAAAATAGACTCGTGCAAAAATGTTAAATTATTTCAGGCAGGATGAAAGAGCAGGTAGTCTGCAGTTGGGTGGCTCGGTTAATTCCTGAAATAGGGGCTGTCAATTATGCATGTTTCAGTCTGGGCCCCTTTTACCCTGCAGCTCCAGGAGGTGCTTTAGGAGGAAGCAGCAGCAAAGGCAAGGACACTAGAGGGAGACAATTTGTTCAAATCTGCAGCTGTCTCTGCAGCTTTCTGATTTTTTACTGTAACAGGCCCTCGGGAGAGGAGCAAGGAGATCACTCCATCTGTATGGATCAATGTTGAATCATTCACAAAAATACTGAGGAGTGGACGCTTCTGTAAATGTCCAAATTTGATGCTCGTGACAAAAATAAAATAAAAAATAAAAAAAAAAACTGCAAAAGCGAAAGAAGTTGTTTCCTTCCTTTTCATGTATGGAAACACGTGGTGAAGCTTCTGTCTGCTTCAAGTTTCACTTTAAAGTGCATTAAGTCCTTTTCAGATTAGATTATGAAATATGTGTTTCTGTTTCCAGATTAGATGCAGGAATCCTCGCAGAAAGGAGAAGGGCGAACGATTTCCACAAAGTCAGATGAAGATCGTGTGGAGGTCATAAAATGATTACTGCAACAGGAAACAGGATGCCTCCTCTCAAAACAGCATCTCATGTAGCTGTCAGTGATTCTGTTGCTGCTCTCACCCTGCCTCTCCCCCCAGCTCCTTCACACACTATCAAGTTGATTTCTTCTTCCAATTCCCCCCCAAATCCTCCAGTTTTTATGCAATGAGTCAGTTAGTAACTGGGAGATTTTCATGTGGGCTGAATTTCCTCTCTCCATTGAGGAGCGGTTCAGATTTCTGAATGCATCCTTTAGCTGCAGGCTTGCAGGAATCTGTCTGCTTTCCTTGAGTTTTAGGTAAATGATGACGAGTTCTGCACGTCGACGACACAATAATGTCCTTTTCCTGAAATTCTCCGTTTCTCAATTAATCAAAACATTGTCAGCTGCTGTCAAATTTATAAATGTGTCCAAGTTATGGTGATGGAGCTGTGTGCTCTGCACTGCTTTCAAGGAAAAAGGGTTCACAAGTTTGTTTTTATTTAAACGGGACATTTTTTTTATTTTTTTGTCTTAAGTTATAATAGTTCCATAGTTGATACTAAACATGTTTTTGAAGTTCTTTGCACTAAACTCCTCCTCACAAAGCAATGTCAGCAGTTTTCTTCTTGACATTTTTAGTACCTTCCAAAATGTGTTGTTTCAGGACTATGTCACTTTAAGAAACAAAACTGGAGCTGGCCACACCCACTCATACCCCACTCAGGCTGCTATGCACAGACATACGTAATGCCCCGTGGACTGGTGCTGCCTATTGGAGCTGACGTAGCGGCTAGCTGCCATCTTGGATGGCTCTCCAGTCACCTTCAGTGCATTTAGTTCTACTGAGGAATGTGTTAAGTAAACTTAAAAAACACATTTATTATGCTTTTTCACAAAATTAGACATGTGGTATAGCTACATAATTAAAACATAGATACAATATGCAATATATATATATATATATATATATATATATATATATATATATATATATATATATATATATATATATATATATATATGTATGTATGTATATAAAATCAAGTAGGCTAGAAAAGTCAATAGTAATCGTGATCTTTTTCTAATGTTGATTATTGCAACCATAGGCTGCACAAAAAAACGGGCATATTTGCCCACCCTGTATTGACTCCAGTTGGGTTTGGAGAGTGAGGAACCCATCCAACATGGCTGTTGCACTCTCCAGTTCCCAGTGTGGTATCAGCTTATTAATGTCTATGCTGCTATGAGCTAAGAAGCTCTCTCTTGCACATGAGCGATGGTTCTAAAATTTCCTGTTTGTGACATCACAAATGGGGACTTTTTGAAACGGCACATCATTCCCAAAGCCATCCATCCATTTTCAGCTGCTTATTCGGAGTCAAGTTTTGGAGGCAGCAGCCTAAGCCGAGAGGCCCAGACTTCCCTCTCCCCAGATACTTGGGCCAGCTCTTCTGGAGGAATGCAGACCAAGCTCTGACACCAGTCATACAGGGACCTAACAGCCCGTATCAAAGGGCCTGGTACCCCATACTCCTGGTGTACCCCCAACAGGGCCCCCCGGGGGACACAGTCAAACGCCTTCTCCGAATCCACTAAACACACGCTTTGTTGGACAAACTCCCACGCTCCCTCCAGGACCCCCCTAATGGTATCGAGCTGGTCCAGTGTTCCACAGCCAGAACAATAACCACATAGTTTCTCCTGAATCTGAGGTTCGACAATCCGACGGACCCTCCTCTCCAGAAACCCTGAATAGACCTTACCAGGGAGGCTCAGACGTGTGATCCCCCTGTAGTTGGGACACACTCTGCAGTCCCCCTTTTTATATAAGGGGACCACCACCCCGGTCTGCCATCCATCCATTTTCAGCCGATAATCCGGACTCGAGTCGCGGGGGCAAAACTCTGACAGAAAATGGATGAACAGATTTTTTCATGTTTGGAGTGTTTATAGAGGCAGTAGAGATCCACATGTCAGCGCAAAAAGATGCAAAAGGTGAATTTAGCACAATATTTCCCTTTTTAAAACATTCATAAAAGGAAAAAAAAGCTCTCCTTTGTTTTTGTTCACCAGCAAAGCTGCTCCAACTCACACGGCTGTCAGAGTGAAGTTGCTTTAAGAGGAATAAACATTGTAGGCACTTTCATCCGACTCAGATTAAAGGAGAGCTCGGCTTTATTTAAAAATCTATACAGACTTCTCCTTCAGTCAGTGTTACAAACACATCTCCAGACTCCAATCCTCAGCTGTGAGGGATTTCTTTGGAAACGCATGATATGATAGCCGACCGCGGTGGCAATCTTGGAGTTTGTAACCTCTGGTTGTCTTGATTTAAAAACCCGGCTCACCACCTTTATCATATTTTGTAAAACATCCCGCTGACTTGTACCCTCTCTAACACGTTTAGCTCGCTGCTCTTCATGGCGAAACAACGGCAATAATAACACTGCTCTGAAAAACAGAATAATTCACAATCCCACCGTGAAACCCGGGGCCTCCAGTGTTTTTATTTTGAGCGTAAAACAGAGGTTGCTCTTCATGTGTTAAATCCACTGTGATTCTCACACACTTTGTGTTTGGGCTTTAAAGCCCGCTGCTCCTCAGAGCTCACATTCCACATCAATTTATAACCTCCCTCACGTCTTTGTATCTGTGCAGCTGGATGAGTGTGTGTGATTTTCCTGCATTCACATTTTTTGTTTATTTATTTATTTATTTTTATCCGGGCACAAGAAGATGCCTCCTCCCGTCTGACAACAGCAATGTAATCATAGATGTATCACAAAATGGCACGGGACACACACAAAACAGAAAAGCCCCAGTGCAAAGATGGTATAATGCACAATAGGTGTCATATTTCCATTTTCCACGATGCTTGGGCACTACGAGGAATTAGCGTTTTTGTGTGCAGCTTTGTTTTAGAGCTACAGACAGCGGCGGGATGGAAAGTCCCAGAACTAATGACAGACTTTTAGCTGTGAAAAACTGACAAAAGTGTTGTTATTTGGGTTTTATCTCAGGCATTGTTTCAAAAACATGCTGCCTGGCCAGATAAGAAATTCCCCCTGGTGGAACCCTCAACAGTCAGCACAGACAGGCCTATTCACAAAACGTCACTGACTGTGAATAATAAAGCGGGTCACACTTCATATAGGAAGCTGAAAGTGTCTCATCTTGTTGTAATTACTCACAAAATATGTATTTTTTATCTCATTTGTTATCTTTTCATAAAAATATGTTGTCAAATTGTCAGATTGTGCTTTTTTAGTTGTGTTTTTCTAGTAGAACATTATAAAATTCACAAATTTTTTCTATTTTCTTTATCCTTATGTCCTAAATTCTTCATTTTTTCCCCCGCTTCAAGGTTATTAGGGGGCAGAGCCGGCTTATCTCCACATACACGAGCAGAGGGTTGGCTTGACAGCTCATTATAGGTCATCTACATGAAAAGATCCATAATTACACTGTCACAAGTAAGGATACCATACTTTATTGATCCCCATGGGAAATTTCTTTTTGTTAGCTGTCATGATGAATAAGGTGGTTGAAGGTGAGACCTTGGGGTCAGAGGTCGAGATTCAGTATCTTGGTCAGGGACAGGAGAACAAAGATGAACATCGATTCTGTCCCTCAAAGAATTTCCTCTTATATTATTGAAGTTACACTCAGAGCTTTAATGATGTATAAAGATGTGATTTTGTAATAATGTTCATCAGCTCTCCCCCAGGTATCTCTGTGAAATCAGATTCGGTGGGGAAAAACAACAAAACCCCAGTTTTTATTCAGTTGTTAACATTCCAATTATCATTCAATTATAAACAAGATGGAAGTTTAGTGGTGCTGCACAATTCTAGTTTTACACTTTACTTCACACAGTATGGAGCTTTCAGATGGATTAAACTCTGATTATCTTTCATTAAACACTTTCTTTCATAAGTTTATTTAATCAGGAGGATCATGCACACACACACACACACACACACACACACACACACACACACACACACACACACACACACACACACACACACACACACACACACACACACACACACACACACACACACACACACACACACACACACACACACACACACAAAGCATAAAAGAAGCAGATGCATTGTGCCAGATTGAGCCAGTGGCATCTGCAGTCCCTATAGGTCAGGTAAATATGATGCATACATACAGTTAATCCCTTCAGGTATAACATGAAGGCTAAAATAAGAAAACACATTATTCATTTAACCTGCAGGTCCGCTGCATGGTGCTCTAAATTTTGGTTTACATTTCATAGGGAACTAAACTGGAAGCCCAAAACAAACAAAAAAAGTAAAAACAAATTTAATATTTCAATACATCAGAGCCTGACTGGGCTACAACATGGACATGCAGATTGCCCTAACTTGGGCTGGGATGATGTTGGTAAATTTGGAAAACACAAACTATATCTTTCGCTCATGTATACTTATAGAACTGAGTTTTTGTAATACTCAGAGGAACGATCTCGGGTTCTTTGAAGGCGAGTTGTCATACCTTGAAATGCTTTCTGAGTACTTAGCACAAATTATTGATAAAATTAAATGTTAGTTTCTAAGTTGGTATTGAACAAAACTGGAAGCCAATAAAGCAAAAAATAGAAACACTCTATAATAAAGGTCCCTTTAATAACGCTATCCAGTGCATTATTAAGTACTACTAAACTATTAAAGTATTAACTGCTGCTTAACCATATCATATCATATGATATATATATATATATATATATATATATATATATATATATATATATATATATATATATATATATATATATATATATATATAATGTATGTATGTAAGTATATATTGTTTACACAGGATTCTAGAAGAGAGATTTGCTACACTTTTCCTGCCTTTCAGAGTTTCATGTAACCAAAATGTGTCACTTGTTAAAAGGCCAAGTTTTTAACAGCTTGATACAATGTATCAGTTCATGGCAACATCCTTCCTCAGCGCGTGTCCACTGAGCAATAATAAGCCACCGGCACCTCTCGTGGCTTATTGCTTAATTAAATGACAAATCGGAGGATTGGTTTGCAGATTGCCTGAATTGACGTCAATTGGATTGGTTAGGTGACAGAGCCAGGCTCCGCCCCCTGTGGGCCAAGGTAGAGAGGGAGGAGGGAGGGAGCAAGGGGGCTGAGCTGATCCCACGTGTGACGCTTTCATTCCCGGCTCAGTAATATTCTCATAGCGGGGCTTTGCATATCTCCTGCCCTATCTGTGTGTGTCTGTCACTGTTACTGTAGTTCCAGCCGCTCTAGTTTGGAATAGACATGGAAGGAGACGGGAGTCAAGCCACGTCCGGAAGCCTAAACGATTCACAACATGACCCGGGGTAAGAATCTTCTTTTTCTTTCTAAATTTAAACCCCAAACGGTGCGATTTTTCTCTTTCCTCCCCTCGTTACAACATCTTGGAGAGGACTTCGCCTGCCGTGCCGGAGACATCCGTGCTCCCTCACACAGTACGCACTTAAACCGGTCCGGTTCCAGATGCAGTTTTCAAGCCCACAGCTCCCTCGCGAGCGTGGCCACCCCCTTTTCCCGAAGACGGAGTCATAAATCCCGTGCGCGAATGCGCTCTCATAGTCTCCCCTTATCCTTTAAGGTCGCTTTTAGAAGTAGTTAGTCGTCAAAATGGCCGAACTGACATCTGGACTCACTTCTGTTGTGTTTTCCCCTCACAGTAAAATGTTTATCGGTGGCCTCAGCTGGCAAACCTCACCAGGTGAGAGTGGTATTCTGTTTCATGCCGTCTGCCTGCATGCCTACTTGTTTTTTATTCCTGTCGCTGTGACTGAGTGCTCGTTAGCTGCTGGCGGTGTCTGAATGTGCACTGTGCAGTAGTGTTCTGTTCTGTATGGGATATCTGTGTATGTGTGTGTGTATGTGTGTGTGTATGCGTGCGCGCGGTGTTATTTTTGATCTCCGTCCACATCTGAAGTCCTCTATTCGACCCCTATGCGCATCGCGGGGGTTTTCCCTCCCCCTTTCTTTTCTGTATTTGTTGTTTTTATTCAAATCCCGACAGGGACAACAGCATTGCCCACATGTTTCTGTCAAATAATAATAAAAATACCAAATAAATGACCCGATATGTTCTCTCCTCTGCTCCACAGACAGCCTTAGAGACTATTTTAGTAAATTCGGAGAAATCAGAGAATGTATGGTGATGAGAGACCCCACGACAAAACGCTCAAGGTAAATAAGCACCTACTTTTTTCTCCTCCGCTGCACAGATCGCTTACTTTGACCGTGTTTAGTGTTAATCCAGCGCGCGCGTTGGTTCTGTGTGTGTGTCCCTGTGTGCGCGCGCCTGCGTGTGGTTTCTCTGCACGCGAGATAAGCTTTAAATGCTCGCTGCTGTAAAAGCTGCGGCCGAATGCAATTTGACATTGACTTTGTGACTGCACCACAATGTTGGTGTGGCGTCCCCTCACACAGGAACACACCGACTATTGATCAGCTGCGTCCTCTGTGGCAGCCTGCAACCTGGATTATGACATATTAAACATAACCCCAGTAAGGTCACCTGGAGATTATTAGATATTTCAGTGCTAGTTTAGCTCTTGGAAATGATTCCTGTGCATGCATTTTAACACGTTTTCATCTTTCTATCTTTTGCAGAGGATTTGGGTTTGTTACGTTTACAGATGCTGCCAGTGTAGATAAAGTCTTAGCTCAACAGCACCACGAATTAGACTCAAAGACGGTGAGTTCATGTTATCTGCATTTAACTGAATCATGCTGGTGTTTGGTCAACTCTGAATCTCCCAAATGCACCCGGGTCCTGTATGCAGTCCAGGGAATAACACCCAATTCCAGTGGGAATACTATGTGCTCACTTTGCCTTGTCTGGTAAAGTGGGACTGACACACCCCCTTGCTCCCCTGCTGCCACATGTGCAGTGTTCACTTATCTCATGTGGACACAGAAGGGAGTGCTGTCTCAGGGCTGCTGTTTGACCCTGCAGATATGGTGGATCCCTCTCATCATGCACTGATTACGGAGGGGAAAAAATGCCTTTTAGTTCCTCAAAATTTCAGTCAACTGATTTCTCATTGTTTACAATATATAATTTATGACAGTCCATTAAATATGTATTATTTTATTAAACTAGGAATCAGAACGGAGTGTTAGGATGAATCGAGTGCTATTATGAATCCTTTTTATGTTTGATTAGTGTCAGTGAGTTAAAAATCCACAAGTGTTCACTTTTTTTTTCTGATAAATGAAAATAGATTTCAGCCTGAGAAATTTGTCAGGAGATTAGATTGGGTTAAGGTGATATTTGTTGGGGATTTCTCCCTAATAACCAGATATGCAGTCATAGTGCGCTAAAACACCCAGACTGAGTCTGTTCATTCAGCTGTTTGAAGAAATATTTATTCCCTTGAATATTGAAAGATTACATTTTTTTCCAGGTAGCAACCTGTGTTGTAAGTAAATGAATCGTTTTTCATTCTCGCGCGCCTGAGCTAAAGAGCTTTTGGTTCCTTTTTTCCTGAAAAGTTCCTGGTGAGGTGGCTGCTGTTTTTATTTAAATGATTGTGAAGTTACGACCTTTCTGGCTGGTTTTCCAGACAGCTCAGTGTCGGAGGCTTACCGGGTCTCAAACTGAATACTTGCCATGATTCAGAAAGAAAACAACACGCATTCTTAAACAATAACAAATAAAAGAGAAAATTCCCATCTGGACCAATTTCGGCGCTTCTTCTTTAAGGCAGACGAGTCTCCTCCAGACTCGGTTGAAGGTGTGTTTTAGCGTTCCTGCGTAGAAACCTTTTATTTGTTATGTCCTCAGCCGTATCAGCTCTATTACTGTGTTATGGGAATAAGGGTGATAAGGCTATACGGTGGCTGCAATTTCAGCTGCAAATCAGTGAATATGGAGTGAAGGCAAGGTGAAATGACCAATAAGTAAAGCTAACAGCAACGCTCCCTTCCATCTGCAGAGGAATCCATACGGGAACGTTAAGAGGCTAACGACTCAAACACACTTTGAATCCGGAGCAGTTTGATAACTTGGAGTTTGACATTTTGAATGAGCGGCTTTGTGGCAGTTTGACAGCATATATACTTACAGCAAAGGTCGGGGGAGGGTTTGCATATAAAAATACCCCCACACCTGAGCGCCCAGGCCTCTGCAGCTTTGTGCTGACGCTTGATAAACAAAGCGGTTCGCTGCCTTGCCCGAGGGCACACGGCGAACGCCGGCAGCAGGAAACGGTTAAATTCCTCCTGTTGTTTTAATTAGTCTTTAAAGATATTCATTGGATTACACCGATGACCTGCTAATACCGCCGTCCCAGAGCGAGGTCTTTTTAATGTTACGCCTATCGATTGCTGAATTCTGCTTGCATCAGTAGGAAAAGTCGGTGTTTTTCTCTCTAGGTAAACACGACGTCATCAAAAATCCATCGCTTTTGTTTAATACCTGCAATATTAGTGATCCAAATTGGCCTCTGTGGCAGCGGGACGCTTCGTGTACCCCGGAGTGGTGATGAAAAGATACAGGTTCAGTGAGTTTTTTCATCGACTGATAAAAATGACTGGTATTAAATCTCACCTATTGTAGGCTTGAGGTCATATCTGGCAGACTGGTGTCATACATTTCAGATTTGACAGCTCCTTACTTCGAGAGCCGAGGAGTTGACATTTTAAGGTCTTACATCAAATCATCATTCCCTGTGAATGCAAAGCCACAAAGCTCTGCATCCCAACCCACCTTCTAGTCACTCACACAGAAAACTTCACATGCACGTTACATTTTTTTGTCATTCCCTCCTTTAAATCGATGCACTTTACGATTACACGATCATTCTTCTGATCTTTCAAGTCATTTTACGTTGTTTTTAAACATGTTTATACATTTAAAACTGTGTATTTTTTCCACATCACTTATAGATGTATTGCATGATAATTACGTCACATAAGTTTCTGTTTCTCTAGCGCACAGTTGCTCTTATAAGCTCGCAACGAAACACTGCAAATGTGCAGCAGCTGTTTGTGTTGCGTTTGTCACGGCGCTTTATCTGCTGCGCTGTTTTGTCCCTTAACGTTCACGCTATCAAGATCATAGCGCGTTCTGATCTATCATATCTTTTATAAAGTTGCACCGCAGCAGAGGGGGGGAAGAAAAAGAATCGGGCCAGCAGAAACGTGGAGAGTTCTTGATGTGTTTGCAGATGCTGATTTGATACAAGTCTCCCACTTTTATACGCTTGAATAAATCCTCGTGTGCTTGTTTGTCCTTTTGTAACCTTGAAAGAAAGTGAGTGGCTGGAGGTGGTATGACTGCAAACACACTGAGTCATGTCACTGGTACAAAGGACCAGTTTTTAATGCTTAGCATGAAATCCTTGTAGCTTTATTATTCTATTGAGCACACACATGGTGTTAAAAGATATGTTAGGTTGAGTTTTAGGGCAAATATTTGGAAATCTGTATTTTTTAAGAACATTTTTGATAGAATTGCTTCAAAGAAGGTGAAATAAATAAGAGATGGTTTAAAGTTGAATTTGACTTAATGAAATCAGCACCCCCATCCAATAAAAGAATCATCAGTGTTGACTTTTCTGTGTTTAGCAGCATAAATTTGCCTAAAAGAGAGTAAAGGAACTTGTGCAGGAGAGCTTGTATGTTGAGGTGGGATGGCGTTGTTGTTGTTTTCAGCTTAATTTGAATATCTTTTGTGCAGTGTCATGTCATATCGTGATCTATTGGAAATCATCATATGTGATGAGAATTAGAGGTCAGTTGATATTGGTTTTGCTATTGCTGATATCGATGCAGATGTGTAGAGGTCATGGCCGATATGTGCCGCTGATTTTTTTGGGCTGATCTTCATGACGGATATCTGGATGCTCTCCACCATAATTTTTAATATCAGTTGATGCACAAAAATTCTGAAGCTGAATCAGTTCTTGAACTCGGAATTTAACCAACTGTTAAATCTTAGCACTGCTCAGTGTTAAAATCAGACATCTAATTGAAGTTATTTAAACAAATCAATTAACTGACCAAGTATCAAATATTTAAAACTGATATATAAAAGGCATTTTAGTTAATAAAAACACATTTTTTAGTATTTATTATGCAGGAATGTAAATATACATTTAAATGAACTTCTGCAGCTGCCCGGGGAAGTGCCTGACTTTAAATCAGCTTCACTAAGTAGGTACATCTTAAATCGATCTACCCTTAATGAGAATGAATCAGTAACTAGCACATGGTTTGGGGTCACAATTTGAGTCATGGTAATTTTTCTGTTGCTAATTCTAAAAAGCTATCATTTTTTTATTGGGTTGGCTGCTAATGCTAATTAATTTCAAATGCACACACACACACACACACACACACACACACACACACACACACACACACACACACACACACACACGCACGCACGCACGCACGCACGCACACACGCACGATAGACCGATATATTGGGCCAATATTTATAATTTTTATATTTCACACATTTACGAGCAACACGGTGCTGCTGCTATTTTATTTGAATGTATATTTAACTCAGTGGCCCAATGGCTCGAGTGTCCGCCCTGGGACGCCCTGACACTGGGAGATTGGGGTTCGGTCGGGTCAGACCAAAGACTTTGATAAAATGGGATCCAGTGCCTTCTCGCTTGACACTCAGCATTAAGGGGTTGGATTGGGGGGTTAAACCACCAAATGGTTCCCGAGCATGTGTCTGGAGCTCCCCCAGTGGATGGGTCAAATGCGGGGAACAAATTTCACACACACCAGCGTGTGTGTGTGTGTGTGTGTGTGTGTGTGTGTGTGTGTGTGTGTGTGTGTGTGTGTGTGTGTGTGTGTGTGTGTCAACTAGTGGGACTTTAACTTAACTTCAGCTTCATTCTTGGTCAGTTTATTGATTTGTTTGATTAACTTTGGTTGGATGTTTGTTGTTAATACTGAGCAGTGCACAAAATTAGGGCAGTTGGTTAAATTCAGAGTTTAAAAACTGATCCGGTTCAGAAATGTTCGGTATCCTCTGTTGTTAGTAGTGACATTTTAGCATCTAGAAATCAGCCATAAAAATTGGCAGCATGTATCGGCCATCAGTGGACCAGCATTGGTATCGGCAACGTAAAAACCCATATCAGTGGATCTCTTATCACACACAGGCAGCAACATTGTGGCTCATCTTTTGTCTTTTGGAAACAGGCAACAAAACATCAGAGAGAACCAATCAGAGCTCTAAAAGCTACAAGACTTCATAATTCCACAGCCACAAATGTCAATAACATTTTCAAAAGATATAGTAAAAAAAACTTGGGCAGGCCTGTTAATACTGGTGTGGAAATTCATCTGCAACCTAAATGTTTTTTTCAGCCTTTAACGTAATACAACGTGTACTGAATTAGGGCAGGTTCAGTGATGTCAGGAAGGAAATTATCGTTGAAAGAAAAACACAAAAAAGACATTTTTCGCTGTCTGGTCCTGTCATGCTCTGCTGGTTCTTGGTTGAATTAATTGATTGTGTTAAAAGAATGATGGAATCAGAGGATTATCAAAGTGTTTTAGGGTTAAATCAGAGCTAGAGAACTGGTTTAGGGTGTCTCAGCCGAGCACCTATCCGACAGAGCAGAAACAGGCAGGAAAGGAATGAGAAGTTGATGCTTTTAAATTGGCCTGCAACAATCCTTCACCTCGAACCCATGAAAGACCTTAAAAGAGCTGAAATCCCTCCGTACAAAAAAGGGCACCTCCAAAGGAGCCGACGTGGCTCCGGCACATAGAAGCTGAGCAGTGTGAAACGTTAACAACATACGAGGAATAATTGTTGCCAAGAGTTCGGTACAAAGTCGTTGTGAAGGTTACAAAAAGTGTGTCGGGAACACATTTTTCTTTAAATTCCTTTTATTTTGGCCCTTAAGAAGACATTTATAGTTAAATATTTGCGTGGATTGGGGTCCCGGTGAATCTGATTTTAGGTGATATCATCGGCCTGCCATTGTTATCGGCCGATATCGGCGTTCAAATTTAATGTCAGAAATGACTGGAATTGTTTTTTTTTCTGCTCTGACACTTTTACACACCATGGACTTTTTATACACCTCTCCTCTCACTCAGAATGTCAAAATATGACGGATTCAAGAATTAGTATTTTGAGATATTTTAGTTTTGTTTGGAAATAAAGAGTTTGAATACATCGATGTGTCAGATTTTGGGAAAAAAGCCGACGTTGAAGACCTGATCTAACAGGGGCACGTCTCCTTTTATTTCTCTGAGGCTTTACCAATCTAGAAAATCATGGAAGTTTTTCATATTCAGTCTTTGTTACTTTCAGTTGGAATAGCAGATGAAAGACGGGCACACGTTCACAGTCTCCCTCCTTTGTTATTGACTTTCTTTTCCTTCAATATGGCGTGCTCCGCTTCGTGTCCGGTTATGAGAACAATCAGTGGAGGATGAATGTGAATGAGACATATGGGCATACACACCCAGAGGGCTTGAAAACACACGTGCTGGTAATTCAGAACATATTTACCATTTTTCGTGATGTTTTGTCAAGTTTGGAAAAAAAAACGCGCCTCGTAGCATCTGTTCCCGGAGACGCTGCGAGGCGGGCCGGTGTGGACGGGGGAGATCACAGCACATGATTTTTGCATTCTACAAGTGACAGCTGAAACATTTATGAGGCAGTAGATTGATCGCTGGTTGGCACGTTTATATATATATATATATATATATATATATATATATATATATATATATATATATATTTATTTATTTCTGTTATGCAAAGCAGTTTTATTAGTCAGGGGAACATAAAGTGTCTCCACAAGCCGTCTGTAAATGCATTTGTTGTACTTCAAATGGCTTCATTTATTGAAACTGGCAGCGTTTGTGTTTTCTTGTAAGGAAATTTTCTTTTTTTACGATCTAGGACAGCTCCAGCCTTTACTGACCCCAGGTCAGCTTGTTCTGGCAGCCCTGGCGTTTCAGGCTGAGTCAGGAAACAGCCTGAGAGGAAATCAGGAGAGGAGGCATGGATGAGCAGCAGCTCGATAGGATTTGGACATAAAGTCAAATTAGTGAGCTAAACTGACTTGCTCGTGTTTAAGTATAGGTGCTCCATCTTCTGCAGTTAATTAAGGGTGAAGGCAGTATTAGCACACGGCGTATCTGTTGCCCGTCGCACACGGATGTTTGTCACAGCGCCGACGTTGTATCTTCTGTTATTCTCAAAGCAGACAAAAAATATAATTTGTTGGGTGTTTTTTTTCCAGCATGACATCGGGGAAATTCTCATTTCGATTTAAAGTCTCATAACAAGATGTGAGTCCACAGCAAAAATCAGTAAAAACTGACAGCTCAGATAGGATGCATTCACGTTTTAATTTCTCGTCTTTTTCAGCTGCTATCGCTCGCTCCCACCTGCGGACCTGCTAACACTTTTATTGGGAAAAAGCTGCACGCTTTGATAAGGCTTTTTCCTTTTAGCTTAAACACCACATCGGCGTAGATATGTCTTAAGAGAGAGGAGAGGCGTTTACCCAGGAGCTGCATTAATATGTGAAATCCTTTTGTAAGATGTGAACTTAAGATATATTCTAGTTCTCTGCCCTGATCTCCCACAGTTGCATGCAAAAGCAGCCCTTGGAGACGCTCCAGTAAAAGGCAGAGGAAGATAAAAAGATGGCGAGGTTGGTCGGGGATTCCTTTTGGTCTGTTCTCATTTATTATGTTGACATATCAGGTTGTATAATGTCTCGAGGAAATCCACTTTTGCTCTTTGAGGGATCACATGACAAAGGTGTAGCCAAACATCATTCGAAAGATGTAACGTACGGCGTGTAATATAGTTTGAGCAAACACATAAAAGCGTTGTGATTGGATAGGTCGTTTTGGCTTTGGGCTACAGCGTCACGAGGTACCTCAGCAGAAGCACATCATTACCATGTCAGTAATCGTGCTCCACAGGAACTGAACCGTGTAGACTGGTTAGATAGTTAAGATTTATCTGAGGCACTCACATTGCAAAAAGGCACACATACTGTAATTGCAGGGCTCTTTGAAAATGACATCACATTAGCGGTTGCCAGTCAGTTGTACATAACAGGTTCTGCTACCATGAGATTGCCAGAGTAATTGAATCAATGGCAAAAAGAACCTCGTACATTGTATAGACAGCTGTAGATAACAGCTGCTGGTAATAATAATAACACCCTGATCTATGCAAGAGAAAAGCATGGCATTTATTACGTTTGTTTGTTAGGGCTGCGTCTAGGTTAAAATGGTCATTTTGTTGTTCAGGATTGAGAAAGAATAACGGATAATAATGAGTAGTAGCATTGGTGTTATTGGCTAGCTCTGTATCCGTTGCTCCTTCAGTTACAGCCATTTCTCTCCAGAACAGTTTGATATGATGGTCGTCATAGTTTCGGCTCGTTCCGGTCTGAGCATATCCTCTGGTAGGATGAGGTCAATAAAATGTTTTTACTGCTGTTATACGGGTTAGTAGTGCAGGAGCTACAGCGGAGTTTATGCATCTTTAGATCGTGACAGTCATGATGTTCCAAGTTGTCTCTGTGATCTTTAGAAGTTCTTTGCTAACTTTGTCTTTGTTAGTCGACCACTCCCTCACTGGGATCTGGCTGCCTGAGAATCAGTGGAGTCTAATCTCCTTAGACACGGCGTTGCAACCTTTTCCCACCAGGTGAACTACTTTTTATTATTTTGGAGAAAAACCCGTGACAGATCCTGAGTTTGCCCCATGCTACTCTTCTCACTAAATGTGTCAGATGTTGTTAGACGCCTTTCTCTGTTGTTCAGATGACTCGTTAAACCTAAAAGGATATTCTGGTTATTATGCAGTGTTTCTGAGTAAATGTTGCCATGATGAACAGCTTCCTGAATGTGTAGAGAAATGGTGTTTGTGTCCAGCAGGACTGATGAGCTAATGGCCAGTCAGAGCGGGCCATGTCAAATTGAACAGCTGCCATCTAAATGAAGTTCTAAACTCAAAAAGAATCAGAAGGGTTCATGCATTTAGTAACTTCTACATCACCTTTGGCTTTGCATTGCACAGCTTTTTACATGGAAATCTGTGGTTAATCTCAAGCACGAGTATCACAAACAGCAGTAAAACATAGCCGTTCTGGTGCATTCAGGGGTCAAGGATGGCAGGAAATTCATTATTTCCCATGAAATGTAAAAGTAGCTGCAATTTTACCAAGGATTGTAGCCTGGCAAGCCAACCTGTATACATGAATATATAGTCTGGCCACGACCCATAGACAGAGCTCAGTCCTCGTGCGGGATTACAGTTGTCTTTGAAACTGTCACTGCATGTTATTGAACAACGAACAACGTAACTGACTCACCGCTACGGATGTCAGTCACCGGGGCAGTCTACCATACACTGTTGACGTAAATGCAAATACATATTTTTCTAAATAAGAAAAGTCCAAGTGTAAACAGTCCAAAGTTGAAGCCAAAGCCGTTTCAAACAAGCTGATATAATCGTAGTTGTTCTGCTCCGTCCAGCCCATCCACCAGACCAGTAGAGCTCCGTGATTGGCATAACACATAACTGATCAGGCCCTACTATGGAGCGTAGCTAGACTGACAGAGCAAAACCATTTTGCTTTAGCTACAGTCTGTCTAGATTTCTAGACTTGTGGTCTCTAGTAAGAATGACTAGTTTTTCGTGGAATAAAAGCTCTAATGTGCCTGTTTCAGGAGGTTAAAGACTGTTAGAGGAGCGGTGGGCAGAAAGTAACAGGATTACCAGATTTACTCATTAATATTCATGATGTGCAAACATCTGGCCTCTGATTGGGGGACAGCCTGGTAAAACAATACCGCATTGATGTTTTATCTCCACGAATGCCACAAGCCTGTCTAGATTTCTAGGCTATAAGGATTCGTACAAAGTTTGCATGCACCGCCATGAATGTTAGGAGGTTGGAGCTGTTATTGTGGGGTTTCTCGCATCAGCACAGTAGGAATTAGGTTGCTACCATCTTAACACAGCTTTGAGGTCCTAAATGTCACCACAGATGATCACTTCTGCATTACGTGTTTAATTTGGGTGAAAATATTTAGACGTTCCTGCTTGACTGGACGCCCCGAAAGTGCCTCATTTTGTAGAGTAGGGATGAGTATTGGTGAAGTTTTGACGATACGATACGTATCACGATTCAGGGGAGATGATACAGTTTTCACGATATATTGTGATACACTCAGTCAGACAATATAAGCAATTTTTTTAGACTGAATTTATTGTAGGAAAATTCAATAAATAGTCCAAACTGATAATTAACAAGATTAACACGAGGTATCTGAACCATAACAGAGGGATTTACATTTCAACGGTGGAAACAAAACCCATCGCACACTGCTGCCAACTAGAGGTCGGCATTTGAATTGCACCAAAAGAAAAGAAAATTCACAAATGTTTGCATGTAAAGTCTTTCAAAAATTTTGATACACGACTTTTGAATATCGAAATAATATAGCAGGAAAAAAAATCACGATATATTTCCATATCGATATTTTCTTACATCCTTATTGTAGAGTGGAGAAGTTGAAAGACAACAGAAATGCACCTTAACCCTCTGGAGGCAGGTGCTGCAGATTAGCAACGTTAAAACCTACCTACCCAGTTAAGCCACATACACATTTCATGAACAATGTTTAACTCAGAAGTACCCCTGAAGGACTTAGTTGTTCATCCTTTAATCACAACTTATTTTGAGCCTGAGAGGGTTAATGCACTCGGACTAGCTGTTAGCACGTCAACCCTTTCTGACTATATTTCTCCAAACGGAAGCTGTTCAGCCAGATAATCTAGCAATGGTGTAAATTTAATACTTCAAAATCTCCTAAACCAGTTTTCTTCAGCTCTCTGCAGCAATGGCACCTTTAAGGAGTTTTCTCAGAGTGCATTTAACAAAACTTGAAATGTGACAAGAAAATTACCGGCTGTTTATTAAAGATTCAGAAGAAGGAAATAACATGCTGTTCTGGTCTGAGTGCAGTAATATTTGAAAATATCCAAATGCACTGCAGGTCCATTTGTGTGTTCTTAAGCCTAATGGTGAGCGTGTTACATAATCGAAAGATTCAGGAAGAAGAAAGTATCAGATGAAAGTAACATAACAAAATGTTCAGGTTTGGTGCTAAAATTATCCTGTACATATCCAGTGAAAATGATAATGCACATTATATCAGCTGGTCTCTCATACGGACGCTTTATGTGAGGATCACCATGAACTCAGAATGTAGACAAACTGCTACGAATCCTTTCAAATTTCATAATAAATTGCGGTGTGTTATCTGAAATGCAGCAGCTTTCAGATTCGGCTGCAGAGCTCTCTCTGTTCTTTAAACAATTTGTCGTATGATTGTAACACTATTCTCTGCATGCACTCATTTCCCTTTTTGATAAATTTAACATGTTAAATTGACAGAAATGTGACATTAATTGCTGCTGTGTTTTAAGTGTCCCGTTGTGCAGGCCCAAAACACAAGTCTTCAAAGGGGAACGAAGTTCTCAACAAGACATAAAACAATTAGTTTATGCTGTGTGATAAAATAGGATTTTATATTTTTCCCCATCAAAAAGAAGCTTAGGAAATGAAGATGCATTACCGGGTATGGGACTTCAGTATTCAGAGCATAATGTGTTGTCTTTGCTCAAACGGTGTGCACAAAATAATTGAGTTTGAATTGGTTATGCCTGGGGCTAAGTGCTAAAACAAATCTTTAAATGAAATTTATTACAAGCAGGGTTACCGTGCCCAGGTGTTATTGAATTCATTTCTCATTCTGACCTGATTTAGAACGATAACAGTAATGAGTGAGACTGGCAGAAAGATGACGGTGACATTGCACATCATGGATTCCCTTCAAACAGATTAAAATGCAGTCAGTCTGGATGGCTTAATTGATCCGTGCAGATGGTGTCTTTTCTTCCAATTGTTTTCCACAGCAGGGCACGTTATCATTTTCTTAAATAAATCCATCTGTGCTAAAGGAGTGACTTTCACAAACGCGGAGAATCCACACGGTAACTGTGAGTATTTTAGCATTATGCACGGAGAAACCGAGAGCAGCATTAAAGGAAATCCTGCCAAATCTGTGGGAGACGTCCGTTCTCTGATTCATTTGTATGCAGGCAAGGACGGTTTAGGGTGACATTGCTGTTTGAGGCAGTTCACTGCTCTTCACTGTAAGTGCAAGGTTGATGAGAGCACCCCCCCCCCCAACCACCACCACCACCACCATCACATACCTTCATACCAGTAAAATTAATGAGGAGAACGAAGCTAATGAGATAACAAGCACAAGATGGAGAAACAGGCTGATTTGACGCATCCTCCCGGTTATTTGGCAATATCAGGAGGCGTCACCAGCCTCAGACTCTCATTTTCTTCCTGTCATATTCAATCAGCGATTCCTGCCTAAAATAAAACCAAGTGTCTGGCGTGACCATGACCAGCTGAACACCGGTGTGGCTGGCCCTCCTCGTATCTTCTCCTTGTTTTTCCTTTCCCAAAGCGGAGGTTGATTTGAATCCAAATTCATGACCAGTACATAACTTAATAGAAATGATGCTTTACTTTAAAGATCAGTAATTCACACCGATGAATGTTTCAGAAGCACGAGTGTTGATTCAGCACTTCAGTTTTTGGATAATTTAGGAGAAAAGGTGATGAGGTCACTAATAATGGCCGTCTGATAAACGATCCTCATTTAAAACCAAACCGGTAACCGGGCAAATCGGTCTACCTGGATAATTTATAAAGAGCCAGGTGGGGTAGAAGGTCAGTTTAAATAATAGGCTGTTTTATTGTAGGAATGAATGTAAGCAGTGATAAGGTCATTTATAAGGCCGGTTACAAATGAACTCCTGGCTAAGAGCATACGCTGAATTAGGGATTGCTCTAATAGAATTATATCCTCCAGCGTTTAAGCACTGTTAGCCATTTGTTTTGTCAAAATGTTCGACTGTAGCGCGGCTGTGTGTGTGTAAGGTATCAAACTACTCAGAAAGCTGTTGTTGGTCCAAATGAACCCTTCCTAGATCGTGAGGAAACTCAGGGAAATCCACTTTGGACAAAAGCAAAAGTAGAAAAAACAACCATTCTCCTCCCGGCGTTCTCATTACAGCTTAGTTGGTTCATTCATGTGCACTCAGAATGTAATTGCAATAATTCACACAACCTTAAATGCAGTGTTGGGTTTAGTCGTGGTTGTTGAATTTCAAAGAAATGACCTTCTGATTATGTAGCTTCAGAAATTATCATGGTGAGGTAAATATTAATAATTAAAACATGAAACTCTGAGGCTATATTGCTTTTTGGTCTTTATGATTTCCCCCACTACATTTAAACAACTTCATCCAACATTGGAGTATCTGGTGTGAGTCCTTGGTACTTTTCTGTTAACCTCTAGATCAAAAATTACAGCTAAAATGGTGTAGGTTACGCAAACGTTTTCTTATAATGGGGTCAAAATGCCAGCTCTGCTGTTCTGATGGTTCCTTCTTCCTTTCCTGGACCTATTATTTAGTGGAACAACTAATTTATCTAAGCTAGTGTTTCACAGGGTGGGGATATTGGTTGGCTGTTTGAGAGGTGAAATTAGGAGGATTATGTGGTTTTCTTTTTGCACTTTTGCAAGACGTTTTATGGGCGGTCAGGTCATGTAGAGGGTGGGGGAAATGGTTGTGTGATTCTTAGTTTTTTTGAGGTCGTTTTGTGCTCTAATTGTGTTTATTTGCTTTTTGGTCACTAACCCTTCCTAAAGTTGGTTTAAATTGATCTCACTTCAGACTTATGAATCTAAACTGAGAAGGGTTCCAGAACACATTTTAAATTTCGCCACACAATTGCCACCCCTTAATGAAATTGAGAATCTTCATAAAAATTTTGGTACATTTTGGAAACTTGGGAATAAGGTTGGGCCATAGGACAAATCTTTGGATCATCGGCGATAGGCCGAGCCCTTTGCTTCACTTGTGGATGGAACATAGCTTCCATTTCAAATTGGTTTTTTTTGTCACCCTTTATGTACATATAAATATGTTTTATGTAATTAGAAATATGGGATTCTTGGGATTCAAATGATTTGTGGCAATCAAGCATAGTACCATGGCTGTAGACACAGTAAACACTTTTGTCAAACCACTCCAAAACTCACATAAAGCCTAACTCTCCACTGTCACTGCCAGAATAGAGCCATCTCAAAGGGTCCAATGAAAGTACTTCAGGTGTCATGTGGCCACAATCCACCGTATTGTAATGCAGAAAACTTTTGACATTTCATCATTTGTGTCTCTTTCTCATCATAACCTCCATTAGCATTCTCATATTAGCTTCAAACTTTAGATCATTATTGATCCAACAGGTAAGGGGTCCTCACCGCCAGCTGGGGCTAGATCTTCAACTATTGGTCTTTCTCACATGTAGCTTAAACCAATTGCAGCACATTTTGCAGCAGTTGTGGTCTGCTCCTGCCAACTGAGCGAGAACAGTTGTGATTGGTAAATTGCTGCATACTCAAAACCTCTAAATATTTTGGATTCACAAATAAAATAACTTCTTTCAGACTTTATTAATTTGCCAGGATCAAATCATGATACTACCACCTCTGTGTTTAGCTTATGGGACTGGGCTCTTATGCTGAGGAGAAGTGTTTCCCTTTGTCTTAACACTTTAATTAAAGCTCAGCGTTCAGTTTTAGCCTCAGCTGTCCAAAAATACAACAGCCAACAGCTATTTGTTCTTCAGGCTCAAGATTGACAGATGTGCTCTTTTTCCGGAGCTCTGGAGTTTTTCTTGAGCAAACTAGCAATGTTTTAGGAGTTCACAAACCTTCAAGCAGGATTCTGTTAAATATTTGAAGCTCAGATTTCTAAACAGATGGTTCTTTTGTTGATGTTTGTTATTTTTTATTTCCTCACAATTTGCTTTTTTTCTCTTCTCATTTCCAGATTGATCCTAAGGTTGCCTTTCCTCGTCGCGCCCAGCCTAAGGTAAGAATAAGTTGGTCACCATCACTTAAAACATGAATGTGTCCTGGATATTGACTCATTTAATGTGCTCACAAAGCTTTTATGACGAGATGTTGGTTTTACTGTGGATAGGTTGTTTGAAAGCAATATTTTATTTACATTTTAGTTTTATATTCACATCTTTTATCGTGACGTTATTCCTCAAACATTGTGGTATTGACTGTGTTGTTTAGTTTGAGTTAAGTTATTAGCCCACACTGGTTATAAGTTGAGAAAAGCTAAGTTAGCTGCTGGTTAAAAGATTTGTCCTTCGTTCTTTCTTTTTTTTTGCACCGATAAACGATCCAGACCTCTTGTTGGTGGGTAAAATGTCTTTGATGGTACACTTTAATGTAAAATGGCAGGGTTTATTTTTGAGGAATTAAGCAGAGATTTGCCCGAATGAATTTTCGAGAAATGACTGGTGACCTCTAACTGACAGTGATAAATTACACTCACTGGCTGAATTATAAGTCTGAGTTCTTTTGTAGCTTTCGGAGCTGAATGAGCCTGAATGACACGAGTGATTCAGAGCTGTCTTTATTCTGTTTCCTGCGTGCAGAAATCGTCACAATTAGCGCTGAAACAATAGGTGAATTAAGAAATAAGCCATAAACCAATCACGTAGGAGCTGTCGCACAAGCTCTTCATGATGCGTATTATCTTTTCTTTTCTTGATTGCTGGTCTTGAGCGGTTCTATTGACAATTAAATATTCAGCGTGTGCAGATGGCGCGGTGGAGTAGCGGAGGGCTTTGTTGACATGCCCCCTCACACCGTCCTCCAGCTATAGCGCAGGGCACTGTAGCGCCATTCAGCATCGCCATCAGGGCTTTCTCCACCTAAACCAGGTGGAAATCGATAATAGATTTTCTCCCTTCCCCGGATCACAGAGAGAGGCATTGTTAAAGAGTTGTTCAGGTCTCAAATAAGGAATTGGCAGTGCAGGCTTTTAGAAACCACAGCACTCGGTGACTTAAGGATATCGGCGTATGGCTGAGAAACTACCAGCATTTTCCCATTTTTTCTAACATGGCAAGTCGATCACCTTAATTCCTTCTCTTCTGAGCGCTGCTCATAAAAGTTGACGGTGCAATATAACAACTCGGATGTTTGATGATGCCTCCAGTTATTAAATGAACAAGTGACTCAGCTTGCTTTTCTGGTTATTGCTTACCCTTTTTTCAGCAGCGTTTTCCTGCCGTTCTAAAGTGTCTCAGAGGAAAATGCAATATTTAGGTGGTTTATTAAGCCTTTTTTACGTAGCCCAGCAAAATAAGCAGATGAAAGCAGCTCTATATGAGCCTTTCACCAATAGGCTGGAGAAGAGAAAGACCATAAGAGAAGCTTGTTAGGAAAGAAAAATGGTTGCATTGAATGTGGATTATAAAGGTTCTCAAAGCAATGGGATTAAACCAGATAGATTAACGTTGCTTGGATTTGTTCTTTCTTCGGCTAATTTGGGACTTTTAAAAGAAGTCCCATTCTGACGTTCCTCTCTGTCGCTCGTGCTTTCTTTTGTCCTTTCCCCCCCCCCTCACCCCCGCCTGCTCGGGTGCTTATGCAGTCCATGAATAGGTCACCGTTTTGTTTAAAGGAGCTCGCCTTGGCAGGTGCCTCGGTGGCACGGGCTTCACGTAGCAAATTGTGACGAGACCAACCGGCGTTAATTTTCTCACCGGCAACATTGACTTCGCCGGTAACCCTTGACCTCTCGCCGCTCAGCGCTGCAGTGAGGTGGAGCCGCGCAGTATGTACATCACGTAGAGTAATGCTGAAAACAGGCAGAAGGTGAAGGTGAACAAGGAGGACTTTTCACTGTAAACAACTATGGGTGTTTGCTCTTGGATGACAGGATCACAGAAGGAAAAAAACGAAACAGCACCGGTATCAGCGGATGCTCCTGGCACTGGTCTAAAAACACGAAACCAGTCCGAGAGTTTCGTAACACTCAGGAGGTTATAATAAACCGCACACGCCCATGTTTTGTTAAAGTCGTGACGAAATCGGTTTCCTGCATAAAAAAATCAGATTAATATAGGTAATAGTCATCTAGGGTTAGGGTTGGGGTTGGGGTTGTAAATATACCTCAAACTAAATCAGTTTCGGTTCCTTAATATTTACCACACGCTGTTTAGAATCATGTATATGGATGATTTTGAAAGTGTATGTTTTTGTGGCCATTTGCACCATAATATCAGTAAAGGGCACAGAGGGGAGATAACCACCGTCCCTGTCAATCAAAGAAAACAGGCGAAGGAAATGCAAAGTGTCACACACATAACAAATGAATAATGTCCTCTGACTGAAGCTTATCTAAAGACTTAAAAGGAACATTTTGTGTTATAAATAGAGGTTGTGCTCTACAAGTCGTGTCAGAGGTATCACTGTGGACCGGCCCGCAAATATTCAGGGATTAGTTTGAATCTGAGGATGATTGACAGATGAGAATGAAAGGATTAAACAATCACGATGCGATGCAAAGTGCTTTATGCACATTCATGTATGCCTCGTTTTCCTCCTAACCTGTCTGGGGATAGCCGAGGCTTTGTGAGACAGGCAGCTGGAAGTAGCGTGGGCATGCCAGGATTTCTTCCTGGCTGTGAGCCCCCGTGCCAAACGCATTCGTACATCTTAGTAAAGATCATTGTCAAAAATCGGATGCAAATGGAATAAACAAAATTAGTTCATGAGCATATACAATTTGGCTTTTCCTGGAATTGTGGTATCTGGAGTTCACACCTGGAAATTGCTTAGCAGATGTGATAAGTGCCTGGCAAGTGTAAAAACAGAGGGTTATCTTTTTTATGAGATGCAACACACTGCTTGGATTAATAACTGTGAAGTAATTGTGAGGTGTGATTGATCGGCTGCTTTCTGACCTGGATCTGAGTCATCTTGATGTGGATCATCCAATTATCTAAGTAGAGGCTGTTTTTAAACAAAATCTTCTATCTTTTCATGCTTTAGGTTTGATGTAGAAGGGTTAACAAGTCTGCTGCTGATGAAGAAAAATGAATACACAACTGATGTTTGAAGAGGCTTTTTCTAGAGATATTTTGGGTATTTTTTAGTAGAGTCTGATTAAGTCTGACCATCTCACAGGTGTGTTTTCAGAATCCCGTGTTTTTCGCAACTGAATTTCTGACCTGCAGAAAAACTGGCAGTTCCATTAAACACACAAAAACAACCACCCACCTCCTTAGTTTAGTGACTGTGTAGAAAAATAAATAAAAAGTGGTAAAGGAGAAGACAAGAGATGAGAAAATGCGGTGTCTTGGCGCCTCCTTGCTAGATTTTTCCCCCCTCTAAGGCTCAAACTGAAAGACAAAAGCGAGGCCTGCTCGCCGTTTTGCGACAAATCAAAGGAGCTTTTTGCAGACGTTGCTCGAGATTTACCACTCGACTATCGGCGTCATTACCGCCACCACCGCCGCTGCTGCTTTTGTTTCTCACACTGGAGTCACACAAAACCATAACATGTCCCAGCATGATTTTAATTGCCAGTGGGACTGTGGCCACTTCAGTGGGAGATGAGTTCTGATGGCTTGTTATGGAAATGAAAGGAAGGAGCAGCTTTGGCGTGCTGGGCGTAACCCTTTCCTTGCACCTTGAAAAGGGATTTTTCGTGGTGAACAGTCGCCTCTGCGACCCGCCGTGTGAACTTTTAGGATGAAGAACGAAGACCCCGTTGGTTCATGAGGCGATGTTTACCGCATTGAAGCAGCTGCGACAACACTTCCAGAAACGTGTTTATTTGGTTTGTAATGACAGTTCTCATACTCAGCTGCAGGAAGCAACTGTGTTAGTACATCAGTTAAGGCAATTCTGGACAATCAGCGAGAAAAAGCATCAAAGCGCTGTCCCAAACATTTCTTACGCCTGTCACAGCTGTGACACCAGCTTCCCACCGCATGTCCTCGTGTTGTTCTGTCTGCTGCAGCTGGAGCTCCCTCTCTCCTCCTCGCCTCCTGCTTTGTCTCACACACATCTTTTTGTCACATCCTCCTTTTTCCCTCTGCCTTTCTCTTTTCTTCTGCTTCTCATCCCCAGAATGGTAAATTGACCAGTACTGCGCTCATCCACTCGTCTGCATACCCCACATTTCTCACAGGGACTGGATGTACTTTGTTGCAAGAAAAAAAGTAAATACAATCTTATTTTGCCACTCAAAATACATTTCAATCCCCATTTTCATCCACTTGTGCCGTTTTACTGCGTAACAAACTCACACTTGACCTCATGCACACTTGCTACCTACTTATTTTGTGTTTTATGGACAAGTTTCAAGCAGCATGTTGTCTTCTGTCAAACATTTTCTTCTCCCTTTGCCCCTTAGCCTCTCATTGATCTTCATTTTTCCCTCATTCCTTCCACTCCCTGCACTTCACTCTTAGTCTTTCAGGATTACAAGACCTTGCAAATCCAGTCTTACACCTTGCTCAGTTATTTGATCTAGATTTAGCTTTATGATATTCCCCCATCTAAAAGTGATCCTTATTTTAAATGACACAGCTCACTGCTGGGAAAATGAAACCTCTGTAGCTGCCAGCCCCTTTGAATGTCCCTGCGAGTTTATTAAAAGCACCGGCTTCCCGTTCCAACTCTGATCTGCACAGCTGCACGAGTCTGAAAGAATATTCAAGGACAAAAGTCGATAATGGAACGCATCAAAATGCCGTGTCGTTATCTTTGATGAGCATCACAGTTCATGACAATGAGCCCTCCCTGATATTTCTGCTATGATAGAAGAGTCTTTCTTTATTAAACATTCCATTTTGCGGGTCGTTTCTGGTGTGCAGATGGCTCCCGGAGCCAAAGGAAGAGAGAGGGCGGGAGGGAGTGTTGTGTTGTGCTGACTATTATCCAAACCTGACATTGCATTTCCAGCCATGTGGCGTAGGTCTTATTTTGGTGGGCAACCACGGTGAATAACTGAAGAAACGTTTCTCTGTGAATGCATTTTTGAAACTGGATTTTTACCGTTGACGCTAAATGCACCGACGCTGCAGCGAGACAGCGTGAGGGACCAAGAGACAGTCTGATTGTAACCAAAGGAAACTTTGACAAAGATGTCAAGGAAGTGACAAGCAAGTTGATGGGAATTCTTCACTGTCACTCTCCTCTCAACCGCCTCCTCCTTTTAAGAAAAAGCACCTACCCATGTACATCCAACATAAACAAGCCCACCCTCATGACACGAGGAGTTTTCCTGCCTCCGTGGCAATGGCTGCCGCGTGGAAGCCGGAGACGGGCTTAAATGCCCGACCCGTCAGCTCCTCTGCTTTTCACGGGCCTCGGTGGCACAGCTCCAGATGAAAACGGGGCCAGAGCAGAGACATATGAATGACTGTTTGTTTGGTGGCCAGACACAATCACCGACTGAGTGACCCAGTTAACGGGTAGTCAAAGCCATGCTCGGTTTGACTCGAGCTTCATTTATTTATTTTTTATTTATTTCACACTTCCTAAATGTATTTTGTGTTCCTCTTTTTTTATGCTCTCAGCCAATATTTACGCTTCAGTGGAAAGATAAATGATTTGTGAAAGTGAATGCTAGTGTAATTATTTTTGGCCGCAGATATAATATGAACACACATTTCTTTTGTTTGAATAATTGCCACAGCGCTTATAAATGGAGGGTATGTGTGTGTGATTCTTCTCTCTGCCGCTCTCGTTTCTGCCCTGGTCTCCTTGGTTGCGGGTGGAGAGTAATTAGGTTTTCTGGGGGATTGAGGGGCTCTTACAATGCTTACCAATGGCAGCAGTCAGGCAGGCTAGTGCTGGCAGGGCAGAAAGGACAGAGGGCTGTGCAGGAGCCTGGCACTGCTAAACCTGATGCTGACTGACAGTAATGAGGACAGCCTGCTAGCCAGGATAGAGCGGAGAGCACAGGAGAGGAGCCACGGCCGTCCACTCTACCTCTCAAGACATCCTATTGAAAGCTGTGAGCATGCACACACGCGTACAAAACAAACAACACACGCGTACAAAAGTTGTTCTTAGAATAAAGCGTCATAGCAGTTATCCTGCTCTTGTCTGGCTTCACCTTTTAGCTTTAAAAAATAACATCAGTCGTGATTCAGATCGCCGCAGAGCTACAAAATGTACCTTGATGTTGTCTCGAGGTCTAAAAACAACAGCAGTATCAGTTATACCACCTTTAAAGGTGGATCCTTAGTGTTCACAGTGCGTCCTCCATGTTGATCTTTGAAGACTGAGCAGCAGTCGCTACCAGGCCTCAGTTCAATATTTGCATTTTCCAAAACTACTCTTGAAAAGGACATCAAACTTGTTTAAATCAGTGCCACTCCTCCACCTATGACCTTTTCAAACCCTTTTTATGAGCCCTTTTCACACATCAGTTATGACTCAACAGTCGTCTTTCATTCCTCCCCGATAGTTCACACACACACACACACACACACACACACACACACACACACACACACACACACACACACACACACACACACACACACACACACACACACACACACACACACACACACACACACACACACACACACACACACCGAGCGAAGGTTGCTCCATGTCAGTGTGTGCCTACACATTTAAAGCTTATACAGCACAATCTGGGACTGACAACAGTTGTTGATTATGCGGGATTCCGTTCGCCTCCAAATTCACAAGCTGTGTTTGGGAATGATGTCATACTTTCCAGTGCTCCAGTTGCAAGTCAGACACCAGTAGGATTTGCTAATTGCTGTCCTCGGTAACCAGGCTAATCATAATTAGCAGAACAAGCAGATAACTGTTTTCCTCTGTATTCAAACTCAACAGCAGCATGCTGCCTAATAGCATCTGGACAGAGTAACTGAAGTATAAATTGACAGAAGTGGAAATAAAAAGTTCATCGTTGAAGATATTATGACTTTACATGTGTGAGGTAGCCATATTGGATCTAGAGGACAGGAATACCGGAGACTTCAAACTTTCAACATTCTTATGACTTCAAACTATAAGATTCCAATTTGAAACTACACATGAAACACACACCAGCTGAACAAAACACCACATCTACTCGCCAACTCGACTCTGTGACTACCTCTGTTGTCAAATCATAAGATCAAGAAAAGTTCCACTTTAGCCCCCTCCCCCAGTCCTTTCTGACATGATTCACGATGCAAGACGAAGCAATCTCAGACCCAGCTGGAAGTGTTGCTAGAGTCTGAAGGTGGTTTCAGTGCTGGTTCGGTTCTGGTCTGCAAGGCATTTAGAAGTTGAAGCTATAAAGAACAAGCTATGAACTGGCTTGGTGCTCTACTGGCGAGCTCCCAAAAACATCCACATCATCACAACTCTTCTAAACCTCATCTAAGTGTACTCAGTTTGTGTAATACACCACACCACGGGAGACACTCTTATCTGCTCTGATCAGATTAATATGTCTGCTTTAACATTCATGCTGATTGAGCGTTTAGTTTGTGTTCGTGAGCTTCTTTTCAAATACAAAGCACTTTTTTTTTGCTGAAAATGGTGACAAAATGGTAACATTGACAACAGTGCATTGGTTGAGATGTACAAATGGACATGTTAAAATAAACAGCAAGAAGACGTTAGTATGGACGAACTCATGTTCTCTCACTGCTGCTTCAACTTTGCATCAATAGGTCTGTGAGCTGTTTTTTGCTTGGGCCAAGCGGGGAATTGGTGGGTCGACTCTCAGACCGCTGCCAAAACTTTCCCATTAAGAAGAGCAACATGGGGTTTGGCTATGGGAACACCCCCCTCTGTTAGCAACAGTTGGTCTCTGCATCTCAAATGTTTTATTTGTCATAGATTCCCTTGTGAGAACAATGCAGCCCATGCTTGGACCCCCCGTATCTGTTTAAAGAGGTTTGTGCACTCGTATGTAGCGTGTTTAAGCTAACCTTAACCCACAGCTACTGTATTTACACACTCTCCTGTCAGTGCTGCATGCTTCTGATTAAATGAGTGAGGAGTGAGGCTAAGCAAGGACATCAGAAGTTCATGTGTTAGTAGGAAAGTGATAAAATATTTCATACAAAAGTCGACAAAGCCCCATATTTTCAATCAGAGCATTGGGACGGTCCTTCAGAATGATGAAGTCAATCATCCTCTTTGCCGTCTCGGGGAAATCTTTTCATTTTTAAGTTTGTCCTCTGGTGATGACAAACACTGAAGCTGGCTCCTGTCTAACATTTTAGGGCTGTAATTTGTATTTTAGGGCTGTTGTGGCACGCTTGAGAAAAAGATGGCCAACATTTAGCTTTTAGTATTTGCTTTTTTTAGTGGTCTCTCATCACACCAGTGTCACAAACTAAGTGGTTTTGGTCATCGCAAACTAGCTGTGACACTGACCTTGGGCCCTCTTCAGCTGTAGCACTCTTCTATATTAGCTGCTGCAATAATGTGATAGGTGGATTCCCCAGTCTGATTTCCCCCCCCCCCCCCCCCAATCTTTTCAAGTCCCTCCCAATCCAATGTGAAAAACAAAGATTGTCAGTGAAGCGGAGGAGCACTTAACTTTGAAAGTCATCACTTCAGGGAGTTGCTTTGGCGGCTAGAGAGGCTAATGAGGAATGCATTTCTAATTTTTAACAGTGACCTTTTTTGAGATTGTGTTTGACTGGAACACAGGAAATAATTAAAAAGGGATGCTTGCTCAATTAGGATGATGAGTTCAATCGTGCAGTCCGAGACGTCCCCTTGCTGTCCAGAGTTGACTTCTCGTTGTGCTTTTCTTCTCTCCAACAAGCTGCCTGGGACTGAGATTCATCACTCTCATTTTCTGATTTAGGATGTGGGAAAACATACCAGCTACACCACAAGGCTTCCCTTTCTTCCATCTGCAGTTCAAATCAGAAGCTATGGCATTAATTTATTAAATTACAATAGGAAACACAATGTCTTTGAGAAAAGTGTCCCCATTATCCAAGGCTTTAAAATCAGTGAAACGGGTGCAGAAGTGCTTCAACAACTATCCTCTGAAAAGTGGATCGTAAAGTTGTTGACTTGATTTATTTAAAACAAAATCTCAAACACAGATTTTAAACTGATTAACCTTTAGAGTCAACCCAATTCAAGGTGGCCACAAAGGCTAATTGATGTTAGCATCACAAACATGGCTCTAAATCATTCCATTTTCACAGATGTTGAGCTAAAGTTGGATGTGGCGGGAGTTCAGAGTCATACCCAACACATATTTCAGGGGTTAACAGATTACTTGAGGTTTTTGGAATATTTCATGAATTGCAACTGTATGATTCCATTGTTTATCAGGCTAAAAACATTTTAAGGTAAAACTAGTAAAAAATGCTAGCCTAGACATCTAGACAAACTGTATCAAAAGATCTAGCTCTGCAGGTCGTCCGTTGTAGCCTCAGCAGGTCTGCCATTAGCTCGGCTAAGCGTAGGCCCGACCAATCACAGCGCTCTGTGTTTGTAGAGCGATGTTGGGCGGGCTTAGCACCACTACGGAAAAGCTTTTCTTTGTAATGGAACAAAACAACAGAGATGGCGTCTCTCAGGAATGGCTTTGGTATAAACTATGGCTCGGCGATATGGCCTAAAATCAATATCACGATATATTGAGGATTTCACCTCGATAACGATAAATGGGCGATAACTACGGTATGCGCAGAAACAAAAGTTGTCCACTAGATGGGGCTGTCACATGTACCACATGGAGTCACTTTTGGTACCGCTTCTTAACCCTCCCACTGTCTTTATGGGTGACCCCGATAGGAAAGTTGACCACTGAGCAGGGTTGATGGTTTATCCCTGGAGGTCCATGTGGCAGGGGTGAGGTGGTGCTCACTCCTCACCCCTGCCACATGGACCCGAGGGATAAACCATCAACCCTGCTCAATGGTCACTCCTCACCCCTGCCACATGGACCCGAGGGATAAACCATCAACCCTGCTCAACGGTCAACTATCCTCGCGAGGTCACACCCATTAGGACAGTGGAAGGGTTAAAGGAACATGATCGTTGCCAACCTTCACACATCTTTTCCATTTTTTAATTTTCACATGTATTGATGGGAAAGATTATCTCAGTAAGACTCAGAAATTTTGATAATGGTAAATTTTCGATTTATTGCCCAGCCCTAGTATAAACTTTGAACGATCTAGAGCAGATCTAGATACTTACGACCTTCAACGGTCTATGGTGGACTGCCCAATTGACTCATTTCCAAAGTAATGGATACGTCTCATTGTTGCTCTGGTTGGTCCTTGCGCTGTCCAATTGTGTGTGGAGACTGTTTGAAAGACAATCGTAGATTCTGCCACTACAACTGAGATCTGTGTATGGATCTAGGCTACAATTAATAGATCTAAAACCTTCAGTTAACACCTCCCAAGTTTATCTGTATGAGTAAAACTTTTATTCAGTTGGATGTTTTTGCCCGATTGGGAGATTTCTGGATCAACTTGCTCTTTGAATCCCTCTTGCCAAATAGTCTCACTTTGTTTAAGGCGCCATACTGACTATTTCTGACCTTTTTTTTCTCAGACATCAAATTCTCAGATCATGGAAAATAGAGGAAATTCTGTCAGGTTGTTAGCTGTGCACCTGTTGGCAGCGTCATAACCAGTGATGCTTTGTAATTACCTTTTCTTGCTAAACATCTTGTTGGATCATCCGTATTGTTGCTATATCCCTTGCAAAGCCCAGAATGCCAATATTGAAAAGTAAATGAAAATGTACAAACTGAACTAGCCACAAACAGAAACATAAACCCATTAGATGGTACGCTTTTGTGTTTCTGGTGGCTTTATCTGTTTTTTACAACCCAAAAATATCTTTGTTGTGTTTATTACTCAGATGTATTGAAGCTGAACCACCAAACCTTTCTTTTTGCTCGTTTGATTAGCAAATTCCAACAGAACAAATGATTTATTGTTTCGCTTCAGTCTTGATTTTAAGTGGGTCATGTAACATGTGTTTTAGCATATTACTAGGATTAAAAAAAACACATTTTGATTTATGGAGTTGTTTTAATGCAGAAAGCAAAACACACTTGGATATAAATCTTTCAGCGATCTATCCATTCCCATCTATATGCTATATTTCAGCTGTTTCCACCTGATGTGGGACCCATCGAGAGGCTACTGTTATGCCCGTACTTTGTAGAGGCACCATTTAATAGCTCCCGAATGGCCCCCAGTTGCAGAAAAAAATCTGCATGGCACTGTTGGCTGGTGGAGGAATCAGATTGGTAGGGTTGATTTATAACAAACCAAAGCAGGAAGAATATTCAGCAGCAGAGGCTGTCAGGCATGTAGCAGCACATTTATGGTGAAGACCCTCACCTGCTTTTTTTCCTCCCTTTGTTTTGTTATGCTGCATCTGCTCACCTAACTGATAATGAAGCCCTTTTAATCAGCTATACTGAGTAAATGTCTAATGTTTACATTGATATGAAGACAGAGGTCACATTGTGCAGCTGAAAAATACACCGATCTCTGAGTGTGCAATTCTGAATTACTGCATGGAAGTCAGGGTGCTAAAGAGCTTAGCTGTTCCTCTACATAACGCCTCAGTCCTCAGCTGTGACCTTTCTCTTCCGCACATCATTCACGATTATACTGCTGACATGTTGGCTCATGCCAATAATTTTTCATTGGAGGCACTGTCAGCCACATCATATTTTATCATCTGGTTAAATTTGTGTTGTGTTTTCACGTGGGCTCGCCGTAATTTGTATTTGTCTGTTTATGTGCCCGTCCTGGAGATTAGATTTTGCATTTATTTCAGCTCAGAAAAGGATTCAGATGCAAACACAGCCTGGCATCAGCAGGAAAAAGATACTAGACCGCAGTTGTGAAATAAACATCATCACAAAACCAGTTCAGAAAAAAAATAAACTCTTTAAATTAAGTCTGCCAGGGAGCATCCTTCATCATTATATACCACTTAAAATACAAATTATCTCCACTTTTATTTAGATGCATCAGTAAATATGGGGTTTTAAGTTCTAGTTTTACCATCCATAAATAGAAGTCAAAGTGATTTATGTCGTGCAACTTCAAGTACTCTCTAGCTTTAAGCTTAGAAATCAGAAATATGACCTACTTTGAGAGCTTTGGCTGTAAAAAAAAAGTTAAATGTAACAAAAGTTGTCATTTTAGTGGCTGTTTTTATGTTAAAGATAAAATCTCGTGGAGGGAGCAGAGCAGCCTGTAGCGGACAGCAGTGGTTACCACATTCCCTCCTGCTTCATCCTGTTTGCACGGCGTTAGCGACAATGCTAATTATCTCCACAGAAGACCAAACAATAGCAGAATAATACTTCACCTGCACTCATAAATCACTGGCTGGCACACTTCAGAGTCCTCTTTGAGTCCCTGACCTTTCATTTACTCTGACAGCACCACCCACCACAGTCATCAAAAACACCGGCCACTGCTCTTTAGTTAAAACCAAATGTTAAATATTGTTTAGACCGGACTTAAATGATCTTTAATTAAAGCTTTTGCACAGCTTAAGGTAATTTCTGCACATTATTCCTTCAAACATATTCAGGGGTAGCACATTTGATTAATTGTGCCAGTTGTCAGATTTAGGGGAAACTTAGTTCCTCATTGCATTTTATAAATATCAGATTTTCCAGTTGTGGCTCTTTTACCACGTATCAGCTGTTCAGTTTGGACTTCCATTTATTTCGAGGCTGCTTTTGCGGGACGGGAGAAGCTAATTTGATTGTCTGTGATTGACGCTGGCTCCAACCACGTCAACGGGTAATTTATTCCTTCTAATCCAACTTCTTTTGCCGCCGCTCTGCAGGTGTGCCACAGCTGCGCTGACATCCTCGGTCGCAAACTAACCCAAAAAGAAAAATGTGTCTCTCGCACCTCTACATGCGTTTCGGCAGTGCCATGAATTTGGGCCGTAAGAAGCTCCCCCATGACACGCTGCTGGAGAAAAAAAAAAAAAAACAAAACAAACAAAACAAAAAAAAAACATCCCCGTAAACGTGGAAAGCAGAAAGAAAGCTACTTGTTTTCCACGCTGCTAGCTGAGAGTGTGAAATAATCAGAAATAAAATGCAGGAAGGTCAAGTCCAGCTTGTAACAGCTATTCTGTGACTCGATTTTCCTCCCGTGTTATCATACAATAATGAAAAGTGTTGACAGATTCATTTCCTTGCCGGTACTGCCTAAGACCATTTTGTGATTTCTAATTGATAGCTACACGCAGCAGTTTTAGAGCACCAGCAGATTTTATTGCATTTTTAATTAGGCCAACTTTGACCTTCTGTTCTCTTTGCATTTATATTGCTCCAAATTATTTCCCCCCTTCTTTCCTCATTAACTTTTGTTAAATAGATACCACCGTTTACAGCGTATTAATCCATAAGACATGAAGCATTGCGACAGTTGGAGGATGAGTCTGTTACACGAGTTGTTTGATTACAGAATATTTGAGAGGAGTATCCCATACACGAACAAAACAGAACCAACGGAAGCAGCTCAATGGAAGTAGTTTGTAATAACCACTTAGTTGACTAATTGACTGAGAGATGGAGTCCTTCCATACGTCGTTAGGGAACGCAGGTGTATGATGACTCTCCACTCGGATAAACCCTTCAGATAATGCTGAGCAGATGTGTACATTGGTAAATTAATAAACACAGGTGAATCTCAATCGACAAGGTGTTCAGTATTCATTTGGACGTCATCCGCCGAATGGATGTTGAGTTTGTTTGTCAACACGCGGCGCGAGCCGAGGACTCCTCCTAACCTTTGAAACGTTAAAGTACACCCGCGATTGCAACTCTGTGGCACAGCTTTTGCTGCAGCAGAGACTCACTGTCAGACCTGGCCATCGGGTGCTTAGCATGCTTTTGCGCTTTAAGGAATTAGCATCCTATGAAAATCTTTCAGTCCAACATAGATGATAAAAAAGCAGTTGTTTAAGCAGAAGAGAGCGGCGTTTTTTCACTCCTGCTATTAAGGATCGGTGAACGACACGATTCTATTCACTGCAAACGGAAGAGCAGACAAAGGAGACTAAGTATTGCAGTTAAACACTTTGAATTTGATGAAATTCCCTCCTGCTAGACGATGACCTGTGCTTTGCATTTGAATGGTAGCACACAGTCAGTACACCTAGCTTAGCTGCACTCCAATTTTCAAATCAAACAAAAGAAGCGCCATCCAGAAACATTCTGTCTTTTGACCTCAACACCAGTTAGAAAACAGCCTACATCTAAGAATCTATCAACCAATAAAAGAGGCTGTGTTGTGCATCTGCTTTGAATAATTCTGAAGCTAGTTTTAAAGTTTTGCATATGGGAATGCAGGCATTTGAAAAGCTGCAAGCCATCGAGTAATTAATTTGCATAATGTTGACAGAACCTCAACGCTGATAAAAAATACAATAGCAAACATCTATGAATGCATTAAAAATAAACAGTGGGAAAGAATTCATTAACATTGCTGGTAGTAATAATAATAATAATAATATATGTTCCCATTTAATGAGGCTCAGCTTTGCTCCACAGGTTGGACAGTTATTAGACAGGAAGTAAGAATACATAAAATTAAAAGTCTCTTTTGACCTTCAGTCTGTCTTTCTGTTGGGAGGAACGTATATTTATGCTCGTGTGTGTGTGTGTGTGTGTGTGTGTGTGTGTGTGTGTGTGTGAAGGAGTTCTATCTCAGCCTTTTGCAGGAATCCACTCTTTATCTGCTTGGGTTATTTGATAAATGTAATAATATTTAATTTCCTTACCTGCTTAATTGAAATTCACATCTCTTTCTCCTCATATGTCTTCTTGTTTTGTGCTGTGTGTGTGTGCATGCGTGTGTGTGTGTGTGTTTGTGTGAGTTGGGGAGATGGGGACTGGATATTAGTGAAAATGTATTTTCCATCTGAAAGTGGCAGGTGATGGACAGGATCTCACAGACAATGCCCCCTCCCTCCCTCCACCCCCAGCCTTTTTGCCGCCGCACCTGTCTTTTAGATACCGTTCAACCTTGTCTCTTTCTTTTGCACTCTCTATTCCCAAGTCCCTCCTTTCCCTGGATTGCCTCAGCTTGATAAATCTGATGCTAAATTTAGAGACATATTTTTCAAAGTCACCGGGACTCGAAAAGATAGAGGTCCACAGACAAAATGGCTTCTTTAATTCATATTTATCATCTTTTATTTATCTGCGTGGTGAACATGAAGTCATCAGAGACTTTCCCGTCTCTGCCCCGTCTCCTCTGTTAGCGCCGCCGTAACTTTTTCCTGTCACTGGCCGCGTTCTTGTCTGGAGAGGGCCACATCTGAACCGGTCCACATCATTCAGCTCAGAGGGGATATGCTTTATAAAATTAAGGCTTGTTGAGATTGAAATGGAATATCATTGCCATTGAAATTACAGCTGCAAATGTGCCGTCATTGAGCGCAGCCTTCATTACTCTCCCCTTATTTCCCGGAACTCTTTGTTAGACCTAACATCGTTTGATTACAATATGGCACCCACAAGACAGAAATGATGTGTGCTCGCTCTGGAGTGGTTTCAGCTGCACCTCACAAGCCGGGCTCATCTCATTTTTTATGGAGCCTTATTAGCCACAGGCTAGCACATTAGCAAATAAAAGCAATAAAGCACTGCAATGGACACATAAAACACCTGCAATCTGAAGTGCTGTTGCTCCATAATGCACACTTATTTATTCATCTGCAGTTTAAAAGAATGATTTTGGCTTTTGCAAGAACGCTTTCTGAACTGTAGAGGAGTCAAAGACAAAAAGGGTTTCGTTGTTGAAGGAGAAAAATGTGTCAGAATGAGAGAAAAAAATCTATTTCGTGCTGAACATTTTTGCTCTGTGTTTATTTATCGACGGGAATTGATGTATTTGTGAATGAAAGCGCCTGACAACTTGATCATTACTGCTGGATTTAGAGTTTTATGCCGTAGACGTTTGTCTTGTTGCTAACCTGCCTTGTGAAATCGAGCCATCAGCTCCACCAGATCAGGAAGTGCATATTTAGTAGGGATCAAAGTATTAAACGGTGCAGCTGAACTACTTATGGAAGGCTAAATTATCTGAGTTAAACTAAAAAAATAGAAAAACACCACCCAGCCACACGGCCCTACTATTGTGTGCTAATCTCCTAGATTTCCTTCAAACTCCCTGAATTAATGTTGCTCATGTGGCGAATGCCATAAATAGCAACGTGCTGCTTCCACATCATCAATAATCATGTGGCTGCATATCCCTTCCTGTAGGTGCAGTATTGTATTTTGTTAGATTTGTAATTTAATGCTATTTTTCTTGGTCGTCTAGCATAAACAGATGAAAAATTGAGTGAAGAATAACCATCATCCTTATTGTATTGCCTCCAGGACCAAGGTAATAGCTGCTCCTTGGTTTCTTTCTCTCCTCCTCTTTGTCCTCTGGTATTTTGTCACTGTTTCTGACTGCTTTTATAACTTCCTTATCTGCCTGTTGCCAGCAATACCACCTCTTTATCCTCTTCTGTGTAGCCAGTCCAGGTGTCTTGTTTATATTGAAAATGAAAGGTGGAATATTTTCCTCCTGTGCAGTACAAGTGGCGTCCTGCCGTGGCCCTCCATTACTCTGTACAGTACATTTTTCAGAAAGAGGAGGGGAGTGTAATTAGTTTGCCATTTGGATTCACAGTGCAATTATCTGCTAGAATGTGGAACATTTCAGGTGTCTTTAAGTAAACAATGTCAGTCCTTCGGGGAATAAAATACTGCAGATACAGTCAAATGTGGTAAAACTCATTTTTAAGGTATTAAAGCATATTTTAGATTATGTAATTTAATTTTCATTTTTCTAAGTGTTGAACATTTGCAGCTCATCCATGCAACCCCCTAACAACTTTTGTTAGGGTCCTTCACCAAAGGGTTAGGATGTCAGTGATAGCATAGCTATGTAAGAAAAGATCACGACACATACACTAAGCGGTATTTCATGTTGTGACTCTGAATGAAAAGCATTATGTCTTTTTTTTTATTAAGAAATGACTTGCAAACATTTACTAAACTTCTTTTGTGAGGTGCAGTTCCAACTCTGACTGCTAGGTGGCAGCTGTTTTTACTTTCTTCATTCTGACGGATCAACGAGCTCTCGTGATAACTCTGGATGGAGCTTCTGGAGTTTTCTGATCAAATTAAATCTCAAATTGCAAATATCGTCTGGCTTTTCGGTTCTCTATTGTGAAAGCTAATACTAACATAAACAACAATGTTAAAAGATCCACGATGTTTTCCAAGAATATTATTACTTACAAGTCCAGTAGCAACAAAGCCAGGTCAGCATCAGGCCATGATTTTGTAGCCTCCTTTAGCTCCTTCAAACTAGCGTAGGCTGCGCCGGTGTCCACTCGGGTGTTCACTCCGGTTTTAGCTTTAGCTTCGCCTCCAAAGACATTACTCTCTTACTTTTTCTTCCAGCCTCCACCATGATGCCAACAGAACAAGCAAGCTACTTCTTTTTCTTATTCTTGTGCTTTTTACTGACGATCGTCAAACTGAAAACGCTAACGGCTAGCATTGAAGCTATCAGCCGTACAACAGGTAAAGAGTTCCCCCTATAGGGCACCTACCTCCACAAAACTATCGAGTGCGGTTTTTGGTCAGCAGAGGGCTGCAGACTAGTGTGAAACATGAAACTGGTCAAGTTTCTAACCCAACAGTCACTGAGATCAATGTTAAAGCTTTAGCTTAAAATGTAAATAAACTGTCTAGTGTTACTTTAATAAGGCAGTGGGCTCCCTATTCTGGACCTTTAACCCAGGAAGTGGTGCACATCAAGTCAAAGACTGAACATTATGATGTCAAGCAGTCTTACAGTGTGCTGCAACCAAGCTGAAATATTTTAACCCCACTCAAAAACATCCACCTACCACTGTCAGCTGATCACTCCGGTGTTTTAACATGTTTTTATTTCTATGTGCCTCTAAACATGAAGGCAGTTGTTGCACAGGTTCTGCTCTCCAATGCCTTAATGGACAGACCGATGCTTGCACTTGCTAGCATTCTTGTCAGTACGTGTAGTGCCAGGGCTTTTCTTGGATTGCCTGATGAACTCACACTGCATTCAAGCTGCAGCTGGAAGAATGAGCTACTTCCTGGATATATTTTTGGACCTGGATGTTAGGCGCCTTGCTCCCGATGGTGAGTCTCTTAGTGCTTCCGATGTGTGTGAGCTACCTTACATGTGATGGCTCAACAATTGTTTAGAGCATACACACATGTGTAAGGTTGTAATGGCTTATCGTTATGGAACCAGCATCTTTTGGGGTCTGGATGGTTGCATTTTGGCAGCAATGGCAGCGTATCCATGACTTAGGTCCTCCATTATCAGCGTGGGCTGATTCTCACTACTGAGTCAAGACTAGCTGCCCATAGCATGTAGCTGCATCCTGATGTGGTCTGATCAGAGATCAGAGGCGTGGTGCAGTTGTAGGGTCTTATTCCAGCGTGAACAAAACTTTTAGAGGGATGATCTTTGGGGCACATTTTACACCATTAGTATTGTTTTGTCCCTCTTTATTGCATCATGTACAGCACAGGACCTGTATCCAGCATGTTTTCAAAGTTTCTCTGCTTGAACACACCCAGTTTAATCTGTGGGTGATAGAAAGTTATCTGCAGAGCTTGATGACCTGCTGAACAGGTGATTCAACCTTTTAATCAGGTGTGTTGGAGCAGGGAAAAAAACCCTGCTGGATAGAGGCCCAGGGTTGGACAGTTAGCCACCTTAGCTTACATTACCTAACATGTCAGAATCTTAATTCTTTTGGACAGAATAAAGTAGAATAAATGCTAAAGCTTGTGTAGTTCACATTTTTTTATTGTTGCTGGCAACTGAGAGCACATCTATGTTTAGTTTTTTTATTCAGCTTTTAACAGAGGCCATCTTTTTTGTTGTAGTAACTCTCTGTGAGGTAGAGCTTCAGCAAATGTGAGGGTTGTATAAAAACTCTTGCCTTGTACTTGCCGCCTGACATTTCCCAGTCTTTGATCGATGAGCTTGCCACAAGCTCCTTCACTCTGAGTCCTTCTCTCTCTGTCGCTGAGAACTCCACAAGACGGTGAAGTTAGCACCTCCTTAAGCAAGAGTGTAAGCCCAGCTCCTCTGTTTTAGCAAGGATACTGCATTGCCTTTTGCAGTGCTGGAATCTCAAGGAGCAGTAAATCAACGCAGAAGAACTATAAATCATCACCAAGAGAGGAAATCTACATTGGATTACTGTACACCACAACACTGCATTATTGCAAAAGGTGTGTTAACACTAAGGCGATCCCTGATTACATTGAATATGCAAATTTGGAAAGGATGCATGATTGTAGTGCAAGTTTCTTTTTAATGGCATCGAGATGTCTTTGATTTGCATCGTAGCCATCTTATGCTGCTGTGATGAAACACAAAAGCCACGAAACAGTCGTTTCTCCTCCTTCCTCCTTCACTTGATGATAATGCAGCTCGTTCCCATTGACACGATGTACATTAAAGTCCACTCAAACTCTCGCCATGCAAGACATTTAATTACAATCTGTTGGTGCTGACTTTATCAGATCTTCATTTGAAACTGTTGTTTTGGTTCTTTAAGGTGAACCATCAGGATAATCTTTTCATTTGGTTGTAGTTTTGTAAATTTGAATTTCATCTTTAAATTGGGATTAGCAGTGTAGGAGAGGCTGCAGATTTAGCTGAGTAATTGAAGTGGTTTGCACCATTATGTAACAGTGAAAAATGTTGTGTTCAATTCCGTTTTATGTAACTTATTATTAATAGGGACCTAATGAGCTCTGAAATCATCACAATTCAATTACAACTCAGTTTATCCATTTGTGTCGTTATTCAGAGAAAGTCCTTAGTGACACACTTTGATGATGTCTGTCATTAGGAAAATTAATTTACACTGAAAGCTTAATAGATTGAACTTTGTCTAGCTTGACTGTCAACATGTAAGTGGTCAGCAGAGCGTTCACTTGCAATGAATAGAATGTGCAACACCAAAGAGATGTCTCTCGCACTTATTGTACTTTAGGTTATTGTATATGACAACGTGTACACCAATTCATTATTTAACATCAGATACAAGTACAACGGAATAAAATATAAATAAGTCTACGCAAGAAATACAGTTTCACCAGAATGACATTTTTTTAGACATTGAATTTATGAAATTGAATTTTTGTTCTGTGAAATTATGTATTTGAAATTACTTTACTAAAACTACTCCAGTAAAGAGTTGAACTGCAGAATTTAATCTCCAAAATTCAACAACAGATTTTAAACATAAAAATTTCAATAACAAACATGAAAGAGCTAAATTTTAACATCAGAAATTCACCAGCAACTGAGATGACCTCCTGGTGGTCCAAGCAAAAGCAATCGTGAATACGACACTAGGGGTAGACAGATACATTGGTTGGCCGATACATTGGGCCGATATTTGACATTTTTTATGTATCGCGTTGGCCAATATACCTCCTTAAAGCCAATTTAACGTTAAAGTTAAAGTCCAAATTGTTGTCACACACACTGATGTGTGTGCAATATTTGTTCTCCACATTTGACCCATCCCCTGGGGGAGCGGTGAGCTGCAGACACAGCTGCGCTCGGGAACCCCCCAATCCAACCCCTTAATGCTGAGTCTCAAGCAGGGAGGCATTGGGTCCCATTTTTTTCTAACTCTTTGGTATGACCCGACCAGGAATTGAACTCTGATCTCCCAGTCTTTGGGCAGACACTCTACCACTAGGCCACTGATTTGGTAAAGTCAGACATCCCCGAGCAACCTGAAATTTAAATGTTTATTTACATTCCTGAATAACATCTGCCTAATCAATGTTCTAAAAATTACCTTAAACTATAATTTATTTTTATATTCCAGTTTTAAATATTAAATACTTGATTTTATTTAGCTGATTTTAACTGATTTGTTTGGTTTATTTCAGTTAGATCACTGATTTCAACACAGATCAGTGCACAGAATTTAGGATTTAACAACTAGTTAAATCCAGTGTTAAAAAACAGATTCAGCTTTAGGAATTTGGTGCATCAATTAATGTGATTAATGACATTTTAACATCTAAATAAGGTGGTATACGTCTGGATATCAGACATTAGAGTTTGCCCACAATAATGGCAGCACAATTTTGCTATCGGCTGACCAGGGCCTTTAAATATCGACATCGGTATCAGCAATAGAAAAACCAACATTGGTCAACCTGTAGTCGACACCTGACTTGTGTCATGTGATCAGAGAAGCATACTTTGATTGGCTAAAAATCACTTGACTCGATTGAGTGAAGATTTCTTTTGCTTGGCTTACCAGAAGGTTTCCCCAGTTGTTGCTGGATTTTTGCTGATTACATTTTTACGTTGAAATCTTGAATTTCTGCTGGTGTATTTTAAGTCAAAAAATAATCAAATACATAATTTCACAGATTAAAATTCAATGTCATAACTTCAATGTCTAAAAAAGTCATTTTCTGGTGGCACTGTATTTCTCCAACAAAAGACAACCAGAGAAAAAGTAAGATTTAGCTCACTGAAGTGCTTTAATTGTTCTGCGAGAGTTACCAGCCTTTGGCTACGAATAATTCTGTCAGTGGATGATGTAGTATGTATACGCAAACTTTTTTAACTCAGTGAATATAGATTGTGTTAAAGGTAAAAAAGAAAAACTGAACTTTTTTTCCTTGGGAGCTGTGAGAGTAAATAGCTGCTTACAGGTGCAAAAAGAGATGCACTAATTTTGTTTCCTGGAGATGAAATGAAGCAATAGTCACCAGAATTAAGCATTTGTGTGAGCGTAACATCTGACATCTTCAGCCAGAATGTGACCCATTTAAAACCTTGGAGGAAATCTTGGCCACATACCGAGAAGCCAACAGCAGCAGGTGGAAGACGGAGTGCTTTAAGAAAATCCACACAGAACAAAACCGTGACCTACATCTAAAGTGCATGCCCAGTTTCTGCTCAGCTCGTCTCTGAAGAAGGGGAATGGATAGGGAGCGTTACAGGATCCAACTTAAAACAGGGAAAAATAAAGGATATTTTTCTCCATTAAAAAGAGCCTGGATGGAAATGCCAGAATCATGCAGCGGTGTGCAATAAACAGGACCGCTGGCCTGCACGACAGACAAAAGGACAGGAAGTTCTCTTTCTCGTTTGTGGAAAATTGTTTTCATAACTTTGGAAGTAGGACACAGCTGAGAAAGCACAGACACTTGTAGGCTCCTGGGTGGGTGGGGGGGGGCCTCAGGGATGAAACAAGTGGGACGGATGGGGGGAATAAATGTCATGATGGCCTTTTGACAAAGTTGCCATGTTGCTGACCCTTTGGCTGCATGTATCCTTTCCCTCAGGCTCACTGATAGAAGGAAGTGGTGGTGGGGTGCTTCTGATATGAGGAGGAGGAGAGCACTGAAGAGGAAGAGGCAAAGTTCTTTAGTCACAGCACTGAGGGTGTAGAGAGGTGGAGAAAAGGCTGGCTTGTGGACGGCAGGTGGTGGTCAGAGTTGCAGCCGCGTACTCGTCTTTCCATTATGTTACTGAAGCGATAACAAGATTGGAGGAACTGAAACCACGCTTAACACTCTCCCCAGAGGGCCTTTTTCTGCTTGAACGCGCCTAGCGTCGGGAGATTGCGTGTCATATTTATATCAAGTGGATTGAGTAATGCAGATGGGATTGTGCCATTTCAGAAAAAAACACTTATAAAAGCTTTTGTTTATATTTTATTAACTTCAATAATAAAGGCTGGTGTCTGAGGGGAGTAGCACACAAGTGGAAGAATGATGACAGGGTGCACCAAAGGGAGTGTCAGAGGTGTGTGTGTGTGTGTAGTAGTAGCAGGGTTAGGACTAGTTCACAGTACTGGTTTAGATAAGAATCAGGATAACTGGTTTGTTACTGGTTACCCCGGCCTCCACGGTGGACCTTTAAGGTGCCGTTTTAACGTTTCAACGTGCTTAGCCGCTAAATGTCAAGCAGCATGGGAACAGTTTAAAATGTTTAAGCTGCAAGTGTTATTTACACTTGTGTTGACTATCGGTATAAGAGCAAATGTTCTGGATGAATATTGATGCGAACAGAGCAAATATGTTTGGGATCAGCCGCCTCATTTCTCAAATAATGGGCACAATCCTTCAGCAGCGCTTCAAAACAAATCTGAATTTAGACTCTTTTTTTTTAATTAGGACTTGTGTTTTCTGTTTTTCTTTTTAGGTCAGACAGACCTCAGCTTTTCAGCATGCGTTTGTCCATCTGTGCAGGCAAATGGCAAAGTATTTAGATAAAGTTTCACACAAGAAATGTTGGCCCTCAGGGCTACACATCTTTCCTGTTTCTGCTCTTGTCAGGTAGAGCTGAAGGGTGTGTGCTGCAACCCCCTCCACACACACACACAAAATGGAAACAGCAACAAAAACAGGCCGAAAAAACACGATACGGAATAAATGGAGAAACTAGACAAAAGACTAAACATGTAATATGGGGGTTTCCTGGAAATAGTTCGTTTTTCTTTGCTGCCCATCAGTTTCAGAAGAGCATGTGGACACTTTCAAAAAGTATGAAGCACACGGAAAATACTTCCAGCACATTTAAGACAGTTACTGTTCTTGCTAGGAGTGAATGTCTCAGCAGATTAACTCTGAGGTCAGATAATGCACGAAACAGTAAAAACCCTCAGGAACTACATCTCAGACCCGACAGACCTCAGTTAGCATGTTAAACACGTTAGCCATAGATGCTGCTTACATAAACTGCAAAATTCATGACTGTACAATTAAACAAGACTGACTGTTTTCCATAATATTACAAGGCTGATAACCAAGGCTATTTTCCAGACCTTAATTCCAGCCTTGGTGTAACAGCATGAAGGGTTAAAGTTTACTCGCTGCTAATGTCTTGAGACAGCAAGAGAAGAAGTTGCAGAGTGGAGTTGGTGAGTAGTGGTGTTCTAGTCCATGTTCGGTTTTATGGAAAGTTCTGCTCAGTTGACCCTGAACTCCATTCTGACAGCTGAAACTTGTCAGACCAGATGGTGTACTAGCACAATAACCCCCCAAACCCAGCAGCTATATCAAAAACAAGTTGTTACAATGGTACAGTAAAACTTTAAATCTAACCCTAACTGGGATATTGTGGCGAACCCTTAGGGGCTTTGTATACACAAATGGCTGGACAATATAGAAGGAAGGCCAATTGATGGTAAACATTTCATATTGATCAATATCGATAATTATTATGGGTGGGACTCGATTAATAATCTAAACAATTAGAGGCTTTGTAATTAATCAATCTTGATTAATTGCATTATAACCATTCAAGACAATTCGCGCCCAAGCAATTTTTAAATCAATAATAATGTTATTGAGGCACAGATGACATACCAACATGTTAATGAGTATATCTCTGTGAACACAAGGTCTATTTGATGGATTTAATCTAGTTATAAAATAACCAATGTGGCTTTTTGTTGGGATGTGTAAATATTAGCAAATGTCTTATTGATGAAGTGTAAATGGACATGGGACATTGTAAATGTTGTGTACAGAACTGAACACTAGGTGGCAGCAGAGCACTGCCGATCTATATAAAGGTGTAGTGTAGAGTTCAGGGGAAGTTCTGCTGAGGGTAACAAGATGAATGCTGCCCTCCTGCTGTAATAAAGCTCAAATAGCTACAGTTGCTGTCTGCCTTAGTGATGTGTCGGTAGCAAACGAACCGGCTCTAAGGGCAGGCTCTTTTTGGTGAGCTGAGCCAAAAGAACCGGCTCCCTAAAAAGAGCCGGAATTCCCATCACTAGTCTGCCTACTTTCTACAAACTAGAAAACATAACAACTAAAGTGTGGAATTTTTTCTTCCTTTCTTTTCATCATTAAAAGCGGTTTGTCTGGATTCATTACATTTTTAGTTTCAGTTGTGTTTGGAACACATAAAAAGGTTTATGTGGTCTTGTAGCCAAGTGTCTGCTGTTTGGTTAGAGGTGCAGCTTGATGATATTTATTGATAAATAGGGCATGAATTATAATTCTACACTTTTCTGGTCCTCAGTTGGGTGACACTTGGGCTCAAAGGGGTAACACATTATTGGTTTCATCAATTCTTTGCAAATGTAGCAATTGACCGTTTGTTTTTTATGGGGCTTATAAAAACCTAAATATTGTCATGATGGTGAACTCCTGTAATCCATTTTTGAGATATTTTCCTCCACGTCTCCTTGGTTTGAGAGAGGAGGGCTTGGTGACGGAGCCTGTCTGGGTCTGTGTTTTTGATTGGTTGGGAGTTTGTACTGACTCTAGAATTAAGCTACATCATAGACTGTAATGAAAAAAATAAAAGAAAGTTTTTATTGATGTTTTTATTGACCCATTTTTTTCCCTTTCGCACAACACATCTATCGATAGATATACAGTATATCATTGTTCTGCCCTACACACACACACACACACACACACACACACACACACACACACACACACACACACACACACACACACACACACACACACACACACACACACACACACACACACACACACACACACATTTCAGCTTCTATTGTAAAGGGAAGTGGGAAATGGTGTCTCTAGAACAAATGTAAGAAACCAATAACGCCGTGCTAAACCTAATTACTTCAAGTTATTGCTGCTTCACTTGGCTCTACACTGTACTCACTCATGGTGTTTGTTGCTGCCTCTGCATTCTGGCTTCATTCAGTTAATACATTTTGACCATGTGTTTTTTTTTTATTTTTATTTACTTGGGATCATGTCATCTATACAAAAGTTCAAACATGAGTCCAACTGAGACACACACACGTTCTGATGTCCGTCCGCTGATGTAGCCTTGAAAGCTAACCTTTCACCTCTCCTTTTGGCGAGACATTCGCCACTATTTGCTGTGACTTCATGTGTACACACACATAATTATCCAAGGGAGTCTAAAGTTCCCCCATGAATGATGCATGTGAATAAAATAACACACTGGAGCGAATCTCCACAGGTCTGTTGTGCTCTCTGACCTACTTTGACAGTAAAATCTGATATTCCCAACTGTTTGTTTGGAAATGCTCTTGTAAATGCATTCCACATAGTCATCGTGATCTACCCAAGGTGTTGGCGAAGGCTAAATGACTTTAGGTCAAGATATTTTACTGTAGATTATTGCAATGCCCAGCTATCCATGTTCAGTTGGATCCCTGCGCCTTCGCTGATGATAATACACCATCTGGAAATTATTGACTTGATTTGATATTTGTCTGATACCACTCATGATGGGTTTCTGGTTTTATTATGTTGATAAGTCGAGGGTAAACTAGTCAGGATGTTTTCACCACATGTTGTCCTTGGGACTAGTCTGAGGTGCTTTGGGAGTATTTAGTGCTGTGCTGAGCTTGTAGGAATTCTAACCAAGGCTCAATATTCTGTGTTTCCCCCTGTTAGAGAGCAGGAGAGAAAACGGTGGTGTGTGTGGAGGAGAGGATGAAGGAAAGGGCGAGAGGTGGAGGGAGAACCTGTGTTGTTGGCAACCATTGGCTATATCCGGGCAGTCTACCGAGACAGGCACGCTTTGTCTCAGGCGTCATTTGCAGCTTAAACAAACAGGTGTGATGCAAGAGTCTCTCAAACAAACACGCCGCTGCTCTTCAAAGTGCAGACAGGAAGAGACACAGAGTAGGGGAAAGTGAAGAAATAATAGGCGAGGCTTGAGCAGTCAAGGAGAGAAAAAGGAAAGTCGCGAATGAGAGCTGAGAAGGAATAAAAATGCTCTTTTTATGTTGAATTCGTGTAAAAAAATGGGTTTTCAACTCCAACTTTCTGCCTGTATTTGGGGCTTTTCTATCATTTTATTTTGAAGTTCACACTTTTGAAGATAAATTGGCCCTTTTTATCTCAGCTGCACCATAAATGTCTGTTTTACTCGTTGACTGTAGTGCTGACAGCCTCTCACCATCTCCCTCCTTCATTACACTTCTCACCCTCTCATTTCTCAGCACCCATGCTCCCCTGAGACGATGACCCGAGCTGCACCTCTAAAGCAGACACATTTGTGACTCTGAGCTTCTGTTTGCTACCAGTCAACAACGTTTTTCACTAATTTATTGATATCTCCTTTTTTGTTTCCTAATTTTGGCTTAAAAGCACAATTTTTCTAGAAACCCATGCAGTGACATGTGGTATCCACCTGTTGGCGACTCAAGACGAGTTTAACCAGTGGTGGCTTGAAAATAGGGGGCGCTAGGGCACCGCCCCACCACTCTCATGAGAATAATAATAATAAAGAAATCACAAAATGTTAAAATTTTTTACCTGAATGATTTATAAGGGCTGTGTATGATCAGCATTTAAGTGTAGTGTAAAAATGTTCTTTTACCACGACCGAATCCTGTTCCTTTTCGGGAGCGGCGATCTCTACCATAGACCTACGCTATAAGATTAGGAGAGCCTTTGGGCTCAGAGGTTTGCGATTGAAACGTGCAGAAGACCGGAGTCTCAGCTCAAATCAGGGTGTTCACCCGGAACCAGAGGCTCTCCACAGTTTATTGTTTTGTTTATTTATTCGTTTATTTTGTTAGCTCACCATTTTTTGTTCATTGTGGAGCAGCTGAGTACACCTCATGGAGTTTTTTTATTATGGAGAACCGGGAAATGATGGAATGTGGCGTCGGAGACTCGTAAACACTCTCCAGCAGGTAAAAAAAGCTGGAAACAGCTCAGTGCGACGTTGGGACATAGGATTACATGAACCGAGTGGATTTCTTTACCAAAACATGGATTATTAGGACCATAAACCAGCATGGTCAGACTGAATTTATGCTTTTGACTTCATGAAATTAGCTTTATTTTGCTTTTCATTTATAGGCTTATTGACATTGGGTGTTGTTGAGGTAGAAAACATGGGTTCTGTCGTTTAGATAAGCCTCTTTGCATTAAGGACGTGTGCAGTTTTCATAAATTGGTGAATATTAAGCATGCTTTTGGATAGGGCTGGACGATATAGAAAAAAAGTATATTGGTAAAACATTTTTATATTGATCAATATCGATAATTGCTGAAAAATATTTTTAAAATGGTAGAAATACATTTTACGTGCAGCCCTGGCCATTTTATTTTTGGTATTTTTATTTTTTTCTCCGCCTTTTCTCTCGGAGACATCTTGCTGCCTCATGCTCTGTTTTGGCTCGAGAAGGGGAGGACCTGGTAAAGTAGCGTGCCCGAGTCTGTGGTTTTGATTGGTTAGGAGTAAGTAGTGAGTCTAGTATGCTACTACGTGATAGGTTATAATGAAAAAAGGAAACTTTTATCGAAGTTTTATCGACCCATTTTTTTTAATCGCACCACATGTCTATCGATAGATATATTGAACTATTGAATTATCGTCCAGCCTTACTTTTGGACCAACTTTGTTGCTGTAAGTGCTCGTTTACCTGGAACCAAGTCCGTCAAGTTCAAGTTGTATGACATTATACGGATGGTAATTTAGCATCACTTAGTGGTGATGTGTCGTTAGCGAATCTGAAAACTTTCTTGTAAAAATGCGCCTCACCCAAAAAAAAATCATTCACCAGTCACCACTGAGTTGAAGTTTTCTTAAACCAGACCAACACTCTCTCCAAGAACACCTCCTTAATTGACGCTTTAATAAAAAGCGTGGTTTCAGCGCGGACGACCCAAGCCTTTCTTTTGACTCATTTGGAGCACATGGGCTCAGTGGAGGCTAGTTTAGAGGAGGTATATGAGATTTAATGATACATCAGTGAGATCTGCTGGGACAAGAGGAGCAGGTAGTGCAGCAGAGCAGAGGGCTGATTTATGGGCAGGATAAATGATGCGGTGGGCGTCTGCCTCTGTAATAGCACTGAGCTCCGCGCACCACACTTTCACTCAGCTGTAGTTTATAGTGTGATGTGCGATGGGGATAAATGTCAGCTTGGCTTATCTAAGAAGATATGATACAACTTTAAACTGACTCCTCTCAAACACTCTGACATGTGATCAAAGGCAAACCGGTAATGACACGTGGACGAAAAATCAGCCTGAGAGTTGGAAAATTGGGTCATATTGTTCACATCAGGTTCAGAACAGAACGACAAGGCTAGTTTTAATTCACCATTAAGGTTTTTCTCCCTCGATTTCTCAACAGGGAGAAGATTACTTCCAAGCAAAATCTCAAAAGCCAGATGTGTTCCTTTGATATTCATAAGGTTAAACTTACGAGCTGGCTTGAAAGATGAAACCAGCCACTGTACCACAAGCTTCCACGCTGCGTTGCTCAATAGTTAAAGCAATTACGGTGTGTGAGACGGTGTATTGTGTTTTTAAACAAGTCTCCCCACCACGGTGGAAGCAGGTTTGCTGCCGTGTCCGTGGGGCGATGTTGAATCAGCGAGGGGTGAGAAGTGGAATCCTGTTGCTCTGCTCTGAGCGTGATCTTAGATGAGTGCATATTATCCTTGTATTCCTTCTGCAGCGCTTAGCTGTTAATCTCACTCAGGTCTAGCTTTGCTGTATCTACAGCATTGCTATGCACAGGCGCTTGGCAGGAAATTAGCAACAGCATCAAGAGAAAGTAGACTTTGATGGCGCCAAACGGTGAGCGGGGTTTTTTTTTTTAAAGCGCACTATGAGAGGACGTTTGAAGGTGTAACACTAGCCTATATCTTTAAGGATGTTACTGCAATTAAAAGGAAGCTAGGGGAGAAAAGCGAAAGTGTGTCACTGAGGTTTGCATGGCGTATTGACATAATCGAAGGTTCGTGGGTTTTGCTGGGGGCGTGTGAGGATAAGCAGGTGTGAAAATGTGTTTTTCCTTCGCGAGGCCTCGCCCCTCTCGTTGAGTACCGGCCCGCCTCCAACAACTGGCAAACAAAAGGACACGGATTTACTCTCCAGCAGCACTCGTGCCTTACCTCGAACCGAGTGTTCACAAGTAACCAGATCTGTCACTAATGCACACACTGCTATCTGCTGCCAGTGGGGAGAGTAAAGCATGTGTTTATCATATAATCCGTCCCTTCTCTCCTTGTTTGTGCGGTGATATTGAAATTAAAATCAGCGGATGCCAGAACACTGCGGCTGACCTGGTTGCTTTGCTTCCCTTGCAGTTTTGCTTGCTAATTTCTATGCCTTGGCCTCCCTCACGCACCCTAGTAATGAGAAAATGTGCTGTTGTCTTTGTTTACTGAGTCAGTCTGTCTGGCTGGGGCTCTTCACATTGTTTGAATATAAACAGGAGCTAAATTATTCGCTCACTTGGAGTGTTCCTCCACGTTACAGGAGCTCTCTGCTGTCAGGGCGACCCAGGTTTTGGTGAACACGTCGTGGATTGCATACAGCACGATGTGTGAATGCAGAAAGACAATAATACATGCAGCTGTTAATTGCTGTAATCAGACGAGCTGATTGCAAAAGTTCTATAGTGTTCCCTCTTTGTGGTAAAATGTCCAGTATTTGACTTCCTGTGGGGAGATCTTGTTCTTACATCTAGCCGGCCGGCAGATTAAAGCTTAGCTTAGCGATGGAGGTGGCAGGTTTGATACAAAGCTTTAGTTATGAGCTGCTCTTATTGATTGTCCGTATATATATATAAAGAGTAACTTCACACCAGATAAGCTCTGCTGTCAGAATCAAGTGTTAGCCAGTCGTTTATAATAAGAGTAAAAGTAAAGAGATGGCACCAGCTTTAGAAAATGTAATAATTTAGCATTTTGTTTTTGCATGGAGATGCCTGACTTTGCATGTGGCTGACTTATTGGAGAGGAAATTTGCCTGTCAAGATGGTATCAGCTTTCTTTTAATATACATGCACAGCTGTTTCTCCAGGAAATTGCCATTTTATGTATTTATTATTTATTTATTGCGATATTAGATTTAACAGACTTGGGGAAAATGAAAAGCCTTTCAAGCAGCGTGACAGACTCTTTTGAGATTTCTTTCTTCTGTGGCATATATTTCTATATTGAATTAGAGATCAAGCTGCAGATAACGGCCAACAACCGGAGGGTGCGATTGGTCTGCGGCGTTACAGTGAGTCCAAAACTGACGGCGAGATAAGAAACAGCAGCTTTTGGCTCTGACCCTCACGTCTGCTAAGTCAGCAAATCCTAAATCTCTGCTTGAAAATTTAATCAGTCCAGCACAACAAGGCCTAAATTTCTGGCTTAAAAGTTTGTTTTCAGAAAAAGTGTAAGTGTTTGTTTTATGCTCTCATGCATCAGAACGTTAATGCAAAGGCTTTGCTCAAAGACTGCTCTTCTTTTGGGAGAAAAACTGATTTTAATCACGATTTAAACATAAAACATCTAAATTAGTTTAAGCTTTAAGCTTAATCTCACCCTCCCCAGTCACCAGCCTGGTGAGCTCCACAAGTAGGAGTCATGTGGTCGCGGGGTTGAAAGGCAGAAAAGCAGAAGATTCAATGTGAGAAAATCCATTTACAGCACTCTGAGTCTGATAAAAAAAATATTGATACGTGGTGCAAGTGCATCAATAACATTAAGCTAGAGGAAATCTAGTAAAATAACACCATACTGATATTTGCCCGAACCCTGTTTAACACCATCATTTAGAAGAAGAAGAGACAAGGGAGAAAATAACTCAAATAAAAGTAAAAGATCCTTTAAATGATTTTTATCTGAATATGATTTATTTAAAGATGTGGAACAATGACATTTTAAATTTAATGATTATTTCTGATTATAATTGGTCACTCATGCAGACTGAAAAAGGAAAATAGTCTCCTACACCGTTCTCCTGCATTTGCCTTCGATAGAAAATCGATGGTGAAATTCTAGGAAGCCCGACAGATCTACGTCACACTGTCACTTAACATTCATGGACTCACCCATCTTTGCTCGCGACAGGGAAGGCTGTTGTTGGTTTAGCGTCCAGGAAAGATCAGAGAACGTCTGGACTAGTAGAAGCTAACTGTTAGCATTAGCAACTCCACCACACAGCAGAACTCCTCCAGGCTTGGGGTATTTGTGGAGATAAAACATCAACGTTGCAGAGGTAAAATGTCCAAATATCAGGAAATAGGACACCGGATCCTGCCGTCTGAAGCTACTTTCTCTTCCAGTTGACGTGTACTCCCTGAAATGAGCATCTGAGCTCTCATCTGAGCTTCTGCCGTGGTGGGAATGTGTGTGTGAATGACTGATTGTGTTGTAAAGCACCTTGGAGGGTTCCTGTTTATTGATTACTACCTCTATATTTCAGATTTAGAAGAGTTTTTGTATCCCCTCCTCACAAAAAGCTGCTATGACTCAAAACTAACCTGATTTAACAGTAAAAATATTTGAATGTTGTCGAGCATTCTTCCTCCAAAATGACAAATTTGTCACTTTTGTGCCATTAGTGACGAATCATTGCGTCTATAACTGGCTTTTCTTTGCCCAAACACTATAATCACACTGATCAAAAGACCATAATTGTCAAGTTTGATTTCCTGAACAACGGTGGTTGAACACCTGTGTCTCCCTGACGTCCAAACAGATTAAATCCCAGCGTCTGACGTGTCGGCTGATCCCCAAACCACAGTGGAAGCAGATTTCTTTACTCAGTCACTTTCTTACTCCGCGTAAGGCTTATTCTTTATTCATGCAGCAAAATCTGCTTAAACAGTAAGAATCCAGCATGCACTCTGTTGCAGATACATTGATTTGGTTATTTTAGCCCAGCTTCTGTAGATAAACTGATCCAACACGCCAGGTTAATGCAGTCTTTTCTGTTTGATTAGAAGATTCATTTACATGACAGATGTCCTCATGTGTGCTGCAGACGCCCTGGAGGTGCTCTGCAGCTGAACACCACCTGCGGTGTGGGTTTGTTATTTGAACCCACGGTCTAGAGTTCCCGCTATGGCCTTCTCGGGAGCACTCACTGCTGACCCTCGCTGGTCTCGTCCTCATGCGGGGCAAAGCAGAACAGTCAAACTTCAAACCCCTTCAGTTTCCTCCTATATGGCCCCTGTTTTTTGTTTTGTTTTTTTACTTTCTATAAACACCGTGTGCGGTTAATACCGTTTTCGGAGTTGGTGCCCGTACTTGGATCAAGCTGCTCCATGAGTTAGAATCTCAGAGTCAGTTTTAGCTGGTAAATGTAGACGGAAGCCGACTCAAAGCTACAACACCTCGCTGCTGATTGGGGTTAAGAAAACAGCAGCAATCATTTTCATGCCTCTCTTCCCTGATGGTAGGTGGGTTATAAATAGGGCTGATTCTGGCTTTATGTACTGCAAACATATAATCTGCCTGCGTGATCATTTCAGAAGGTTTCAGGCTGCAGTGAACTTAGAAACTCTGAAACAAAACAAGACTCGAAGCACTTTAATGATTGGTACAGCTCACTCTGAAAACATTATAGCTTCAGCTGTTTTCACACATTTGCTGCTGCCATAAAATTTTTCCTGGTGTTTTATTTTACTTTTTTCCAGAGAGGGTGCACTTGAGAATGCAAATGTCCACAACATTTGGTTTGGACTTATATGGGGGTTTATCCAGCTACCTATCCAGAAATGAATAGACCGCGTGTGAATAGAGCAGGTAATCCTCTGGGGATATCGCTGTGACCGAGCCCGGTTACGCTGGGTGATTCTCGTGGATGTTGCAGAATTCCAGATGCACATAATGTTGGTATCAGTAAAACAGTCATCAGCGTAGGATGAGTGATACTCCAGATGCTGCAAACCAAACACCCTTTGTGTTTGGTCCTGCTTGCTGAGCTCTGTCCCCAGACACCACTGCAGAGCACAAAACTACGCCTGGCTCTGATTCTCCAGACGCTCACTGGCATTTATTAGCTAAGACAGCTTCTAGTAGCTCATATCCATATCTTAAACGTGAGCACACAACTACATCCTGCTGGTTTCTTCAGTTGTTTGGGTAAAGTAACCATGCGTGGTTAGTGGAGATCGGCATTTCTATTGCCGATACCAACGTAGAGGTCGTAGTCAGCCAACGGCCGATATGTGCAGGCGCTAAAATTAGAAAACACAAAATTTCGGAACCTATTTTAAACGTAACAAACTTTTTTTTCACCTAGATTTTGTGCAAAATCAAAAATTTAAATAAGTATTAAAACACGAAATGGCTAGATAAAAGGAAACAATAACATTTTTGAATATTTATTGAGCAGAAAAAGGACTTAAATATACATTTTAATACAATTCAGCAGTAGCACTGCACTACCCACAGATGTGCCTGACTTTAAATCACTTTTACTAAAATGGCATGTCAACCAATAAATATACAAAAACATTGTCTATTCATAATAGTAGTTATTGATAGTTTGACTCTTGGGGCACACAAGCAGTAAAAATATTCGATCCAGTCAAACTATAAAAAGCATCACAGTGACCCAGGAACAGTATGCATGTTTTTATATTCTAACTAGATTCAGTCATCAGAGGAAAGCTTTTATAACAATGCGTTTCCACTCATTTCTGTGTCTTGTGAAATGTGTGGTTACCTACTAAGGTTGGGCTTCTGGCCCCTGAAAAAAGATGTAGAAATGGTTTCCTCCTCCAGTAAATGTTTACAGTCAGTGGAGCGTAGTGTGATGTATTTGAGGGCTTCTCCTGCCTTAGCATGAGAGTTATCTTGTGAAGGTATAGCTCTTCTTCTATGGTTTCCCCGTGTGTGTTCAAGCAACCCTTGTGCACTCATGCGGGAAGCTAAACAAGTTGTCAAGAGAAAATAATAAACTTTCTATACAAACATTTTATTTGGACTCTTGTTGAATCATTTATGAAACAAATGGATTAAAAGGATACTTTGCAACTTCTTCATATTTTTAAATCATTTTCTTGAGCCAGTATGTGCTAAACGACCCTTTACAGGGTTAATGAAAGGCCACCCAGCCCCTTGTGACCAAAATATTCCACTTGTAATTTCAGACTGGCGGGCCACTCTGTTGGGAAAAAGTTTGAGCTGACATACCTGGCGCTGCAGTCGGCTTCCAGCACATTTCCTGCATGTTTTAAATCATGGACACATCTGATTTGTTTAATTTGGTGATGCACCACTCCTGTAGACACTTAGGAAGGCTGGAGAGACATTCAGCTGTTAGATTAAGGTGTTAAAAAGACGAACGCACAGCGAGGAGATAAGTTTTGCTTTTGGTTCTACAAACAGACACTAGGGGATGCTAAAAGCAAGCCAAAACTGCAGAGTTCCCTTTTAAAAAATAATTTGAATCAACTTGTTAAATGTAAACTGATGTGCCTTTTTAACGTGTTATTTTGGAGGCCATGTTGAAGTAAGTTTCAGCGTGAAACATTATTTTATAAATCTTTGCACTGCTGTTAAATCGGCGCAGCTTCAGCTTGAGTATTAAGGAATTCCTAATGGCTGAGTGCACCAGAAGCTGGTTGGTGATATTCATGCCTATAGATAACCATAAAATGGAAAAAGTCAACAAGAAAGGGAACACCTTGTTAGATGCGTATAATTATGTTCTCTTTGAAGTGATTATAGATCAACTGTAATGATTCACAATGTCTGTTTTGCATTTTGAGGTACCAATAGGTGCAGCAAAGATGTTACAGTCACCAGCTTTTTGCAGATTGTGACCCTCTCACCACTTGCTTTTATTTTTTAAACATTAACTTAAAGTAACAGTGTGTATTTTTCCTGGCGATAAATCGTTGCAAGAAAGCAGCATTTTTGTGTTGGAGTTAGACCTTACCAACAGATTCCCATTAGGGTCAAAAAGCCCTGGGGAATGCAAACTTTAGCAAAATAACAAGTACATCAGACTCCCTTTCGTCACTGGCAACAAGTGAAGAGGTAAACGTGTAAAATAACAACATAACCGTTTGTTACAAATCAGTAAATGCATTTTGTCCTCATGGGCTCCCGTAGAAGGAAACATGGCATCTAATATGGCGTCGCCCAGAGACTTCGACGCCCTCCCATGTATATTAGACCTGATTTTTATGGTTATATGTTACAAATATTTTTCAACAACTGGGCATCATTTCATTCGTTTTCATCAACATTTTGATGGCTATTTCCAGAAATGAATGGTAAAAACTACAAATTGTCTCTTTAAAGAGCCAGTAAAATGTAAAGCAACATTGTCTTCGTTGCTGTTGAACAAAGTCAGATTGGGTGGTCAAATACCAAAAAGTCAAAGATGTGTGTGACCGGCTTTCTATGCAAACTAGAAATGTAAAAAAGGTGAGAGAAAAACTTCCGTTCTGAGCAAGGCTGTGATTACACGTCACATGATAGCAGCTCCTGCTTACATCTACATGTTCCAACCCACTTCAGCGTCGGCAATATTTAAATGCAGGTCGCGGGCCGCGGTAACACTGCAGACCCACGGTAAGCCGGGCCTCTGTTAACATGAGCTGTTAGCTTCAGCTAGCAACAGTTTAAAGAGAGAAAAACGTGCACTCACCATTCAGCTTCCAGGACATACTGGTAAAATCCAGACGGCCAGATTGATCCATAGCTTGTGGCCATAGGAGTGAACCGTCTGGTCAGCATGCAGCTCACTGAACAGTCATTTCCTGGTGGAGTGCGGGGGGGAAATCAGGTCTTTTTTATAATAAGCCTTATTTTGCATCTTTTATTTGGCCATTGATCAGGGCACCTGGGATATTTTTAACTCCAACAAAATTTAAATGCTTTAAAGATTCTCAAATATCAGTTTCCAGTTGTAAATAAACCCCGTGCTACTGCCCTTTTAAAACTAGCAAGTAAAGCACGGCTTCCTGCTTCTTACTGTGTACCTTCATGATCATTTAGCACCAAAACGAGTCTAAAGCAGCAGAGACATCTACAGTATTTCATGTAGGTCAGGTGTTAAAGCAAACCAGATGTTCTTGTTCTTTACGTTGTGGGATGCATCTCATAAACCCTCAGCTGAATATCAAAACACGCAGCGATCCTAGTTATTCTCAGACTTCTTTAGAGCAACTTTATAAGTGAAGCATTAATGAGAAGTTTGAGATTGAAGCATATGTCCTTTGAAGTGTGCTTAATTACCACCCGTGTTTTTAAAGCTACAGCAGCTACTTTTGTTTTTTTCTGATAATAGATTTCAAAGAGGCACATTTCTGGTGATTTCACAATTACAGACGGTCCCTGAGTGCAGGGTAGAGACTCGAGACAAGGATGGACTCGCTGTGGAACAAAGACACTGGCCTGTCCCTCTGTCTACCGAGGTGATCTCTGTGAATGTAATGGCTGCATCCCCCCAGGGGGCTGATGAAGCTGTGCCCTACATGGTTTTTTAGAAGAGTGAGTACCAGAGCACAGTATGTGCTACATTACTGTCGCAACACTCAGCCTCTCCGGTTTGCTCCATCAGCTCTGTAATCTCAGGGCTTCAAAGCTCCGTATTGTCCTTCCCAACTAATTTCACTCACTTATTTTCAAGAGTCATCCCTTCCTGGCTCTTGATGAATTTCCAGCTGTATCCTATCCTTTCCCCCTTCCTCTTCCGCGTTTAACTGCTTGTTTACACACAACTGGGGCTTCTGTTTTTCTGAAGTGTTCCCAGTGATAATGACGGCTGCCAGATAAGTTATTTTTAGGACATTGTGAACGGGTGTTAGAGAGTACTGGGGCTATATTCTGTAGTAGATTCATACGCTAACTGCATTCCCTTTCAGTGCTGACACTGTTTCCTGATATATTGGACAGGCAGCATTTTATTAGTCAGCACAAGACTTTTAGATGTATTTTTTACAACCGTAAATATTGGCTTAAAGCTTTTAGGTTTCCTGAGCGTCAGCTGAAGTGGCATAAACTACAAAAACAAGGCTGGCCTTTTTATGTCTTTGTGTCAAATATACGTCTGCACAAGAGCTGCTCTCGTTCATCTGCCACCTTTGTGTTTGGTTCAGTTTCATTTTTAAAACAGACGTTAGTTTTTCTCCTGCTAAAAAACCCCCAGCAACAATAAAAACAGACAGTAATTAGATCTTGATTAGGCCCCTGAAAAACACAAATTTGATAGGTGATCTCTGAAGGTGTTAAATCTTTTCTAAAAGCTGAAGACAACCGGGTTTGCCCATCGTGATGCAGGCAGCTCCAACACGGTTTAATAGTGCCAATTCAACTGGGTTATTCTAGAACACAATGGAGGGAAAGTGCAAAAATGGGTTGTGTTAATTGAGTGTGTGGGCTGCATGAATTTTTTTTCTTTTCTTTTTTTAATGGCCCTGTTAATTATTCTTTAAGGAATGCCTCCCCAAGTAGTTCAGTTGGACGTGGCTTGATGTGCTACCCAGGGCACGGCTGACGGTGGTTATTAAGCAGGCTATGAGAGCAGCTTTCATGTAAATGTCATCAGCGAGGTTCTCTGTTTATTGATGCTCTCACATTAATCAGTCATTCCAACTAAAGAGGATCCACACCGATCGCATTTCTTTTCTATTTTATTTTGTGGAAGCGTAAAAGGGTTGCCTCCATCGATAACATGCAGTTACACCGCGGCTCGGCCGCTTCTCTGGGTGGATGTGGTCCGTGAGGCTGACAGTCCTTTCCGATATGCAGGTAACTTTTTGGGTAGGGTGCACTATTTTGGGTAAAAAAGGAAGGTTATTTTGGTCAATGGTGAAATCACAAATACTCAGCTAAATTACTCATAGAGTCGAAAACACTCACTTTTTTCCTCCTGTTAATGTTAACGTTAAGCTAACAATGCTAATAGGAAATAAGAAACAGCTCCAAAAATATCTCAAGTTACTTTTTCGAATTGCCAACAACTCAATATTACAGTAACATGTATTTATCTACTGATCAACTTACTGTGTATGAGTCGTATTCATTCATTATCTCATAGTCTTCAGGCGCTGATCCGTAACTGGCGACACATGTTGTGAAACATCGTCTGCAGTACCCAAGTTTGACCACAGGATGTCGTTGTTACTTCATGCGCCTTTAACATTAGCCCTATTTGGGCTAAGAATTAAATCAATTACATTATGTTAGCATGTCGATGTAAACTGACACATGAACAAATAATAATAGAAAGTGCTGCTATTAAGGCAGAGAAGAGCTGCTACGGGAGCCTGGGTGTCCAGGTGAAGTAAATGCAAGTAAAAATGCTTGGAAATAGATCCATATGGATACTTGTCTAGTACTTTTCATTTTGCTTTTCATAATTATATAGTTTTTATGATCAAAATAAAAATTTGTAATACTTTTAATAATTTTACATCAATCTAATAACATTTTGCAAAGCTTTCTCCTCTTTCAGCAACTGCAAGGTTCATTTTCCTTTTCTTCATGAATAAACAAGTGTAAACTCTCCCTACTCAGATTAGATTAGGTTAACGTGGTGTTCAGCAGCATCTTGTTCATATAAACAGATGTTAGACATGTACTGAGGTTGTGATGATTCATCACATATCTGAGTACTACTCCTTTAACGGATGTTAGCCATGTTGAAATAAGGCTTAGGGTTTTATTTCTGAAAGCACTACAACTAATGTGTGTATCGCCGTTTGTGTTTCCCCTAATTGAAAAGTCCGGCATTGTGTTTTTGCTCTCTAACCAGATCCAGTAATGACTGACGCTGTGATTTATAATCCTCACAGTTTCAGGAGTCACATTTTTTTGCGAGTTGCTATAAAAAAAAGCAACTGTAGCTTACGTACAGTTAACACCTCATGAAAGCTGAATTTTAGTTCTACCCAGAAAGCTTTAGATCATTATTTTTTTATGGGCCTTTTTCTCTCTCTAGGGCCATAACTCTGCATGCGAAGCAGTGGGATTTATAATGTTATTATAAATAATTGCCTGTATGCATGCCTAGGAGAAACAGAGACAAATAGACATCTCATTGTAACCTTACATTGTTCAGATGATGGGTGTACCACTTACAGACTGTTTGGTGTTACACACATAAACAGGAAGGGAAGGCTTTTAATTTGCTGTTTTTGGTGCACACTGGTGTAATGGTTTGTTTGGAGTTAGCACGGATCCTTCTCTGGTTACTGTGGGGAAAATAAAGCATAATCAGTCTGGTTGCTACACTGACCTTAGAGGAAGTGTGTGTGTGTGTGTGTGTGTGTGTGTGTGTGTGTGTGTGTGTGTGTGTGTGTGTGTGTGTGTGTGTGTGATGGACTAGACCCGTCCAGATTGTGAGGACAACTGGAATAAGCAACACTGGCATGGAAAGTTATTCATGTCTGCTTCTTGGACACTGCTGGCTACTTTTCATTGCTAACTTTTAGTGTCTAAGCTGATTGCATGGGGGGTAATATTTCTTCACACTTTTATTTAACACAATCATTTATTAATTTTTCTGTCTGTGCCTCCAATAGATTGATGTTTGACAGGATAGAAAGGCACGAACCGGCGTGATGTTTGTGCGTCACCAATATCACATTTCAGTGCCTCTGGTAAGATGGCCCCTAAAGCGTGTAACAGCTGGATAACCGTTTTATTTCCATGAAAGCGGCTGTTGACGGCCGTGTTCCTTGGGCCTACCTAACAATGTTATTGCAGACATCTCCTCAGGCAAGTGCCCTTGTGAACTCTGTCCCACAAATGGTCGAGCCATGGAAAAACAGTTATATTTAGAAAGTGCGGGTGATGCTGGTAGCTCTGGTGCCAGCAAGAGTTGCATTTGTGTCCTAAAGCTACCCACTACCCATGAATGATTAACTCCCAGAGAGCAGGCCTAAAAGCTAAGGAAAATACAAAGACGTGCTTGTAAACAACAGTAATGCAGCCTCATTGATCTATTTATTTCAAAGCTAACCACTGCTAACACATTGGGAAGATTAATTTATTTTTTATTTTTTGCTAGAAAGGGTTTAAACAGCTCTGGTGAGGCTCTGTGTCAGGAGGCCTAATTATACCTACCAAGACCCATCCTTTTAGATTAATGAATCTTTCTGGCGACTGCAGCCAGCCATTGCTCTGTACGTTGCCAGGGAGTTCACAGTTTTCTCTGACCCTTTCTCTGTAGTTACAGGCTAATAGAGCTATAAGCTATCATTGGTAAAGTATCCTGGGTACCAAATCATTCATCACCTACCAATGGACAGGATCTTTAGCAGCCTATAACTCTAGTAGACCCAGTGGAATTTGTTGTACTTTAAAAAACCTCATTGTTCAGCACTTAACACACTCTCATTGCCTCCGCTCCAACATTTAGAGGCATCGCAAACTCCTTTAAGTGTTCCTGTGTTTTTTTGCTGTAGTCCACAGCCTCTTTGGATTTAAATCACTTGCCATCAACCTTCTTCCTACTTTGGAAAATGGTTATCTGTTGTGGAACCTTTCTGTCTAAAAATAACTAGGGTATAGTCAAAAAGGCTTCACCACTTCTCTCTGAAATAGCTCTATATAAGGGAAGAATAAAAGGAGAGGAAGCCTGAAGGAAGAGAGAAGAATTCTTGCGTAGAGGAAGTTGTGCCTGCCATCGTTATTAAACTCTTTGTATAGTCATTTCTTTGTCACTCCATCTCATCTAACCTAAGTGCCAATTGATTCTTCTCCTCTCCCCCTTCTGCAGGCTATTGCTATTACACTTGAAGGCAACTTTTACCTGGATGGCCATGTTAACCTTTGACTTATTTCCACTAAAAGACACAGCAAGTCTTCCCATGGCTATTAACGACGAATTGCGTCCTTTCACAAAAACCCCATCCCCTCAGGCGCAATCGTGTGTGTTTGGTTGGAAAGGAGAGAGGACAGAGAAGAAGAGAGGTAGAGACAGAGGTGGTCAGATAAAAGAGCGAGGTTTTCTGGGCTCTGTGTGAGATGGTCAGATAAAACATGACACTGCTCTTTGAGGTGGAGGGGGGAAGAATAAAACCACGGAGAACATGTATGGCAGGCCAAAGCTTTGTTAAAACAATGATAGCACTTGAAGTGTGTTTCTGTGTCTGGTGAATCTTTCATCATCAAAAAGACAGAAACGGGGAAAGACTGTGGTTGGTGTGTGTGTGTGTGTGTGTGTGTGTGTGTGTTAAAAAGCTATGAAATGGACTCTTGCTTGCTTTAGAGAATATTTTTAGTTTCTCTCTGGCTTTTAGGAGCTTTACTAAAACAATTTAAACTAATTGTCTGATTTATTTGTACCCTGATCCACGTGGAAAGGGTCAAAACACTCAGTGCCAGAGGAACAATTATATTCAGCTAAAATTAGCTACAGATATTGAACACCAAAGCTAGTTTGAATTATTTTTTTGTTTCTGTCTCAATTGTGAGAAATTCTCTTGAACACCTTCAGGAAATGTGAGTAAAGGTAGTAATTAGATACTAATTTACCCAACCAGTAGTCTTTTGTGTTAAAAATGAATAAATTATTAGTTGTTGACTAATGATGACTGCAAAATAGTGAATGCTAGTGATTGTCAGGTTACTAGAATTGTTATTTGAATAGAAAATAATGTATTTTTTGTTGCTAAAAGACGAGTGAAACACAGCAGAAAACCTCGCAGAAGAAATCAGACCATAGTTTTAAATATGAAAGCACAAAATACTGGCATCAACATCCGTATCGGCTGATGTTTGTAATTTTATAAAATATCGGTATCGGTCCAATAAGTAAAACTGGGCCGATGTTTACAGCTGTTAATTGTTTCTGTCTAGTTGCAGCTGGAGGGGAAGGAGTGGTCATGTGATAATTCTTTGGTCATGTGACATTGATTGTAAACAAGTCAGAGGTGTTAATCTATGTGTGAGTTTTCAGTTATATTTTTGTAAGATTATAAATAATTATAATACAAGTAATTGTAGTCAACCATAACAGCAATGTTAATGTTAAATATCAGTATTAGCCTAAATGTTCCATATCGGTAAAGCCTCAGTTATAAATCAAGCTCAGCCACTCTGTGAAATAAATCTGCTTTGGGTTTTGTTAGCATTTGGAATTTATTAGTTACATGTTTTACTTTTTTTCAAATGTTTTGATCCAACGTAGCTGTCACTCCGGCTTGGTGTACTGACTCACCTGATGAAATTCATACAAATAAAAAGACCAAAGTTGATTACTGCCGTCATGAAACAACTTTAATCTCAAAAATGTCATCGCAGATCATGCAACAGGATTTTTAAGTTGTTACAGTTCCCGAGCGCAGCCGCAGCTGCAGCTCACCACTCCCCACGGGGTGGGTCAACTGCGGAGATGAATTTCACCAGTGTGTGATGATGACTAATGGGACTTTAACTTTAAAGTTTCATTAGATTGTTACACGGATTCCGAAGGTCATTGCAGTTGAAATTAGCAGTGCAGCTATTTCTACTGTTGATAAAACGTGATTGCATAAATCACTACAAAAACACAAAAACTTACAAATGTTTTATGATACCAGAAATGCACTTAGAAACTAGCCATGCTTGGGTTAGCATTAGTTTGTCAGTCTCGTCAGCTTTAATCTTCATTTTTTCAGACTGAGGCTGGTCAGTGAGCAGTTTTCAGTATGTAAGATACTAACTGCTCTTAACCATTCCACATAAAACAGCTTCAATAAATCCTTTCATTCCTAGAACCTTCAAACTTCCTGTGTGCATTTTTCATATGATCAGTTATTGGTTTGACCATTCTTGATGGTTTAATCAGAAAAAGTACTCAGTTTATGCTGCTAGCACAAAAATCTAGAACCAGACACACATGAAACTGTTTTAAAATGATCACAAAATGTATTATAATTGAATGCGTGTTCCATTAACCCAAATTAAAACTGCCTCCCAGGTCCGTCACATGCAAATGAACATCCGTGACGTTCTAGTGTTGCCAGTTGACTTCACACGTGCTGATTAAGCCTTTCAGTGGCAGGTAAATTTACCTGTGATAAGCTGTTTTATTGTTCAGCGTCTGTAGCAGCATTCCCTCCCTGGCACAATGGTAGTGATGTGTACATCAGCCAGCGCTGATTGGTTTGAGGTGTGGGTAACCATAGCAACGGAGATGGTGAAAGCAGAAAAACTTTGCTGGAAAAATTAGGCAGTGAAAAGATACATTTATATTCTTATATTCTACTTGTTCATTGGTTATGCGTTATTTTAAAAAAAATTAAATATGTCACATCTGTTCTAATCCATCCAGCTCCACTGGCTGTGACAGGACCTCACTAGGGAGCAGACACGGCCACTCAGGCGGGTTTTAAACTCACTAGCTTTCCAAGTGCTCCAAAGAGATGACAGTGCCAGAAAATTGCATCTTGCATCCTTGAAGAGTCACCAGGAACCTGGTTTCAAAATATTTTGTGTCCCTTTATGCTAAGCGAGGCAAAAATGCAAAACAAGTGAAGATAAAAGTGCAGAGCGAAGAAAAAAAATTGGTTGGAGCTGCAGGGGAGGCCACGCAGCTGAAAGCTCTCTGACATGATGGTGCTATTTATTAAGAGTTATTTATGCAAGACTGAAGAGGTGATGGATAACAAGAGCACTGCCAAGGCTCTCCTTTGTTTTCAGGGTGGGTAAGTGCTCCATTGAACCTGTATTAGATGGTCAGCCTCACATGTTCGGATGCACACCCGAAACACACACACACACACACACATGCTGAAATGACACATCTTCCACACACGTGTATGTAATTCTGTCCTTCCCTGTGAGCGTTTGCAAGGCAACACGTGCCCTTTAGTACATGTGTTTGTTTGCATGTTTGCGCTAAGGACGAGTGAAGACTGCCAGCGTCTCAAGGGAAGGCCTGAAATCTTTGACCTGAATACATATTTTCACATATTAGTGATGAGTGAGGGAGCTCCAGTGAGACGTGACGAGGCCTGTTTTCCTGCTTGTTTGTAGGTAATAAATACTCTGCGCTCTAAAGTTGGAAACCAGGCCAAGAGATCATATAATACGGTCTAGGTGGAAATAGAGGGATACTCGTAGGTATTTAGCATAATTAACTTCATGGCTAGTGTCAAAGAGAGACTTAGTGTTTGTGAAGGAGCTTCTTTTAACTGAAGTCGCAACGATGGCAGCAAGCATCACTGTTAAGATGTTCTCAAGTACATATGAGTGTGTTGTGATTCACTGCTGTCATAATAAAGAACATTTTACTGTGTAATAATTTTGATTAGTTTAATTGATAATTATCTTAGTGTTTTTGTTTTGTTCTGTTCATCACAGTTATTGTTATTAAGGCTGTTTAACCGTCACTTAGACAAAACACACAATAAAGCAACTAACACAGAGGTCCAAGTATCAGCATGGGTTGCAGAAAACGAGCTTAAACAGTTTATTTGGTTTGTTAAAAATATAATAAAGCTGGAGTCCGAAGCGTGACATCATCACAGAGGCGGAGCTCCCGCCCCTGTTCCTTCAGGAAGGAGCTGGAAGCCAGTAATCTTTCCGATATGTTCATGCTCAGACACACCAGATTCAAACTGCTGAATTATCTCCTCAGATGTCGTTGGTTTCGGCAGGAGATGTTAATCCCTCATTTTAATCAAATCTGGAGTGTTCATGCAGGTAACATCTTAAACTGCATTTGCTTTTATTTTACATTTCCTTTAGACATTCAAACATATTTTCTCCAAAAAGTTGATTTTTGGACTACAGGACTACAACCGCTAAGACTACGACCACAAATTTGTTCTGACCAATCAAAATCATAACGTGATAACGTAACTTCCGTAAGCTTCATGTTCAGCCAATCAACTACTTTGACGTCATCGGCAGTCGAAAGACCCCGAGCCGATCATCCTGCACCCGAGCAGATCCTGTGCCAACACCGGTACTTGTGGTGCTAGCACACCCCTGCTAACGCTACAACAGGCTAAAACATAATTTGATGTAGCACAGGATTGAATGCTATGCGCTAATCAATTAGCTCCAAAACACAAAAGACAAATCCCGTTTGGTTCCCCACTTTACAGACTGACATTAATTCAGTGCAGGTCCAGTTAGCATTCAAGCTAGGTTAGTGTGCTAAGCTGTCCCAGTGCATGCTGGGAACTAGGATGCATTCTTATTGATCGACAGCTCCCTCTGTTGGTCTACGCTGCGTGCTCACGTAGATGATTGGTTTAGCTGTAGAGGCCAGGGAAAGGGCTTGGGGAAATACAATTTCTGAAAGATTACCTACTTTATATGTAAAAAAAAAAATTAGTACGTACCGCTTCTTTAAAAGGTACCATTTTTATCTGCTCAGCAGCGTCCATCTACTTGGTTTTCACTGTAGTTTAAATTAAATGCCAAAAATTATTTTTAATGTTCTAAAGGAACAAAATTACAGCTTAAATATGTGTCCTACTTTTGTCTACCGCTTTGTCTGCAGATAGTGGGCTGCTGTTTTTTTTTTTTTTTTTTGTTACTTTCTGTTGAGCTGCAGGTGTGTTCAGTTGTGGTCGTCAGCAATTGAATATGAAGGGGACTGCCAGCTCCAAGTATGACCTCATTAATTACATCTGTCAGTGATTCCCTGCAGATCTGTCTCCTGCGCTTCACATGCTGCCACTCAGCCAGCCAACCAGTCAACCAGTCAGTCAGGAAATTTTCTGCTGGGGGTTAGACAACCTGCCGGGCTTCTGCTCCGAACGCTGGCAGGTGGGACCGCGGAGAGCGAAGGAAGGGGGAAACGTTAAGGAAGGGGAGGGGCGGCCAGCGAGTGAAACAGATGAACACATTCATGCACGCTCACTTCCCCTTGAGTGCATAAAAATGCAGACACACACACATAGAGGCAGACACCTCTTCCCAGTGCAGCAGGAAGAATTTGATCTTTATTTAAATCCTTAAATTATAGCCGATTAAAAATTCATGAGGAAGCGTTTATATGAAAGCTGGGCGCTGTGCAGGCTGCCCTGTGATGTCTAATTGGTCTGAAGGTTGCCAACTCTTTGAACAAGTCAGGACAGAGTTGTGGCAGCCTGTGTGCTCTGAATGATTTGAATGTTTACCACCCACCTACTCTTCATCTCCGTCTTTTTGACTGTCCAGCTTTTGTGGAACCTGTAGAAGTAAGCAGCTCAGATGAGGAGAAGCTGAGGATGGGAAGAATAGTTCAGATGCAGTTCGTGAAGCTTCTCGCGACCATAGTTGTGGTGATGGCAGCCTCTTTTGACTCTCTTTGTTTTCAGAAGCGAAGAAAATTATGTACCTGTCCTCTGGCAGAATTCCACCTGAGGTTTTTTTGGGGGGGAGGGTCTCCACTGCTGGAGAGCCGCTGTAGCCTAGCTCATATGTAAGAAGCCCCATCTTCATTTTCTCTTTTCTCGTCATCCCTGTAGCACATGCATACACAAACACATACAGCTCAATGGCAGGGCCCTCCTGCTGCCCCAAAGCATGGAATACCACATTTGTTTGTTTACACCTCGTTTTCTTTCCCTGAACTCTATTAACATTTATATTGCAGCTGAAGGTGTTGGAAGTCCCTCCTGCAGTGGGGGGAAACTCAGCTTAGATGAGAATGAGCTTCAGTCGAGCCTTCTTAGGCACAGACTTGTGTGTTTATACCTGCATTATCCAGCTATTCCCCAACTGCCTCTTTTTCCCGTCTTGGTCGGGTTTTTTTTTCTGTTCTTTTTTCAGTTCATATCACCATTTGCTCCAGCTCGCCTCTTATGTGGCTCCTTAAGCTTTTATCTCTCTCCTAGGTAAATTGATTGCTTGGAAGAAAAAACGAAAACGTGGCTGGAAAAGCTTCCGGATTGGGCAGCCTGATTGAGCATTAGCATATGAATAGACGAGAGACAGCTCACCATGTCAGAGGAGGAGGAAGTGTTACAGGAAGCATCCGTTAGACATCTGTGTTTCAGATGTTTCTTGCCAATTTTAACACATTTCATCGCCTATCCATGGGGGTATTCCAAGCAGACATTTCTAATTCACACTGCTGTGACTTTGCTGTTCGAGCAGGATTTGGTACCACAATCTGCACTGTCGTTTCCTCCAAGCTCCGCCTTCCTCCAAGGCTTCATAAACAGAAAGAACTCTACAACAAATACATATGCTGATTAACAAAGAAAGGACCAGAAATAAAAACAAGGAAAGAAACTTTCCATGATGCACATTTACTGACAGGTTTTTGCACATCGTTGTTCTAAGCCTGCATCAATCAGCCCTGGGTATAGATCTGCACTGGTCTATATGTGTGTATGCCCTTGTGACCCATTGGCTTAGTGGGACGGCAGGAACAAGATGCCCTGATTGATACCTCGGCACAGATGCACGAACACATCAATTCTAAAATTAGCTCATTTTATCATCCACCTTTTGCCTTATCTGTGTGTTTTTAATTCGCTCTCAAAGTCGCCCAAATTTAAGATGGCCACCACAGCTAGTTAACACGAACATGGCCACAACCTACGACATCTTACAGATTTTAAGCCACAATTTGTTGTTTTAGTAGCAAGACATCCCTATCTCATGCTTTTGTGATGCTGTGAGGTAATCCTTACAAAATTATTTAAACTCCATTATTTCACAGCGTTACTTTAAGTCATGTCATCAACAATATGCATTTAACGGTTTAACGGTGGGATAGGAGATGTTTATGTTCATTAGGCATGTTTCCATTGTGGGAACTTCAGGGTAATTCCTGGGAGGGGAATATTGACTGGGATGGCCCGGTCCTCTCAGCTCTTTCAGACGTCTGCATGTAGTGACTGATTTGGCAGTGAGTGATGCCGCTGATCAGCGACAAAAGTCGTTCACATTAAAGTTTAATTTTGTTGAAGTACGGTGTGATTGAATCCATTTGATGGACAGATGACTGCTGTGTGATGTAAAATGTGGTGTTCAATGACCATAGAAGCTCCTGTTTATTAAGGTGCCTTGTGAGAAAACAAAGCCCTGTGAATTACGTCGTTGTGGGAGGAATTTCCACTTCATCAGTGCTTATTTGCTTGTGCTTCAATTTTGCGTCAGAAGCAACTCTTCTAATTTTACTAATGGTGGTTGTTTTGGACCACAGACATCATATACGTAGATGTGTCGTGGACTGGTGCTGCTGATTGGAGCTGCTGTAGTGCCCAAACGCCATCTTAGATGGGTCTCCAGTTACTCCCAACTAAAAAAACATATTTTAGTTTGCTTTTTCACAAAACAGACATATGTCTTGGCATGATAGTCAAACTATAAATATAACTAAATAAAATTAATAAAAAAATAAAATCCCATCAGATAGGCTAGCCCCATGTGATCTGCTGCACAAAAAAAGGGGCAGAACTGCTCACTCTGCAGTGACTTCACTTGGGTTTGGAGAGTGAGGGACCCATCCAATATGGTGGCAACGCTGTTAATGGTGCATCCAATGGTGCGTCTTAAGTATTCATGTGTATGGTTTTGGACGATGTCTGCCGATGTAATTTCCTGCTGAGTTACATCCAAACAGTGTGGGTTAACCAAAAGCTCCAATCAGCTACTCTACCTGGCCTTTTCGAGGACTTAAACCTGTTCTCCATTGGTTCCAGTAAATGACCCGGTAAATGGCCCGTTTGGCCAGCCCAGTGTTGTGGAGACAAGTGCATGCTGGGAAGTTCTGGTAAAACTACTCTGAAGTTCTGATATAGGAAAACACATATTTATTGCCATTGCCATTGCTTTGAATTCTTTTCATATACTGATGGCAATCAATAAATAAATTAGATATTTTATCAAAGAAAAAAAATGACAATCCTGGGAAAAATCTCATCCAATCATTTTGAACGTCCCTTTTTTAGTAATTGGGTCCTGATCCATCCATCAGACTGCCCTTGGACCATCCCTTCCCTTTCTTCACTTACTCTTGGGTTTGCACGAATCGCACGTCCTCGGCTTGGAGCAGCTAAACAGGAAGCAAAGCGAAAGCTGGGCTAGCTATATTAGCTAGTGTAGTAATTGTTTCACCTGAGTGGAGGTAGCTGAGGCGTAGCTTACTGGAGTACCTTTTTCCAGGATCACCTATCCTACCTTTAATGGTTCATACGTTTCTATTTCTATGTCCATGCTTAAGCTGCTTGATATATATTCCACATGTGCTTATAGGAAGAGAGCTTTGTTCATGCACAGTGGACAAGAAACAACTTTTGTTAGATTTTAGTGGAAAAAATGTTCAATGTCCAAATCTTTTGGCACTTTTTATAAGAAATATCACATTTTTCAGCTCACAAGGAAACACAGTTACATTACTGTGTTCCAGGAACAACATCAAATATTTTTAAAGGACTATCTTTTTCATTCAAATGGCATTCAGTGGCCTAAATGGGAAAATGACATAGATTACGATGGATTACAACATTAAGAATGCAAAATAGCCTTATTTTTTCCTCTGTAGTTACAGCAGGGAGCCTCTGAAAGTCATTCCTTTTAGCTGATGTATTTTTAGCATTGTTACGGTGCTAAAGTGGAAGCTGGATAGCAAGTTAATGTTACAGGTTTTGTGTGCTTTATAATACCATTAAGAAAACAGGGCCCGGAGGAGTGAGAGACTGGGATCGCTGCTGTTAATATAAAGTGTGGTGCCTACATTTATCGCAGGCTGGCCCGTGCACGTAAAACATCCATGCTCTCTCAAAGTCACAAAGATGTGCCTGCAGCCTGACTGAGAGTGTGCGGTGATATCGCATACATTGTTTAAATGACTTTAAGCTGCATAAATCACTACATGCATACTTTATTTTTAAGAATTTGCCACGTCTTGCAGTACCGAGTTTTTCCTGCTTTTCTTCCTGCCTCTTCATGCCTCAGCTCCCCCAGCTGTCTGTGCATCTTCAAAGTTCACATTGGGCTGACAACTTGTGGTTTTCATTTTTTCCCACTGTGCTCTTTGCTTCCCTGGGCTGAGACAAACACACACAGGGAAATACACAAATGTGTCCTTGTGCATTTAAAAAAAATCCCCTTTGTGTATTTCTTGCCTCCACTGTGCTCTGGCGCACCATTTTACTGATGACTTCCCATAGCCACCAGCAAAGTGTCACTTTCCTTCGATTCTCTAATTTGCATCGGTTCCCTTTCCCAGCATGGTTCTGTGTATCAGTGCCCACAAGCTGAATGTCAGTGTCTCCTCTCAGCATACAAATATCCCGCTGATACAGTATATCATGTGTACTCCTGGACATCTCTAACATTTGATAATGCCCTTGATATTTCACATTAGAATTTCATGTTGCTCTTTCTGAAACTGAAAACTATCACACCAGAGCTAGAAATATCCTTTCACACCATCCGTGACACATAAAGACATGTTTTTGTGCTAAACTACGACTGTTTAATTCCATTGCATCATCGGTGAAAGACTGGTTATTTGTTCTTAAACCTGCACAAGTGACGTGTCCTAAAATGTCCCGTTCTTGCAGATTTGGCGGCATGACGAGATGGAGCAGTATAGGTGATCTGCCATGGCCTCATCTAATCTGATTTGCATGCCAGAGAGAATTATGTAATTGGCATTTATGCAGAACAAAGAAGGATCAGCTCACGGAAAAGAAGGGTTTTCATGTAGAACTGTGTATCTAAGCCTGTTTTCTGCAGCTCCGCGCTGCCTACGGTTGGCTACTGCGTAGACAGACAAGGAGACGACTGTTGTGTGGGACTGTTTGTGTTAGCACCGTACACACGCATGGTGTGTTGTATTAGTGCGCGACGAGCTGGCACATGGCTTGCAACAAGGGGGAATACATTGGACGCTCACCAGATCTTTCACATATGCTACCTCAAATTATTATGTACGGTCTCGAGACTGCGTTGTGAATAGATGTGGCACAGACTCAAGCTCAACTGTGTTTAAATTAGGTTTGAATGACGTGTCGGAGAATTACAGGATCTTTAGACGGTTTTACAAAGAATAAAAGTGTAACGCTGCCAAACTGATTGTACTTAAACTAAATGAAGAGATCTTGTTGTCTGGCTCAGCTAAATCCTGCTACAGCGATGGCTAACTCAGGCATTTTACTCTAGTCTCACTTTAGGCTCATTCACCAAAATTCTGTTTTATGCATAATGTTTCTGCTGAAAATCAACAAAGACCAAAACGCTCTGAGACTTTACTTATAAACACCAGCAGGCTAAGTGGTAAACGAAATAACAAATCAGAGAGAGAAATCTGTCAGCATGACCCCGTAGACGTTCAAATCACGTTTCAGACCAATTCAATGTTTTACTATATTTATGAAATACTCTCTTAATAAACTACTGAGTACAATTTAATAAGCAAATAAAGCAAATGATACATATAATAAATGAATGAGTTATTTATCTATCGTACTCCAACGGCAGCTCAGGACTTCAGGGTTTCAGCGTTTTCGTTATTCTAAAAATCATTAAAATGGATTCTGATCAAATTGGATGATTTTTACTGAAATTATCTATTTCGATACGTAAATTCTTGTACTGTGGTTGAATTTAATGATGAAAATGTTCTCAGTGATTTTATTTACATTTGTTTTTTTTAACAATCCTGTATTTATATGAAATATTTCCTGCTTTCTGTTTCTGCGGCTTTTTTATTTACTGAGAATCATAATATAGAGAATAAACAAGTGTTCCTTTGTTTTCGCAGACGGTTAAAGAGGAACGAGGCAGTGTTGGCTTGCTTTTAGCACCCCCTAGTGTCTGTTTGTAGCACTTAAAGTAAAAGCTATCTCCTCGCTGTGCGTCCGTCTTTTTAATCTAACAAATGAAACGTTTTCCCAGCATTCATTAGTGTCTACAGGAGTGGTTTATCACTAAAGTAAGCCAGTCAGCTGTGTTCATGATCTAAAACATGCAGGGAATGTGCTGGAAGCAGACTGCAGCGCCAGGTAGGTCAGCTCAATCTTTTTGAAGTCCCAGTGGAATATTCTGTCCACAGGGGCCGATAGGGGCTGGGTGCCTTTCACTAACCCTGTAAAGGGTCATTTTACCACATACTGGCTCAAAAAATATTTTATCACCGTTGCTTCTTCCCCGTATCTTTAAGCTGCTGTGAAGGTTCGGCTATGAACGGGCTAACAGAAGTCTAATTCCTGCTACTGTAACTTGACAGTAATGTTATGATCTGTAATGAATTTTTTATCACATTTCTTATGCACAAGGAAATTAAATTCATTAAATAGACCCCGCTGGAGAGGAAGAGCCGTGAAAGAAGCAGTTTAGCTTTAGTTAGTGACAAGATATTTTTAGTAAAGATATTAACCGGAGCATTTTATTTGTTTATTTATTTATTTCCTGTTAGCAGGTTGATGTTTTTAATGCAAATAAAAAGTAAAGTTCACATATTTAGATAAATAAGCTGCATAAAACAGGATTTTTAAATCTTTTAGGTAGAAAATAATTAATTTCCTCTCAGAAAAACCTGAAATATAATTTCTAGTGCACGAGCATCATTTCATGTCGTGTCTGCTTCGTGCTGCTCTGTGTGAGGCCTTGGAGCAGGGTTGATCAGCTGGATGACGGTGCTGAGTAACACCTGGAACCCACCCCCGCCCCCGCCCTAAATCCCATCACATAAAAAAGAAATATCTGGATCATGGCTTTGGGCCAAATCTCTCACAGCAAGCATCAGACTCCTGCGACGGACGCTAATCTGACACACTTCTTCCCGCACCTCCTCCTTTCTCACGCTTTGGGTTCTTCACACCGGTGCGAGCTGAGTCAGACGCTACACCACACCCCGAGTTTCACCTGATGGAGGCAAAGCTGTCACATTCAGACCGGACCGCCGTCAGAACGCACGTTTCACGGAAACTATGCAGCACAGCTGCGAGAACAAGAAGGCAGAGGAGCGATGCAGAATTTTATTTCATGTTTTATTGTTTTAATTAGAATCTTTATTCTCAGATAGTTAAATGCAGCAGACAGTTTTTTTATTTCGACAAACTTGTTTGTTCGGGATCCAAAATGCACACTTTGTTCAATTAGCTTCCTTATTTTAGTTACGGACTTGGATCCAGACGATGTTTACTTTTCACCTCAATAAGAATTAATTTCACACCGAGTTATGCTGATGTCTAGATATGACGAGCGCTTCCTCGTCTTCTCATTTTTTATTCTCATTGACATCTTTTAGTACTTGATCGTGGTCTTATCATGAATTAAAGTACTCGATTACACGTAATTTCTAAACCAATTTTCAGTTATTTGAAGATGTTATTATTTATGATTGCCTCCAACAAAACGCAGTTTTCTAGCTCACTGACTCGACTATCCAGGCGCACAACACCAGCCCTGACAAACAATGTGAGACACTGACAAGTGTGACAAGGGTGTAGATTGGTTTTTATTCTTCTTTTTGCAAAAAAATATATTTAAATACCAGAAAAATGAAGGTTAGATTTAATAAACGGACAGAGTTGAGGACAAATATAGTGAAATTTTTATTATTAAGTGTTATTTTTCTGTCTTTTGGTCGTTGTTTCAGTGGGAGAGTGAACTTGAGTGTGGTCTGAGACTGTAGCTGCAGCGCTCAGGCCAGAGGCAAGGCGACCTCACTGTGCAGCTGAACTCTGGACTTTGTTGGTCGGTTACTGCTGCTTAAAACGCTGAGCTGTCAGCGGGAGCCCGGTGAGCTAGTTTGTTCTGCTCACCAGTCGATGGACATGTTTCAATGGCACCGTGCCGGAGGTCAACGGTAACTGACGGCCAGAGCAGCGGGGGTCAGGCCCACCACCCAGCTTTACCTGGAAAGTGAATTACACCGTGGGCGGGGCAGGTGGGCAGAGCCGGGGCTCGGGGCTGAGATTGTGACCCAGCGTCATTTCCAAGGGTGGATGTGAAGTGCGTGCAGAAATCCAATTGACCACGGTGTCACGCAGCTCCATTTATACTCCAGAGCCGTTCGCAAGACCGGGAATTCCTTTCAGTTTTTTTTCCTCACATTTCTGAACCGATAACCATTCCGTGAGGCATCTCACTGGAGCGATGGCGTTTTGGAAGATGTATCGCTGAAGGATTAGGACCGGAGCTCATCACAGAAAATGGCCCGGTCAGTGTGACGCGCCACTTTAAAGCGGCTGAATATTTTAAGGGAGTCCTCTTCCTCGGAGGAAATGAAATACAGACGAGTGGAGAGCAGGAGGTTTGTGTTTGCTTCTGCCACTGCTCAGGGGCAGAGATGGAAGATTCGGAGATGTGGAGTAGATTGTTAGGGAGCAAGGCAGCCGGGGCCTATTTTCACCGCAGCTGAGGCCTCGGCTAGCCACAAGCAGTTTATATAATTCCAGAGAACAAAATATCTTCTTACACACACACACACACACACACACACACACACACACACACACACACACACACACACACACACACACACACACACTCCCTCCTCCTCCTGCATTAATATTTTTATACCTCCTCCTCTCCTGCGCTGCTCCAGTCACCTTCAGACAGCAGTAGGTGCATCAAGGACGGTTGAAGGGACTGCAGCATCACCGCCCAAAGACAGACGGTGTAAAAAGTCCACGCTTTTACATGGCATAGAGTCCGGATCATTGTGCAGGCTCCGCCATGCATCACCTGCCACTAAACGACTTCACATTGTGAGCTGAGTAGATGTGTGTCCACGCCACCGGATGCTGGCCGGTCAGGATTGCCCAGGAGCGACGCACGCCGTGGAGAATGACTTATCCGAGCCGTGCCGCTCAGCCCTTCTGAGCACGCTTAAGAGCGGAGAATTATTCCCCTCATTTCTAGGTTCCTGTGAAGCATGACAAAAAACTCAAGTGCTTCATGCTCTCCCAATTCCCATCCTGAGAGGAGCCAAGAGGGCTCGGGGTTTAGAAGTCGCTCGGCAAACACTCACAATGATGAACATTAATTACAGCAATTAAGTGGACCACAGCTATTGTCTGGGGCGGCTAAAACACTGTGTCAAAAACGCATCACTGGGAACCAGAGCTGCTGTTACTTATAGTCTGTCAGAGTGACGGACTTCAAGTGCTAATGGATGATCTCCTGTTTTAATCTGCCATCACACACAGCTCCCTTCACGTGTTTGGTTATAATTACCAAAGCCCGTTTTACCGATAGAGTTGCACTAAACGATTTAATGAACATAAATGTGCTGCTTGAGTTTTTGTTTGCGCATATTCTTAAGCCTCCACGGTCATTATTGTCAGAGGTAAATTAAATGTGAACCGAGTGCGCCGTTTGAAAGGAAAGTCGTGCTCGGTTTGCATAAGCGTTGTGCATTTGTTTTGACATAAACAAGCAGCTACCATTTACAATAAAGCTGAAATAATATGCAGAAAGCGAAGTACCCTCAGCAGAAAACCACGGCACAGAGTGTAGACTGTGTAACGCGGACGAGACTCGTCACGGGAGTCTGGGAAAACCGGGATTCTTGTCCTGGAGGTGAGTAATCAAACCCTGACTTCTTATCCCTGAAGAAAACCAGAGCTGACCTTGGTAGCCATGCTAAATTATATGCACTTAGTTTTCATTAGAAGAATACAGCGAGCTACATGATTAGCTTTATTATGTTTTACAGGTAGATGTTTTATTCTACTGGTAAATGATGGCGATGATGTTTTCATGTTTTCATAAAGCCTCTGATAGAAAATAGGTTCCATTTTTAAAATGTTTGATTATTCAGCTGTTTCGTATAAGTTGTGTTTTTATCTGAGAATTATTCTTTGTAAAACGCTCCTGAAACAGTCCAGAAATTACTAATTTATTAAAATATCAAACAGAAAGTGCTCAGAACAGATTTAAAATGCTGATTCCAGACAAAATTGACTGGAACAATTTTCACGTCATTAAAAAAGAGCAAGAATTTAATTGCTAAATTGCCCACCTAACCTTTTATGATATAACATTTATTACAGGAGAACCTTTCTGCTCTGCATCCACCTGCAGCTCTGGTAAAAGTGCAACCAGCTGCATTTTATGAATATGGTCCATTTTGGAAATGATTTCAGTAATGCACATGGTGCTACAATTATTATAAAATAGTAAAAGTGTCACTTGTTTAAGTAAATCAATGAAGTAACGAAATCCTTTTTAGTCCTGTGTTGTTGTTACTGACCGGAATAGAGGATTGTATTTGGGTGGAGGTCAAAGAACGTAATCTATGTTCAGGTCACTTTTAAAGCATTTTAATTGATTATTTTATCTAGATCAGTTTGATCTTGATAGGTTGTGTATAAATGACTTAAATGGTGTAAAAACTCTTAAATACCGCAAAGAAAACGGATAAAATGTACTTGTCTTGTCATTTTTGTGACTTTTGACAATGTTAAAGTGTCTAGACCTTGGAAATAATTGTATTTACAAAATAATTAAGAATGGTTTGTCTATGAACTAAAGTTATCCGTTCATCTATACATTCATATTCGTCCACTAATCCCATAGGGTCACGGGGGCAGCAGTCTAAGCAGAAAGACTCAGACTTCCTTTTCCCCAGCCACTTGGGCCAGCTCCTCTGGGAGAATCCCAAGGCGTTCCCTGTCCACCTGAGAATTGTCCCTCCAGCATGTCCCGGGTCTATCTTCAGATCTCCCAGTTGGACGTGCCCGGAAAACCTCAACAGGAGGTGCCCAGGAGGCATCCTAACCAGATGCCCGAGCCACCTTTGGCTCCTCTCGATGTGGAGGAGCAGTGGGTCTACTCCAAGCCCCTCCTGGATGACTGAGCTTCTCACCCTATCTCTAAAGCCTGCCGCACACGAGAGCAAACTACTGAGCAAACGGCCTCAAATGACCATTTGCTCAGCAGATACCTCACTGCGTGCACCTGATTTTCACTGAGTTTTCCACCTCACGAGACGCCGAGGTGAATATCTGACCAGTTAGATATTTTCCATCTCACGGGGGGTAAAAACTCGCCGTGTGCGCACTACGGGAGCTGCTGGCTGAGCTGACATATACTAGTGGCCAATCAAAGCTCGTTCTCTGCTCACATGACCCCAAGATGGCAGCCCCCTGTCTGCATGTCAGGAAAATAAACAAACGGAGATCACGTTCTGATGAAGCCAACAGGACCACATCATCTGCAAAAAGCAGAGACCCTAGCTAAAGTGAACTAGAGAGAATTCATAGTGAGTGACTTCATCTGTTCTTGTGTACTTCCTCCAGCTGCAGGCCAGCTAAATGCTGCGTTTATATAGAGTTACTATATATTTCATTTATTCAACAACTGTTGGCTGTGAAACTATACATTATTGTAATGCAAAACGGACCAACTCAGCTCTGAGCTTTCCTGAAAGAAAGACATTTTAAATCAAACTACTCAAAAGCATGATGTGTGATTTTTTTGATGCTCATGATCAGAAACCAGTAGAGGATTAAAAAGTGTGTTTTATGTTTGGGTGAAAGGTGACGATCCTCCGTTGGGTCGATCTCTGCTCCTTTCACATGTTTGATTAGAAGCTGGAGCTTTAGAGCAGTGAAAGGAAAGGTTATTGCTGTGTTTATGTTGCCGTACCTTCTCTTGCTTATCGCCTTCTTGTGTTGTTATAATGTGACCACATTTCAGCAGATGAAGGCTGCACAAAGATCCGCTTCATTGTATTCTAACAATGTGTGTGTGTGTGTGTGTGTGTGTGTGTGTGTGTGGCAGGTGGAGGTTGAGGTTTGTAAGAGGCCTTTCACATAAAGCCATCATTTTAATTGGAAGTTAAAATCCCATTTGTTTACCCCTCCAGTGCTTCTGTCAGCACCAAGACAAGGTCTTATTTCAGAAATTAACATTTGGTTTCAGAGTCAAAGGTCACGAGAACTTCAACTTATTGAAAAGGCTGCCACTCCAAACAGCTGAAGCAGTGATTATGAGCCACGTTTCTGCTTTTCTGCTGTTGAGCTAGCCTGGCAAGCAGGCTAAATACATTTGTGTTTAGTAGTTCACTGGGCTAGAGCGAAGCAAAAACACTCAGAGAGCGTGCGTCACGAATGTATGTCGACGGTCACGACGGTACATTTTAGAAGAGATTTTAAAGTTCATTTAGGATTTTTACAAAGTTATTCCTGGAAGAGGCCTTCTGCTTTTACCTTAAAGCCTAATTCATACTTCTGCGTCGGGACGGAGACACACAACGCCAGTATGCATCGGCGCAAGAGCTCTCCGACGGGCTCAGAGACACGCCCCAATTTGTAACTGTACATCGAAAGAGACGGAGACCGCAAGCATGTGATTGGTCAGGATGGCACTTCCTGTAAATTTGTCAATAGCACCATCTTTGCCCCCATAAAAAGCAAAAAGACACAGAACAGATTGAAGAACGCATCGCGAAAAAAGTCTGAACATATGAACGTTTATTCACTCGTGACTGAAGGAGTACAAAGATGAGCAGCAAGCATTTTATTCGAGGACAGAAAAGACGAGACAGTTTAGAGGTGCCGATCGCATGAAGAGGTGGAGAGGAATGAGAGACAATTTTGTTTGTGTTAAAATGATCTGAAAGACATTAAAACAATGTAAACACAATAGTAAACACACTATCATGGACCGGATACGTGACTGTAATGGTGGCAAGATACCTCAGAATAGTGCTACACCCTCTGTTGTCCGGGCAGGGAATTGTTTTGCAACAATCCCAGTTGACGGAGACTTCCAAGAGCACAAAACGTCTGCCAATACGTGTGCGTCTCTCCCATGCGGCGCTAATGTAGAAGTATAAATTAGGCTTAAGTTAGAGAGAAACTCACGTAATACAACGTTTCATTGGCTCAGTATTAACAGTTTTGCCTCCTGCCCACATCGAGTACATCCTGGTGTAAATCAGAGCTGCAGCAGGGGTAGAAGAAAAGTAAAGTAACCTGAAGAAAAGAGAGCTTTCTGAACATTAGTCATGAGTCACCGAACAGACGAGGCCTGAACTCCAAACCGACGACTCTACAGTCAGAGGGAGGAGAAGCAACCGGAACATGTCAGAACCAGAACAGCTACTTCTGTTACCACCTGAAAGAAAACTCAACCTGGCAACCGTTTCGTTGTGAATTATTTATCCTTTTAACTCGTTTTACAAAGCTAGTTTGTATTTTTCTTATTGAGCCATAAAACTGGTTAAAACCAGAAACAGAAAAATGAGCCAAAACTTGATTAAACACATGAACTTAGCAACTTCTAGTTCATTTCCATGTTTCATTTCTAGTCAAATGTATGCAAATGTCTTTATTATATTTGTATTCATCCTGAAAACCAACTAAAGCTACATGTTTCTGTTTGCTGTCAGTCAAATCTTTACCTCTTTACCTCCACAGAGCAAAACAATGTAAAAATAACATTTTTGCTTGTTTCACTCAGATTTTTTAATGTGATAAACATAGATGAACGAAGCTCTAAGAGCCTCAGCTTCGCCTTATTTTTTTTTTCGTTTTAAAAGCTGCGGCTCCGTGTTTTCCTCGGCGGCTGTAGAACTGAGCAACAATGAAACAAAGTGCACTTGATGCAGCCTTGGATGTGTTTACAGACTGATGTCCCTCAACATGTTCAAAGGCAGGGAGGGGGCAGCAGAGACCCAGAATAGAGTTTGAGGCAGCGTGGTGTAAATAAAAGAGTCCGATCCTTAATGCAGTTTTTAAAGAAGCAGCAGGATCCTGACTGTCTCTCCCGGCTGAGCCCTGCAGGACTGAGCCCAGCACCAAACTATGTCAGTGAGTCAGCCGCAGCTTAAGAGCTGCTCAGCCCTCTGCTGAGGGTTTAAAAGGTCAACAGAATTAGTCCATCTGAGGTCCACATTTTTACCCTGTCCAGTCCACATAATTGCACATTTGATGAAAAGGTTACACGATAGAAAAAAAGATAAACTTAAAGAAACTCGAGGAATTTAAATAATTAATGCGTGGCTTATAGATTAGAAGGTGATTTAGGTCACATTCTAATAAACATGTTAGGAGCTGAAGCTCATAGGAACGTTTTTCTGTCAAATAACAAAAATCAGTTCCATTTCATTTCAACGTCATTTCTGCTAATTCTTTATTTTTCCGGATATTTTTTCTTTTTTACTCCAAATTTTATTTCTTTTTATTGTTATGTATCTGAAAGCACTGGAACTTATTGGAAAACAAGATTAATTTCAGTGTTCTTCACGCCAAACAGACCCCCGGCGAGCCGCGTCTCATAACCTCAGAGGGGTTTTTTCAGATATCCAGCCATGCTCACAAAACATCGCACTGGAAGTTTTCTGAGTGCTTGTTACATGTTTGCTCAAATGTCCCAGATTTGGCCAGAAGGAAGCATCTAATTAGCATAATATTCATATTTTTGAAAAGCTCCTAAGAGCACCCCTGGCATTGTCCGTTTCTCTCTGTGCGTCTCATGGCTAGCGGTTGGTTAATGTCTGCCTTGTGCTCGGCGAGTGCACGTTTCGCTTGTTGAGGATGCGGTGTGAATGTGCTGTTTGGGGTTTGGGCCCGTGCATCTCCAGGGCCCGATAATCAGCTCTAAGCTGCTTCTATCAATCTTCATAACCGCGGTGCGTTGAGGAGGGAAGTGCAGCTAATCAGCTCTAACCGGCCTCCGTGTTCAGCTCTGCCGTCGCTGTTGTAGCACGGCCATATGCAAACACCGTCCCCTCACGTGCGCGCGTCTTCCTCGCATCTTGGCCGCCTCACGGGGGCCACTCCACAGATGGCCGGCTCTGGCAGAAGTCGGCTTTTTGAAAGGGGCCTGTGACTTTCACTGAATAGCTGTTAGTGTAGGTTAATATAGGAGTGGTGGCCCTGCAGAGGTGGCAATCACAGCTCTGATCAGAGCCGCGCTTCAAAGACGTCTGTGCAAGTTGAAGCCAGAGTTGTCATTAGCTTCTGCCCTGTACTTGACAGCCCGTCCCCACCCCAACTCCCTCTTCCTGTCCCTGTCTCTGTCTCCCACCTCGCCTCTCTGTCGTTGCTCTCGGTTTCTGTCTGTGTACAAATGGCTACTGTAATCCTGGGTCTGGCCGCTCGGGCCTGTCACTCCACATTTGGACTAAGCATCTTTCCGTCTCTCATCTCCTTTAACCTAATTGTATTGTAATAAGCAATTACTGATCTATTTTTGCACACTAGATCTGAGATTGGACCAGTTTTTAAAAGGGCGAGCAGGGGACAGGAAGTGGGGCGGGCAGAACCCCGAACTTCTAGGTGGATGTGAGCTTTACAGCTGCTAATTGCTAAGCTTCCTCTCGGTGATGATATAATACCACGGCGTCCTCTGGTTTCTGTCCTGTGCTGCCGAGTGCCCTCTAAAGCAAAAGTGATTGCGCCGTTGTTTGTTGTTTATTGGCTGTTTTTTTCTCTTTGTGAGTCAGCTCTAGTGATGCAAATGAGCCAAGGCAGTGTTTACCTGGACTGGCCATGATTTCCCCGCTTGTGTGTGTGTGTGTGTGTGTGTGTGTGTGTGTGTGTGTATGCGTTTGTCGTGCCTGCACGTCTAGGCCTTTGATCATACTACAGTGCATTGACAGATGCTCTCTAGTGCTTTCTGGTTGCTTATGAACGAGGCCGCTGCCGGGATCTGAACGCCTGTAATTATATCCCCTTGCTAGAACAAAAACAATTGTGGCTCATACAACAAGGTGCGAGACGTTTTCTATCTGTCCCATTTTTTTTTTTAGGTATGAGGAATGACCCCCCCCCCTCCACCCAATCCCTCGTCTGCCTCCTCCCTGTCTGGCGTTCGGTGTTTACAGCTGTATGTGAGTGCGTGTGTGTGTGTGTGTGTGTGTGTGAGAGAGAGAGAGAGAGAGAGAGAGGTGAGGGCCACAATACAGGCTTGCATCTCGTAATCATAGCTGGATGTGTGATCTCAGCGTCCTGCCTGAGAACTGACTCAGTGAACCGTTATGTCTGTGTGTTGGAGAAGGATGGAGGGATGGACGACTCATAGCTAATTCATACTAAGGACCAGTTAATTAATCAGGAGAACAAATGAAAAGTTTAAAACTTAGGAGAGTTTAAAAGAAAAGACCTGAGGGCATACTTTTGGTCTGAGTTGTAAATTAGGAATTTAGCTGAAGGAAATTAACATTTTGGGGTAAAAAGAACTACTCCCAAAATGACTTCAAATTAGGGAAACATTAGGCTAGGTGTGTGTCTGTAATTTTAGTAAGATTCTGACCGTTTGATAATTCTGATGCTCAAAAATATGAAATAGTAAAATAAGGATATCAGTACAATTAATTATTTAATGTCATAGTTTTTGATTTTGACTAACTTAGTCAGTTTATTTTTATTTTAATTAATCACAAGATGTTGAATTTAAATTCTGCCCTCTGATGGTTTTAAAAGACAGAATATGAAATGTATAATAAACATCTACATCAGGGGACTCATTAATCAACCTTGCTTACGCACAAAACGGGGTCGGAAAACTGCGTAAGCAACTTTCCACACAAGCTTTGGGATTTATGAAAGAAAACTTAGTGGAAAAATGTGCACAACTTTTAAGTTGACTAAGAACCTGGCTTAAGCACATTTTGGACATGGAGAGCACCTGCAGTGCTGCTGCTGAGAAGGATACAATTATGAAATCCTGCAGCTTTATCACTTGTACTGCTTTGTTTTCATACAGAAGAAGACCCCCACACGCACACACACACATGCGCGCACACACACACACTCGCCCACACACACAGCCTGAAGCGCAGAATACTGAATGCAGAATATCAGCAGGGGAACAGAATGAGACGCGTCTGTGACAGTGTGAATGTCCTGCCTGTCACTGTGACCCGATTGATCATGCGCCCTGGCTACTTGGACAAGGGAGAACTCCATTTGGGTGACTGGTTAGCATGTGTGACTTTCACCTGGGAGTCTGGGGATTGAATCCTGATTGGACCATTTTTTTTAATATCTGCCACAGATCTCTCTGAAGAACTCACAACATTGACAGCTTCAGCAACGCTGTGCCTGTCTGTGGATTTTCTCTTATATGTTTTGCAAACGCACTTCCTTTCATTTCTCCACCTCACCCACAGGTACATCAATTTCTGCTTCTGTGAAATTGCGCTTCCTTGATCTGCCTTGATCTACGGTCGCCATGTTATTGGCGGAGCGCTGCAACAGCCGGCTTATGTATGTGCATGAGATCCACAAGGCACATTGCATTGACTATTTATGGCAGTAAGTGGGCGTGGTGAGGGCGGGATGTGACTAAAAATCAGCTGAGAACCTTTCTGGATAGTTTCTGATTTATGAAGCGGAGATCGCATGCAGCTGTGCGTACTCCATGTTTGATAGATCACAAACCTACTTGGCGTAAGGACACTTTTTTTGCTGAGCTTAAGTACAGTTTTAGTAAGGATTCTACGCAATGTTTGATAAATGAGACCCCTGGACCGTCCAAACTTTTTGGGACTTTAGGGATGAACACATCTGAATCAATTCTGTACCAATTCCCGGTACCTAAGAATCAATACCGGTACTTAACGGTAAAAAGTTTTGATTTGTTTGAGTGTTTAACGATGTAAGAAAAGATCGATATGGCAATATATTGTGATATTTATTTCCCAGTGATAATATATTGATATTAAAAAGTCGTGCATCAAATTTTTGGAAGAATTTACATGCAGTGATTTGTGTATTTTCTTTTCTCTTGGTGCAATCTAAACGCCGACCGCTAGTTGGCAGCAGCGTGCAATGGGTTTTGTTTCCACCACTGAAATGTTAATCCCTTTGTTATGGTTCAGATACCTCATTTAAAGTATCAGTTTGGTCTGTTTACTGAATATTCCTACAATAAATTCAGTCTAAAATATACGTCTGACTGAATGTATCACAGTTTATCGTATATATATATATATATATATATGTATGTATGTATATATATATATGTATGTATGTATATATATATATATATATATGTATGTATATATATACATACATACATACATACATACATACATATATATATATATATATATATATATATATATATATATATATATAGTCATGTACAAACTTTTACATGTTTTGCACATACATTGTATCATCTCCCCTGTATCGTGATACGTATCGTACCACCATTATTTCTCTCAAAATGTAACCATATTTGATAAATACCGTGGTGAATAGCATACAACTTTTTGCATGTCATCATTGTAGTGTTTTACAGAATTCTTCACTATGAAAACCTTCAACCACAACTCTCAATGATGCAAAAACTAAATTCCAGCTGCATGCACACCTATTTCTATTCCAAGCCCTGTGAAATAGCTATGATGAGGAGACCATATACCACCGAATTCGGTCGGTGCCTTTAAAAAGTACAGAATACGGTACACATCCCTAATTTTAACTCTTACTTATCTCTTAAAGTAAATTTATGAGTTATTTGTGGCTTTTTGGCGTTTTTCATTGGTATTATTGTGATTATTGGCTTGTTGTTATGTGCAGAGCATAGAAATAGCACTAAATATGACATAGAAGTTACAAAGAACCATTCTGCACCCCCTAGTGACTGGTTGCACTTTACACATTTTAAGTGACTTAAAAATGAGAATAAACATCATACTAATCTCCTGGTGTTGATTCATGTTCACTGCTGCATGTACAAATATTCCTTTTTGTAGTATTTTTTACTACACTTATTTACTTGATGAAAAGACCGGCAAGTTGTTTTAGTTTTGCCCCGTTTTTAAACATCAGCTATTTAGAAAACTCTTTTAAAGCTTTTTTCATTTTAACAATTTGATGCAAAGCCAAAATGTGCACATAGGTGCTTTACAACTCAACCCACGACAGGATTGTCATTAAATTAGTTTTTGTTTTTCCATTTTGTAGTAAAAAGTCTTGAAGTAGGAGCAAATGCTTACTAGAAGGATAGTATAATCAAACAAATAGATGCATAAAATCTACTATCTGTAAGTACAGAACAAAAGAAGATTCTCTGCACAGATAAGCAGGCAGTGATTGCTTCTCAAGGTAAATAAATCTAAATCCTCAGACATGCAGAGTGTCTGAATTAGGTCATTTGAAACATGGTTCAGGTAAAACAGAGACGCCATGCTTCCCCTGTAATCTGTGCTGTAAGGAGTTCTCTCTTCACACACAAACGGGAGGATAGGGTGGAAATTTATGCAAATAGCTGCCGCCCTTGATTCATCACCAAAGACTGACCACGGTGGCAGAGGAAATTGTGTCTGAAATTTTTACATCTGCAAAAAGCAGGAGTAGAAATCTGAGGTGGTGTTCCAGCGCTCACGTGAGGGAGGTGGGAGTGTGTGTGTGTGTGTGTGTGTGTGTGTGTGTGTTCACATTAAAAGATGCATTATGAAGTTACTGAAGCTGTCTGTGCAGCAGGCTGTCATTCCTTCCTGTTCCCTCGGTGGCCTCGTGTTTGAATCTGTGTTTGTCTCGACTCTTAATGGCTGCTGCTGTAGCAGCTCCAGTCCAGAGGGAGAAGATTGAAGAGAGCTGTAATAACAATTTATCAACTAAACTGATGCATTACTTTTGAAAAGCTGGCAAGATTGAGTTTTTCTGAGTTCTGCCAAGTCCACAAATCATCAGTTTCTCTTGGATTGTCGCAGGGAAGAACACCTAAAGCTCCTCTTCGGTGTTTAAAAGTCCCATATCATAGCACGTCCATCCAGATCAGCGATACGTAAAGGTGTCCACACGGGGAGCTTCTGTGTCTGCAGCTTTAAATCCCGAAGCAGCTGCTGCTGACTGCGCCACTTTCAGGAAGAATTCACTGAGAGCTTCAGCCAATGGGAGCAGCTCAGCACACGCAGGTCACTGCAGGGCACCTGCCAGAGACACGGATAAGACTCTCTGCTGCTTCTGGTTTATTTTTCCTCATTTCACATGTAAATATAGCAACGCTGATGTCACGTTTAACCCGTGCAGGGATTTCTGCGGGGACAGTGGCATGTGTGTAGCTTCTCAGGGGACAGATTATTCTTTATTTTCTCTGAGTGGGAGTGTCAGAAGTAAAAACCAGACAGAGGAGGAGGGAGGAAGCATTATTGATCTGTAATCTAAGAAACATTTTCTCCTCTTTCTTGTGCTCATCAGGAACCTTATCCAGAATAATTATTACCTGCTTTTGTCACGGCCGTTGTTACATTACCTCTGAAAGGAATCTAAACAAGAAAGCATATTTACTGCAGGAATATGAGAAGCGCTGCTTCTCTAATACACCGTTTCACATCTTCTCTTTTATAACACCGATAGCTCTTTTTGCATTTGAGATTATCGCTTTGCAAAGACCTCATGAGTGCCATTAAAGTGAAACCAGGCTGATATGTAGCGATTCGATGAAATGTGCCCTGTTCTTTGGAAACTAGCCAAACTCCTGCTCCGGCCTGTTTGCTTTGCATATGTTTTGTTAGCAGGTTTGCATGTTCCATTGTGCATGTCTGCAGGTTTCGTTGGCGGGTTTTTTCCAAAAGTTAGCGTGGCAGAAGCTGTTGATCAGCATCCATGTCGTTTGCATTCCCAACAAAAGTCTAATTGTTATTCTTTGTTTAACTTTAGGTGCCATAAACACCCGCTGAAGTTCATATCAATACAAACAGACGTGAAAATGCCGAAACCGAAAGGTTTTAGACATTAATTGGAGCCGTGTTTGACTAAACTCCTTGAGGTTAGCGTTTTAGGGAGGCTGTGACAGGTTTGGAGGAGTTTAGCTCAGGTACGCGCTCTGCTCAGAGCCCTGCAGGCTGCTGGAACACACAGAATGAGCTGAGCTTTGTTCAGCTAATAGGAAGAATTACAAGCTATTTAGGCAATATGTTTTTTCTTTTATGGTGGGATTGTGTGATTAATAACAAAGCATGCTTTTTAAACGTTAGCTCAGGGCTACGTCTGTTCCAGCCTTCATTCTCTCTGGCTGCACACAGATGTCAACGGAATATTTCCACTTTTTGGTGAAAGCTGCAGCTACAAGCCGGGTGTTTTTCCTCTGCGACCACTCACACTGACAGTGATTATTAACATCATGCACCTACTATGTGTTTTGATCTAAAAACATGAGATTTTCAGCCATTTAGCAATGAACTGTTAAGGTTTTTATGGCTCCTTGAAGGCTTAAATTACTAACCAGCCACTTTCCACTGAAGCGAGTTACGTGCCTCTCGGCTGATGATGAATGTGGTCAGACGACTTTAGAGGCTGTCAGTGACTTGATATTTTTAGTCATCCGTTTGTTGCTTTACTCCGTTTAATAATAATGAATATTATCATCATCTCAGGTATATTGAGAACACCGTGAGTGAACTTTTTAGCCTTCAAACGACGACGCAGATCGGAAGCTTCTCTCAGAGTTTGAGGGTGAAGTTGAAAACGCCTCATTAATTCCTGGCAGATGAGTTTGTCTGGCTGTGTTCCTCAGAGTAGCAGACAGCAGGTCAGGGTGACAATGACTAGCGTGCTTCCTGGTATTTGTTTGAATTTTTCTCTGGGAGATTTATAGACAACAAACACGTTTTATGTAAGAGTGTCAGAATACCTGTTGCAGTGCTTTCACTCAAAACATTTAGTATCAGCAATTTAACTGTTTATTAAAAACTGTGTTTTACTGAACAGGCAGAAAATAAGAAACTAATCAAAGACTTGAGGATTTCTTACAGACCACGTTCACTAAAAGACCAACTTTTATTTGTTCTTTTTGAAACACGATCGATCACTGAGTTTCACTTGCAGGGCAGGCGTGAAAATAGTTTGCTACCCCATCTCTTGCGTTGGCCGCCGATAGAGAAAAGACGGGGAAAAGGCTCAGATCAGAAATAAAACAATCAAATCTATGTTGCACACTAAGTTAGCATTCATGGACTCGCCCATCTTGGCTCATGACAGGATAGGCTGTTGTTGGTTTAGCCTCCAGGAGAGAACAAAGCACGTCTTGGCTAGTAGAAGCTAACGTTAGCATTATCATCTCCACCACATTGCAGAACTCCTTCAGGTTTGTGTTTATTGTGGAGATAAAGCATCAGTGTTGCAAAGCAGAGTTAGTAGATTCATGTTGCTGTTAGCCAATCAGAGGCCAGATATCCAAATGTCAGAAAATAATAACGAGCAAGACTTCAAATCCTGCTGTTTTCTGCTCCCCTCTCCTCCGACTCACTTCTACTTCCTGAAACAGGAGCGCAATAGCTTTCCCCCCCCACAGAGAACGACTCACAAGTCGTTCATTTATACCACCGACCACTGTATGATTCAATAACGAGTCAGCAAGAGCTTTGAATGCAAATCACCCTCCTGTAGACACACATGTAGAGATTACAGATAACACACACAGACCCAAGCGTGGGTAAAAACTTTAGCAATGATTAAATTTTGTCTTTTATATGTTTGGATCAGTGCGTCCTGATGCTTACCTTACATTCTTTGGTTTCCTTCCTCACTCTTTAACAACAACAAGAACAAATCTAATGATGTCAAGTCGCATCCGTTTTATTTGCTTTTTATAAAATTGTTAAAATGTTCTTTGACTGGGCGTCACATAAGTGTGTGTGTGTGTGTGTGTGTGTGTGTGTGTGTGTGTGTGTGTGTGTGTGTGTGTTTGTGTGTGTGTGTGTGTGTTTTCCATAGCCACACAGTTAGAATAAAGATAATTCTGAAGCAATTATGGCTTTTCAAGCAGTCTTCTCCTAACCTCTGAATTTATTAAAAATCCTTCTAGCTTCATCCTTTTCTTATTTTCTAAAATGACAGGCACTCCAGGATAGGTTTTCCATCTTTTTTTGATGACCTCAACAAAAAAGCAGTGGTACATCTTTAGAAGTACACGGTTTGTCATTTTGTTCCATCTGTTATTGTTAAAATCTGCTAACAGGTGTTGGTAAAAGTGCACTCCAAGCTTTTTACGGTTTTGTCTCCCTCTGTGTGTGTGTGTGTGTGTGTGTGTGTGTGTGTGTGTGTGTGTGTGTGTGTGTGTGTGTGTCAGCGGCACACCTTCTATTTCCATGATAAATGCACCGGGGCAGTAATTATTGCACACACAAACACACTCACACACACACATACGCTTTGTGCTCTCAGGAAATTAAAAACACATTCGTACGTAGCCACTCACAAACTTCCTCATGCACTGATAACTCTGCTCACCGTCTCTCAGGATGTGCAGAAATAACCAGATGTTTAAAAAAATGGGTTAAAGAAACTAGGTTGAAGAGTGGTCCATTTTTTAGGCTGTCAGCTTGAATTGTTGTTGGAAAAAAAGAAAATTCAAAAAGCCAAAGCCTGACCCGAATGATCAGAACTGTAAATGCAGCGCGGGGAATTCTCGCCTCCCCAGAGTGAGTTCACTTTAAACTAATGTGTTAAAATGATCTGTGTAAAAATCCTGTGATTTCATTTATTCTTCTCAGTTTGTTCGTTATTCCTAAAAACAAATAAAAGCAGTCGTTTAAACTGCCCTGAGATATGCTAGTAGTAGCTAAAACGCATCAAATGTAGAAGAAGAGAAGGAATCATTTAGTTCTTCCATCTCAAAGTGGTGCTAAATACGGACACAGAGAACTGTTCGGTAAAACAACGAGTCTCTGAATCTGAAGCAGTCCTGTCTCAGCTGGAGGAAGATGTCTGAAATCCGACCCACGGTTACAGGTTGCCCCGGGAGCCAACCGGGACATGGAGAGGGAAGCAGAGATGAACACTGACTTGTTTATTTTTCATTTATTTACAGCCCCCACCGATCGCCAATGATAAATGTGAGTGATGTTGATAAATACCCACACAGCCAGTTTATCAGCAGCTGTCTGGTTTGGGGTCGCCGGCGGCAGCAACCAGCGCTGATAACCCTGAGGGCCTGAGGGATGATGTTGGGGGAGGATGGGGGTGCTGAGGATTATGCAGCTGCTGGCCGGAGTAAAAAGTGGGAAACTGTCTGCTTCAGCAGTTGATGATCTCGTGTGTCTTCTGCTGCCATGTGGAGGAAAAGCTCACAGTTCTTTTAGCGGGAACTGAAACAAGTTTGTTTATTTTTCTGTCCATCGATCTGACGACATATCAGCCTGGGCCTGACTCGCCTGACTCAGCCGTCCCCGTCAGCCAGCCTCTGATTTGTTTTGGGATTACTGCTGCCATAGCAACAGTAGCTAACGCTGGACACTTTGGCTAACATTTAGCAGGTGGCTTGTGTGACCTTGTTAGGATCTGAGCGCCATTACAGTATGTTAATGTGTGGAATTAATATTGCGCCACGGTAACATTTGCAAGTGTCAGCTTGAGCCGGATGAAAAGTCAAGTGATGGCAAAAGTCACCGGGATGTGATCATATTTAACTCCAGGCCGGGGTGGATCCCGGGAGCCGTGTCGGAAATATTTGTACACTTCTTCTGTGGTTTGTTTGCACCGACTGTATATTGATTTTCTGAGAAGGTCAGGCCTATTTAGACACCTGTGTGCCATTTCTAATTACTGCACAGGCTGTGTTTGCATGTTTAAGCCTTTGGCCCTAATGCACATTCTCGTGGAGCTGCTGCAGAGCTCAGAGGAACTTGTTGCTCCTGTTAGTGACCTAAACATCCTGGTGTTTACTGTTTTTATTAGTGAAGCTCAGAGGCGATTTCACACCTCTTCTATCTTCATAGTGAGGTTTTAAATGTGATTTTTCTTTAGTATTTCACCATTTTGGCTCAGATGTTGCACAGTTTTAATTCTGCAAAGGAACAATGTTTTTTCTTTTCTTTTAAAGTAAAATCTCAGAAGAAAAGCGCAGAGAGCAATCGAGCGAGCACCCATGTGTGGGAGGTTGTGTGCATATGTGCAGGCGACGTGCCTGTGAGACTGTGTGCACCTGGAAAGCACTTGACAGATGGTTGCTTCAGCTCTCGCTGAACGCTGCTTCTTTTTTCTTCTCCATGTTAAGCCTCTTTCGTATCAAAAGTGTTTCGGTCAGCATTCTGATCAAAGCCGGCTCTTCCAGCCGTCTTGCTTGTTTGCCGGGCATCTCTTGAGTATGTTTATCCTGCCCCCATCATTTATTTCTGTTTGATTCAGGCGAGCCAGGGGAGATCAGAGCTTTGGTGGTTTCGCTCCTTTTTGTTTATTTGTCAGTAGGATTACAGAGCAATGCATCAAGCATCATTATACGTGTCATCATATCAGTAAATTCTCATTTCTGGGCGAGACTTTGTACTTCAAAAGAGACTTTTGTTTGGGTGAAATGTGATTCTGTAGGGACGTCATGCAGAGATATTGTTTATTTTTGTTTGAGTTGGTGCGAGAATACAAGTTAGCCACGTAGATCATCACTTTTAACTTATTGATTTAGATTTCAACTAAGGAGAGGAAGCTTTTCTAGCCTGGAGTCAGTTTCTGGTTTGGTGTGAAAGAGTTCAAACCATCACGACCTTTCCTCTTGTTCCTGCTTCTAATGACCTCCAACTCAGTCCACTGGAGAGTAGGGCTCCCCCTCCCCAGCTGCGAGCTGTCAGTCAGCTGTGTTGTGGCCAAAAAGGGATTTCCCTCAACTTTTTTTCTCATACACAAAACTTTGTACATTTTTAGCAGTAGCGGTTAACACATTGGGTCAGAGTGTGTCTACCAGAGGAGGGACACTCATCGTAGCTGCCTGAAAATGATCAAAACTAAGCTAAATAATTATCCAATGCTACTTTTAAAAAGCAGAATAAGAACATTTGCTTTAGAATAATAAAAATATGGCTGTTGTTGGATCAGAAATGTTCTTAAAGGTGCCTTATGTAGAAATGAAGTAGAATTTGCTTACTTGTTGTTTACCACTGTAAACAACTCTGGAGCTTCTTGCCGGCCGTCGTCAAAATACAATTGTTGGCGCTGCAGTATTAGCTCACAGGAGACACGGCAACCCCACACTCACTGATGGTAAACAGTAGTTACATCCCTCCTTCCTTTGTTGTGAAAGGAGAAAAACTAACAATCATCGCAGCCAGCTGGATATGAAAAACGTTTCGGTACAACCTTCCTTCCAAAATGACCGAAACATTAGAGTCTTTTGGGATTTTCTCACTGTAAATTTCTCACGATAGTCTTACATACTGCTCCTTTAAATTGGAATATTTCCTTTTGTCTCCCATCTTGACTGGGGAAGGCTGTTGATTTAGCATCCAGGAAAGAGCAGAGTGCATCTCAGCTAGTAGAAGCTGACCATTAGCATTAGCAACTCCACAACATGGCATAACTCTTTCAGTCTTGTGTTATTTGTGGTGATTAAAAAAATCAACGTTGCATTTTTACCAAATAAACAAAAGGGTACGGAGGCAGCAGAAGAGTTGTGTTGCTGTTACCCAATCAGAGGAGAGATGTCCGCATTTCATGATTATTAATGAGTAAGACTCAAAATCCTAACGTTTTCTGCCCCCCTCTCCTCCGACTAACTCCTACTTCCTGAAACAGGAGCGCCAGAGCTTTTTTCCCCCACAGAGATGAATTCACAAGACATTCCTTCATACTAGAAACCAGCGCTATTGTATTGAAATGATGAATAAATATCATATAACTGGCATTTTTACTAAAAATCACCACACTGTCAAAACCGACCCGATCATACATCAGACCTGCAGAACTACTCCAACCTGTGGCCACTCGAGCATTTCTTTTTCCACCTGAGTTCACCTGAAACACTCTGAAGTGAGCTTCCAGTCACCCACATCAGAGTTAGCTAAGCCAAAGCAATAACCATGTCGACATAATAGATAACATTATGGATCAGGCATGGAGTGCACCCGTGAACTCTCCTGATGCTGTAAAAGAATAGAACAAATCGCACACACTGCTCAATGCTGCTCAATTAGTCCCACATCTAACGTTGTGCTAACGAAGCCCAATTTCAATGCTCAAAATCGCAAATCAAGGAAGGAAAACCAACACCTGCGTCGGCCTGATCTGAGTTAGGATAATATTGAGTTTGTTAAAGATGACATCTCATTAATATAATTTCCTTTCCTCTCTGGTACGTAACTTTTTTAAAGCGATGCAGCCTTTTGTGCAGAAATACCCCCCTCCCCACACACACACACACACACAGATTCTTTGCCTGGTTTGGGTGTATTTTATGGAGAAATTGCCCTCCTAATTTTAGCGCGTGCTCTGCAGCAGATGTTTGTGCCCTTTCTGGTGCTGTGGGTAATAATCCTTAATATTTGTGCCGTTCAGAACTAAATGAGCCTTTAATGCACTCTGGTTCCATCTTCTAGCACTCATTAATTGTTTTTCGAAAGTCCATAAATTGTTTCCGCCTTATTTATTTATTTTAATTTAATTTTTTAATGAACAGAAACTTTAAAGGGTCAGTTCTGATCGGAGACTCCTTGTGAAACGCGGTCCTGGTTCTACGTTCTCCCTCCTGTTTGACCTTCGGTGTTCAGCAGCCTCGCTAACGCCGTGACACAGAACTTTATTGGGCGCATCTTTGCGTTCCCGTCTCCGTCTCCTTGCCATCCATCATGGCAGGTGCTGCTCGCTCCGTGCGCTTGGCGCCTCATTAAAAGATTCTGTGCTGCATTTGGAGTGCTGTCACTCATCTTCTACTCTCACCCTTCTCCTTCCAGATGGTCACAAGAACAAAGAAAATATTTGTGGGTGGCTTGTCGGCCAACACGGTAGTGGAGGACGTGAAGCAGTATTTTGAACAGTTTGGGAAGGTAAGATGGATTTTCTTTCATCCTTTCTTCTTTTGTTGTCTTGTTGTCGGTGAAAGATCGGAAAATGATTTTCAAATATGAATGCCTTGTTTAAAAGTAACAAGAAAAAGCAGCAGTCATTAGCTGTTGGCTAACGGAGCACACCTGAACCTACTTGACTCCTCTGTAGGGAATCTGGCTACAGCGCTGTGCTTTTTTCCTGTTTGCTCGTGGATAATAGCTGTCTGGGTTCAGCTTCCTGTTGAAAAACTTTTGTTCTCCATGTCTGTGTGATCACGTAAGAATATTGCTGGTTTTGTTTTGATGGAGAAGCACTGGGAAGTGTTTTCAGCTGCAGGATCTGAAGCAAAAGCTGCTTTAATAAAACATTTTTACCCAACACTACTTGGATCTGGTGTTGGAGAGTTGATCTCTGGCTCTTTTATGGATTTTGTTGCCATAAAATGATAAAATCTCAATTTCTGGCCAAATTGATGACTAAAACACATAAAACATTAAAAGATTAGCATTTCTTGACGAAACACATATTGGCAACCATTGTTTATGCCAAAGCTTTAAAGGTGTGGAACACACAAAACACATTTTTTCATTATTTCTTATTATAATCAGAGTTTTTCATGCAGGCTGAACATGAAAATAGTCTTCTGGTTTTGCTTCTGATAGAAAAAAGATGGTGAAACTCTAGGATTTCACTTCACACTGCCACCCATCTTGACTCGCGATGGCCGTTGTTGGTTTAGCGTCCAGGAAACAGCAGAGAATGGCTCAACTAGTAGAAGCTAACTGTTAGCATTAGCAACTTCACCACACGGCAAGGAAATAAGACTTCAAATCTAGTTCCTGAAACAGGCGCACCAGAACTTTGTTTCCCCAGAGTATGATTTAAAAGGCATTTACTAGAGTCCACTGCACATGTTTTGTTCCACACCCCTCAGCTAAAGAAACTGCTGGAGTCATAAATAAATGATAAATGACCTTCAGTCATTCTCCCACTCACACACTGCCGTTATAGCTATCGTGGTCAAATCTTGAAAATTCACATAGTTTGTTAGCGTTTTGGTGTTGTGAATAACTTGGCTACTAAAACATATAATCTTAGACCCTTTTTTATCAAGTAATCTTAATTTATAGAAATTCAACATTTAATCTTTTATTCAGAGTAGGGCTGGGCGATTCAGCCTAAAAATAAAATCTCTGACTTTATTCTTTTAATTCGATTTACGATTTTTTTCAGATTCTCTCAGGGGGACACACAACAATACAACTAGAGCAAGCTATCACTGCATCAACCTGATGAGGAAATATAAAATCAGCATTGTTTTACTGAACAATCACGATAATAAATCACAGTGCATTTAGTGCCAACCACAGCCTTAAGACATGTGTTGTAAATGCCCAAGTCCATACTTATGAGAGCACCATGTGAGCACCTGTGTGCGTACACACGCTTGTATATGTAAGGTTTCTATATAGGAGCGTCCAATAGAGAGTGTGAAGGGCCACAGATCTGCCCCCAAAGAGGTGTAGGAGATGGAGGGAGCTTCAAATCTCAGAGATCCAGGAGCTGCCCCAGAGCACAGGGACCCCAAGGAGACTGCGACAGAACCCCCCCCCCCCCCCCCCACGAGAGGCACAGAGGATCGCCCCGGGGGGCCACAACCAGCAGCCGGCAGAGTCCCGGGGATATCAGCGGCAAGCCCACAGGCCCAACCGCAGCCTTCCCACCCCCAAGCCAGCCGAGCCGAGAACCCAGCAACCCGTGACCCAGGGGCGACCAGCTCAATTATTAAGAATAGCAATAAGTACTAATGGAAGGCACCTTAAAGCCAATTTTGTTTTGTATTTAATCACAAGAAAGACAAATTTAAGCCTCATTTCTGAGATGAATAATGAATAAATGAACACCCGCTTGGAATAAAAGTGCCACACTCCACGACCGTCGCAGCAAACCCAAACCAGTTCCAAACAACAGATGATTTAATTCCTTTCTGAGGAACAAACTTCCCAGTCTCACCGGTGGTTATGGAGTCGCTTGCTGTTGCTGTTTCGTGTGCGTGCTGTGACGTTGTTGTCACAGTGATGTGAAACTAACGCTACGGAAGCTCTGGGGAGCCAAAAAGGCGCTATTACATAAAAATTTGATTAAATTTTTTATTTTTTTAATTGCCCGCAACAAGAAATTATAATTAATTAATTGAATCGATTTATCGCCCAGGCCTAATTCTGAGCTTGTTTTTTGCTTGTTCACTTTTCCAAATTCTCACATTTCCTTACATTATGACCTAAAAAGGTCAATAAAAAAATAAAAGGCCAACAAGATGAAGGGGCAAGCTCTATTTAGATTTCCTTTAGACTTATTTTTTTATCAGTATGTGTAATTCTGAAAAGTTTAAATATACAATAAAACCAGATGTGCACAAAGTTTAAATAGATCCAATCAATAAACTAAATAAATCAGGTGTAGATTTTTGAGAGCTTCATTAAAACCCTTCCAGTGGTTTACGGGTATTGGTTCCAGTATTTAACACTTCATGGGAAATTTACTGGTGTGTTTGGGATCACGATCATCTGACCTGTTTTTGTATCAGCTGTGGCGTCCATCTTTGATTGAGCTGACTCCAAAACTTATTGAGATGTGGACTTTTGGAGCATTTTAGTGGTCTTGAGATATTATTAGACAAACAAACACTCACAGACACAAGCAAAAACACTACTGACCACCTTTTAGAGGCAGGTGACCATATAACCAACCTTGAGTCAAATGCGACCCTCTGACATCAGCAGCTTTCTCCTCATACGTAGACTGATGGGTCGACTTCATGCTCTGCACCTGCTGACAGCTTCTCCCTTGTGTCGAGTCGCTGTTGATCACTTCCTGTCAGTCCAGCTGAGTGGTCTGCATCTCATACTTATTAACCATCTCCAATTTGAGCCTTAAAAGGAGCTAACAGCATCCGTTTGGCATTTCTCCCACAGTAAGACAAATTGTGACAAGCAAACAGCTGAGGATGTGGCAGCAGAGCCACACAGCCTGCCTTGCCTGGTCAACAACATGCCTTTTGCTTACAGAGTAAACAAGCAATGACAACCAGCTGCCATGACCAACCCTCCCAGTAACTATGAAAGCATGACATCACTATCAAACACTGCTTAGTGCTGGAGTCGCAGACTTCCTGTGTTGTGACAGCATTTTAGAGTCTGATCTTTCAGCTGAGGGTGTTTTTATTACTAATTTTAAGTCAGATGTGTAGCCGCTGCAGTTCCCACGAACACTTCACTCACCTGATTGAGGCTTATATGTTCATTCTCTCACCCAAGGATGGACATACATCTCTCTCACTTGCACACACTCACACACACATACGCGCGCGCGCAGCTCTCAAGCATGCGTGCAGGCACAAACAGGCTTTGATACAGTGGCAGCATTTCACAGATAATTTCCCCACACTGAGCAGAGATCCATTTCCCTCATGTCATATTCCACATCAGTCAAGGTCACCTTCAGCTGATCCACTCTGTGCAGCATCAACACTTGACCTTGAGTTTGAGTTTTAGTGAGGATGGATTTTTCACGGGCACATAATGTACCGCGTCCTGAAGGAGACAAAAGAGCTCTTATACATTAATAGAAAGATTATTTTTTGTTTTTTCTTGTCTTCATAGACAATACGCTGATCCCCCCCCCCCCCCCCCCCCCAGCATGAAGCTGCGTGTTATTTTCTGGAAGTGAGGAAAGTGAAGGCCTTTGTTTCGCTCTTGCTCTGTGGTAGAGCGTTTAAGACCTCACTGTATCCTGGTCCGCTGCTTCAAATGAAGATGACTTATTTGCACAATAGAACGCAGCGAGCAAATATTCAGCATGACTTTGCAATCAATGGCTGTAAGAAGGGACTCCAAATGATTTTCATCTTGATTGAATGACATAATTGACTTGATTATGCAAAGTTTTTCCCCCCTCCTCGAGGAATCCTCAAACGCTTAGGAGGAAACAAACAAATCAAACTGATTGAGCGAGATCTCGAGCATGTTTCTTTGTGTGCTTTCAGAGCCTACTTGTGCATGCTCGGATGTGCTAGCCGTGCTGCTCTTGCTATGTGGGAGCGTGCCAGCAATTAACTGTTTTTATGTGGGTGCGTGATTAGGGGGACGTTGGTGTGTGTGAGCGAATTTGAGTGTCTTCAGCTAAAAGACAATCAGAGCAGATATTAAAGGCTATGAAAGACAAGACACAGAGGAGGGAACAGAAAAGGATCTTTGTGTTTTGTGTGTGTCCTTTCTTTCTGCCTTACGCATCCCAGGATTTATTAAATAACCCGTCTGTCAGTGCAACCTGTCATTATCGTCACACGCACAGCGCTCCCGAGAACTTCCCCACAGAAGGAGAAACCAATTAATTCAGTTTGTCCTTCGTAGAATCTCGACGGCAGTCGGCATCTCCGTCTGTCAGTCAGTCGGGCTGTTTTTCTGTCTGTCAGCTCGTGTGTGTCAGGAGGGATGTGAGCCCCACATGGTGGTGGTGGTGGTGGTGGTGGTGGTGGTGGTGGTGGTGGTGGGGGGCATCAACTCTTCCAGATTTCCTAAAAGTCCGCTTCGGAGTTCTTATCAATTATCACACAAGTACAACTTAAAGCACTGGAAAATGCTCTTCCTCACTGGGAATTTGCCTTTTCACTGCTATTATTTATAAGATCTGTATACAGTGTGTGTGTGTGTGTGTGTGTGTGTGTGTGTGTGTGTGTGTGTGTGTGTGTGTGCGCGCGCACAGCAGCACGAGCCAATTAGCCGGATGTGGTCTGCAGAGATAGCGGTGGTTGGGAGGCAGTGGAGGGGAAACAGCTGTTGTGGCCACAGTTGAGTCACAGGTTCTCCCCTGACCTCCACGCCTCCCCTCCCTCCCACCCTTGTCTTCTCTGTCTCCATCGATGGGGGAGACGGTGCATTTGTTGTTGAGAGATGCTGACAGCTCCCGTGCACATCACTCTCACTGCCACTCTCCCAGCAGTCACGATTAGGAGAGAGCACATATACGCGAGCCCGCTTCAGCTGCTGCACAGCCAGAGACACCTCTCTTTTTTTTCTCCTTTTGCCATCTACAGCACATGCTGAAGGTGTGCGTTTGAACTGATTGCGACAGTCGTTTGAACGGAACTGAAGTGTGGTTGTGTTTGACTGATTCTAATGCATCTCAGATGGATCCCATTACCTCCTTAATAGTAGCCACATCCTGCCCTCCGTTCTTTTCTTTTCTGTTTTTTTTTTCTCGGGCAGCACACGTCACTTTAGCCCTGCAAGCCAGATGAGACAATCTTATCAGTACTGCCTGGCCTCTCTTTATATTCAAGGACTCTTAACTGCAGCCTGCTGCTATTTCTGCCTGCAATAAAGTCAAATTAATCAGCATCTGCTTCTTGCTAGTTAGAACGATTCTATGGAATTGTAAGGAAAATTAAATTTAAATGCACATCAAAATGTATTGATGTATCCTCTATGAAGGAGTTAAACTATGTATGAAAATGTCAAACTTTCAAGGCCATTTAAAAAGATCTGAATTTAAAGCAGAAATAATCACTGGTCTTTCTACAGTTGTAATGTGTTACTGTAATATTTATTTATTCTGTAGTAGGAATAGAAGTATTTTCATTATTGCACTTGGTCACACATTTAATCCCTCACTGTTTTCACAGTTGGATAAGAAGGAGTCTCATCTGTAGAATATGCAACAGGCTGATTATGGTCTGCAGGACGAAAACACGATGAGCTATGAGAGAGTTACAAACTCATTGAACTAATACGTGTTATTGTTCGTTTAGCTGATATATGAAGTCCAATAATAAAAGAAATGGGAGCAGAAAGCCACAAGTAAGCTTCCATACAAAACTTTCATGAGGAGTATTTAGGGGCTCGACACACGGCAGGCGACAAACGACCGCGATCAGTGAAATTCGTCACTGTCGCTTTTATTACCTGACACACAGGAGGCGATCTGCGGCCAGCGGCAAAGCCGTCTACGCGTTCTGTTCCATGGCGAAATCGAAACTTCCGTTGTTTTGATTGGCCGTGTCAGGTTGGAGGGAATTAAGGTTATTTAAGTGGTTCAGAGTTAATAAAGTGGTAGATATGATGTTTCACACTGTGATGCTAGAGTTATGTGAAATCTTACTTCTGATTTTACTTTATAAAACATAATAATAATCAACTTCTCCTCCATGTTTGTTCGGAGATGTACGGAGCATCCTGTCCGCTCATTGGTCAGTGAATGAAACCTCCGTTGATTGGTCCTCGTCCGAGCGACAGCGATGAAAAGTTGAAAATATTTCAACTTTCTGGGATCGCGTCGCTGGGTCGCCTGTGCACGACACGTGCACGAGCGCAAAATTTCACATGCACATTTTTCACGTTTCAAACTCTTTTTTTATTGGGCCTGGCATGAAATCAATTAAACCTGTCTGATAATTTCCTGGTTTATTAAGCAGCTGAGGGCATTGTTAATCACGTTCAGCTGTATTGGTGTTCATGGACTTAACGACAGGTGCACTAAAGTGGCAACAATCACAAAACCCTCAAAACAGGACTGGTTTAACATGCAGAGGTCATTTCAAGTTTCTCCCTCTTGATCTTTTTCGGCTGGTTTTCCACTCGTGCAAATTTTGGCTTGAATAATTATCTCTACTGGCAGTATGAGGCGATTCCTTAACCCTACAGAAGTTGCACAGGTTGTCCAACTTCTCCAGGATGGCACATCCATACATGTTGCAGCAAGAAGGTTTAATGTGTCTCCCAGCACAATCTCCAGAACATGGAGGAGATTTGAGGAGACTGGCGGTTATTCTCGGAGAGCTGGACAGGGCCGTAGAAGGTCCACAACCCATCAGCAGGACCGATACCTGCTCCTTTGTGCAAGGCGGAACAGGCGAAGCACTGCTCGTGCCCTACAGAATGATCTCCAGAGGGCCACTGGCGTGAATGTCTCTACCCAAACAATCAGGAACAGACTTCATGAAGATGGCCTGAGGGCCCGGCATCCTGTAGTGAGCCCTGTGCTCACTGCCCAGCTCACTACCGTAGAGCTCGACTGGCATTTGCTCAAGAACACCAGAATTGGCAAGTCCGCCACTGGCGCCCTGTACTTTTTACAGAGCAGTTCACGTTCACGAGCAGGTTCACCCTGAGCACCTGTGATAGACGTGAAAGTCTGGAGAAGACAAGGAGAACGTTATGCTGCCTGCAAAGTCTTTCAACATGACAGGTTTGGTGGTGGGTCAGTGATGGTCTGGGGAGGCATATCCATGGAGGGACGCACAGACCTCTACGGCATAGGAAATGGTGCTCTGACCGCCATAAGGTATCGAGATGAAATCCTTGAACCCGTTGTCAGACCCTACGCTGATGCAGCAGGTCCTGGTTTTCTCCTAATGCACGACAATGCCCGGCCTCATGTGGCAAGAGTATTTAGGCAGTACCTGCAGGATGAAGGAATTGAACCAGTTGAATGGCCTTCACGATCCCCTGACTTAAACCCAATAGAACATCTGTGGGACATTATGTTTCGGTCCATTAGGCGGCGCCAGGTTGCTCCTCAGACTGTACAAGAGCTCAGGGACGCCCTCACACAGATCTGGGAGGAAATGCCACAAGACACCATCCGTTGTCTCATTAGGAGCACGCCCCGACGTTGTCAAGCATGCACACAAGCTCGTGGGGGCCACACAAGATACTGAAAAGCAATTTCAGTTGCAGAAATTAAGTTTTTGAAATAATGGACTAGCCTGCTACGTCTTCATTTGACTCCGATTTTAGGGTGTCTACACAATTGAGCCCTCTGTAGGCTGATAACTTTTATTTCCATTAAAAGACTTGGCATCCTTTTGTTCCTAAGACATTGTCCTGTCGTTATTTGTATAGATATCCAACTTCATATTGAGATCTGATGTACCTAATGTGTTTCTTTAAAGTGTTCCTTTATTTTTTGTGAGCAGTGTATGTAATATCTATATATATATATATATATATATATATATATATATATATATATACATATATATATATATATATATATATATATACATATATAAGTCATGTATGTGACTTGGACTCGAGTCAGACTCAAGTCATTATTTTAATGACTTCTGACTTGACTTGATAAAATCTATAAAGACTTTTGACTTGACACGGACTCGAACGCCAATGACTTGCAACTTGAATCGACTTGCATCTGTTGACTTGATGATGACTTGAGCATTTTTGATATTTTAGCACAAAAGTGGCACGACATGGACAAAAATCATGAATCATTCATGGTTCTGGGTTTGATATTGTTCTGCTAAATGCAGCAGCACTTTGTTTATAATCAGTTTCAGTGTAACTCTCTGCTCGTTTGAGCAAATAAATGAAGCTTTGCATGTTTGGGCGTCGATGTAAGAGGTGAGCCTCCGCTTTGTTTTGGTCGTTTTGGCGTTGACATCATCATAGCGCGCAACGTTCTGTGACTCTTAAAAAAACAGTAAAAACGTTGAGAAACGCTGGCAGCGAAGGGCTTTACCGATCAGGAAACGGCTGGCAGCGAATGAGTTCAAGGAAAGTTTGTAGAGAGACCGCCCCCACACCACACCCCCTTTATACCGCCATCACATAATCTTTTGTGAAAAGCACATTATCGCACCACATTGTCGCCACAATCTGACCACTTATGAACAACCAAAGGCTCTCTGACTGGCATCATTGTTTTATGAAGAGGCGTATTACTTGCTGTGTTTTTATTGGGTAGTTGGGTGGGAGGTAGGGTGTCTGGTGAATCATACACAACGGCTGCCATGACATGTTTAAGTGTTTTGGTTTCAGTTTTGAGTAAACGTCAACATTTTGAATCTGACCAATCAGCAGAGGGATATTTTCTTTGTGTCTGTTGATGGTTAAAATAACTTGTGTGTGGTGGTAAAACTGCTGCCTCGCAGCCAGAAGGTTCCAGGTTTGAATGACAGCTGCTGCCTCTCTGTGTGCCGTCATCATGGTGTCCTCGTGCACATGTGGATTTTTCACCCCAGCTCCAGTTTGCTCCCACAGGCCAAAAACATGCGTGTTAGGTTAATTTGTGACTTGTCTAAACCTTCTCCAGGTGTAAACATGTGAGTGGTTGATTGTCTCTGTGTGACCTGTCCAGAGTGTCCCCCTCCTCTCACCCTATGACTGCTGAGTTAGGTGCCAGGTCCCCCAAGACCCTTCTGAGGATCAGTAGTACTAATAATGTATGCAAGCAAATTTCTGCAGGTTGCATAACAGATTGACATTTGTCTCTCTCCACTCCTAAAATTCCTTTAGTCCTGCAATAACTAGTTAGACGTTCACAAAGCATTCTGTAGGAATGCTCGGTTTTTCTTTAGTAGCGAACCAAAGCTCCACTCAGCATCAGAAGAAGTCTGGTGGAAACCAGTGGATCTGAATTACAGCTTTTATATAAAATCAATTATCAATAAGATACAAAACACAGGTTTTAGTGGTGAGAGGTTCCCCTCTGAAGTTCGGTATTGCAGGCTATTTCTAGTTTTCTTTTATACCCAATAGCAGCCAACAGAACTCCTACCACCTGAAAGCCTTTGACTCAAGTTAAACTTTATTAGAGATGGGAGTTGGAGTGATGGATGTGACGCAGCAGCAGAGACCTGCCCAAGCATGAAACCCTTCCTCTCCTCAGTTCAAGTCATAATTAGCTGTGGTGGTTAATGCTTCCTCATTGGTTTAGAGTAATCGGCTTTGTGAGACAGCTTCAGTTCACCGCCTCACTTGCTGCACTAGTTTGGGCCGCGCTGGGCTCGGAGCAGACTTCCAGTTTCATCAGAACCACTTGCTTCCATGTCACTGGGCAGCAACAATCATCCCTTTATGTCCAGGCAGTCTGGGTTCTTATGCTCCATTGGTTCAGAGCCAGATCCTGGAGGCGGCGCTTGGTGGGAGGAGGGGGAGGAGCTTAACTCATTCACTCCCTTCGAGATCAGGAGGAATAAAATATAGATACGTCATTAAGACAATAAGGGAATGGTTTATGATGAAAAAGGCATTTCAGATTGGGGACTTGACTGTAAGAGTGATGACATCTGTTGGAAGACACTGGAAGGATGAGACGGAGTGTGTCCTGTCTCAGCCCGCAGCTACCACAAGCTGCTCCTGCACGGTTTCACACTCGAGCAGAGAGCCAGCTCTTACTTTCACTGAGACGAAGCGGATAAGAGGAAGAAGTAAAATCATAAAAGCATTAGGAAAAGAGTGCACAAAATTTGTTCTGGGTCTCTGCTAATCTAATACCACGGCTGACATTTTGCACGTCCTTATATTTCTTTAAATGGCAGAAAAATTACTCAGTGTGACCATCTGTAAAAAAATAATAAAAAAAAGGCATGGATTCATTTTGCATACCTGCCGTGGCACCTTAGTGAAGGTTTGCTGGTAGTTCAAGGAGAAGAAAGAGACAGAAGCAGCCCTGATGATAACTAATATCAGTGAAATATACTAAGGAATGTTGTCCTGAGAGAGTGCATCTGGAAAACGGTGCCGAGATTACAAATCACCTCTAATCATTGATCTCATCATTCTTGTCTTATCTCTCTGATTGCGGGCCTAAATTTAACCTTGGGCAGCATGAAGCTTTTACAACAGGGCCTAAAATAGATCCTACAACGGAGAATATTAATCACACTTTGATCTCGTCCACAGGTTTAAAAACCCTTATGAGCTAAAATAGCAAAAATGAATGATTAATGTAGAAAAATACTCTTTGTACAAGGAGTAAAAAAGAGAACCTAATCAAAAGGCCACAGTCCTTTTATTCCACTTCCCCGGCTGGTGCAGGTGCACATTTGCATGCAATTTACATGGTAGCTCACAGTGACCACCACCACCACTACCACTCCAACACCTCGGTGTCCATCATCTGCTGACATTCTGTGATTGTTTCCTCTCTGCTGTGACTCAGCCAATCAGCTGGGGATATAGTCCCGTTTCAGTGATTATAAGGAGTGATCAGAGCAGCAGTGATGGAGCATGTGCCCCATAGTGGAGATTTAGCCAGAGGCTTCAATCTCATCACAGTCACTTGTAGTTAGTGAGCGAGCCTAGCAGTGAGGAGGGCAGTGCAATATAAATGAATAGGCTATGAATGTGGATCTGACTGCGGTGCTGCAGGGACACAAAGGGGGAATGGGCCGGTTAGACAAACTATTTCATATCCCCCTTGACCTTTATTTGCCCACTGGCCCAGCAACAGTTTCAATAGAGTGGCTTTTAAATGGCTGCTGAAGATTAGACATCTATTTCAGCCTCACGACGGTTTTATAGATGGGTGTGTATAAATTAATGAACATATTTAAATGCTACAGTGTTTTTACTGAAAGGATGTAGCTATAACCAAAATGGACACTAGATCGTCACGACTACGTCTCACGTTGGAAAGGAAATTTGCAGTAATGATCATTTTGGTGATACAGAAATTTTTTTAACAAAAATCTTAACAATTATCTGATGGTGGGTTGCAGGTTTTATTAGTGCAAACCTATATATGTCAATGGTGCAAACATTTTCACCTTTTATTTACGATGGTTAGTTGTGAATTAAACAGCCCTCTGCACAATACGCTGTCACCTCATAAATTATTTTGTACACTGTGGAGCATAAATGTGTTGTGATCTCATTATTTATATTGCAAGATGACACTTTGGTTTAATAACACACTGTGGCCGTTTCTCATAATGCGTACTCGTCTGTGCTTGTGTACTCACGTCTGTGTGAAACGTCATCAACGATGGCCTAAGTACTGGTCCAATCCTACGTATTCATCATGGCAAGTTCCCTCAAAGTTCCAGGATGTGTTCATGCTCCGTCCATTGTGTCAAGGATTCATCAGCGCATCATTCTGCAGACTTGGCACAACAAGGTATCTCATAAGGCATCGTGTCGCAAAACGTTATACTCTGTATGGCAGCTCATAATTATAGTGTTTTATATCAGAAATACAAATCAGAAATATAAAGCTGTCTGTTATTGTAAATAGTTGGTTGTAACCTTTAATATTTGCCGTGTGTATTTGTTTTATTTCCCCCGATTCTTCACGATCCCTCAAAATGCTAATGTTCTATCAAAATAAAAGCAGTGTTGCCTTAAATGGCACTGTTTTGCTGAAAAATAAATTATTTTCTTCATTTAACAGCAGCGAATGCTGGTATTTCATCAGTTTTGATCAGAAATGGATAGGAAATTATGCAAAATATAAATATATGTATTCAGTGTTATTTTGTTATTTAAGGGAGAAACTAGACTTTTGTTTCATGTCAGGTCATTTTTTTTAAATTGTAGTAACAAGCTGCACTTGTTGCCATGATGCTACAGAGTCCACTTCTGTTGTCGTCCTCCCATACTCAGTAGAACAGACTGTCTACATACTAGTGTCCTTCGGTATTGAGAAGAGGCCATTGTGGTAACTCATGTAAATATAGCCATTAAAGGTTTCTAAAAGTTTCCCGAAATCGTAAAGTTTTAGTTTTGAGATGATACTATTTAAAAAGGGGGATAAAAAATGAGACTACAATACCCACACTGCCTTGTGATAACTTTGTAGGTTTAGATAATAAAGGTGTCTGCAGCTTTAAGCAACCTGTGAGTAGCCATCCACTGTCCCATAGGGTTTAGCTGGCATGTTGAGTTTTAATGGACAACAATATTTATCATTAAAGTTTTTTAAAGCTTCATAAACTCTTTGGAAGGAGGTATGTTTGTAGGTTTCAGACTAATTGTGAAGGATTTAAGGGAGTTTGTTGCTGGGAACACTGCTATGGGAGGAAAACCCAGTAAAGGTGTAACCCTCAGTTACCGTGGTAATAAAATGTATTCAGGAGCACGGTGAGATAGCTTATCTTTTGGTTTGACTTGAAGTTCAAGAAAAAACAAATACATTTCTATTTTGGTTTGTCTAAGTGGCCCTATGCCGTCATAAACACGAGCTTGATTTGGAAGTTTCCGATCTTAAAGCAGAAGCCCGTGACGTGGTCTTCCACGCCACTCGAACACCGTGCACTTAGGTGGCACACAAAGAGCTGTGGATCAGAGGAGATTGACACCTTTCTGTTGGCCTGAAGTCTCATCTCCCAGCTGTCCCTGCTGAAATGGCTCCCTCGGGATAAGCTGGGATTGGCTTGATTGTGTTATCGGCGACTGATCGGGTCATTGAATGATGGAATTTTGAGCCCCTGTTCTGCTTAAAGAATGAAATGTTTAAAGAAGATTGACTGTGATTGGATCGGATCCAGCACCTGCTCATTGGGGTCAGCCAGGTGAAAGCAGGAGGCAGCAATCTTTGCTGTGCCTTTGTGACACGACCAGACGGGGGAATTAATGTGTGTGTTGGGCCGGAGTGTTGACGGTGGCGGTGGATAGATGGCAGCAAGAGTGTTGGGAGGTGGAGGGGGTGACTAGAGATGCCATTCAACAGGAAAGCAGTTTTAAAAATGTCATCAGAGGAAGTGTCATGAGTAATTTGCAGCAGTCTTGCCACCAGACTGGTGTGGAGGTGGACACCTCGGCTCTGAAATTGCAGTCTACTCCTTAGGGAATCTTATGTGGGAGAGCGCCACCGAGATCCCAAGCAGTGTTTATTTCTCAGATGGGTTTGAAATATGTTTGGAAATATGCTGTATGTTTGTTCTTAAGATTGGGATAGAGTGATTGGGAGATGGATTGTTTTCAGAGTGGATAGATATATTTGAGCTGCGGTCCACAGACCCCACCCCCACCCAGGTTCATGCTCCAGCTTCCTGCCACCCACTGAGGGAAACAAATGACCACTTCTCTTCTAAATGACTTTTAAAATGCAAAACTGTCCCACCCCTCCGACAGGATTTAATTTGTACATGGCATTTCCCCATGAACACCAACCTTCCATAAACCTCCACCAAAGGAAATGGTCAACACAAACCGCATGGACGGCAGGCTTCTGACACATTACATCTCACATGATGACCATTCCAAATGCTCACCTGACATCTGAGCACGTGCACAAAGAGCTTTATAGATCCTGTGACATTTGGTAAAGGCATTTGTGGCATTCCCTGGATGGATTTATCCTAAATGCCTGAACAGAAGGCAATGTCAATAGAATTGCTTGGGTTTAACCTTTAACTCTAATGCTTCATTGGACATTTGAGATAGTAAACTGAATCAACAATCAACAACGACAATCTTTTTTTAAGTTACATGAAGCTTTGTCACAACCTTGGTCTTTTTAACTCTCGAATGTTGCCAAAACAATCCATAACTCAAAGGGAAATCAAAGCCTTTGTTCTAAATCTGACTCTGGATAAACAAGGGAAAATGTACTAATAAATGTGATAAAAGATGGCGTTTCATCCTCTCCAGACTCTTGACTTTTTCTAAATTACCCGTCTCATTAAAGAATGTGAAGAAAAGCGTGATTTCCAGTGGCAACGTCTGACATCCCACAGCTCTTATATAGCCGTGTGCATTCAATACAAGAGTTGCCTTCAAGTGGCTCACTGCCTGTGCCTCTCTAAAGCCACCTACAGCAGTTTGACCAGGTCCACAGGCAGCTCCAGCTCATGCCTCCTACGCAGCGCCTTCTCCAGATCACTGGATAAAATGTTCTTACACGAAAATGCACACATTGTGCCGCGGCTCGATGTGAAGGGCAAAAGACGTCTTAAAGGTTTCACTTATCTAAAACACTTAGTGCTCATGCCTGGGTTTCCTTGTGTGGTGAAAGTGGTAAATTATCCAGATTTAACACCCAAAGTCATCCTGAATCGCTATTAGAAATTGCTTGTGAGGTTTCATTTTGATTCCACAATAAAATCCAACATTGGTAGTGACAGACCCATTACAAGCAGTAATATTTAGCTGGAGCAGAGTAACTAGACCAAACAAAATAGGGTAATTGCAATGAAAAAAATGTAGTTTATGAAAAAGATGTAAATGCACGATGTGTAGTTTTCTGTATAAAGTGTCCTTGTGCAGCAGAATTCTCTTTCATCAACTTTTATTATGTCTTTAACAAGTTATTTTAAGTAAATCTTTTATTAAAACCAGCCTGGGCCAGTGACAGCTCGATGAGGCTGCACTCGAAGCTAAATGCATGTGTCAACGCTGATATTTACATTGACAACGTTAACAAGCTCTTATGGACAAATTGAAGTTCTGCTTTGATGATACTAGATTAATAATCAGATGATCATAAAACCATCATTAGGATTCATGTTGGAGGAAAAAGAATGAACCTGTTTTACTTCCCAGTTTGTAGCTGAAGTCACAACTAAATCTGAGGCATCTTGTTTTATCTGTTCCAGCTCTTTCGTGTGTTTCAGAATATTCTAACTGAGCCATTATTCTGATGTTTGGACTGGAGAAAACATCTCTGAATTTAGGGATGCATGATATATCTGCACCAGTATTGGTGTCAGTTGATTTTAGTCACTTTTTAACTTATTGGGATCGGTCTGATAAGTAAAAATAGGTCGATGGTAACAGTCAATATTTTTGGCAATTTCTTGTCATTTGTATATCTGAATCAGAGGGTGATGGATGGATGGATGGATGGATGGATGGATGGGTGGGTGGATGGATGGATGGATGGATGGGTGGATGGATGGGTGGGTGGGTGGGTGGATGGGTGGATGGATGGATGGATGGATGGATGGATGGATGGATGGATGGGCGGGTGGGTGGTTGGGTGGGTGGATGGGTGGATGGATGGGTGGGTGGATGGATGGATGGGTGGGTGGTTGGATGGATGGATGGATGGGTGGATGGATGGATGGATGGGTGGATGGGTGGACAGACAGATTTAATGTTTTTAAGGTTGCGTATTGGCAAGAATCTGATGATAAAATATATGTCCGGAAACTAAAAGTCAGACAATATTTGCAATTTTTAGATTTAACTCAATGGAAGAAAAAACATCTATACACTGATTATTGTCTATACATTGATTCAGTATCTGAACATGAAACATTTTGATATTTCAGTTAACTGTTATTTCTTTATATCTCTACTTCAGAGATCTAAATGTGAAAATGTAGGCCCGTATCGATATTTGAAATTAATATTGTTATTGTATCCAATAACTGATATTTTTTGATACCGGTATGACATTATTATAAGTAGGGATATAACAAAATAATGATTCACTGACAAAAGTTTTGGTTGTTAATATCAGTCCAGTTTGACTCATCGCACTTAAACAGATATGTTATAAAACTGCTAACATGGGCCAATAACAATATTTATGCCAGTATAATGTGTATCCCTACCCTACTTACATTATTGCAATATTGGTAAATATCGGTTATCGGATTTAACAACGATATTAATATCGGAAACAGATATTGGCCTACATTTTCAACGGTGCATTTTTCTCCAAAATCATTCTTTGCCATAATAATTTGTTTGGATTCAGGATATTCCGACCAACTTTGCTGCAGGACAATTTATTAAAATGTTGCCTTCAAAGGCTCAAGGCTACCTAGGGTCTCTGTGGGATTGTAGAGAAAGCTTAAGTATACAAAAAGGTGAGCGTTGATTAAATTGTTCATTTAGTTAAGTGAATCCTTTTTTTAATGGCTCCTCCTTAAATGTCCTTCTATATCTACAACAATAAGATTAAGGTATTGGAGCAGCACACTTCAAATTATTGTTTCTCAATATATTTTACCGGTAAAATATTGTTCAGGTTTTTCATCGACGGTGATCTTCTGACAAAAATATCAGTTTTTCATGAAAAACTTTTAAATATCGATTTTTTTCTTGCATTTAACCACTAATTTCTTAGTTATATAAAATCATTACTAATAAACAATTTGTTAACTACAAACAATATTTTTGCTATGCAAACATACAATTAATAAAACCAATTAAACCATTGTGTCGTGTTGTGAGTTTGTCATCTTTGCCGCAAGAAGTTGTTAAAATCACGACGCCTTTATTACATTCTACGGATTACCTGAATAAAACATGTATTATAGGAAATAAACATCACAGTTGTACTGATAAATAAATATTTGGATGCATTGTCACTGCTCGGCTCTTTACTGGACCTTTTTACCGAACACGTTAACTCGACCGGAAAAGGGTGGCTTGCCACCTCCGGGTCGGGGGAGAGGTCCTACCTCAAGTGGAGGAGTTTAAGTATCTCGGGGTCTTGTTCACGAGTGAGGGTAGGAGGGATCGGGAGATCGACAGGCGGATTGGTTCGGCGTCTGCAGTGATGCGGACGCTGAGCCGATCTGTCGTGGGGAAGAGGGAGCTGAGCCAGAAAGCCAGGCTCTCGATTTACCGGTCGATCTACGTCCCAATCCTCACCTATGGTCATGAGCTTTGGGTAATGACCGAAAGAACGAGATCGCGGATACAAGCGGCCGAAATGAGTTTCCTCCGTAGGGTGGCCGGGCTCAGCCTTAGAGATAGGGTGAGGAGCTCGGACATTCGGGAGGGACTCGGAGTAGAACCGCTGCTCCTCCGGATCGAAAGGAGCCAGTTGAGGTGGTTTGGGCATCTGGTCAGGATGCCTCCTGGACGCCTCCCCGGGGAGGTGTTTCGGGCATGTCCTGCCGGCAGAAGGCCCCCGGGTCGACCCAGGACACGTTGGAGAGGTTACATCTCCAATCTGGTCCGGGAACGCCTTGGGGTCCTGCCGGAGGAGCTGGTGGACAAGGCCGGGGAGAGGACGGCCTGGAGCTCCCTAGTTGGGATGCTGCCCCCGCGACCCGGACCCGGATAAGCGGAGGAAGACGAGAGACGAGAGACGTTAACATTGTGTAACACTGGCAAAACATAGTATGCATCAGTCAGCCAGCTTTAGAGTGGTTGGGTGTGTTTCCGCCACCGTCCCAGAAGCCTAGGGATGTGATGCTTATGTTTAGAGCTTATTTTTTATGCACATTGCTGCTTCATGTCTTAAATGCTTCCAATAGGAAGGTAGCTTGTAGGTAAAATGCATCTATTATGTTTTGTGCCACTGGTGCATCCAGTGGAAAGGCTGGGATAGGCTTTGACATAAAACAAACACTCAACTCATAGGTTAGTAGTTAAATACTAGTAGTTAAAGCAATTCTGTGATAAAACAGCAATCAATTTAGCTAATGCTAAAAAGCAGCTCTAGTAGTGAATCACCTGCAGGTTGCACCAGATGATCCTTAAATCTACACCTTTACCAGTCATTGTCATTGTCTCAGTAGAAACTGTCGGGGTAAATTACAAAAAAAATTCTATAAATAGTTTCCAACATGTCTCAAAACATTTTCAGTGGTTTCAGATGTTCTTGTGTGAGTTGCGGTTGTTAGGAACTCTTGTTGGGATCTATTTGCACAACCTTCCTAATGTCTGAAACTTCTAATAACCTCCCACTAGACTGTTAATAGAATGAGGATAAATTGCTAAACCAACTCAGACACTTTTTAGCTTAACTGTGACAAAATCATTTGTGCATCTGTGCAATTTGCTTTCAGTTACATCATGTTCCACATCACCTGGTCATGAAAAGAACCCCCAATGTAAATATCTAATTTTAACATTTTAGGATGTCTGGGCCATAAGGGCGGCCCGAGTAAAGGAATATCAGCATCCTCAAAACACACCGCACCCTCATGGTAGACATCTTCGGTTCATTATTATATTTTGCTCCTTGCAGGCCAGGAAGATGGATGTAATTGCAAAGTTTGATGTCAGTTGGGTTTCTGATGCACGATAAGCCTGTTTAGCAGTTTTAATCCCAACACATCCACTGCTGAATAGGGCAGGAAGAAGTTATTTGCGTTTTGATTAACATTCCCTAAACAAAGGCGTCCTACTTTAACTGTCCACTCCTAGCGTGGATTGGATGATGGTCTGAAGTATGTGCAGATAAAATATTCATATTCATTAAAAACAGAGTTATGTAGCTAATTGTGTTTGCGGCTTGCAGGTGGGTAGACTTTATAATCTCACCAGGAGCTGCAAAAAAAAACAAATATTAATAGAATCATACACACTGATTCATGCAAACATGCAAAAATACACAATCATGAACATGACTGGTGCAGAGAAAATGAGCGAGAGTTAAACACATTTTGATTAAGAAACCTTATAAAGGCACACTCATTTGCTTTCTAGTGGAGTGTTAGATAAAAGGATTGATGTGTGTCCGTTCAGCGTACAGCCAACATCTCCGCTAAGATAAGGACGGAGAACATAAACAGAAAGAAAAGAGCCAGCGTTGCTGTTTCCAGCTGGTAGGAAAGTTCACCTGATCAATGCTGAGCGAGGATAAGAGCTGGCCTATCAATGACAACTTTAGCTTTCTTTATGTTTTCAGGGACTGCTAATATATATATATATATATATATATATATATATATATATATATATATATATATATATATATATATATATGTATGTATACTGAAGTAACACTTTTTTTCTGTTTAAACTTCAGTTCTGAATCAAGTCTAGATGCCACAGCTGCTGTTTTCCACCTCAGACACACTGCATGTGTTTATTAACGGGCACGGTTATAATGATAGATAAATATGAGGCACCTCACCTCATAAATGTTTAACTTGCACTGTTTAATTTAATTTAAAGAACAATGTGCACAAGTGTCTTTTTATGTATGTATAATATAAGCCGGGGGATTGAAACATAAGGGCAGAGATAAATGTGATGCAGTGTCAGTGATTCTCCAGGGAATCAGCCGAGGGGATCAGTAATTACTTGAAACATTTTTGTGGTTGTTAAAAAGCACTCACTTGGGGTTACGGGTTAAGGGGAAGGGTTAGGATTATGGTGACGCGTCTCCTGGTTGTGTTTTAAGTCGTGTTTAATTTATCGTTTTTATAAATGCATCAGTGCCGCTCAAGTGCCCGAGCCGAGGTGTCGACGCGGCCGTCATTATGTTTTTCTCCATTTCCTCACGGCTGCTGTGACCTCTGTGATTTTTCTTATGTTTTTATGTCTTTGCTCCTCTTGTGTTTTCTAAACACCGTCCTTACTTCTCAGAAATGAATAATGTAGTGAGTGAGCAGAGACGTGCATGCGGTGCTTAGAGAGCCACAGACCCCTGCCTCAGCTGCCATGCTATGAATAATCTCCAGCCTATTTTCTGACGGAGCCTCTCAGGGTTCGGGTCGAATTGTCTAAAAGCTAAATAAGTTCGCTTGATTGAACTAATGGCGCCGAGCCAAGATCTTGCACCAAGTCTTGTCCTCCCGCCTAATCTGTTGGTCACGGACACATTGACCAGGCCTATAAGCAGACACACACACACACACACACACACACACACACACACACACACACACACACACACACACACACTGGAGCTCCCTTCCAGGCAACTTCCTGATCAGGAAACTTTGAACCCGACATGTGGCCCATAAGTCCTATCCACAGGTAATTGGGTTTGATGGTTAGTTGAGCAGAAGCATAGATTTTATCCTTCTCTTCGTCTTGCCTCCTGGAGCGTTGCCTCAACTTGTTTTTGATAAGCTCACTGCCAGCTCAGCATCCTCCTCTTCCAGCTGAACATGCTGTAAAAGCCACCAAGGAGCAGATTTCCTCTTGTTAAAAAACACACAAAAGGAAAACCGGGTAGCTTCTAAAACAACGAAATCATAGAAGGAAGAGTCAGAACAAGACAGAGAACTGTGTCAGGCTAGCTCCATCATGATTAGTTAGCACTCTCTCTCTCTTTCTCTCTCTCTCTCTCACACACACACACACACACACACACACACACACACACACACACACTGGCCAACAGGTGCGACTGGCGTTTCATTAAATCCTCTGAATTGGCCCAACCAAATTAGTGTCACTTAACATTTTTTGTGTGTGCCTGTCTGCAGACTTCTATTTTTCCAGGTCCCTTATAATTATCTCACACAGAGGATAATCGGAGGCTCTGGGAAAATTTGCTCATAATTTGTTTAGCTTAAAGCAAAACCACGAACCTGAGCAACCTGTCTGTGCCGTAGCACGAGTGGATGGATGGTAGTTTCTGATATTTAGCAGGGAAAACAGAAAAACAGAGCCAGGATGGCACTTGAATTAGCCTTGACTTTGATTTGATGAGTAGTCCTTGAGTATGATACAACCTGAACTCTAAATAGATGCAAGGCGATGACTCTGTCATATTAAATCATCAGCCAGCTCACTACTGTTAATAATGGGATGTTTGTGTTTAAAATGAAGACTCATCAAAGCTCCCTCGCTTCACGAGTGAATTGTGCAAGAAAATACAAAAATAAATGTTTGAGTCTGTCTGAGGGCACATGTGTGATTGATCTGTTTTTGACATCTTTAAGCAGAGCAGACAGAAAAATTGAAGGTGTCATCTTTGAAGTCGCCACGAGGATTTTAGTATTTTGTGCACTCGCGCGTTTGAATGGAGGGTTTATTTCAGAATCAAGCCGTGCTCCGATGCGATCGACATTCTACCATCTGCTTGTGCTCAGCTCACTTTGGTTCAAGCGTTGTTAATGCCGAGCTCATACATGAATAGAAATGACTCGCTGAAACCATTATGTGTCTTAATAAGCACACAGAAGTGTGTGTGTGTGTGTGTGTGTGTGTGTGTGTGTGTGTGTGTGTGTGTGTGTGTGTGTGTGTGTGTGTGTGTGTGGGCTCTAACTGAAAAGAACAAGATAAAACCCCGAACAACCTCATTCAAAAAGACACTAATATTTCTTGTTCTTTATTTCTGGAGATAAAAGTTGGCCACCTGCTACACGAGCGGCTCGGTTTTACACCAACTCTGTTATTAGCTTTTTATTCACTGTATTTAAAGCCATGGAGCTTCTGGTTTATTGATGCTTGTATAGCTTGTCTGAATGGATACTTGGTCCAGGTGTAACAGGTCTTTGCTTGAATTTCACATTAAAAGCTCAGGAATTATAGCCTAGGAACCCAGACAGAAAGTAGCCAAAGCAAAAATTATTTGCTTGCATGTCGTTCTAGCCACGCACCACTAGAGCTTCAGCAGGCCCGAAGAGTCTTGTGTCTTGCCAGTCATAGCTTTCTATCGGTGATGTGGGCGGGATGGAGTAGAACAACAAAGATGGCAGCTTGTTTGAAACGGCTTGGCATAAACTTTGGGCTAGTCTTGGACTTTTCTTTAAGTCAAGAGCAGATAGAGGTACCTAAGTTTTAGGGATGCACGATTACCAATATTTCTTTAACTGGCTATTGACACCCCTTTACGGTTAATAGTTGCTTAACTGGAGGGTGCACATAAACAAAAACATTTGCCCCCGCTCTATAAATAACGCTTTTTCCATCTACTTTTTAAAATATAATTCTGACACACAACTAAAGTCCCACACTCGTTACATTTATGAACAAAAAGTAAAGTCAGAGTAGAACAGCTGGAATGTCCGTCAGACTCAGAACTTGTTGCGCAGCGGACCGTCTGGCATCAAATACACAGCGCTGCCTGCGATCGCATGCTTATAAGCGCATTTTGGCGGCCACGGTTTTAAAAATAAACATATTTCTTACATTGAGCTAAATAATTACACTGGTGTTTCTTTATTTTACTAGAAAAATTAGGAGTCAGACACAAGGAGCGTCACGGCACACTGACCTTTTGCTGGTCTCGGTTCAGTTTTCCACACCGTATTCTGTCAGGCTCTTTTATGTGAGGCTTACTGTGTTCCAAGAATTAAATAACTAAGAATAAACTGCTCCAACGCTGCCTTGTTGTTAACCGCTTTGGTTTGAGCGCATTTGTGTGGTCATGTGACAAGCTCATTTCTTCTTCTGCGGTCGCCCAGTAAACACATTTGATAGCGGCGCTCTTGCACCCTCTGGTGGCACAAATTAAATTGCATCCAGCCCAGCAGAAGGACTTGAAGCAATTAACTGGGAAAATCTAGTTTACCAGTTAAAACATGCACGGCAATTATCTGGTTAACTACGTTCATCCCTACTAAGTTTATTTTTAAAAAGGACATATTTGCATGTTCTTCCACAGTGTATGGTAGACTGCCCGATTGAATGACATCATATTTATCTAACCAGGCCAACAGATATGAAAAAATAACTGCTTCAAAGTGAAATATTTGCTCCTTTTTAGGTGTACAACTCTTCTTCTGTTGCCATTCATCCCAGAACTGTCTTAATCAGTGACATCTAGTGTTTGGGAGAAGAACTGCAGCTGTAGTTCCTCGTACTGTATTGGAGTCACAAGAATTCTGGTTTATTTGAAAGAGTTATAAATTAATAAAATAAACTTTCTGTTGTTCACCTTCTCATAAACTTCAACTCATGATTTGGGACTAAAAACTCATGTCAAACTCATTATGGTGTTGCTTATGTGTGTACATATTTCATCATACCTCTTCTTATCATCATTAAAGGCGGAATACGAGTTAAATGAGTCAGGCAGCTGGAGCGTTGTATCAACCAGAGCTGTAGCCCTTGTTTCCTGCCTCTGCAGAACCTTCTGTGTCTGTGAACAACCCTGGTGATCTGAAGCCTCGCTGACAGATCCTCTTTATCGTCTTCACCTTGGCAACTTTGCTGCCAAATAATCAACTGCTGACATAAGTAGTAAATTTCATGGAATAAGTGGAGCTAGTTTCAGGACGCTGTGCAGCTCAGCTGTTTGACACATGCAGGAAACCTTCCTCGTTTCAGCTTTTCAGTGCTTTGTGACACAATATACTCTCCTTCTCTCTCCTCCCTAAACAAAGGGCAACGTTGATGATGATATTTATATTTAATTGCATTTCTCTTCCATCATTTGAGATTCTTTAAATCTGCAGCAGATCTGAACCCAAACAGTAATCCTAAATACCAGACTAAATCAGGGCAGCATCATGTTTACATATAGATCAGGAATTTGAAGGAAACAGATCACTTTTATTACCGGTTTTGCACTTTCTTTAATTACCAGTCTTTTCACTAAATTGCCATATTGCCATCTGGTCGGAGGATGGAACGCAGGCTGAAGAGACACAATCTTCTGTTTGCATAAAGGAAATAAAGTTGCCTGTATGAGTGCAGCTTTTGAGGCGTAACGTCGCTGAGGTGATTAAACTTTGTGAGCTTATACTGAAATGGTCTCTTGGACTATTTTCCTGTTTTGAGTTGGACTGAGTTCCTTTGTTCCTTCATAACAACCTCTTTAGAAATGCAGAACTGATGGTTTTTTAATAGCGTTTTTACTCACATGACTATATTAGTCGTGGTGTTTGTTACCACCTGCAGCCTTGCTGACACTCTGCTCTACGTCTCCACTCCATCTGGCTGCTTTCCAAGCTTTTGGCTTGCACATCTGGCCAAACTGTAAATCAGATTCAGACTTTCCATTCAAGTGTCCCACTCGGGGGACAGGACTGGCCTTTATCGTGACCTTGTGAACCTTTTTATAGGCTCAGAAAAGAGCAACAGAAAGGAGACGGCTCAATGGCTCACCTAGAAATGCAGATTTAAACATCCCTTCCCTTCGATCAGAGTCTGACCTTATTTTGTTTTAAAGATTTTGAGTGTCAGAGTGGCAGTTCCCAGGCCGTATGAGTGAGAGGAGTTTTAGTCTTTCTCTATGGTGAGTCGTGTTAATGTCAGCTGATACCCTCTTATGAACGCAGAGCTCTCCTCATGTAGCATGTTTTGGTTTTAGTCGAGCCACAGCTGATGCTCTGCAGAGAGGTTGACAGGGCTCAAGCTGTTCTCTCCCCCACTTGCCTCCATCTATCTCTAACACCCCCACCCCTTCTTATCTCTCTCCTCCATCACACCTGATTGCATCTGACAAATGCCCCTATTGGCTCCATATCATCAGGTGCAGTGGTGGCAGCGTAAGACTATATTACTCTGCCCATGCACCACATCTGTTCTCTATTTTCTATGGCTGCCACACTGCATCTGCATGGCTTGAACAGGGCCATGGCTCTGTCACCAGGAAAATAAATCCATTCAAACAGCAGCCATGACATCTCCTGTTGCTGATAATCTGCTGCTTGTTTGCTTTCAGATATTTAAATAATGATCTAGGTGCAGCATAATGTGTAAATCCTACTGAAAAATATCTGAGTTCATAACCTTTGTAAAGGATTTAGATAGTTGCCATTGTGGAAAATATAAAAATGATAAACAATGCCATTATTAAAAACTTTTAAAGTCCCCAAAAAGAAATATAACATTAAAATTATCAAACACATTAAAACAGAAATAAACAACACATTTCTGGCTTCAAAATAAAAGCTGAATGTGATTTTTCTTTAAATGCTCCAATTGACAATATTTTTTGTATTTAATCACTGATGTTAATGTTGAAGTGAAAACCTAAAATTCCTTCCAAACACTTTTCTCTGGAAATATTTACTTCTATTTTTTACTTGACCAGGAAAGACCCTTCAGATTAAAAGGTGCTGGCCAAGACAGGCAGAAGCTCTACCAGCACAACAACCTAAAACACACACACAGAAAAATAATAAGATAATGAACCTATCAGCAGTGCAACTAAAAACACTTTAAATACTAATTACACAGTAATATGTAATTATGTGTTGGTGCTACTAATTATTAATAGTTATTATGCCTAAGAGAAACCTATACAAAGTAGAAAGTTGCTTCTGATGAAGTAGGGCTGGGCGATTGAACAATAACAATATATATTTCAAAATAACTTTTCACCAATAGACATTTTAGAATGGGCGATAGTACTTCGAAATAAAGAACAAATGAACCGCCAGCGGACACGCTGCTAAAGGCTAATGTTTGTATAGCTTTAGCTCTTTGCTGCAGGTAACAGGCTATGTGGCTGAGAAAATAGGAAAAAACTAAATCCAGGCGTGGGAAAAAAAAAAGATGGAGGACAGAGAAAACGACTTAGTTGAAAATAAGGGACCAAAGCGTTCAGTTGTGTGGACATGGTTTAGATTTCCCTGAGTTTGTTAGAACGTAGCAGTGTGGCTGTAGCTTTAGCTGCGTTTCTACTGGCTCCGACAAAGTCAGGGAACCCGCCGCAATTAAAGATTGACTAAAATAGGGATTTCTTTTATATCGTGATATGTATATATATCAATATCGATAAATATGACATTTATTTTCACAATAGGAATTGTTTTCATGTTGCCCAGCCCTATGTTAAAGTATATACAACTCAGAAATACCAGGTTCTGTAAGAAAACTTTCCAGTAATATGTAGTGGTTTGTCTTAGCGTAGCGTGCATGTAAGTGTGTTTTACTTTTTTTGCAGTAGTAGCTCCAACACATAATGAGCTACTCCTGCATGCTTATTATTTTAAGTGCAATTGTTGTACATGCTTTTTTTCAAGTAACAGTAACTAATTAGATTTTACAGTGTAGAAAATAGTTTCCTACAGTCAGTCACATTTTTCACACTTTTTCATGCAGGCTGAACATGACAATACACCTATCGTCTGCATTAGCTTCTGATAAAAAATAGAAGGTGAAACTCTAGGATTAGAAACTCCTGACAGATCTACGTCACACTGTCCCTTAACATTGTCACCCATCTTGACTCGCGACGGGGAGGGCTGTTGTTGTTTTAGGGTCCGGTAATCAGCAGAGCACATCTCAGCTAGTAGAAACTAACTGTTAGCATTAGCAACTCCACCACACAGCAGAAACTCTTTCAGGCTTGTGTTATTCGTAGAGATAAAACATCAATGTTGCAAGTCAGTGGTAGAGTCGCATTGCTGTTATCCACTCCGGGGCGAGACTTCCAAATATCAGGAAAAGACTCCAAAATCTGCCGTGTTCTCTGTGCTCCAGCAGACTTCACCATGCTGATCCAGGAGCTTCTGGGCTTTTTTCCACCTGAGTACGACTTGCAAGACATTCATTCTTACTAGAGACCAGGGAAACGAGTGTCCCACACCTTTAAAAATTCATGTATGTTTTAAAACAACAACAATAATAGTTCTAATAATAATTTAGCCAATAGCTCATTTCTTTTGATCAAACCTCTTAGACTGTTGACCCTGGAGCGGTCACTTATTTAGGGGGTTTTGGGTCATAAGGACAAACTGTTGAGCAGACATGTTTTATGTTCTCACCTCCATGTAAAGTCAGTGTTTGTATCTAGTCGCCACCACATTTCCATCAATGCAAACAGCTAATTACGGATCTAACTCACTGACTGTCAGACCAGTGGATTTTAGCTCCTAGCTTCCCACTAAACACTCTTCTACTCCAAACAAACTTTGCTAAATGGTGACGCTCTCCTTTAAAAGCTGGAGCTGCCTCTTAACAATGCTCTGGAAACCAGCACTAATGGCTGTATTATGGCTGCATTTTTGCATCAGCCAGCTTGACCTATGGCACGTCTCCCCTACGAGCTGATTATTAAATACAGACTTTGAAAGTGACTTTGGGGAGCTTTAAGTGGGGAAAACAACAGAGCACTGGAGTGCCTCCTACCAGGGAGAGACGCTGATGGACTGTCATGGCCGGCGTCTCATCAGCAGGAATGCAAGTGGGGTTTGCACAGTAGTCACCATGTGGTGGCAAGGTTAGGTCACATCAGCTGCTTCTGACTCTCATACAAAGAGGATGCTGAGTTGAAAGGCAGCACTTTACTGTCTTCTCCGCTTAACTGTTTTTTTATGTATTTTTGGAATTATCTTAAACTTTGGAGAGGACATGAGTAACAAAAAGAGGTGTAAAAAGGACAGAAGGGGCTCAGGATTACGCAACAGAGACAGATCGATCTCTGGGGTCTTTCGTGTTTGTCATATGTTCTCATGAGTGGAGCAGGCAGTGCACTGCTGGGTGGTAATTGGAGGGCTTCCTGGGAGAGGTGGCCACAGCTCTGCTTTGCCTCTGGGCCTCCTTCAACAGGGCTAGAATTGGGCCAGCACATTGCTTTGCTCATATGATGCTCTTACTTAGACTACAGGCCGGGCTAATGATTCAGTCAGGTCCAGTTAATCATTCTTAAGGCCATCAATCAATTGGAAGTACGATTTTAATATCTCTTAAGTCACTTTATTGGTGTTCATTCACGTAATGACTCAAAAACCATATTTACTTTTATTTTGCTGTAAAAACTCTCACGTCAGTCAGAAAAAGAACATTATTTTATATCTGTGGAGCATCCCTGTGTGATAAAATAATAATTACCAATAATATTGAAAGTAACTGATTAAAACCGGTTTATGTCTCTCTTAGTGTGTGTGTGTGTGTGTGTGTGTGTGTGTGTGTGTGTGTGTGTGTGTGTGTGTGTGTGTGTGTGTGTGTGTGTGGTTAATGTAGTTAGCTGCTTCACACGGCCCTCTCATTAGTTTAAATGGAGGGGGTAGATGGATGGAGGGGGGGCAGTGGCACCATATGGTGGGTCCTTGCCTGTGACAGCCTGACACATTAGTCATTGATGGCTCTCAGATCTCTCCGATGATAGGCAGCGCTGACCTACAAACACACTGGCAGCGTCTCACTCACACCGCCTTTATTCTGGGGGAGAAGTTTTTTTTTTTTTCTCCTCAAACTGAATAATGTATTTATTAATTGTAATTCTGTTTGAACAGTTCATTTAACACAACATGAGGATCTTACACGTTTCCACCTCCCCAAAGTTCAAAGATTCACTCTGAAAGTGCACTTGAGACATCTGACGCGTTTGTTCCTGATTGGCCCAGCAGGGGGACTGCCTTCCTCTTTCAAGATGGCCTCTTTCTTTCTTTTTCTTTTTTTTTTAATCCATCCTGCTACATCTTTTCTTTTAGTCGTAAACACAGCAGACTCCTCTGCGTGCTAATGTGTAGTGAAGAACTAGTTAGCTTCTCCCTCATGGAGATTTAGATAACAGTTTGGTGGGTCCGGAGTGCGACGCCAGGCTACAGTACAGTTGGTCTGTGAAGCAGATGAGATGAGCATCAGCCTGAGGGAGTTGTCCGCCTCACTTCTTCTTCTGTGCTTTTAGCTCTCCTCAAAACACCAAGGAGCTTGCACGTCCTGTTTGAAATGTGTCGTCAGCTGTCCTGCCAGGTACGTTGCCACACAGACCTCTGAAGTGACGACGCTTCTTGCCTGGAAAGGTCACCCTACGAGTGGGTTAAATGTCCCCTTGAGGGGTGAGCGTCAAGCCAGACAGTGCGTGTGATTTGTGTGAGTTTTACTCTGCTGGAGCTGCTTCGCCTCGCCTCGCCTCTCGGAGTGACCTTGACCGGCTCTCCCTCGGTTTTAACTTAAAAGTCGGCGCGTAGAGAAGCCGTCTGACCACCGGGTGTCAGAAGTGCCAGGTGTCATCAGTTCGAGCCTGATTGGAGATCTGAAGAAATTAGAAGAGAATAAAAAAACGGTCTGCCATTAGAGGTCAAGCCATCACAACAGCGACACACGAGACACATCCTCTGTTTTGATTTAATCCAATTAGACATCCACTGAGTCTTTGGCTGTTTTCAGGCAGGGCTGATTAACTTTGTTGTGAAAAGCTGTGCTTGTTCCTTTTTGGTTTTCCTCCTGCCTGTGTTTGCTCAAGAAACCAGGCATCTCTGTTTACTCCTAAGTGTGCTTTAATTAACTGTAGTTCTGCCATTATAGCTAGAATAAGCACACTTGTTTGCATTGACCTAGGGTGTGTAAAATAAAAATAACCACATATTTTGATCAATCTAGAACTGCAGAATTTGACCCAGAATTTCTGCTTTCCTCAGAAGGATTTAGATAAACACATTGGTGTTTGTGGTGCTCACGGGTCTGAAAAATGACATTTAATAATGTAAGAACCCTATTTCTCACCTCAAAGAGTCTCAGCTGCTCTCAGGCCTCACTGCAAACTGTCCCCACTGCATTAGCAGCTAAAAACCGAAGCCTGAGAAGTGTTTATGTTGTCTTTTAAATAAAGTAATTAACAAAATAATAAATAAAATAAAAAAAAAACATGCCTTCACGGGTAATTACAGTGGCTCAGAGAACGGATAAACAAAAGACAATCAAAGTGAGAACACATCTTTACCAATTTAACAGCCAAGGCGCTGCCTTCAGAGCAAAACAAAATTAAAATAAATTCAGAAATTACCACCAAATACACAAATTAGCTGCAAATAACTGAAGCTGAAACAAATTCTCAGGGAGTGACTCACTCACCCGTGTTTGGAAACGAGCAGAAAAACTTTATTTACATGTTTGTTTTTGACAATTATTTCATGAGTTTGGAAATCTGTGTCAGTCCATCAACTTCCTGAAACCCCGTTTTTATTGTTTCTGTTTTATTTTGTCAGGTTATTAAAAAACGACAACAAAGGACTATAACTTATAATTCCCATTAAAGGATGAATAAAGTCCAAACTTGAAGAGTTACCTTCACCACATCATGTTTAACCCATCCACTGTCCTATCGGGTGACCCCTCCAGGAAAGGTGACCGTTGAGCAGGGTTGATGGTTTATCCCTCGAGGTCCACGTGGCAGGGGTGAGGTGGTGCTCACTCCTCAAACAACTTGACAAAATGTTTGATATGAATATTTTAAAGTAAATAAATTAATCAAACATTGTCTTTAAATAAGTTAAAAAAGTGCTTTGAAAAAAATTTCAAAGACAGTTTAAAGTAATAATTTTACGAGAAAAAAAATCCAAGTAAAAATGCTTCATTATGAGCTGACAGCAGTAAATTTAACCTCTTACATTGATAAATGGAAGCTGAGTTTTATGTTGCTTCAGGGGGAGCAAAGCTAGAGACTCTGATAAATGTTCATAAACAGCATCACATTCATCAAAAATTCCCCAGACTTTATGTTTAAAGCATTTTGGGGAATAATAAAACCAGTTAACAAGATAAATCAATGCTGAAAGTGACTCTGGAGTTTATTTATGTTGCTTTTTCTTTAGGTTTGTGGCTGGAGTTCCTGCATGGATGTTATTTACTATCCCTTCGAACCTCTGTTCTTTAAACTCCTGTGACTTGTGGTTTATTGTCACTGTGAGCAGGAGTTGTGAGAGGCAAAACCATGACACCCAACATGAAAAAACACAAGAATATAAAAGTTTCTAAAATGTTATGGCAGTAAAATTTGGGCTAAACCGTGGCTGGGGTAAACTTGCAGCCTTTGGTCAAATTTTATGTAAAAAAGAGAAAGTGCAACTTGCCCCGATCGTTGTCACTTGTGTCGCCGTTGTGCCGTTTCCCGCTGGGACCGACGTGTGGAGCGGTCATCTCTCAGCGCGCTCCTTTGTGCCTGACTAGAGCAGATGCTATAATAGCTGTGATTTACACTCCTCAGACATATTCACAGAGCGAAAATAGAAGTGCTACCATCAATATCACATCAGCGCATATCAGGGCTGTCTGCAAGGACGCCGTTTAACAGGATGAAAAAATAAATCCTACATCCTGGATCAGACGAGGTCAGTCGCTGCTTTCAGTGGGAATGAGTATTTTTGTTTAATAATGATCATCATAACTCTCGCTAAGCAGAAAAAGAGTTTGAGCAATCTAGGGTTGCTGCAGCCCTTTGAGAAAAATAATGTAGTCGGTGATGACAGTGAAAGCCAACGCCGTAATTATTAGAAACAATCTTTCATTCTGCGGTTTGCGTTCCGGGTCTTTGTGAGGTGTTTTCAGGGCCCTCTTGAGTAATAAGGCTCAGCGGTGTAGTCTCCTCTTGTTTTTTAAAGATGCCATTTGGAATTCATGACCAGGAGTCCGTATGCAGATTGGGAAGGGCTTTAATTAAAGCTCTAACAAGCGCTTGATGGTTGGGGATATCACATTTCCTTTTGTTTTAATGCACTCTGTTAGGCTCACTCACAGTTAATAAGTCACAATCAATCTACCTGCTGTACGCAAGGAGGCTTTGTAAGAGCTTAACAGGACCCCTGAGAGATGGATTAATTTCACTTCTGAAACCAACCGACAGACTGAGCGCGTGCATTCGTGTTTGCATCTGTGAGGGATCGCAACAGTTTTCATTGTATATTTATGTGTGTGTGTGTGTGTGTGTGTGTGTGTGTGTGTGTGTGTGTGTGTGTGTGTGTGTGTGTGTAAAAGTGTGTAAAAGAAAAAAAGAGACTAAAAGGAGGCTGTCAGATTTTGCCTTGCTGAAAGACAGGCGCTGCGTGGTGTCTCTGCTCCATCTTCGCTTAAAAGAGTCGGTTCAGTTGCCTTGAGCTACTGGATCATATTTGATGACCTCACAAACGGTTTTGTCAGAGTACCTGACTTGTGCTATCAGCTGGACGAGTCATCCCATCCGCTGGATAAAATATCAGATTCCAGGCATCCACAGTTCTCAGACCCATCTGTACAAATGTGCACAAAATACAAGCATAATGCATCAAAGGTCACGCTGCATACGGGCATCTTTAGTGTGTCAAAGTGAAAACACTGGAGACTGTCTGGGTTTGAGTTAAAGGTCCCTTTTATGGTCCCTGCATGCAAAATGTCTTTGCTGGAGCATGAGAAACAGCCAACACTTGCTGAGCCGAGTCTCAGAGGCATCACTGCTATTTCCTCATGGGTGACATGTTAAGCTGGCATTTCAATGCTTTTAAGCTTTAGTGAATATTTCATTAAATTCATATTTGTTCCTTTTGATTTATTACAATAAAATAATCCTTAGGTGTCGGTTGAAGAAGTTCAGAGAAGTCCTTTAGATGATAGAAAGCTTCTGCATAAAGGTGTTATAGCAGGTTCTGAATGTTCATCACAATATTGACATCTACTGTAAGTCTCTAACTATTGATGGTGAAGAGCAAGAGTGTCCATTAATGTTTAATGTTGTTACAATCCGTGTATTATTATTGGGGTTATAGAATATCCGCCTATTGAGTTTACACCAATTCTGAATACATCTTTGATTGTGCAAACAATTCTTAGTTTGAAAATCGAGGGAGCTTTGTGCATTGATAAACCTGATCATGCTGAACATGTCCAGGAAACAGATGAGGCAGTGCCACTATGGCACAGGTAGTTAACAAAGTTTAACTTAAACTTTATGCTGCCTAATGGTGCAGCATAGCTCAAGAGTTAGAGCGGGTTGTCCAGTAATCTGAAGGTTGTAGGTTCAAACTCGGCTCCCACCAGAAATTGCTGCTGTTGTGTCCTTGGGCAAGACACTTAACGGGTCTTACCTGCTGGTGGTGGTGTGAGGGACCATTGGTGCCAGTGCTCGACAGTCATGCTTCTGTCAGTGCGCCCCAGGGCAGCTGTGGCTACGATGTAGCTTATCACCACCAGGGTGTGAATGTGTGTGTGAATGGATGGATGACTAAATGTGTTGTGAAGCGCCTTGGGGGCGTAGTAGAACCCCAAGAAGGCGTGGCCATAAGAAATCATAGATGTAATCGTTTTTGTCCCACTGTGTGTGGTGTCTGACCACATGGTAATAGCTACACACACACACACACACACACACACAACCATTCTCGAGTTAAATGCAAAATCTTACTAAGCCTCTTGAGATCAAACGTGATTTTGAAGTAAGCAAACGTGGTGGAAGAGCATGCAGCCTGCTTCCGTCACCTCAAATTCTGATTGGCGAAATGTCACATTCGACATTCGTTTGTCCTTAAAATCGGATCAAGGCTATCCTGATTTATGATTGCAGCTGTCCCGACCTCCTTCTGAACAAACAAGAGCACTCTTAATATGGAGTTGAGAATCAAGTATCGGGCTAATTGGCGGTTTTCCCCTGGAATCGTACATTTTTTTAAATTTTAATTCTTAGTTTCGATTCCCAGTCTGCAGACCGGAAGAAGATGGCGCCAACTTCCAACGAAGAAGAATCTGCATGAAGTGTTTGTGAAATCATGGATGATGTGCAGAGGCATTCAAAAGTGTGGCTTTGGCCGCTGACCCAAACTGGCTGACCTCTGTGGAAATAGACGTCATCTGCAAATTCCACTTGCTCTTCATCCGAAGAAAAACCCAAGTCTAAATAGTCCAAATTTGATGTTAAAGCTGTTTCAATTGAGCTGCTGCCAACTTTGTGGTTTCGCTCGTTTGCAGCAGCCTACCAAGCTACCAATGGAGCGTGGCCAGACTGATCTGCAGAGCAAAATCCTTCTGCTACAGTCTGTCTAGATTTCTAGGCTTTCCATGACCTGCATGACCTATTTCAGCATCACTGAATTTTGGTAAGTTTGGTAAACCTCCATGAATCCAAAGGCACCCATGTTGTGGGTGGTTTTCTTATACTGTAGTTGGGTCTTCATCTGGTTTTAAGGTGGCTTTCCAACTTGATGACACACTTCACCAATGAACCATTAAAATGTGGCTTAAATTTAGTTTCATATCTGTAATTACCCTCCTACCCTGACTGTCAACCAGTGTACCAATCTCAGAGCGCCGCCTTGTATTTCCCAAGCGTTTGATTTTAAATCTCTAACTTCTGTGCCTAAAGTCACCAACAACTGAAGCACAAATCTTTTACCAGAGAGGTTTGAGTGTGTTAATATTTTTGACCTTTTCTCTTAGAACGTCAGAATATTTCCTCTGTCAGAAGTTTCTGCCTGATCCCTTCGTCGTAACACAAAGCAGCCAAATGCAACACTGAGCAGCCTCTTTCCATCTCTATGTGAAAAAGATTAGAGGAACATGCATTTGCTTCTTTCTAGCTCACATTTCAAACTGCATCATTACTTTACCACTGGTGGAGCGGTCGGTGGAGAAAAACTGAAAGAGAGCTCCACACACTGCAAGTGGATCCATGCTTTTTGGCTTGTGCTGGAACCTGAAATTAGCCGGTCACATCTAAATAGCTCAGTAATGGAATCTCCTGCAGCATTCCTTAGAGTCGTCATCCTTCCCTCGAAGGCGTTCGGCTGAGCGCTGTGGGACGCTTCGTTTTCCCACATCATCATCACACCTATAAGTGTAAAATCTGCTAGAGAGGACGTGTTGGAGGCTGATTGTACTTAACTTTGTTGAGTGTTGTGCCTTCGGAGAGGCCTCTGAGCATCACAGCTTTTGTTCTTTCAAGACTCAGCGTGTCTGAGTTATTGAGGGAAAGCCAGAGAAGGAGTTGATGTCGCGGCAAGAGTGGAAGCCTTCTTTGATTTTCTGGAAGGTTTGATGACAATTTGACAGGGGCTGAGAGGACACAAAAACAAATCCTTTGATGCAGGCTGTCAACAAAAGGCTTCTCCCACAGACAAATAGCTGTCTCTCCTTTCCGTCTTTCTCACTGTGCTGAAGCAACAACAAATAGCAGGCAAAGCTAACAGTCGTCTAACAGCTCCACGGGAATGCCACAGTGAGTGATGAAACTGCAGCTTGTTGTTGGTTGTAAACCAGATGTCACGGGTTAAGGTGAAGTCTAAAAAGTAAGAGCAACCAGCAGCAGTTTCTTTTCTTTTTTTTCCTTTTTTTGCACCACAAAGTAACTTTTCTGGCTGAAGTAATTGTCACAGGATCCCTATAGCTTAATAAGAGACAGAGGGCTAATGTCACCCAGTTCCTGCAGATAAGAATGTATTGTTCAGCAAAAAATGTTTAAATTTAGATTAGCTCCCAAGCAATATTTTTCACCCGTCTTCTTTTTGTTTTTGAGCCTCGTCTTTTGTTCTTGTTCACAAAGGCGAGACAGGAAGACAAACTGAGCACTGACGATTAATTCAGAAGTAGTTGATGGTGTTAGACACAATGTATATAAGCATAGGGAGTTGAGAGGATGCCGTTGTTGGTTGACTGAATGTTTTTTTTCATCTTATTAATAACACAAAGGCAACAAATGCACATAATTGCTTATTCTTCGAGTGGCTAATTAAAAATATGAAATGGCCCTCGTATCTTTGCGTTCTTTGTGTTGAAGAGTGGCGCTTGAAGTCATGCCAAACACGGTTGCTGTTATTTGCATAATGTAACGGAAAGCTACCTTTAGACATTTTCTTATTAGGTGCGCCCACTCCAGCCGCGTTGACATGTATGTTTATTCATGTAATATTCGTTCGGGAGCTGCAATAGAAATTTATATCTTCCACGCACGGATGTGACATTGTCACAACAGAGCCGCGCTGCTTAAGCCTCGTTTCACCCTCAGAGCCTTACTTCTGTTCATAGGATTAGAGCTGTAATGCCCAGTGGTCCTACAGGATAAATCATTTTCAGTTTTTAATGTAGCTGCGTTTGGTCTACAGTGTATTGCTCTTGCCTAATTGAGTTGATTTCTTCATAGGTATTCTCTTTTGTAAAGACAACATTCGAAGAGTTTTTATTTAAACACACTCCGATCCCGTAGGAGTTACCAAAACCTCAGAAGGATTGCTGAGACCACAAAGAGGATAGATTAAACAAGTCGGGAGTTAAGCAGCAGAAGAATCAGCAGGTTACTTTGTCTTTACCTAAAGGAAAATAGATTTCTTTGTTTTTAGTGCAATAATTCTATTGTCAAGGTCCTATCTCACAGGAGTGTGGCCCTGCTACTCTGTCTTATTAGAACATTGCACGAATGCCGGAAATTTGGAAAACCTTTAGTGTGAAGTCAGTCCTGACGCTGCTACGCTGTAGGTACATTGCTCCTGAGATACTCACCTTGGGTCTTGCTCCTTGATAGTCAGTATTTCTCTGTGCTGCAACTGTTATCCACACATTGAATTGAATTTCCAAGAGTTTCCATAATGTCTGGAAGTGATCACGAGATTTTTGTGTTTCAAGAATTAAAAACAAAATCTCAAAGAAATATCCTTAAAGGCGCACTTGGTAGTTTTAACTTGTTTTTAGCACTCGCTAGAGTCCATTATTAATTTACTGTCGTAAAAACAAAAGTGAAACTCTTTTCCTCGCCGAAATGTCTCCTCAGCCTTCATTGGTTTCTACAGGATCGGTTCATCACTGAATCTAACAAACCAGCTGTGTTCATGATCTCAAACATGCTGGAAGCACACTCCTGCACCAGACACGTCAGCTCCATTTTACTATTGACTAACAGGGACCGGTCCAGATACTCTAAAGTTGCAAGTGCAGTGTTCTGGCTACAGGAGGCAGTGGGGGCTGAGTTATTTTCATAAACCCTGTAAATGGTCATTTTTGCTCATGCTGGCTTAAGAAAATCATTTTAAAATATGAACATTTTGCACAGTATGACTTTAAACAGTGGGCTGCATGGTGGCGCAGTGGTTAGCACTGTTGCCTCGCAACACGAAGGTCACAGGTTCGAAACTCGGCTGTGGCCTTTCTGCGTGGAGTTGCGTGTTCTCCCCATGCATGCGTGGGTTTTCTCCCCGGGTACTCCGGTTTCCCCCACAGATCACAACATTCCCTATAGGTTAAAAAAAATTGTAAGTCGCTTTGGGTAAAAGCGTCTGCTAAGCACATAAACATAAACATAAATTGTAAAAGTGTGAGAAATTTCACACAGCTTTGGAAGGAGGTGGTGATCCATGAAACTACGTTGAGACTGGAAACACACAATAATCTGGGATTTGATTAGTTAACAGAATTATTCAAAATTATGATCCTTAGTGACTACGTATGCCAAAAAACTTTGCACATTTGCTTAAATGTTGCTCATGAATGTTGTTTTATTCACAAGTGTCTAAATTATGGATTCGGTGTGTTTCCAGCTAAAAATGTGATCGTTTTATCACAATGTTGTGTCACCAATGGTCACAGTGGGGTGAGATACTGGTTCGAGCATTAGCAGGAAGTTCCCACAACTGTGCTACCACTTTCCACCCACAGCAGGATGCAGCTACATGCTAGGAAGTCACGCCACACTAGCTTGCTGTTTGATGGGGTCATAGTTTATGCATGAAGCCAACGTGGACACTGCTGCTTCAAACCTTCAACAACCAAACCATGTAAGTGTGAGCAGGCTGCCCCCATCTAGGTGCCAACATGCTGCTACCATGATGGTAAACCAACACACCTTTATCCTGTTAAACTTGCAGAACTAAATTGCTCTAAAACCATTCATTTGTAAAAATAGCTTCAACTATCACACTAAATTAGGCTTCAGAGTTTAGTTTAGTTGTGATGTAATATTGCTGCTCTCTATGATTAAACCTCTCAGGCTCAAAATAAGTTTTGATAAAAGGACGAACAACTAAGTACTTCAGGGGTACTTCGGAGTAAAAAAAATTACTCATGAAATACGTATGTGGAGTAACCAGGTAGGTAGGTTTTAACGTTGCAAATCTGCAACGCCTGCCTCCAGAGGGTTAATGACAGAGGATGGAAAGGGGAACGTCTCTGGATTCGATCACTTGCTTTCAACAATTAAAACAGTGATGGGATTTGTGTGAGTACTGAGCCACACTTGAAGATAGTCTTCCTCTTTAAGAATTCTCTCAGCTCTCCCAATGCTCTGGCCGTATTGCGGTGTGATCACATTGGGCCGTGCAGAAATAGCAGAATTGGAATCTTATCGTCTTCCGTCTTTCCCATTACGGGCAGATTGAAAGCCCTGCAGCGGTGCTCTGGCCTGGTCCCCAGTCCAGACCACTTTTTTTGACAGCTTCTAAAAATGTCACATTTTGTTGTTAAGATGCTTTGCCAAACACTTGAGCCATACACGCTGTGGCCTCAGCACCAGTTGGGTTGTGAAGCTTCGCTGACCTTCCCTTCACTCCTGGGCATCACCCCTGGCACTGCCCGTCTCCTGTTGTCAGTATGACATTATGAGCTTGAAGAGCCTGATGTGCAGCTGTAGGCACAAAGCCACTTCCCAAGCTGTTCACCCCTCTCAGTGCACGCTTAACTTCAGGATGGCTACTTTATCGCCCAAAGAAATAAAGTATTAAAAATAAACCCTCAAAAGATACTCATTATTAAAAATATTGTAAAATCTGAATATTTTATAGAGTAAAACTTTTCACATTATACTTTTCAGTATTTTTGTATTAGTTTTTTAGTATTTCCTATGTACTTTTCATCATTTTTGGCCAAAATTTGCATTTCTTTTAAGTAATCAGTAATGTGTAAATACAATGCTAATGTATTTTATGCCAAACAGGGACAATAAAATAGTCCAGTTATTATAACCAGCTCATTGCACCCAGAGATTTGGGTATTTTATGCTAAAATGCTCTAACCAACTTACCAACAACATTCTGGTGTCATTTATACACTCGATCTTTCAGCAGGGAAGTTCTCAAACCTTTACCTATCTGGTCAACTTATTGGTAGAGTCTATCTTAAGTCCCTACATCCCATTGAAGCATTAAATGAATGTAACAAGAAAATAAATACCCCTAAAAAATCTAAAAAATATATGGAGATGTTTGAAAAAAGGGCAAAACTATGATTGCATTATCATTACCTTTTATATTTTAAAATAATTTTCTCTAGCCAGCATGTGCTAAAATGACACTTTACAGGGCTAATGAAAGGCCTCCCAGCCTCTTTCGCCCCCTTGTGGCCAGACTATCCCACTTGCAACTTCAGAGTGGCGGTCTGCTCTGTTAAGACCTGGTGCTGCAGAAGGTTCCAGCACATTTCCTGCATGTTTTTGATCATAAACACAACAGATTTGTTTAATTAATTGATGAATCACCCCTATAGACACTAATGAAGGCTGGGAGACATTTCAGCTGTTACATACAAGTGTTAAAAAGAGGAGATGAGAGATGGGTTTTGCTTCCGGTTCTACAAATGGACACTAGGGGGTGCTACAAATAAGCCAAAACTGCCTAGTCTCCCTTTAATAATATTACAATTGTTATTTTATTACTTTTATTAATTTACATTACACTAAAGCCCTTATTGCCCTAAATAAAAAAAATGCAAAGGGGGAAGATTTTCTATATATTTTTTCTTGGTGGGGAAGTTAAAGGGTTATCTATCTATCATGTGGTTAATAATAAAACAAAGCTAAAAGGAACATAAAGATTTTGTTGTCTCTGTGCAGATGCCCATTTTGTCCTCCTGTTTAGTTTGGTTTGGGCATATGGGCTAAAGCTGCGTCTCACATACGGATGTGGGGGAGTGTTGGTGGGGGGTGGGGCCGTTCTTCAGCAGCAGAATAAGTGTGTGCCTGAATGTTGGGGGGTTCGGACCCCTACTGTCCACCATCTGGGTAAATGGCAGGTCTTTATGCCAGCGTGGTAGCCACTGAATAAAGAGGACACAGGGGCATAGCACGGAGCTGGGTAGACGGGCAGAGGGGGCATCTGCAGACACAGGTCATTCTTTCTTAGTAAAAAGAGGCACTCAGTAACACCTGTGTTCCCACTCCCCTCTGCCCCACTTCAGACGCGCTGTCAGAAAGCCCCTGCTCAGCAGAACTACAGGCTCCAAACAAAAGACTTTGCAGGCTCGGCAGAGTGCTCGCAGGTGAATAACAATAACCACTTGTTCAGTTATTCATATATTCATATGTGTGTTCATATTTAGCCTTCACTGAGGGCGATGAATAACTTGGCTGAGGCAGCGGCGCGCTGACAGAAGGAAGAGCTGGCTCAGTTCCTCTCTTCTTGTGGGAAAGGAGATACTGGGCGAGCACGTGACAGAGCAAATGGTCAGGTTGTCCTTTACGGGCCTAGTGGTGGACTCTTTGGGAAGGCATGATAAAAGAACAGCACTGCTAATGAGGAGAAATCAGACTTGTCTCAGCTGGGGCGTTATGAAGAGAGGAGTCAGTAAGAGCTGTACGGCTGGCCCCTTATGTTCTACTGATGGATTAGTCGTTGAAAGCTCGCACAGCCTCTCCGATAGCAGGCAGCTGTTACCAGAAGCTAATAGATACTCACACATTATTTGCTGCCTTGCTCCTCCCCAGAGAGGTCCCATGCCCGTCTTCTGTAAAGCATTACGCGAGCATGTTCAACCTAGTGCTGAAATCTCTCCCTCTCGGCTATGGTTTCAGTGCACACAATCCTTTCATCCTCCTATCTCTCAATCCAGGTAAGGCTTGGCTGGAGACCAGTGCTCTGTAGAAAAGCAGAGGCCTTTGGCTCGGGAATCGATTTCTGCAAAGCAGAATATACAGTATGAGTGACCGTGTCGAGAGAAAATGTAAATGAACCAAGCTCTGAAACGACCAGGTAGCCTCTGCGTGCACGGATCAGGGAGTATGTAAGCACAAGATAGCATTTAGCCCTGGTTTTAACTAAAGCACTCAGACGTTCTCCTCTCTGCATCCCTGTAATTCCCTCTGAGTGCTCTGTATGAAAGTGAAGCGCCGTTATCAGCCTCCACCAAATGTATTAGACCTCCACTGACCGCTGAAACGGACCACCCTGCTGTAGATCATTCCCTCTGTACAGAATCGAGATGATGAAGAAGCTGTAAATTAGGATAGTATAGTTTCATGCTCCCTAATGATTACTGCACCTCCGGGTGGCACATCACTCCCTCTCTGCAGTTGTGTGTTAAATACAATATATGGCTGTCAGTGAGTAAAAGGTGGATTGATGGCATTACCTGATGTCACCTTTGGTAACAATGTGTGATGGTGGCACAGCAGACTTAAGTTCTCATCAGGCTGCAGGCAAGATGAAATACTTTCAGGCAGACAGATGGACTTGAGGTTTTGAACGGATTGGGGCTTTTTTCCTTATTTATTCATTTCAGACAACTGATGCAAAGGTTCTCAACCGGAAAAAGGTGGAATGCTCCCTCTGGGTTGGGAGTGTCTTTGCCTCAAGTGGAGGCACTGAAGTATCTTTGTGTTTTGTTCACAAGTGATGGTGGGATGGAGAGAGAGATGGACAGATGGATTGGAGTTTTGTTGCGGTGGAGAGGGCCCAGCTTCAGCCTGTCATGGCGAAGAGGGAGATGAGCTCATGTTTTACTGGTCTGTCTGCATTCTCCTTTGGCAGTGAGATTTGGATAAAAACAGAAGAATGAGATCTCGGATAGAAGCTGTGGAAGTGAGCCTTCTCAGTTGAGCAGCTGGGCTCTAATGATGGATGGTTGGAGATAAGGTGAGGAGCTTGGAGTAGATCTGCTGCTCCTCCACATCGTAAAGCATCAGCTGAGGTTGTTGAGACAACTGAGTTGGACGCCTCATGGTAGCATCCTTCTACAGGTTCTCTGGACATGTCCCACAGGAAGAAGGTCCTGGAGCAGAGCCAGATCGGTAGGACAGAGTTTTTTATATTTTCTAGCTTGGGAATACCTTGGGAACTGCCAGGGGGAACTGGAGAGTGTCTCTAAGGAGAAATTTGTCCTGTTCTTATAGAAACCACAACTAAATACTTGTTTGGTGTATGCAACATATTACCTTAAACTAGGGATGTGTATTGGTGAAATTATGGCGATGCGATTCGTATCACAATACAGGGGAGACGGTATGATGTACCACAATATATTGAGATACATTCAGTCAGACGATATTAGCGATTTTTTTAGACTGAATTTATTGTAGGAAAATTCAATAAACAGTCCAAACTGATGCTTAACATGTTTAACATGAGGTATCTGAACCATAGTAGAGGGATTTACATTACAATGGTGGTACAAAACCCATCGCACACTGCTGCCAGCATGTACATTCTTCTACAAATGAGACACACAGCTTTTGAATATCGGTAAAATATAACTGAAAAAAAAATCACGATATATTGCCATATCGATATTTTCTTACATCCCTATCTTAAACCATAAAATCGTACTCTATTCCCTCATTATAGTGGTTAAAATGTGCATTTGTAAATTATTTCTGGAGTGCCCCCACCCCCCTTTACCTCTAAACTTCTCAGCAACAAGCTGAGCTTGTTGATCTAACATCTCATCAGAGTTGTCAAACCTTTTCTTCCTTTCATCTGTTTTCCCAGTAGAGCAGCAGCGTGACTGTGGCCCGAACATCTAAACTAACATTCACAGAGACATTTTACACAAGTAATAATGCATTAAAATGTTCCTCCGATCTCCAGTTATTTTGTTCCTATAAACTGTTTCATTCAGACTGCAGGAAAGACACAAACTGATTCTTGATTTCTGCATGTTCTGTGTTACTAATATTACACAAGTGACTATTAAAATACATGGTTAATTAAAATAGACATATTCAGGAATATAAATGTTTTTGTCTTAACTTCTATTTGCTGAAACAATGCAGTTTAGATATCTGGCATCACATTAACAATGTTTTAGCTCCTTACCATCACTTTATATTTAGGGAATTGCCATAATATTAATAAACATCTCTTCAAAAAAAATTTGACTGTTGGATTGATGGCCCATACACATTTTGACCCTTGATATGAAGAAAACCTCTAACTCATAAAAGGAACTTAAGTTTATGCATGTTTTCATCATAAATACAAGAGGTGATTAGAAATTATAAATGATCTGTCTTTCGATTAGGTCTTTAAGTCAATAGAAATTTAAATCAAAGCCATTTTCCTGCCTCATTTTAGACATTTGTTTAATAATTGTCCATTTCTTCTCTCCGTCACCAGAGCGAGCTTTGATGAATTATTGTTTTGATCCAACCGTATCAGCTGTGTATCGTGTTATTGCATTTGTTGTGTTAGACCTTTACCTGTGTACATTTCTTAGACATTACAAAGTGTTGAGAGGTTGTGGCCCGTTAGAGATAAGAAGCCAGGGGGTGGACATTCACTTTCCTATTCAAAACATGCCTTCAGAAGCAAATAAACTCCCCCAGTAGCTGTTTGGATTGGTTGGACTATATTGACAATCCGTTAAAGTGCAGAAAAGGGCTTATTTTCCCTTTTGTGGAATTTGACAGTGATAAAACTGGATTGCAGCAATAATGGCTGTCATGGATCAACACCTAGAAACATTTTACTCTGCTGATGTGGACATGAATGGGATCCAAAGTCATGTCTCCTTCTGGCTGACTGCCAGGACCTTCACAGGAGCTTTAATAAATGGTTTGTACCAGCCGACGGCCCTTGGCTGGGGTGTGTGTTTCTTTGTGCCACTGCCATTGTGTGTGTGTTTATAAGCCGTAGGGATTTTAATAACAACTAAGTGTGTAAGAACTCTCCAGAGGAGAGAGAAAGACCAATAACCTACAGTGGTTCATGGTGCTGCTAAAAGGGTTGAAGGAACACGAAAAGGGAGGAAGCAAAGGTGTTCCAGCTATTTATTCCAAGCATCAGGGTGCACATGAATTATTCAACGTGACATTCATTCATAATTAAGTTTTTCCCTTTTTTCAAACGGATAAATAAATAGACAGAAGTGTGGTGGGGGAATTGTTTTTGACACAACACAAATAAATGTCGCTTCAAGTCAAATTTAATCACAATGCCAAAGTATGCGTTTAAGAAGGAGGGAACCTTAAGGAGTACAAAGGTAACACACATAAAAAGATCAGTGTGGGAGGAACGAGAGGGTTGGGTTGTTGATGCTGTTCAGAGGGGAGAAGATGGAGTTGTAGGTGGGGCGCCTCAGGCAGAGTGGTTGGTAGTTGGGTACATCTCACCAGAGGAAGCACCAGCCTGTGGGCAGCAGCTCTGAGGCCCCGAACAGAAGGACGGAGTGGACTTTTGTCTGGATCGGCTGTTCTCAGAGCGCTAACATGAGCCACAGTGAGTGTGTGGAGTGAGGAGGGAGCGTGCTGAATGCCTGTGTGGGTTTGGTTTAAGTTACTGCGATGAGCAATGAGCCATGTTATGACAAACATTTCCAGTGAGTGCATTTCAAAATATAGACATGTCTCGTTGAGCCTGTGTGCAGGGTTTCATCCTTTACAATGATATCTTTTTATCTTCTCATGCCTGACAGCATATGTTATTCCTCATTTTCATCACTGTCATCTTCAGTCAAAGAGCGGATCTCCAGCAGCGCCAGGAGTTTCCGTTTCACAGTTTTTATCATTATAACCAGGACAAAACAGTTCTTAACTTATTCTTCTCTGAGTTCTTAACACTTCAACAGAAGATGAACCAACTTTGTTCTCAGCAAAATATACGTCTGATGCACAAAGCCTATTAGTCCGTTTTCAACGTGAACAACCTGACACAGCATGCTATGTATTGATGCTCCGTTAAAAGGGTTTGAATATAATTAAGGCTACTGTTTGCTACTCAGCAATCCAAGTGGATCTTGCCATCACACTGTGAGTTGCATCTCAAATTTGTCTCCCTGAACACTATTAACACTATTTAACTTGGGGGCATTCATTTAGTTTGCTATAATTGCTTTAGAGCCCCCGTCTCTATGCTCAGTCAGTTGTCTGTAGGTCTAGGGGGTTGTCGGCCTGTCTTCACGCACATTCCTGCGTAGTTTTTCTTTGTTGAGCTGAAAACTGAAAATACTCAACTTGACTATTGAGATTGATTAAAACACATCTGTCTTTTGAATTAGAAAACATTAAACACAAGTAGGTCCCAACAATATTTTTTTTAAATTGATCACGAAGTTAAGAAGGATAAGGATAGCTTTATTTGTCATTGAACCAGCGTCCAGGTACAGTGAGATGTAGTTCCAGTACAACCATTCCAAGATTAGACGTACAGCACATGAAGCACATAGACAGGAAAAGGGTTTTACTATGAGCATGCAACCTTTTTTGGGCTCCCATTATGCAGATGGGAATAGATACGTCGGGTAGGGAAGGGAAGAGAGAGAGAAAAACAGGCCCCCCACTCTGCCCCTGGGGAAAGAGTTGGGATTCTGGAACAATACCCCAACCATAAAAGCACGTATACACGCAATCACAACATCAACCACAAGTGGTGTGTGGGAGGGGTGGGGATCCCCTTTACACATTTGATTTTCTTCAAATACCCCTTCACCACTTGCCACATCACCACCACCTAGTGGGGGTTTAAACAGAGCTACTGGATAAAAAACAAACTCAAGCTTACATGTCAATAGTTGTGCCAATAATATCTTACCAACATCTCACGGGGCTGCTTGTGGCATGATACGTCAGTGCCGCACATTCATACTTTACATGACAATAACATAGATGATAGTGGCCAAGAACAGGAAGAAAAGGAAATCATGGATTTCTCATAACTAATGTCATCATTGCGATGATCAACAATCTAATTTAAATCGTACATTTTTCTATAATTGTTAGCCTACATATTACATATTACTCAAAATACGATCCAGAGAATGAAAACATGACTTGCAGTTAACATGTTGAGGATGTGAGGCTGATAGGGGGCGCTGGGCAGGTGTTGAGACTCCTTAGGGAGCTGGAGGTCACATTACCATACAAAAGCCACTCTGCTGGGTAACCTTTCCAGGCGCTGCTCCCTAGCCAGGGGGGCTGCGGTCGCACACTGGCACTGCCACAAGTGCCTCGCCACAGATCCAGATGAACGAAGCACACACATCCACGCTCACAGAGATCTCTCTTACTTTCAGCCCCCCTACGTTCTCCATGACAGAAACATTGCTTGTATAGTGACTTGAAAAATTTGCACTCAGGGAACATAAATCACAAGGGACAGCTCTAAAGCAAAACAAATACTATGATATGGTCCATTGCCATCATAATGCACACTAAAGGGAAAGGCATTCATGTGGAATTTAGATCCAAAGCCTAACATTTTATCTTCGCCAGCAGTCTTTTGCACAAATCAGCTCCTTCTTTTTTTTCCTCCCCTCTTCCCAAATCCCCACAAAAGCAAGGCTGTTGTCATTTAAGCTCCACTCTATTTACAACTCGGATATGCCTTAGATGCGTGCAAGACACAACAGTGAAGGAATGGAAGCGGTGTACTGGATATGAGTAGCACGAGGGAGACAAGAGATAGACATTGACTTTGCCTTGAAGCATGCGGAGCTTCCCTCGGTAGAGAGGCAGAGTAACTGGGGCGAGAAAGAAAGATTGAGAATGGTGGGGAGGCGTTTGGTGGGCAGCTGTGGAGTTTATGTCGATCAAATGGTGGGGGTAGGGCTCAGAGGATGGGTGGTGGTATTGATGGACAGCAGCATCAACAGGGACTAAGATGGCTATTAGGGTTACTTTTGGAACTGGATTTTATTTATTTATTACTTATTTTGGGGATGTGATGGAGAGCAAACTTTTCACCGGATGGTGGGTGGACACGGAGAGGCACGGTTTAATCTGAAATCATTCCCATCAGGCTGATTTTGAGTGACAGGTTGTAGGGACGAAAAAAACGTGTGTGCGAGAGGCTATGTGTGTGTGTGTGTGTGTGTGTGTTAGTGTGAGTTACCCCCACAGGTAACACATGCGCACCATGTAATTATACTCATTACACGGCAGGCTGTGGATCTGCATGATATGCTAGTAGACGGTAGAAAAATATCTGGATTGTTGACAGCATAGTGGCGCAGTAGCTGTGACAGTCAACTACATTGTTTATGCTGCAATTACCAAGACCGAATTCAATCAGTCAGGCCAATACACTTTTTTATTGCAATTATGCAAAAGACCTAACAGCTCTCTGCGTGGCGAGACGTGATGTGCAGTAGCTTATATTGATTACTTTATTTGTAAAAATTAAGCCTTTAAGAAGTTCCTGTCACTCAGCCCCTATTGCATCCTGTATCACATGCAAGCACTGCACCCTCCTGAAAATAATAACTCTTAATATAATTGATGTAATATGCCACACGCAACAATAAGGTATAACATCTAATCACGTTAAGTAGTCATTGCCAAGCTGTAATTAAGCTGTTTGAGACAAGTGATTACCAACCCTGATAGAGAATGTGAATTTTTAATAGGACTGTTATGAAAACACTAATACCCCATAGCTCTAATTGTGAGGCCTTTTTTACTTCTTTCTGATTGCCTTGTATGTGTTATCATCACATTGACCACAACGTGTTGGGGAAACCACACACAAAAGAGGCAACACAAATCGCTCTCTGGCTTTGTTATGCTCCACTACACATTGTAATGTTAACAGCGGGGCCCTGCAGTCTGACTGGGCTAATGGTATGCCATCCCGTCAGGTCACGCGCCCAACCAGAACATGCAGAGAGATTGTTCACATCAAGCCTGTTGGCAAATTTGCCAACGTGCGTGCAGATTCGAAATGATGCTAAAGTTGTTTAAATACCACTATATAGGCTCACTGACTAATGAATGACCCGCCCCGCCTTCCCTCCCTCTAGCCCATTTATTGGGATGAGTGTCTGTTGTTTTACACTGATAGAATTAGCTGACACTGCCTCTGGTGCAACATGAGTGAAAATGAGGGAGGGTTGAAGGAGACATGGCTCGAGTGCAACCATCACGGTGGTTCTGTTTTTTTTTATATATATATATAACATGATCGCACAGGCTTCCATTGCTTAATGATGTTGTTTCAGAAGCCTGTTATTTAGGTGGAAACAAAAGGAATTCACTTTATATCTGTCAGATTTAAGATATTAGTATTTTATGTGGTGGCAGATTGAACATTTAATGGCAATCAATAGATCACAGCAGGGGAAGGTATTTTTCACAACGTGATCTGTGATCTGACAGACATTTTCCTTTCACTCTCCTAATTAATTTCGTCAGACACCCACAGAGACTTGCCATGCTGTTGGTCTGCTCACTGGCCAAAGCTTTGCTTCTTTTGTCTTTAATGCCCCAGTTTCATTCTCCCAGAGATGCACAGCACAACAAGTGCAACACCTCTGGGCTTTCATTGCCTCCCAGTCTAATGAAGATGTTGGTGTAGCTGGTGGACATGAAGCCTCAACCTTCTTCTACTGATTGTAAAGTGGAGACCTGTAAGGGTGGAAGCAACACTATAGTAGTGATGCGACGTTTGCAAATGAATCAAATAATTTGAACAGGTTTTCAAAGTGAACAATGAGAGCTGAGTCCTTGTAGGCTTGTCTTCTAGTAAATGACAGACATAAGCGGAACGCTAACACCGCGACCGCCGAGTGCTCTCCAGATATCAGAGGGACACGTTCTCACAGACATTGAAGGGTCATGTTGCCAAACCACCCCAACCCCCTTCGCTCTCAACTCCTTTGAACGTTCTTGGAAGTAAATGACCGGCTACTTTCAAAGTCCCGTCACTACACTATAGAACAACTCGGTTTGCCTGCTTAGTTAGTTTGGTTAAATTTGACAAAGTTAGGTTTAAGATAGGTTAGATTAAAATAGGTTAGGTAGGGGTGAATTGGACAAGGTTAGGTTACGTTAGACTAGACTGGGTTGAGTTAGGTTAGGGGAGATAAGGTTAGATTGTATTACATGTTGGTTGGGTTAGAATAAATTGGGTTAAGATAGACAAAAATGCTAATCTTAAAGCTGCAAAAAACTAATTAGCTTAACTTTTTTTTCATGCCTCAATGTCAAGGTCAACTTTATTTATATAGCACCTTTACTGTCGCTCACGCAACCCAAAGTTCTGAACAGAACAATGCCATGAAATAAAACATGCCCACGTGAGACATATGAAAAACTGTGGTGTAGAAAACAAAAATATATTGTGGAAAAACAACTAAATAAATGAATAAAGTGGTTTTCTGGCATTTGTCTAAAAAACACCCTAACCGAAAGCTACTTGTTTCACGACTCGATAATATCAAACAGCCGATTGCTACCACGTCAACTTCAGGACAAACCAAAAATAAAAACACCGTTTGAAGTCACAGACAACAAATGACGTTTGGACCTAGAAAATGGCGACTGGTGTTTAGCACTGTCTCGTTTCATTCTATATCATGGGTTTCAGGTTCCAGCAGAAACATCTCAGGGAAGATACCCGAAGAGAGGGATGGCAGTGTTAGCATTTAAAACCCTAGCTTGTTTGCAGATTTGTTATAACAGCTTTAAGCTATGTTAGGTTAAGTTAGCTTCGGTCAGCTAAGGTTGGGCTAGGTAAGATTAGGTTGAGTTAGGTTAGCTTTGGCTAGTTTAGTTTACATTGGGTTTGGTTTTGTTAGGTTAGGTTGTATTAGACTCGGGTTATCTAGGGTTAGGTTAGGTTAGGTTTTATTGGGTTTAGGTAGGTTAGGTTCTGTTGGGTTAGGTTAACTCATAAATTATGTTAACATTATTCCTTTTTAACATCTGTTGCACCTTTTGTTTTCAAACATGTTTGGAATCTTATACCATCCTGCTTTTTGAGACACCAAATTGACAAAGTGCAGGGTAAGAAGTTTACCAGGAATTTGATTCGTGTCTGTGACGACGTTCCTTTCCAACTCGGAAGTGTTTCAGTTTTGACCCCAGGAAACTATGGCCTCTTTTAAAGACAAGACATATGGAAAATTGAGTAATACGACAGAATTCTTGTTTACCAAGCAGCTTTACAAACTAGTGTACTATCTTCTCCAGAAACTTGTGCTTTAAGGCCCCCAGCAGCTAGTATTGCAGTTCCACGTACATGTAGGAAAGTTGGGATCTTCCGAGGTTTTTCATCTAATGTTAAGGCTGACTTTGCCTTTCTGAGGCTATAAAAGCAGCCTGCTGACTATAAAGTAATTTCATTGACATAGTTATAGCATTTATGGCTGATGTAGTTCTTGTCTTGAAACACATAAAATATGGTTTATGGACACGTGAACAAGGTGGAAGCTGGATTCTGTGCTGAAGGGGGACTTTAAAAGGGAAATAAGAAAGAGTGTAGCATTGTCTCACAAGTGATATTAGGGAAGAAAAAATGAAACATCCAAAATATTTTTGATTCTTTTAAGCTCGTGAGTTGTAGGCAACTGCCTGGGGATCTCCTTTCAGATTCACAGACATCACTGGGTCTCGTGTGGAGAACAAGTGCCAGAAAAGTCTCTTTGGGTGCTCATTCTTCCACTCAAAGAACCCCATTGATCTGACACAGCGATGCGTTTTTGTACTTCCCTTCCTGTACCTTACAAAAGTAGGTTTACTTCATTGTCTGGTTAATTGTATTTTTGTGAAGTTTACTAGCCAAGAGATAAGTTATCAGGAATTTTTTGTATTTTAATCATTTATACCTTTAGAGTTGTTTTGTTTTGTCAGAACCTTCCATTCCATAATTTGAACATGCTGAAAAACGACAATTATGTCAGAGAAAAGCCCACATTCATGCTACTATTATGAGACCTTGACCAATAATTTTTCTTTTTTTGAATAAAAAAAGTGTTTTGCCGAAGATTTTCTGGTCTCACTTACACCAGCACTCCTCTTCATTCTCTGCTGCACATTCTCTCTCCGGAGAGACCACACACCACTTGCCCGTCTCACACTTCCAATCGCTGGTGGTGCAAATTTGCATTCCATGATGTAAAAGTTAAAATAGGGCATTTTGGGAAATAAAGACTTTGTATGCCGTAAAGAATAACAGAGCTCACGTCTTGCTTATGGGATAGAAAATAACATTTTTAATGTTTATTAGCAGTGGTGTAGTTGCTTTACAAATAAAGTTAGTTTTTTTTCCAGGTAGGACATTTTCTTCTTAACAAAAATGTAAAATGTTTGATATTTTACAAAGCCACATTACACATTTAATTATCCTTAATTTGTAATATACTTAATACAATAAGTGTATTCTTATTTATATGTACTGTAGACATGGGTTTCTCTGCATTTGAAGAGTTTATTCAAGTAGACTTAAATGTATTAGTTTTCCTATTTTACATTATTTAAAATTAATGAAATTATTTTGGTTTTAAACCTGTTAAAGTTATTTTTTTATGTTTATGAGGTTCTAATTCTCTCAAACAGCCAAACACAAGCTGAGGACTCAGGAGGTCAGGTTTATCACACTTGATTCCAAATTAAATTCACTAAAATTAATTAGAAACACTTCTTGGTCTGTTTACTCAGCTTGTTATGTGAAGTTAAACTAACTATTTAATTGTGTCTTTTAATTTGCTCAACTTGCCAAGATTGATATTTAGAGAAAAATGAATTAAAGCAACAATAAACTTTTTGGGGGGGGGACAAAAGGGAATTTTAAATACAAGAATATTAAAATTTTGCCACTCACATAGGTTGTATCTGAATTAAATCATGTTTCATGTTGACTCCCTGTGCAATACACAAGAATAGTGACAAAATGCAGCTGTTTCTGTTAGTATCTAGTGTGGCCACCTTTTGCCTCATGCAGGGCAACAAATCTCCATCTTCATAGAGCTGATCACGTTGTTGATTGTGGCCTGTGGAGTGTTGGTCCACTCCTCTTCAATAGCTCTGAGAAGTTGCTGAATGTTGGCAGGAACTGGAACACGCTGTCGCATACGCTGATCCAGAGCATCCCAAAAATGCTGAATGGGTGGCATGTCTGGTGAGTATGCTGGTCATGCAAGAACTGAGATGTTTTCAGCTTATAGGGAATTGTGTACAGATCCTTGCAATATGGGGCTGTGCGTTATCATGCTGCAACATGAGATGATGGTCATGGATGAATGGTACTACAATGGGCCTCAGGATCTCATCTTGGTACCTCTGTGCATGCTAAATGCCATCAATAAAACGCACCCTTGTCTGTTGTCCATAACATAGGCCTGCCCATACCAGTACTCCACCGTCACCATGGGCCACTCATTCCACAACGTTGACATCAACAAACCGCTTACCCGCATGACGCCAAACACACAGTCTGCCATCTGCCCTAAACAGTGAAAACCGGGACTGATCTGTGAAAAGAACGCCTCTCCAACGTGCCAAACACCATCGAATGTGTTTGCCCACTTAAGTCAGTTATAACAACGGACTGCAGTCAGATTCAGACAACGAGCATGCAGATGAGCTTCCGTGAGACGGTTTCTGACAGTTTGTGCAGAAATTATCTGGTTATGCAAACCGATTGTTGCTGCAGCTGTCCGGGTGACTGGTTTTAGGTGATCCTAGAGGTGAACATGCTGGATGTGAAGGTCCTAGGCTGGTGTGGTCACACGTGGTCTGCGGTTGTGAGGCCAGTTGGATCTACTGCCAAAATCTCTGAAACACCTTTGGAGACGGCTTATGGTAGAGAAATGAATATTAATTTAACGAGAAACAGCTCTGGTAGACATTCTTGCAGTCAGCATGCCAATTGCACTCTCCCTCAAAGGTTTCAACATCCGTGACATTGTGCTGTTTGATCAAACTGCACATGTCAGGGTGGCCTTTTATTGTGGGCAGTCAAAGGCAAACCTGTACAATATTCATGCTGTCTAATCTGCCCCTTGATTTGCCACACCTGTGAGGTGGGATGGATTATCTTGGTAAAGAAAAAGTGCTCACTAACACACATGTAAACAGATTTCAGAGCAATATTTGTGAGTCATGGGTGTTTTGTTTATGTAGACAAATGTTCAGATGTTTGAGTTCAGCTCATGAAAAATGGGAGCAAAAACAAAGTGTTGCGTTTATGTTTTTGTTCAGTGTATAAAGTTTGTGCCAGTTTACTGAAGCACATTTTGAGCAGGATAAAAACTTACGTCTTGTTTGTAGCTTTTAAATTTAAAAAATACCAAGACACATTTATTTACACTTATTTTAAACAATCCAATCAGCTTTTTAAATGTGTCATCTGATCAGAAAGTTCCTGTTGTGGTCCAGATCCTTAGCAACAGGGCTAAAGCATGGCCAGCCAGATTGATTGCGGCGACGACCAGCAGAGCGAAGGAGGATCAGACGTAGAGAGAGAGCGAGGTTCTGCCAGATTACACAGAGCTTGAGCTCGGGATTTCCTCGCCTTTTGTTGTAGAACCTGGCTTGTGGAATAGCAGATCAAAGCTTCCACTTGCAGCTTCTCGTGTTGCATCATTTACACTTCTGTGAAATCCACAATCATGGAAGAGTGTATGAAACCTCTCCTGCATTCATTAACGCAGAACTTTGACCAGAGACAAAGGTTAGGTGGAGGACAGAAATGGTCTCACTTTTGGAGCCCCATTCACGAGCCGACGTTTTGAGCATTCATGGCCGCTCATTAATTCTATTTCTACTTTGAGTATTGGATATTTGCTTTCTTCTTTTCACTCGGGCGAGCTCTCAATTCATTAGGCGATCTACTATGAATGTATTATTCAATGCTAGATTGGCATTGCTGAGAGCGGTGTGTTTACCATAGCTCATGAAATATGTATCTGATTAATGGGTGTAAGCAGCTGCCTGATATAGTCATGATGAGGGAAGAGTCGCAGCCAGTCACTCAAGGACAATCCCTTATAGATGTTTTGGTTGTGTCGGTTGTCTTACGTGTGAAAGCTGGAGTGTGCGGCGCAGATAACACATTTACCTCGGGGCGTTTCTGTATCAGGGATAACTTTTTCCACCTCCACGTTGCAGGCTGACAGATATGCATTTTTACTGTTTTCATTAAAGAAAAAGATAAAAAGAAACACCTAACTCCTCTAATTGATCGTGGGAAATGGAAAAAATGTAGTGGTAGCGCACAACAGACAGAATGATCACATTTGTTAAAGCATTAGTGAGGCCAGGACATCCATAAAGAGCTGTTTGTTAGAAGTCAACTGCTGTAATTATTACAGAGCTGGGCTTGGCTGAAGCTATATTGAGTGGTCTAATGGTGTCTGTGGAGGAAAAATAAAAAACAGCAGAAAAAAAGGGGCCATTTTCTTCCACCCAAATGAAGTGGCTCACCACAAAGATGAACGATTGCTTTCTCTGCGTACTCCTGGGCTCATAGGTTGATTTAATTGAGTTAAATTAAACCTAAGCCAGGTAGAAATGGAGACAGAGAGAAAATCTATGCTGTCGATCTATAAAAGCCTTTAGGGTTTCGATTTGGATTACATAGATTATTTTCCCACTGGTCACAGTCACACTTCATTCCTGTCCGCGGCGTCCGTATTCCTTAGTTACATATTGTTTAGATGGGATTGTTATTGGATAGCATGACCACAGATTTTAAACTCATGTTCAACACATTTGTTTAGTTATCTAATGAAGAAGAAAATCATTTGAATTGAAACTGGATCAATGAAAGAGCAGGATATATGGAAGGCGTTGGCGCTGAAGAATCAGTATTGTTTTGGCACTCCAGCAGAGACACTCCCGCCGAGCAGCTTCTGCCATACAGTGCATCTGCTATAAATATAGCCTGCTGACTGTAAAGTAATTTCATTGACGTAGATGCCTAATATGGTAAATGCATCACTTCCCACATATGCTGAGAAGAAGAAGCACTGCTCAACGGACATTAATACAACGTCTTCAGACAAACCTGATTACCAACAAATCATGGAAACTATTTGCGATACATCCTCAATAAGAAAAGAGCTGAGTTTGTTGTTTGTGCTGGTAAAAGCAGCAGTCTTTACTGTACAGTATGTCAGTGATGAAGTTATTTACTCCTGCCAAATGGGTTATGAGGACCTAAGGAAATCATCCAGTAATGTTAAATGGGAATAAATAAAAAACGACGTGCAATAATTCAGCGATCAGCAGATGATTGGGGGCATACGTCTGCGCCTGCCAACAGACATGAGGACTGGCTGCCAAATTATCCTTAAAAGGAAGCCTGAGTAAAGAGGCTTATCTCAATGTGTTGGTCTTTCTCTGCTCCAGCACGTTTCACCATATGTACACAGAAGCAGGGGCATGATCTCATACGTCTTTCTTGGTTTGTATTTGTCTCGCTGTCTTTATTATGGCCGCGGTTCTCTCCCAGCTCCCCTCCCTCCTCTCTGCTCTCTCTCATCACTCCTTCAACCCTTAGCTCCCATGTCACCCACAGTTTTTTCTTCCTTTTCTGCTTTCACAACAAGGTTCTCATCTTTTAAGAAAACACCTCTTGCTTCATGACAATTTCAGGACGACACACTGACTCGTAAAAAGCTGTGATTAGCCAACATTGTTTGAGCTTTCCTTCAAGAAAAGCTGCTTAGGGGCGGCAGATAAAGCCGTGCTGTTTATTTATCTGCTGTATTTCAATCCTTCTTTGTGTCGTGACAGCAGAGATGATAGGAGGAGAAGAGGGCAAGGTGATCTTATCCCACTATATTAATTTGAAGTTGAAGCTGTTGTTTGTTGGGTGAGAATGGGAAGCTGTACAACAAAGTGGGCAGAAGCACTACCTGCTCAAGCCCTTGATCAAACAAAATATTTTACAACTAACGTTGAATTATTCTTTGCACCGGGGTTATTTTTGCTTTGATGTTGAATCATAGACGGTGTGTATCTCATTAAATAATAAAAAGAAAACAGCAGTGTTCAGTCGAGGTGTTCCTGAGGCTCCCTCTTATCATTTACTATGGAAAAAACACTGATTAGTTTATTAATTAAACCAGTTAAACAACTTGTTAACTCAAATAGCAAGTCAACCAATCACATGGCAGCAACTCAGTGCATTTAGGCCTCTAGTTGGGGGTGAAGACAACCTTGAATAAAGTATGGTTGTTGGTAATATGTGGTAGGGCTGAACGATTATTTGCATCTGCAATTAAACAGCGATATGACATAAGGAGATTTTCTAATCGCAAAGGATGCGATTTGACTGGCAGAGTGGTAAGCGCAATGCTAACATACCCATAGGGGATGCTAATGCTAAAATCGCCAATTACATTCTTACAAATTACGAATTAGGAACGTGCCAAATGATTACATTTGGAGACTATTAATAAGTTAAAACTGCCATCAATCAAATAAGTGCAGACAGATATTTTAGGAAAGCCAGAAACCCATAAGAGGCTTTAACTCCACTGAGTTTTGGCTAGCAGCTGAACTACGGAAGCTTTGCATGGACAAGATGTCAACAACGCTAAACACAAAACTTCAATAAACGAGACAAACTTCTTTCCTGCAAATAAATTTTCACAGTTGATGCTAATACCTAAGCTCCTTCAAGGGATGTGCTCCTGTTTGCAAAGCATTGCACCTTCAAATACAAATTTTTGTCCTTACTTGTGAGTGTTTATGGAGACAAATAAACTTGCTGATATGATATGTAGATAAATATGTAGATACATACACTTGTTTATATTCAGTACAAGTTACATAGATTTTATTTGCTTTCGTTAGTTAAAAAATATGAGAAAAGCCCCTTGAGAAAATAAATGTGAATTAAATCACTATTGAAATATTAAAGAAAAAAAATTGCAATTAGATTATATTCCAGAATCGCTAGCACTGCTATGTGGGCGACCCAAAGATTTCAGAAGCTGCTGATCTACTGGGATTTTCAGCCACGACCATCCCTGGGGTTCAAGCGTGTGAAGGAAAATGCCTGGCTTGGGTTAGGGTTAAGGTTAAGGTAAGGGTTAGGGAGATCTTACAGCAGATGGAACTCCAGAAGCAGAGGAGCACATCAGTGTCACAAAGACCAGCTAAGAAAAGGACACTGAGGATAAAATTCACACTTGATAACACGAGAGTAAAGCCCTGACCACACACACACACACACACAGCACAGGACTGCTCATGTATCACTCTGAGAACTTTAGCGAGGTGGCACACTGTATGGTCTAAGATTTCAGCAAGCCAGACTGCACGACGTTTCGCTCTAGCAGGATACTTTACGTCGTGATTGCACCCCCAAAAAGCATACGTCGCTAAAAGTGACAACTAACCAGAACAACAAAGCTGAAAAGAAAACAAACATGTTCCTGCATGTAGCTTCCACTGTTGCTAATGTTGCTAGTTTCACTCTCGTGTTGTGCTCCCATCACTAGTTGTCCGCATGACTCTTTGGTTGTATTTTCATTGATTGATTGCAGATGGGAATCGTGAGTTTTCAAGTAGCGCATGAAGACTACTCAATTAACTGTCACAATTATTTTTATGTTTTTGGGGAAATGATGGGATTATGGGTTATATGGGGTGATTTTAACATGTAAAGCACTTTGAGCTGTATTTTTTGTATAGGAAAAGTGCTATACAAATAAAGTTTGATTGATTGATCGACTCTTGGAGGCTGACTTTGTGAGATTGCTCAAAAAGCTGTCGCTGAGCCGGTCACACTGGGCGGCCACAGCTTTGCAAATCACCCTTACATTCACCGTTTTCTGCTCATAATGAGGGATTTGGCTAAGACGGCCAAAAAACGCACAGTGTGGTCCCGGTTTAAGAAAACGTTTCCTGGTCACGCTTCAGGCTACCGTTGGTGGTGTAACCGTGGGGAGGAGGGTATTCTTGTCCCACTTTGGACCCCTTAATACCACCTGAGCCTGGTTCAACCCATGTCCATCCCTTTATGACCGCAGTGGAGCAGGACAATACACCATGTCACAACGCTCAGATAATCTCTAACTGGTTTCTAGAACATGACTATGAGTTCACTGGTCTCCAGCGGCCTCCAGAGTCATCAGATCTAAATATAATCAAGGGGACCAGGACCCCTTAGGAAGATTTCTGCCATCTTGTTGAATCAATGTTGTGAATAGTTAAGGCTTTTCTGCAGGCTAAAGTGTTATAGTATAGTGTTAAAAATGGGACCAAATTTAGCCATGAAAATTATGTGTACATACTGTGTGTAGATATGCATGCTTTAAAATGCTTTAGTGCAAATTTGAAACACAAAACCCAATTTTCTTTGCACCAGAACACCTGTCAGCAAGATGGTACCTGAAGAAATGCTGCAGGACTGTCTGGTTCTGTGCATTAGGCTCAAAAATAGCAACTCTTAGTCATCCAAGCACTTTTTGTTAGTAAATAATTGATGCAGAATGGTCTGAAAGACTCAGCACATTTAGCATTTCCAGGGCTTCTATTTTGATGATGTCTCAAAAATCCAAGGAATTTTTTTTCTTTTATGAGAAAAATAGAAATTGTAACAAAGGAGGAGATTCAAACAAAAAATAAATTTGCTCTGGAACTAATACTGACACATTTACAGAAAAGTTAATTAACTCATTCACTGCCAGCAGTTTCCTGATTGCTAACGGCCTTCGCTGCCAGCGTTTCTCGCTGTTTTTACTGTTTTTTTAGGAGTCACAGACCGTTGCGCGCTAGGATGATGTCGACACAAAAACAACCAAAACAAAGAGGAGACTCACCTCTTACATCAGGAAGAGTCTGCGAGTTTCGAGTGTTATCCGTTCTTTCATAATCCGTTGTCGAATTGTGATCGGCAGATGCTTTTCCGGTTTGCGCCTCACCTTTTTTACAGGAACAGCCCAAAACGATCTCCTAACACATGGAATTTCTGCTTCCTGATCGTGTGACGTGTGCGGATGAAGATCGGCTTCAGGGCTGAGATGTTTGTTCTCTCAGCGCGAGGCCTCGTTCTGATCGTCATTGGCAGTGAACGGTTAGATCTAAAATGACGACTTTAGTCGTCGATGGCAGTGAATGAGTTAATGTGAACTGTCCTTGTTAAATAAACTAAACTAAACTAAACTAAGAAGTTTTTTTTCCTGCATGTTGTAGATCATGATCACAGCTGATTTGTTTAATCAGCCTCTAGACACTTAGGAACACTGGGAGACATTTCAGACGAAACCACAGCAAGGAGATAGTTTTGCTTCTACTAACGGGCACTAGGGGGTGCTAAAAGCGAGCAATACTGCTAAGCGTCCCTTTAAGACAGCAGTTTGTTTCAGATTCAGCAAATCCTGGTGTGTCCACTTTTCAATAGCTTCTCATTAACAAAGTTTTAGTGCGTTGCTTATTACTCTGAAGTATTTTAAGGTGCAGGGTGTTTTCTTTACTTTAATCAGATGTAGACGTCGATCACTTTGTTTCTGCCAAAACGTATGAACATATTATTTTATCTTATCCTGGGTGGAGGAGGGTGATAGTCTGTGCATTTGCATAGAAGAGTCATTGTTAGGAAAAGGTTAGTGATTTCTTGATGGAGAAGTATAAACACCCAGCTTTTGGACCTGTGAGTCGTGCAGAGGGTATAGGAGGCGATTAATAACATTTCTGGTTTATTAGATGATCAAGACACGATGGAGAGTTTCTTGCTTCCATGACAAACAACAAAAGAGCAGTAATGCAAAACTCACCCGAATCATAATTTCATCTGCTGAAATTATCTCAGACCGGGGTTATTTTAAAATTTTATCTTTTTAAGAAGCTGAACTTTTAGAGGAGGATTTCGTAGCAGCAGATGATGAATAGAGCTGAAATCTGAATTAAAGTGAAACCTGTGCGAACGTTTGAAGTCTTTGTAAATACAGGCGTAAATACGATACCCTCGTCATCGTTTTGACAGAGTTTTTAAGTGTCTTTAGTTTTCATGCATGCACGCACACTTGTGTATTTGTTTGTGAGTTTTCCTGTTTTACGTGTGTGCACGCTCCCAGAGGGAAACAGGCTGTGTGGGGTGTTATCTGCCTCTGCAGAGGGTGACAGCTAATCACCAACCCTGACAAACACTGGGGGAGAGCGGAGCGGGGGGAGAGGGAGACGAGATGGCGCTGGGTTGGGGGATTGGCATTTGAATTCCACCGAGTAACCACAGAGCGCTTTGGATCCTGTCATCACAACCTCTGTATGAGTCTGGGCCTGAGCTGGACAATTGCACAGCCTCCCACCTTGACCACTGATGACTAATAAACCCCCACCAGTAAGCGCACGCAGCAAGATAAGAGGCTGCTGAGAAAACTACGACAATTCTTGATGACTTCAATAAATCTTTGTGTTTGTGGGGCCTGTCAGCAGCAGCTTTGGTCCCCTACCTGCTGCTCATAACTGCCCGGCCACATGTAGAATGTGTGCAGAAAGCCGTCTTTACAGCGTGAGGAGACACCTTCTCAAACGATACCTCATCGGGTATGGAGACGCTGGCACTTACAGCGCTTGTTAACGGTGCCATTAGCTGCACCCAGAGCCTATGCAAAATGCATTTGTTGACGGTTTGCCTTGCAGATGGGCTGATGCGTGCTGAGTTAGCGTGAGATGCCGGTGTTGCCTGTTGACACAGAGATCAGAGGGCTGTGGGAGATGGTGAGATGCTGTTGTGAGATGGCGGCAGGCAGGCTACAATGGGAGCGGGGAGGAGACGGGGCTGCACATGTTTCATGGGAAGAATTTGAAGTTGATTAATTCCCTCTAGCTTTTGTCATTGCAGGTAAAGTTACCTAGTAGGTTGCAGCAAGCCAATATTAGTTTAGATTTGTGTTAATGGACATTAATGGCTGCAAAGTGTAATTATCAGTAGCAAGAATGAAATATGAATCATTTTCCCGCCTGATGGTTCACTGGCTTGCAGCCTTCACGTGGCTTCTGGACTCCCTTCTGGAGTCGGTGTGGGTGGCAGAATTCGGACCAACTGGCGTCTCTCTGTGTAGCTGTCACGGGTGTCATGCTGGGGGCGGTGGGGTGCGGAGACTCCCTTATCAACACATTCTCACACCCAAAGCGTAAAAATATGACGATTCAGTGTGGCCCAGCGCATCAGGAGAGGACGCACTGAGGACGCACTGTCCCAGAGCGTCGGTATCCGACGCCCGCGGTGAGACGGGACATTTGACCGACTTGTGAACTACTTAACCATCCGCTCACCCCCATTCTAACCTTAACCAGCTTGCGCATGCAAAGCTTAATTGGAAAATACTGAGTTAAGGTTAGGATGGGGGTGAGGGGAAGGTTAAATCGCTAGAGGTTCGAGGAATAATGTCCGTGTCACCACGGGCGTCAAATATGGACGCCCGCGGTGACACGTGTCTCTGCGCATCCCTGCGCGTCCTCTCACGACGCGCTGGGGCACCCTGAATCGTAATATTTTGATGCTTGGTCACACGCGTCATTTTTCGACGCTTTGGGTGTGAGAATGTGTTGCCCTTACGGAGAGACCCTCATCTACTCGCAGTGTAACACCTCTCTCCAGTTTGCTCTCTCTATCTGACCCTGTCACCGGAGCCCAGGATGGCAGATCCAGGCAGAGAGAGAGAAGCCACACAAGAGGCAGAGCATATTCTCTCAGATACAGGCATCGCTGAAATCCTTGCTACATAAAATCAAAGGTAGCTGTCAGATGCTTTTACACAGCACAGTGCTTGAGAGCACACAAATTGTGCTATCAGTGAGGAAGTCAAAGGTCTGCAAACTTGAGAATTGAGGTTGTCATTCCTGCTTACAGAATATTTTGTATGCCGTCTCCTTAACAGTCTTAGGTTACAATCCTTTCTCCTTTATGATGCAGATCAGCTCACGGTGTACTCGAGGATTTTTCTCTGTTGCTCCTCAAAGGCTGAGTTTACCTCCGTAGCTAAGGCCTGGGCCCGAGGAAACAGAACAGAAGCGGTGTGTGTCCTAATCACAGATGGCTCATGGCGACCTGGTGCGGTTGACCACCTAGTATTTGTATTTGTGTGTGTGTACATCTGTGCACTTATGTTGTGTTTGGGCGCTAATGACAGGTGGCATTTGGCAACTATCAGTAGATCGTTAATTAGTATTGAGAGGTTTTCAGCAGAGGCACAGATTCCCCTCTATCTCCCAAACAGATGTGTGTTTGATCTGTTAACCCAGCCTATGCACACACACACGCACACACACACGCACACACACAAACTGCATCCATCTGAGCCCGGTGACATATGGAAAGGTCCATGAGCAAGTGTCATTTGGTAAGCTGATATCACCAGCTACAGATCAAACTGCAGAAAAACATCAGAAACAGCACAGATGATGGTGAAGTCTGTTGGGAGCGCGATGATGAAAAAAAGACAATAAAACATAAATAACAATAGCAAACAGAACCAAATAAGTCAACAGAGCCACTGATATTACAGTGGTGATGTGATAACATACAGCGCAATACAAGAAGCAGGTCATAAGTTATTGTTCATTTTTCAACTAAGTGCAAGCTCTGTTTCATTTCATTCATCAGGCAAAAAACAGATGATGTTAGAAAGAAGGTCACATTAAAACAGGTTGTATTCTCAGCTGGGGTGTTGTCAGTTTTTCTTATTTTGGTCAATATTTACAATCTGTCCTGCCTTAACACTTCCTGGTTCCAGAGCCATTCATGTGTGAGCCTGCAAAGTTGGCAATTCGAATCCGTAAACAAGTTAGGTTTTAAACGCAAACAGGGCCACGGAATGCTCTGGCTTCCTCTCGGTTATCTTCCTTGGATCCATGTCCACCGGAACCAGAAACCCACATTGCCAGCGGAAACAAAATAGTGCTAAACACTGGTCACCATTTTCCAAACATCTTTTGTCTGTAACTTCAATCGTAGTCACGCCCATCTACTTCCGGACCACGGGTTTCTGGAAGAATGAAACAAGGAATGCAATTCAATGAGGCTAAAATCACTATTTTCTAATTCTGCTTGTTATGTGCCATGGATTTCACACACGATGTCCGTGAATTTTAAAGAAGCATTTTTGATACCAAGAGAGCGCTTATTTTCTAACGGGGGAAATGTTATATTAGGTTTTGTGTGAAAATAAGTCCAGGACTACAAGTGACGTCATCGAACCAGACACGGAGAAAAACAGAGGGAAAATGGCTGTAAGTTCAGCAAACTGGAAATCCTTCCTTCAGGCATAAAAAAACCACCATAAATCTGGCCATCTGGTAAGTAACAGCTAGCTAGGGCAGAGGAGATTGTGTGGTGACGTCATATATGCAACATGCAGATGCCTGGTTTGTAGTCATGCTAATTCAAACTTTTACAAACTGATAAATCTCCAAGTACGTGACTGGCGTGGTCGAAACATCCATCATTAGTTTTCATTTAAATTGCAGTACAACATATGTGCGATCCAGGGCGTAAGGCTAAGCAGATCAGAAAAAAGCTCTTTTAGCCTTGTTGACTTGCATTCACATTTACCTTCTTCCAGGGACCCATGAGCCGACCAGAAAGGGAGGAGACTTAGGCTCCCTATTTTTTCCTATGGTTGGCTGTGGTGGCCATCTTGGAATTGGATTGACTCCAAATTTAATGAGCTCTAGATGTTCAACCAATGATTATTTTCTGAGCATTTCAGTAAAATACACACACACACACACACACACACACACACACACACACACACACACACACACACACACACACACACACACAACATGCAAAAACATCATTGCCTGCTGTAAAATGTAGGACAGCAGTGTTTTTTCTCAAATAATAATGAGCAAATTGTTTTGTTTGATACTTATGTTATAATTTTGTTTGTAAAGCACAAGAAAACAGAAAAAATAAATGGACAAGCAACAAGCACAGTGTTTTAGAGTTGAAATCCTCAAGGCGATGTCATTACAGCTCATAAATTCTCTGAAACCAAAGATGTTCTGTAATATTAAGAGTTTAGTGATGTTTTATTTCTGTGCTTTCTACAGTTTTATAGCCTTTTTGATGACTTTACTACATAATAACACACAGAAGCACAAACAAAACTGTGAAAACCATCCAAATTAAAATACCATCAATGAAGAACGAATGCCTGGTTGCAGAAGTCCCTGAAGACGTGACATCAGACAGAGAAAAAAAAACAACTTAGCTAGTTGAGGGATAATAGGAATCCAACCACAATCTGTTTATATATTTTTTTAATCCAACCTTTAACAAATCTCTCCAAACTGGAGTAAAACATTATTATAGCCCTCACTAATGTCAGAGCCTTTGTCTATTCAGTTAGTTGTAGCGGTTTTTGTCCTGATGGAATTGCTCCGTGACCTTTCGTATTTTTATTTCTTCAGCTCTTATATTTGCTAAGTGATAGTATTCTGGCTGATTAGTGCACCATCCCCACCCCCACCTCCCTACCCCACGGGGAGACACACACTTACACACCCTCGCATACACACACAGCTTCAAAACACAATGTATTCACTCCCAGAACCCCACTCCCATTGTTCTGCTTTATAACACAAGGAAAGGAGCATCAGTCAAGTATATTAGCTGGATCCTATTACTGTCACCAGATTGCCTCTCTGAGCCATCTTAAAGAGCCCCCAGACAAAACTTCCTGTCATGTTAATCCAAGCTTTAATAAATAGAGGGATGTGTAACCATATTCAAATGGGGGCTCCCGTATTTGTGCTGACAAAGAGAGACGGACTATCACAAAATGACAGATGAAAGTGTTTTGCATGAGAAGGAAGGCGAGAAAAAAAGTTTTTATCTGTGCTCATTCTCCCTCATTCCTGGGAGAAATGTCAAATCACTGAAATGGCCTTTGAAATAAAAGCTTAATCCTAATCTAAGTAAAACACTGCAGGTATTAGAATGGTGTCCATTGTGGATGAAATAAATGCTAATAATTCAAGCGAGCAGTTTGTTTGATCCCTCTTGTTCACCTATTGATATCAAAGTACATGATGCACACCTTGTCTCCACGGAGACAGTTTCAGATCGGATCAGTGAGCATTTGAACGACCTGTCAATGAGGGATTTCACCAACACATTAATATGGAAAAGCGCATCTGTATTTCATTTACTGGGTGATAATTAACTGAGTTAGCAAGAGTTTGTTATTTAAGGCATTACTCTGTCATTTAGTGAAGCTGAGGTAGAGGCCCCTTGAATCATTGAGTATTCTTGTCACTGACAAAAAGAGCTGAAATCCACCTCTCCAGTCCAAGGCCAACTCTTAGCACTCTTTAATGCGAGTGAAGAGATCTGAAAAAGAGCAGAGACATGATCACAGAAAATGACACATTCTTTTTCAGGCTAGGCTGATATCCAGCAAGTGGTTGGTCCACGCTGAAGAAAAGGACCGTTATAATCAGTACTTTACAGCCTCGTATCTTCTTGTTTCACTCTTGCTCAGTGAACTCATGACCAGTTTTCTTTTTAAATTACTTGTTCCAGTCTAATGGCTTCATACTAACATTTTTTTTGTAGATTTGCTTTTTCCATGTGCGAAAGTTTAGCTTGAACACATTTTCATGGACACTATAATAATCCACATTAAAGCAGACTTGCTAAAACATAGGTGTACGATAGGTCAACGCTGGTATTGGTGGTTTCTTAGCGTGGAGGTAACCTGTTGGGGTCTTGGATGGAGTGTGGGTGTAGCGTGTCTATTACATTGGGCCAACACTCAAACCCTTTTCAGATTGACATTCTGGAATATGTGTGGACAATTCAGTCCGGTTTTTAACCAGAACTGTGTTTTCAGACACATCACTTTTGTACCGGAACTTGTTCCTTCGGCTGCCTTCACACAGCAGGGAAAAGTTCCAGATGTCTGGGGGGGGGTGTACCCAGATATTGCATAAACATGGTGCGGCGGGCGTACATGCACCATTTTACCCAAACAAAGCTATTCAGTCAAACATGGCAGACAAAAAGATAGAATTCTTCTCACTGATCGGACTTATGTTAAGCATATTTCTGCGCACACGAAGACGCATAAGAGACCTGGATGATTAAGCTCAGTGGTTAAAGGAATCACGGAAGTGGGCTCCGTCGTGCGTCTAGACGGTACCGTAGGAGGCGAGCTGCCATGGTTCGCCGCATGCTACAGGAGCGAGCTATCTAGGTGCGCACAGCGTCCCCCGGTCCCCTCCTCCTCCCTCTCCTCCTTGTCCGGAACTCCACCTCACCAGTCTGAAGCAGCCACCTTGTCTGTGACAAGTCTGGACCTGTTACTAGGGGCGTCGTCCGGTTTAATTACGGAAAACGTTATCCGGATGTTTGTATTCAGACACAAAGGTCTTACGGACAGAGTCCTGAACATTTCCGTTTTTCATGGCCTGTGTGAAGGGGGCTTTAGAGTGTGGCTTTGAGAGTTTTAAATTAGAACTGACCTCATCCCTGTTTTATGACCCCCATTACACCAACAATACACTGATATCCCACTAACAAAGGGTTTGGGCTGCTACTCAAATCATGGCCCATCCGGTCAACATGTGCTCACCAATCAACGCTATCATCAATTAACAAAAGCTGTGTTATATTCTTCTCCTCATAATTGTCAGGCTACCAGAAATATAGTAGTGACAATCTAATAGTTTGTGGAAAATATTAATATTATAATAATAAAATTATCTAGTGGAAAAGGTATAGAGGAAGAATTTTGTTGAACATTTGATTACATTTGCAACCAAAACTATCACTCATTCATTTTTCACATATTTATTACTAAGATCACATGTTTAGAAGAAGGAATGTCATACATTTTGTGTCTTGCCAATCACAGCCATAGACATGAATATGTAGACGCCCCATTGTGTGCTGGAGAGTATAACATCCATATTGGATGGGTTTCTCACTCTCCAGACCCAAATGGAGTCAATGCAAAGTGCCTCTGCCTGCTTTTTGCAGTCTACGGTTGCAAAAACCGGCGTGCTTTTAAAAACAGATTACAGTACGTGGGATTACTATTGACTTTTCTAGCCTACCTGAATGGATTTTAAGTTTTAATTAATTTTGATTAATTATATTTGTATTGAAATTATCATGCAATACCATGTGTCTGATTAAAAAAAACCATAATAAAATGTTTTTTTAGTTGGCTAAGTACCTTCCTCAGTAGAAAACAATGCATAGGGGCCAATGGAGACCCATCCAAGATGGTGGCCAGCCACTATGGCAGCTCCAATAGGCAGCGCCTGTCTACGAGGTATATATGTCTGTGGTTACTGCACTTTACATTTGTTGAGTGGGCTTTATGCTAGAGCAGTAACAGTGATCTTTTGCAATGGCTTTGACATTGTGGACAGCTCCTTTAGCGGTAGCTTGAGACAGCCACGATGCAAAACAGAGAGCTACCAAAGGTCATTCATTCCCAAGACTTTATAACTCCAGAGTTTAACTGTTACTGGCATTATCCTGTTACACGCGAACATCAGAGCTATACAGCAGTACGTGTGCAATACCTGGATGCACATTTGTATGTCTTTTATGCTGTTTCTTCTTGGAAACAAAATTTTCCATTTTCTAGTTTTATTCTCTTTTTATTTGTTTTTTTTAATTGCTGAAGGTCACGTTTATGGCCTAATGCCCTTGTTTATTTACCTGTATTATATTTTCCTATTCTTTAAGCATATGTGCTGCCTTAACAAGGGAATTTCCCCACTGTGGGTTCAATAAAGTCCATTCAATTCTATTCTATTCTATCGACTTTGGACGATTTAGACTTGGCTTGTCTTTGGGAAATGAGCAGAAAGAGGTACTTAAGTTTATATTTTTAAAGTTTATTTTGAAAAGGATGTTTTTGCTTTTCTTTGACGGTGTACGGCGAACTCCCCTATTGACCGACATCCGTAGAAATGCGTATGTCATGTTGTTTTTTCCTCTGATGGGTCCTGCCGCCGTCCAAGTGCATGCAGAGACAGTCTGAAAGACAACTGTAGATTATTTTAAGTCATCATAATCTACTTCCACTGCCTTTTAATGAAAACAGCTGCAAGATACAGACCAAAATCACTTGCTGACCTTTCAGATTTCAAACAAGCATATTAAATATTTACAGGCAGCAGCAGTGGGATTACAAATGGATTACAAAAATAATTGGACAGAATTGAAGTTATTTAACATTAAAACCAGAGCAACTGTAACTCTTTTGTTCTGGTTTTGATCTTTATTTCTCTCATATTCTTAACTTGTGTAAAGAAACCTCTTTCCAGCGTCTCTCAAAGCGTTAGCACTGTTTTCTCTCCCCAATTTTACCATGTGCTCTGACCTTTTTCTGCCCTCCAGTCAACGCTGCTCCCAGCTATATTTACATTAACAAGGAGGAGGTGGGGAAGAGGTGCATGGTGTAAAAAGTGTGTGTGAGCCTGCAATAAGAGAAATCTGATTGGCTTTGCACAAGGTAGGACATCATTTTAAATAAGTCCTCAATGTTAAACTGTTTGCTCTGGGGCTAAGGGATTGTTCACCTCTCCAAATACTATTTTAGCTTGAAAGCACAATATTTCCCAGCTTGAGCTTTCACATGGGAGAGCGAGGGAGGGTCCTGCTGCAGCAGTTTCATGGAGGTGGCTCGCAGGCATACTCCATTCTGACAGAATGAGGAGGCACTCTCCAAGAGTGTGGTGGAGAGGAAAGGGGCCCTATTAATAAAATGACTCCATAATGGGTAGTTCCCTGCAGCTTGGCAATGGAAGACAGGCGGATTGATGGATGAGGCCAAGTCCTACTTCCTCGAGCAAACTGTGCTCATCTGTGTGGACAAGCCTCTGTTAGGCCAAGACCGGGCCAGACCCCACAACATACGGAGGTCCGATTCACACAGGAAGAGAAGAACAACCTCATGAACTAGTTTCCGTTTGATGGAAGGCCAGGTGTGGATACGGAATGTAGGGCAATGTCTTCGGACAAAAACAGTCTTCCAGATTTAGTAAAAATAAAAGTTTGCATGCTTCAACGTTGCTGCTATTTACCAGCTTGCACAATGTGCTCCTAATGACAGATGGTTGTTCTGGAGGAGAGAACCAGACAGAAGCTACCTTAAATGTAATCTCAACTCAAAGTGAGGAAACATTGTGTAAACAGCGATCCGTGGGTGACAAATATTACATTTGCATGATGCAGCCATAAAGCTATATTTGCTAGAAAATATTGTTCAGTTACGAGAAAGCAGCGAGGGAATATGACTCATTTTTAACAGTTATGTTTTAAGGGAGCAGACTTGTGCAGCGATCTGCTAATAAAAATATTCCTGTGGCACAACAGTGTTACAGCCTGCCCTAACAATACAGCAGCCTCCTGAAGGCATCGCTCCATCACTCTTTTATTACATCTTGGGGTAACACTACATTGATTAGAGCGGCCTCAGCACGACTGCCTTTTTAATTGTGTATTTGCTGATCTGAAAGCTGCACAGGCGCCGTGGTAGGATCTGCACTTACCATTTCAACAGTGCTCCGAGGCAGTTCTTGACACGCAAAGTTCTTTGTTAGAATATACATCAGTTTGTATCACCATAGCGACCTCCTTGGATGCTGAGCAGGGGACCTCATAAATATGTAACTCTGACAGATTTGAGGAATAATCTTCCTCAACTGTTTCTCCTCAGCCATTTTGTTAATGTCAACATGAAGGAAAGTTACTAGAATAAAGTGTTGACATTCTTCTATTGTTGTTTATCATTTATAAGTAAGTATATAGGAATGTATGCGGGATTACAGCTGCAAAAGAGCGGAATCTGCGTCAGTCCGTCTGCTCAGCTGCGATTAAAACCAAAAAATACTAATAATAATTCACAGCTAATGGTTTTGTTTTACCATAGTGTAATAAATAATTTCATTAATACCTGGTGGGACTTGTTTGTCTTTCTTCTTCTCATCTATAAAAACAAGTTAGAAGAAATACATCCTAACTCCTTTGTTCATGTTCGTTTGGGTTTTTCTGAAAACGCCTCAGCTTGGAGAAATAGAGATCCGTTCTGAGTAGATTGATGAGCTAACAGCTAGCCACCATTAAGCCCAGTGACAAAGGTCATTGCTGCTGTTTTAAAATGATCCTTATTGAAAACCTTCATGTAAATGCAAATTTTCAAACATATCACTTTCACATTAAATGGTGTTCTACATGTAGTTTCTTCAAATTAGAAGCTTAAATTAGCAGCTGGAAGTTGAGTGACCTGAAACAATAAAAGACATGTTTCTCATTGTCAAGGAACATTGCCTTGATGTCTTGACCCCGCCCCGGTTGCCTAGGAGATACATCTTCAGGAACTGCCGAGACGTGTTCCAATGTCCATGTGCTACCGGGGCGTGTGGTCTGCGTTTGTTAGCCATTTAGCTAGCTGAGCAAGGATACACGGAAGGTGTCTTGTAGCCTGGCCTTGGTCAAATACTTCCCAGAATACACTGCCTCGGTCGCATGTCGATGATAGACTTTATAGTCGTATCATCTGACCTGCGGCCGTATGTTTTGGACACCCGAGTGAAGAGAGGAGCGGAGCTGTCAACTGATCACCACCTGGTGGTGAGTTGGATCAGATGGCAGGGGAAGATGCCGTGTAGACCTGGTAGACCCAAATGCATAGTGAGGGTCTGCTTCAACTCCCACCTCCGGCAGAGCTTTGACCGCGTCCCGAGAGCAGTGGGGGACATTGACTCCGAGTGGGCCTTTTTCCACTCTGCGATTGTTGAGGCGGCTGTTGCTAGCTGTGGTCGCAAGGTGGCCAGTGCCAGTCTTGGTGGCAACCCCCGTACCCGCTGGTGGACACCAGAGGTTCGGGGAGCCGTCAGGCTGAAGAAGGAGGCCTACAGGGCGTGGCTGGTCTGTGTGGTCTGTGGGCAGCAGAGAGGTACCGGATAGCCAAGCGGGGTGCAGCAGTGGCAGTTGCCGAGGCAAAATCTCGGGCGTGGGAGGAGTTTGGTGAGGCCATGGAGAAAGATTATTGATCAGCTCCAAAGAGGTTCTGGCAAACTGCCCGGCGCCTCAGGAGAGGAAGGCAGCAACTCGCTCACACTGTTTACAGTGGGGATGGGGAGCTGCTGACGTCAACTGGGGCTATAGTCGGACAGTGGAAGGAATACTTTGAGGAGCTCCTCAATCCCACCTATGCGCATTCCAAGGAGGAACCAGAGCCGGGAGACCTGGGGATGGACTGTCCAGTCTCGGGGGCAGAAGTTGCTGAGGTAGTCAATCAACTACACAGCGGCGGAGCCCCGGGGGCGGATGAGGTTCGTCCTGGGTATCTCAAGGCTATGGATATTGTAGGGCTGTCATGGTTGACACGTCTCTACAACATTGCGTGGTCATCGGGGGCAGTTCCTGTGGAGTGGCAGACCGGAGTGGTGGTCCCCATCTTTAAGGAGGGTGACCTGAGGGTGTGTTCCAACTATAGGGGGATCACACTCCTCAGCCTCCCTGGAAAGGTCTACTCCAAGGTACTGGAGAGGAGGGTCCGATCGATAGTTGAATCTCAGATTGAGGAGGAGCAATGTGGTTTTTGTTCTGGCCAAGGAACTGTGGACCAGCTCTATAGCCTTGCAAGGGTGATGGAGGGGGCATGGCAGTTTGCCCAACCAATCCACATGTGTTTTGTGGATTTGGAGAAGGCTTATGACCGTGTCCCCAGGGACACCCTGTGGGGGACGCTCCAGGAGTATGGGGTGGGTGGCTTTCTGTTAAGGACCATTCAGTCCCTTTACCAGAGGAGCGTGAGTTAGGTCTGCATAGCTGGTAGTTAGTTGGACCTGTTCCCGGTGAGGGTAGGACTCCGCCAAGGCTGCCCTTTGTCACCGGTTCTGTTCATTACCTTTATGGACAGAATTTCTAGGCACAGCCGTGGTGTGGAGTGTGTTGAGTTTGGTGGCAGGAGAATCTCATCTCTGCTTTTTGTGGATGATGTGGTCCTCCTAGCTTCATCCAGCTCTGACCTTCAGCTCTTTCTGGGTAGGTTTGTGGCCGAGTGTGAAGCGGCTGGGATGAGGATCATCACCTCCCAATCTGAGACCATGGTTCTCGACCGGAAAAGGGTGGCTTGCCAACTCCGGGTCGGGGGAGAGGTCCTACCTCAAGTGGAGGAGTTTAAGTATCTCTTTGTCTTGTTCACGAGTGAGGGTAGGAGGGATCGGGAGATCGACAGGCAGATTCGTTCAGCATCTGCAGTGATACGGACGCTGAGCCGATCTGTCTTGGTGAAGAGGGAGCTGAGCCAGAAAGCCAGGCTCTCGATTTACCAGTCGATCTACGTCCCAATCCTCACCTATGGTCATGAGCTTTGGGTAATGACCGAAAGAACGAGATCGCGGATACAAGCGGCCAAAATGAGTTTCCTCCGTAGGGTGGCCGGGCTCAGCCTTAGAGATAGGGTGAGGAGCTCGGACATTCGGGAGGGACTTGGAGTAGAACCTCCGGATCGAAAGGAGCCAGTTGAGGTGGTTTGGGCATCTGGTCAGGATGCCTCCTGGACGCCTCCCTGGGGAGGTGTTTCGGGCATGTCCTTCCAGCAGGAGGCCCCCGGGTCGACCCAGGACACGTTGGAGAGGTTACATCTCCAATCTGGTCCGGGAACGCCTTGGGGTCCTGCCGGAGGAGCCGGTGGAGGTGGCCGGGGAGACGACGGTCTGGAGCTCCCTAGTTGGGATGCTGTCCCCGCGACCCAGACCCGGATAAGCAGAGGAAGACGACGACGAGACGACGACGACCCTGCTGTATTTTCTAAAGGATGGTGGATCAGGAGACGGCTTGCTACTTCGAAGGCAAATTTCCAGTTTAAATGTAAGTTAACTAATTGTAGGTTTCGGACTGATATCTGAAATGATTTTTTTAATATCCAAAGCAGTTAGCCATGGTGGCTTAAATATGCGAGTGCGTGATGAGTGAAGGACGCAGGGAAGTGTGGGAGTGCTGCAGGTCAGCGAGACCAACAACCGAATGGTTCAGTGGATGTTTGTGGCGTGAAAACAACTATTATTATTTTTTGTTTTGTTTTTCATTTTTTTATTTATCTCTACAATATATTCATACCTATACTATGTTAAAATGTTGTTAAGATGCATGAATAATGTTTTAAGCTAACCTGTTTTCCAAATTTGCAGCTTTAAACCTTGTAAGAAGACACATTGCGTTCGTGGGATCTGGAATTTAAAGGGGTTAACAAAATTCACTCAAACCTGATGAGCTGGAGATCTCTGTGAAATAAAATGTCCTGTTCCTGTTATACAGCGTTGGACTTAACCCAACTTCCTTGTCTGTTTCAATCCATATGTTTATGATAATCCAACCCCATCAAAAAATAGAGTTTGCTGAGTGATGAATTATGTATCAAAGGACAGACACATCAATAAAGGCTAATGTGCTCTGTTTTTAGACAGGAAAACAGCAGCGGTAGCAGGTGACAGGGGGAGATTTAAAATCTCTCCAAATGAGTTATGACAGCGATTTAGATGGGTGTCAAAGGCACATTTGCATTCAGCTCACAGCTGAAGGCTAGCACAGGAGCCCTCCTGTAATTTGGGGGAGACACTGATATAGATCATATCTGATGCCAGAGGAACAAAGGTCAGAGCCACAGATAGTGACCTCAGAGTGCTTGTGCCACTCTTTATGTTTACGTGTTCTCCCCTAGTGAGGCTATAGTGGGTGTTTTCTCCTCTTTATTCCGCTTTGTGAACATGTTTTACACTATTGTGAAGAGCTGCACTGAAGTGTGAAGAACTGAGGGTGAGGTTATTAAGAAAACTGGGCATCAACCCTCAGACCGAGCCATTTTTTATTTTTCTCAGAAGCACGATAAACAGAGGTAATAGGAACCACTTTGGACCTTCTCTGTAAAATCACATTTTGAAGGGAAAGACCACAGTTTCAACCCTTGGACCCTTGTTTAAGCCATCTTCTTGGCAAGAACCATTTTTCCAAAGTGCCTCAGAGCTTTATCATCTCTAGAGGCAACAGTCGCTGCAGCTGAGGAGGTACATAGAGGGGTAAAAATAAAATTCAGCAGGGATCACTGAATTATTACCTTGTTATCGCTGCTGTGACATACTAGGGCCACGGTCAAGGAGACAGCTGAGCCGGCGCTGCCCCTTTATCAACATTCCCCCCTCAGTCGAGCATCTAATATTCTATTACAATGATGGCAATTAGCAGAGAAATGATAGCGACCCAGTGACAATGGACAAATTTGTGACAACCCTTTCAATTGTTCTTCTGTAGAGGAAATCTATATCATTGTCTGAGAATGTTCAGCTGCAGCGTGCTGCATCCACGCTTGAGTGCTTTTTACAAGTGGTGGTTTAACAAGGAGCAGAGGGCAAAATTTAGCTCCCTTTAAGCCTTTGCAATTACACAAGGTGGCAAAAGGGCCGCTGTTCATAAGCGTGAGTCTACTTGGGCGAGCTATTTTGTTCAGTTCAGCAAGAAGCAAGGACAGGCATGAGTTTTATGTGGAACATAACCTTTTTCTTGCTAAAAGAAATAAAAAAAAACTTTATCATAATGGATGAGTGGCTGCAGAAATGACAAAACTGGACAGCTGGTGCTCTAGCTTAAAACGCACATGAAAACCTTCTACAGCAGGAACATGTTCTGTAGAGTTAGGAGCTAATCTGTTGTCTGCTCCATCTACCATGTTTCTCTTTTACTTTTATTATAAATCTGCAAGTCTTAAACTTTCCTCACACCAAACTTCTATTACTTCTCTGCTAATGCAAATTTCCATACCAATTTAAGAAAATACTTAATGACACGCTGTCCGGCCCCCCCAAAACGCCACTACCTGGATTAATCTGTGCAGATAGTTGAGCACCTCTGAGTGGAACATTAACAAGTTATTCCACCGTAACCGATGCAGCGAATAGCTTCCCGTTTCTTAAACAGCCATGTGAGATTGAGAGGCCGTGTGTTGCATTTCTTTCATGACCATTAGGAGTTAGAATAATGAAAAAATCTTCACAGACAGATGTCATGTCTGCAGAGAGCAGATTGTAGATTTAAAAAGTTCAAACTAATAGAAGTGTGTACCAAGAAGACTAACTATTTTAATGTAATCTTTAGATGTTGTAAACATTTGTTTGTGTTTCTTAAGGTTCAAAAGCTTTTACTGACAATTTGATAGAATTTATGCAAAGACCACATATTTGAAGTGCTGGACGTTCTTCAAGATGTCTACGATACTCGTTCTGTCAATCTACTTCTATTGCAAATCCTGACTGAAGGAATCCTATTTTTACATAAAGGTTTGTTAGAGTATTGTTGGGTTTTGTTTGTCATTCCACTTCCTGAAGATTGACCACAAATTCTCAACGGTATTGAGGTATGGGGAGTTTCCTGGCCATAGACCCAACTTGTTGGGATGTTTAGGTACCGTTCTTGAGTGAGTTCACTCCGGCTGAAAAGCTACCCCACGCATGAATGGTCTCAGGATGCTTGATTGCTGCCAGCACACGGGACTGATGGTACAGCTAACCTTTTCTTCTCCAGAAGGATTCAAACAGTAAAAACAAAATAAACATTAAAGCTGCAAGCAGCGTCGTTCGGCCCTCGCAGCGAAGCTGCTCGTCCTCCGTCCGCGCCCCCTCCGCTCCATCCCAGATGCTCTCCAAACCCAGCTCCGCGCTTCTATGTCCTGGCCGGCAGCCGGGGGCACCAGGGCACGTCTGGCGGAACAGAAAGTCAACCACCCCGACACCAGAAACCGTGAATGGCCTCCTCGTCCACACCTCACCCTGACTCAGCATCCCCTCTGAGCCCACCATTACACGTCTCACCACTAGGAGATACTCTATCTTTACCACACTGGTGATGTGATGTTCAGTCTCGGGCAAATCGGAGGCTGTTTGTGGAAGTTACAGTCAAACGTAAGGTCACATCGTCACGCCAGAAATCGCCATGGCATCAAAGCCCCTCCCTTTCTGAAAAGCTATCAGATCTGAATGGTCATTACAACATTATGAAGACAGTGCATGACCTTAGTGTCATGTTGACTAAATTAGAGGGGACAAATATGGGCATTTCACCATAAAACAGTAGACTTCCTGTAGTCAGGGGGCGGGGCTTAGGTGATGTCAGCTGTCCACATTGTCACTGTCTTCAGATGTGGTCAGTGATCACACAGACAAAGTTTGAAATTGATCTGATCATGCACATGGGAGTTATTAAGTCAAGTAACGTAATGGCGACTGGTCAAAGTTTGAGGCTTAGCCACGCCCACACATTTATACTTATTTAAAATCCGATGGTTGAATTTTTTCCTCTATGTGTTAAGAGTATATAGCAGGAGTTTGAAGGTGATCGGTGGAAAGGACGACGAGACATCATTCTCCTAATAACGTGTGCGAAAACCACTAAATCGAGTACTTGGACCAAAATGGCCGACCTCCTGTGCGACATTGTTCTTTGGCTCCAAGAGACTTTTTGGTAGGTCCTGAGACACTATACTAGCGTGCCAAATTTCGTGATCCTCAGTCAAAGCATGGCTTGGGGCTGATAGTTTTAATGGTCCTAGGGGGCGCTATTTCAGAAAATAGGCCACGCCCACAAACTTCAGCTGTCCAATTCTATTAGGGGTCAGAGTAAGATCACTCATCAGAAATTGTGTGGTGATGTCACAATGATTGAAGAAATGAGAGACAAACGTGTTTCCATGGCGTGATGGTGAATTTCGCCATGCTCCCAAAGCCCCGCCTTTATTCGAAACCTGCCAGTACTATAAACCAAGTGACCTCAACTTGTCTGCTGCTATTTGCCAGTGATTGCTGGTGATTGGTTAAAAGGAGTCCAATAGGGAGCTGTGAAAAAAAGAGTGGCGTGGCGACAGGTCAAAGTTTGAGGCTTAGCCACGCCCACACCTTTATACTTATTTAAAATCCGTAGGTTGAATTTTTTCCCCTTTGTCTTAAGAGTCTATAGCAGAAGTTTGAAGGTGATTGGTGAAAAGGGCGATGGTGCAACACTCTCCAAACAACGTGTGCGAAAACCACTAAATCGAGTACTTGGACCAAAATGGCCGACCTCCTGTGCGACATTGCGCTTGGCTCCCAGAGACTTTTTTGTAGGTCCTGATACACTACATTAGTGTGCCAAATTTTATGAACCTCAGTCAAAGCATGGCTTGGGGCTGACTGTTTTAATGGTCCTAGGGGGCGCTGTTTCAGAAAATAGGCCACGCCCACAAACTTCAGCTGTCCAATTCTATTAGGGGTCAGAGTAGGATCACTCATCAGAACTTGTGTGGCGATGTCACAATGACTGAAGAAATGAGAGACAAACGTATTTCCATGTCGTGATGGCGAATTTTGCCATGCTCCCAAAGCCCCGCCTTTATTCGAAACCTGCCAGTACTATAGACCAAGTGACCTCAACTTGTCTGCTGCTATTTGCCACTGTTTGGTGGTGATTGGTTAAAAGGAGCCCAATAGGGAGCTGTGAAAAAAAGAGTGGCATGGCAACAGGTCAAAGTTTGAGGCTTAGCCACGCCCACACCTTTATACTTATTTAAAATCCGACGGTTGAATTTTTTCATCTATGTCTTAAGAGTATATAGCAGAAGTGTGAAGGCGATTGGTGAAAAGGGCGACGGAGCATCACTCTCCAAACAACGTGTGCGAAAACCACTAAATCGCGCACTTGGACCAAAATGGCCGACTTCCTGTGCGACATTGCACTTGGCTCCAAGAGACTTTTTTGTAGGTCCTGAGACACCACATTAGTGTACCAAATTTCGTAATCCTCAGTCAAAGCATGGCTTGGGGCTGTCAGTTTTAATGGTCCTAGAGGGCGCTATTTCAGAAAATAGACCACGCCCACCAGAATTTCACATCAGATCTTTTGGGGGGCCAGACTAGGATCACTCACAAGAAGTTTCGTGGCGATATCTCTAGAAATGACGAAATGGGAGGCAAACGTAAGGCCTAAGCGGTTCGCCTGACTTCGCCGCGCCGCCACAGCCCCGCCTTCTGGAGAAAACTCCCATAAAGTGACGCCAAGCAACCCCAACTTGTCTTCAGTTACCCGCTACAAATTTGGGGTGATTATTGGAAAGGGCGAATTTTGGAAAATTTCCCAGTAAAACTTGACCTTTTAAGTCCTGAGGGGGCGGGGCTTATGTGACATCATCAATCGACCATTCATTTGTCTTCGGAGGGCGACGACGATTTTCCATAGAACATTTCTTTAACTGTAATTCTTTCATTTATGAATCTATAGCAATTTGAATTTTTTGGGCGAGTGCTCGAATTTTGAGGCCTGGCCCCGCCCCTTCAGTATTTACGAAAAGTCAATTTTATTGTCTCATTTGAATCGTCCATCGCTTCTGTTCGACCTTGCACTATTTTTGAGACGATGGTGCGAAAAATGACCAAACTGTTCAACCAAATATAGACCCTAGAAATGGCCAAAATGGGGTCAAAATGGCCACTTTACTCCAAAATGGCCGACTTCCTGTTTGATATTGACCATGGTTGCAAGAGACTTTTCTGTGCGGACTGTTGAGTACTACAAGTATACCAAATTTCATAACTGTACGATAAACTAAGCTTTATGGAGAGGGGTATTTTTCACTTTCTAGGGGGCGCTGTTCAGTCACTTTTTGACGAACTTTCACATCGCCAGTGAAATACGTAAATTTCACGCACTTTCTATATTGGGCCAGAATTTGGTGACTTTTTGGATATGCTAAGACCCCCTAAAGGCCATTCAAAGACGCGGAAGAAAAAAGAATAATAAGAAGAAACGGAGCAGATACAATAGGCCTTCGCAGCTTCACTGCTCGGGCCTAATGATGCTACCCACCCCTCAGCAGTCCAGTCGCTGGACCTTCAGCAGAGGTCAAGATGTTTTTCTTGGATAGAAGTGGCTTCTTTACTGCCCTTCCTAATACTAGACCATCTTTCAGAAGTCTTCTCCTCACTGTGCTGCGGATCCACTCACACCTGTTTGCTGCAAAGCCTGAGCCAGCTCTGATCCCACAGCCGGATCAGCTGGCTTCACAAATGCACTGGAAATGTGATCTTTTCATGATAAAAAGTCATCTGATCAGTCGTTTGTGCAAACTGCCGTCATAACTCTGACCCTAAAAACCTCGTGACTATTAATATCCATGTCATTCTCTTACCTTTTTTTTTTTGCGCGGCTGCATAATCTTAAAACTTGCTGAATCATAGCTGAGGTTACAAAACCTCCCATCCACCTCAGTTGTGAGTAAAAGTCAGACTGCAAGTGTAAGCCAACACTTCCTTCATTACCTGATATGGCCTCACCATCCATTTTTTATGGGAGGTGATGAGGTTCAGACGTGTTTGCTGCAGGTTTAGTTAAAGAGCTGCCCGGCCTTTGGCCCACTGACTGTCTTCCAGCTGCCTCCTCCTTTTTAGTGGTCATGGACGGTTCCAGTGCATATACCACAGTGAAATAGACTTTTGGTCTTTTCTTCGTCGCCACAAAAGGCCAGGCACTTCGCTGGAGTTCCCATTCCCCTTTTACATAGTGATAAGACAGCCATTATCCTTTGAACCTTTCTTTTCACCACACCAGGAGAAAAGGAAGAGTGAAAGAGGAGGAGGAGGACAGAGAAAGATTTCTTCCCTGAGGTGAGCCTGGCCTCACCTCTGTGTGGTGGGCTTTTTTGTGAGCAGTGAAGAGGTCCTTAACCTTCTATCAGATGGAGGCACACAGTTGTGTTCTGCTTGAATAACTTCATTGAAAAGCCCTGGAGCACAGGAGATAGTTCTATAGACTCTGCAAGTGGCATAGAGAGGGAGAGAGACAGCCTAGCTGAGAAGGAGAAAGAGGGAGATGGGTGTGTGTGTGTGTGTGTGTGGGGGGGGGGGGGGGTGACTTGCTGGAGTGTGACCCTCACATGATGTGCACATTCTTTGTAAAAGTGCCCATCAGTGCTTCGCGGTGAATCTGTGTTCTTTGTCGGACAGGTCTCACTGACAGGATGGTCCTTCTCTAGTAATGTCATAACACAGTTCACGTGCTTCTATATACACGCCTCCTTGCACAGCCCTCGCTTTACAAAGTTACAGCCCTCCTGCTCTCGGGCTGTAACTGCTTTACAGAAGCAGCTGAATCAGTGTTACAGTGCACAGATCAGAATGTCGCTTTGAAAGGCTCATAGTGGCTGATAGCTGATGGCACCATGAGCTTCTTTCAGTATTTAAACCGCACCCGTTTTATTGAGTCTCATTTGTGAACTTCACTGTACTCACACAGAAACGCACACCTGACCTCCTAGTGCATGGATATCTGCCACCACTTAATTACGTGCATCTCTCATAGCAAATAACACAACTAAACATGGATATAGATAGATTAGCACCCCTTGTGGTGGCCAAAGGCTATTGCTACCAAACCTTAGAGCAGAAACAATTTTTCATAAACAGAATAACTAATAAAAAATATAGTCAGTTTAGTCTCTGTTATAGAGAAACAATTTGATAAAATAACACAGCTACTTCTTCCTGCTAAGGTACGAGCTAGCATCAGCGTTGATACAGGAAGTTTGGGAACTAGGAGTTAAAAACTCCCATGAGCCATTGTTTTAAATCAAGCAATGACTTGTGGGATTATTTTGACTTGTTTAAAGATTTTTGTGTCAGATATATAGATACTTAGATAATCTCATGTGGAAAATTGTTTAACTAAAGCAGCTACAAAAAATTCAACTCAGTTTATTTATACAGCACCAAATCATGACAAGAGTCATCTCAGGTGAACATTAACATATATCACTGTAGCTTTAAGATTAAAATAGGTGTAGGACAAGGACGCCCTGAGGAAATTCATGACATCTAAAGCAGATGTCCAATCACTCAAAGACTGGAGTCAGTACATAAACATTTAACACAGACCCAGGCACGAAGAACAGAAACTTTTAGTATCTGTAGTATCTGTTGATTAAAGGTGTGGCTGACTGACAAAACATTTTTGTTAAAATTATTTCTGATTATGATCGGTCACGCTGAGGTTTTCACGCTGGCTGAACATGACAACAGTCTCCTACACCTATCTCCCGGCTAAGCTTCTGATGGAAAATAGATGGTAAAATGCAAGGATTTGAAAATCCTCACACTGTGATGTCACACTGTGAATTTGCATTCATGGCCTTGCCCACCTTGGCTTGTGCCTTCCCACAGGAAAACTTTTTGTTATTTTTTTTGCAGCAAGGAGAGAGAGCAGAGAGTTGTGTTGGTGATAGTGACTTTGCAACATGTCTGAACGCGTTCTGTTAGCCAATCAGCAGTCCTGCTGTTTTCAGCTCACCTCTGCACCAGCTAACTTCTACATGTCAGGAGCATCATGGCGTTTTGTTTTTTAATGACTCATTAGGCATTGATTTACAGGCATTATAACACCATGAGGGTTGACGCAGAGGCCCTGCTGCAGGCCTGCAGAGGGTCACAGAGAAATGCCCCATTTTTTAACAGTCGGTTGACAACAGCACCACTATTCCACCTTCAGAAAAATTAAGAGTGCAGAAAGATATCTAGCGACAGAGACAGAGCAGACTAAAGAACCTCGCGTGGAAAAAGTCTGACAATATGAATGTTTATACACCAATGACAGAAATAGTACAAAGATACACAGTGAAGTTTTTTCTTGGATGGAAATTGCGGGAAACCTGTATTTGTAGGTGGTGACTGTGTGTAGAGGTAAGAACATTTGTCTGTGTTAAAAAGTCTCTGAAATGCATAAACACAATAAGAAACACTGTCATGGACCACCAGAGACATGACTGCAGTGGTGGAAGGATACCCTCAGAAAAGCGCTACACCCTCTTGTCCTGGTGGGGAATTGTTTTGTTAGACTTCCTAGGCAACAGAGAAGTGTGAAGGTGTGTGTGCGTGACTCCACTCTCGAGCTGACGCTGTAATCAGGCTTAATCCAACAATGAAACGAAAGCAGTAAAATATGAAAGTCTTCTGCCATTTTTCCTCAATGGAAGCTTGAGAGAGAACACCAACAATAAATAAATTTGCAAATGAAACCTCACTTTAATCTTCTCAGTGGCTTAGTTATGTGAATCTCCATCATGGGACATGGAGGTCGGGGTTCAAATCCTGGTTGGGTCATACCATAGACAAATAGAGCTCCAGACCCCACGTGACTCTCAGTTAGTAGACGCCATTTTGGCAGGAAAAAAAAGGTAAACAAACACGGATGTAACCATGAACGTGAACGGGATCCGCTTGGATTTTACTTCGTCGGAGTTTACTTCACACTTTAAAACCGAAGAAATCGTTTTATATAGTCAGAAATTAAATAGACTAAACATTTCCGACCCTTACCGTGCCCCTGGGATACTTTTTAAAAACGCCAGAAGCTGTCGGAGCGGACTTCTTACCGGACCTGGCCGGGGAACCCCTTGGGATTCCCCCGGCCGGAGGAGCTGGGGAGAGGTCTGGGACTCTCGATGCTACTGCCCGCTCCGACGCCAGAAGCTGTCGGAGCGGACTTCTTACTGGACCTGGCTGGGGAACCCCTTGGGATTTACCCGGAGGAGTTGGCTCCGGCGGCTGGGGAGAGGGAAGTCAGGGCCTCTCGATACTACTGCCCCCGCAACCCGACTCCGGATAAGCGGATGAAAATGGATGGATGGACAAATAACAGATTTACACGTAAGTAGTTTAAATAGAGTGCTGTGCTGTTTGAATGTATAAACTGAACACCAAGAGAAATCACTAGTTTGATTTTTTTCCGTGAATAAAATAAATATGTCAGGCAGGAACGTCTCAGGATCTGACTGAGAACTGTCTCGGTGAGACAGATAATAGCAATCCAAAGTGCTTTTTATGTGTGATCTGACATTTGATCAACCATTGCTTAAAAATTAAATACAGCTTAGCCGGTTAATTGCTGTGATCATAAAACACGTAAACAGCAGCACACAGAACTCACGAGGCACCGTTTTGCGTGATGTTTACTTGTTGCTATGAGTAATAAGACAGAAAAAGCAACGCCAAAATAAGTTTAGGAAGCCCACTAAGAATCGTAATAAAAGCATTTAAAATAAATACCATACACTGTTGAGGAAACTTTGGTTTAAGTACCTGATATGAAGCGGTCGCTGCATAAGCAAAAACCTTTACTCTCGGGATCCCACAGTTTCATTTTAGCCTGGTCACTAACGCCTTTTATTACAATGATCCAACGTTTGTGGCGCTCCGGATCTTGGGGAATCCTGTAGATGGCTCATTGCTTATGTCGTCCGCGTCTGTTCTGCATCCTGGGGCACAACAGGAATCTACCATATTTCCCGTTTGATTGAGTTTTCTGACAATAACATAGTCCAGCTGCCGGCTTCTGCCTGCCTAATGGCGCCGTTTCGATTTGAACTGTTGCATGCCGGGAAACGTGACGTCAACTCCCGGAGCTCTATAGGGCCCAATGCCTCCATGCTTGACGCTCAGCTTTAAGACATTGGGTTCGGGGTTAAGCCACCAAATAGCTATTGCTGAAGCTTACCGTCCCCCACGGGTATGGGTCAAATGTGGAGATGTCATTTGTGTGGGATGATGCCTAATGGGACTATTCTGGTCTTTTCACTGAGAATGGAGAGAAATCTGTGGATTAGAGTAAATTGATCTGATTAGCAGATAATATTTCCATGATATTAGGCCTGTAAGCCCACAGGATGATTTTGTATTTGGTTCAGATTGGTGTTTGTGAAGCGTTGCAATGGACTTCTGCTCACATTCATTGAGTATAAGCAGATTTTATGTCACTGTCCAATTTAAGCTCAATATTTCCCATTTTTAGCTCTTACATCACGGTAGAAGTCAGACACCAAACCAGCAGAGAATGCCAAACTAAGCGTACGCTGGGTCTCTGCAGACACAGATTGTTGATTTTAATTGACAAGAGTTGTATTTTGACTAAATCCTCCCAATTCTTCAAGTTTTAAAGCAAACCGAAATGCTCTGGTAGATATTTTGTCTGCTTGTTTGCTGATGCATAAAGAGGCGACTGTGTTGGCTGTTTTAGTATTACTGGCATTAGGTGACAGAAGTCAAATGCTATAAATTTCTGTCTCCCGTGTAAGTGATCACACGCTGTCAGCCACGCTTGTCAAATTAAACGTTTACCATAGTTGGTAAACATGCCATTCCATCTTAGCTCTGCAGAGCAACTTTTCATGCTGTCAAACGTGGAGACATAAGAAACTGTTTCTGGTTTTTTGAGCAGAGCTCCACCCAGAAAGTGGATCGAAGAGCCGCTTTCTCACCTTTAATTGAACACCAGCTTGATCAAGTGGTACCAACAGTAGCAATGAAGTTTTTGCACTGGAGACGAAGTCGAGGCCTCTGTGTTCCTCAAACTCAGCCAATAAAATCATAACCCCCCTGTACTACAAATTTGAGCCATCCCACTTGCTCTCACTTTAATGTGATTTCCATTTGATTGCCTGGCATTAGACACAGGTTAGAGTGTGTGACATTATAAATGCTTGTTTATAAGACTGTAGCTCGAGGTGATATTGCTTGGCAGTCTTTTGTTTGTGCACTACTGTAATGATTTTCCTCCACACACACATACACACGTGTACATACACACACACACACACACACACACACATAGCACATTTTTCAGACACTGCAAACTTCATTATTTTCTTCACATTTTAGTGTTTCTATGCTTCGCTGTGCAGCAAAGGGAAACATTTCAGCAAGAAATAATAACTTTGTTAGTGATTGTACTGGAATCTCCGCTACAGCACCGCTGTTCGAGCTCAGGTGGATTTATACACAACACACCAGGTCTTTAATGTGAACCTCTCACATACGGTTGTTGGGTTTAGTTGGTTTGGAAACTGATGGTAGATTTCTTTCCAGGTAAAGCACATTAACATGTCTTTGAGGTAGGATGTTGTGCCAACCTGCTCCCTGTTTAAAGCAACATCTCTTCATCAGCACTCACATGCAAACTCCAAATGTCTGGTTATATTTTTACAAAAAAATCTAAAATTAAAAAAATAGAGTTAAGAAAATAAAGACCAGCAGCTGGGACCTGCTTCTCTATGACAAGTGCATGCTTCAGTTTAGACTTCTTATTTATTGTCTGCAGCATCATAGCAGACAATGAATAATGTATGCTACAGCGGATGTATTAGATTAACAGCAAAACCACATCCAGACGCAGTCTGTGTGTGCAGATGTACTCAGTGGCTTCCCATAAAGTCTCACACTTCCATCAACAAACATCATACGAAGTTAATAACAAGAAAATAATAAAGAAGCTTTTGGCTCAGTAATGAGCGCCACTGATAAAACTCCTGGTTATGATAGGAAGATTGTTGTGGAGGAAGAGTCATAGTGGTGGACTTTTACTACAATATTTAGTCAGAGTCAGCATTTCAGTTGATATACAGTATTTATCCATCCATCTATTTTTGGCTGCTTATCTAGGGTTGGGTCATGGGGGCAGAAACCTAAGCAGGAAGGTCCAGACTTCCCTCTTCCCACCCGCTTGGATTAGCTCCTCTGGCGGAATTCCCAGGCCAGCCATGAGACAGTCTCCCCAGCGTGTCCTCGGTCTTCCTTTAGATCTCCTCCCAGTTGGACGTGCCCAGAAAACCCCACCAGGGAGGTGTCCAGAAGGTCTCAATGTGGAGGAGCAGCGGGTCTACTCCGAGCCCCTCCCAGATGACTAAACTTCTCACCCTATCACCCTGCAGAGAAAACTAATTTTGGCCACTTGATTCTGCAATCTCATTCTTTCAGTCATTACTCAAAGCTTGTGACCATAGGTGAGGGTAGGAACGAAGATTGATTGGTAAATCGAGAGCTTTGCCTTCCGGCTCAGCTCTCTTTTCACCACGACACGCCCGCATCACTGCAGGTGCAGCACCTATCAGTCTCGCACTTCATTGTCCCTCACTCGTGAACAAGACCCCGAGATACTTAAACTTCTCCACTTGGGACAGGACCTCATCCCCGACCTGGAGATGGCATTCTGCACTTTTCTGACTCAAGACCATGGTCTCGAATTTAGAGGAGCTGGTTTTCATCCCAGCTGCTTCACACTTGGCTGCGATCCGCTCCAGTGTGAGCCGGCGGTCATGTTATGATGAAGCCAACAGGACCACATCATCTGCAAAAAGCAGAGACCCGATCCTCAGGCCACCAAAACAGATCCCCTCAACACCTTGGCTGCACCTAGAAATCCTGTCCATAAAGGTTATGAACAGAATTGGTGACAAAGGGCAGCCTTTGGCGGAATCCAGCTCTCACTGTAAACAAGCCCGACTTAATGCTGGCAACGCGGACCAAGCTCTGACACCAGCATATAGGGACCTACCAGCCCATATCAAAGGGCCTGGTACCACATACTCCCAAAGTACCCCCCACAGCCCCCCCCCCCCCCGGGGATGCAGCTGTAATGTTAGATTAAATAGTATATTTGGTTAGGTAAATTGCTTTAAGAGCTATATTATTAACACTACTTGAGACCAATAAGCTGTAATACTCTATTTAAATACCACCTTGCCTGGTCTTTATTTGTTTTAGTCAGAAGATTCTAGGATTCTTTTATTCATTAAGGGATTGCACACACTTCGTTTGATTCAAGAAACAGTCAGGTTTATAAAAATGTAAGAATTTATTTTATCAAACAATTAAGACTTAACAAATGTTTAACCTACTATTCACTGAGTGGATGCGAACAAAAGGATGGTGCCTGGAACTTATGTGTGAATATAACGTAATGGAGTCAGAATCGCCGTTTTTCAGAGAGCTGAGTTCTGGACATAAAAGATTTTGGTTTGCAAATAAGCTATGAAGTTGTTATTATCAAAACCACATACAGACGCTATCTCGCTGTATTCTACCTCACCCGTTCTGGAGACCCCCGTTTGGATCCGAGATGTCAATGAGCCGACGACCCCTCTGCACTTGGTTCGTAGAAAAACCTCGATGCGACCAACTCAGTCCTGAGATGTCTCCGAGTCACAACGATAGATGAAACTGGGCGTCTTAAAAGTAACTCTGAAGGAGTTTGCGTTAGCTTTGTACTACAGGTACTGTCTTGTTGTTCTCAGCTTTGCAGGTGCGAAAAAGGTTAAAGGTTTTGACAACGTGTCAAAATCTTTGTGGGTTAAAGAAGCTTTTTTTTTCAGATAGTCGGTCTGAAGCTTTTCTCTAGAACCCTCGAACTGTTGAACTGTTCGAACTCTACTGAGGGAAAAACCAGAGCTACTAGTTTTAATAGATTGATGCTATGGATTTGGCTAGCCAATCAGGAGCTGACAAGTTTGAGAGATGTTACCAAGAATCTCAGAACACACCCTCTTTGATCTGAAGACTGTGAGTCTGGGCAACAGGTTAACCATGTGTCATGCGTTAACTTAACCTTACTCTGTCTTTGTATGAGTGCAGATGGTGATGACCTCATCAGGTAAACATGCTAAGCATATATCATTAAACACAGATCAATGAACATTTCTGTGTTTATAATTATAAAATCTTCTTTCTTCTTTCGTCTGGGAATAAAGGAGTTCATTTAAAAGAGTTCCTCTGTGAAGGACCTTGGAGGAGAGACTGTTATTGTTTATCTTTTATTATCTCTCAGAGCTGCAGTCCAGTTGGTGTGAGGGAGGCAGGCTCTTATTAAAGGGACTACGTGCAGACTTCCTGTCTCCTGTGAGGGGAAAATATTGTAGGTTTTGTCATAGCCAGGGGTAAGTTGACCTGGCTGTGGATCTGACCTGTGGGATCTCAAAATCAGGCCATTTCGTGACGTTACACAGTCGAACGCCAGAATCAGAATGTTTTATTGCATATGTGCGAGAAACAAAACCTTAGGAAGTTGCTGCAGTGCTTGGTGCAAAAAAGGAAGATTAAAATAAGAGATAAGCAAATATAGGAAGTAAGAATATAATCATGATAAAATAACTATAAAAAGTGGCAATACTTAAAAGATACGGCTGCTATATACAAGACAGTGTAGGTACCAATCAGAGTGGATCAGCTCAGGTACAAACACAACACAGGGTCAGGTGACTGGGATCAAGCGATTGGAGTGGGCAGACCTAGGATTTTTGTTCATGAGTCCGACCAAGTTATTTCTTGGTGAATGAGTTAAATACAATATATCAACATGCATATAAAAGGGAGCACTCTACCACCATGGCATTAACTCAGATAACAGATGATTGGTTGCAAGAAATTGACAATAAAAACCTAGTTGGAAATGTGCTGCTTGATTTAAGGGCAGCTTTTGATGCTTTAGACCAGGGATTCCCAAAGTGTGGTGCGCGCACCCCTGGGGGTGCGCGAGCTGCCGCTAGGGGGTGCGCGAGGTGAAAAGTGTAATGGCTGCAGAGCTTAGAGAAGTCTGTCATATGTCACCATTAGCGTAGAAACTCATTTGTGGGTGGGCCAAAGAAAAAGTAAGTGGGCACAATAAATGTAAGTGAAAACAAGTATATTTTTGCGCGCGTGTCCTCCACATGTGCCATAGCTTCATAATAACAATGCGTCGAGCTTCAGCACTCTTGATAATTTTTAACGGTGTTGGAGAAATCTGAAGGTGGTGAGTCATTCTGGCAGATTGTAATCAACACCCTGTCTCATGCAGGTGTTCTGACATTGTAAACCTCACACACAGAACATTGTGGATGTAACAAAATAACAAGAAATGATTCCCATTCAGGCTATTAACAGCGCGCTGAAGATCTGAAGTTCAGAGTGCGTCTGTCAGAGGTCAGACGTGTTCCGGCTGAACCACGGCTCACGGGTGCACAAGTGAGCACATCTGGGCTGGGCAGAAGTAATTTTACAACATTGGTTTAAATAGCGCGAGACGCGGTGACTTGAGCGGCTGTGCCGCGCGCGCATGCGCGCGCACACACACCCACGCGCACTGTTTCAATAAGCGCACACGCTGCTTTAACTCCGGCGCGCCGTCAGACTGAAGGCAGAAATGAACGCTGCCTCCACCGTGATAAAAACTTTTAAGAGGTTATTTTTCATTCAAGGTTAAATTAAGATATTAGCTTCTGGGATGAGTCGGTCCGCTCCAGCCAGTGACTCCTCATGAACCTGACCACAAGTCCTGTTACTGCAGCATTTGTCATTCCAGTCAGCGTGGCAGCGGATCGCAGATTCAGCCACACCATAAAACAGCAATAAGTCGGTCTGAGGTAAAAGTGAACCTCATGGCTTTATCTTGTCCCCTATAGAGATTTGATTACGCACAAGTAGGTGATCAGCTCAGGTTTACGCAGAGCAGAAGGAAGGAGAGCGCTCTGGCCGCACAGGTTAAACGTTCCTACTTTAAGAAAACCGTTAAATTGCATTGTTTATGTGCTACCTGGGCACTCTAAATATTTATTTAAAATGAAATCAAAGGAAATTGTAATGTATCGAATGTTTATTAATTACTTTTTAAAAAATGAAAGTGATGGGGAATTTTTTTAACCCTTTCTGTTTAGCTTGACATCTGATATATATATATCTATAGAGATATATATATATATATATATATATATATATATATATATAGAGAGAGAGAGAGAGAGAGAGAGAGAGAGAGAGAGAGAGAGAGAGAGAGAGAGAGCCATGCCCCGATGTGGGGGTGGGGGGTGGGGGGGGGTGGGTGCGTCGACATGGTCGGGACATAGAAGGGGGTGCGCGGCTAAATAAGTTTGGGAACCACTGCTTTAGACCATAACATGCTTCTTAAAAAAGTTGAGGTGTTATGGATTGGAACCTTCGTCTGTAAAATTGATTAAGAGTTATCTCTCTGATCGGGAGTATACAGTTTATTTTAATGGCAGCTACTCTGAGACTGAAAGGATGTGCTGTGGAGTGCCCCAAGGTAGTTGTTTAGGACCTTAGTTGTTTTCCATTTTTATGAATGACTTGCCTATGGTGTTGGATCGTGTCACAATGGCAATTTATGCAGATGATATTACATTATACACACCAGCGAAAACAGTATTACAACTTAATACTGTTCTAAATAACGAACTAGAATCTGTTAATAGATGGATCACAGCAAACAATTTGATAATAAACACAAATAAGACTAAATGTTTGGTCATAGGATCTAGACACTTTTAAAAAACAAATCCACTCTTAAGCTTGACCTTAGATGGTACTATTATTGGACAGGTTGATGAGTTTAAGTTATTGGGTGTTATTGTTGATAATAAACTATCCTGGGTGAATCCGATTAACTACCTGTTGAAAAAAATGGGAAGAAGTATGGCTGTTGTCAGACGTTGTAGGAAATTCATTCCATTTCACTTAATTAAGAAACTAGTTCAGTCAGTGGTGCTTTCACACTTAGATTATGCCTCTGTGGTTTGGTCCAACACCAATGAAAATTGTCTAGACAAGTTACAAATTGCACAAAAAAAGGCAGCGCGCATGGTATTGGGAGTCCGTACAGAACCAGTGTAAATCTGTTACACAATAAGTTGTCCTGGCTAAAAGTAAGAGATAGATTGGAGTTTTCATTAACAATGTTTATTAGAAATATCATTACAACAAAAACTCCAAATGTAATTTATTCCACCTTGTCTTTTTTTGCGGATAAACATGATTATTCCACAAGACAAGGTATGCATGGACGATGTGTGTTACCTACGTGCAGAACAAATCAAATGCAGAAAACTGTGGTCTATCGTGCAATGGTGCTATGAAATGCACTACCAGGATTTCTGTTGAGGGAAACTAATAAAAAAAATGTTTTCAGAAAAAACTCCAAACATTTTTATTTTCCCAAAGATAATGTCAAGCTAAACATCTTCTGAAGTGAGCTGTGTTTTACATTTTAAGAATATATTTTGTTATGTTTGGGCTTTTGAGAATTGAACTGTGATTTTTCTACACTGCAATGTTATGTTGAAATTAGTTGTGTGTGTGCGTGTGTGTGTGTGTGTGTGTGTGTGTGTGTGTGTGTGTGTGTGTGTGTGTGTGTGTGTGTGTGTGTGTGTGTGTGTGTGTGTGTGTGTGTGTGTGTGTGTGTGTGTGTGTCTGTATGGTCATGTATGATTGATATTTACAATATGTTTATATATATATATATATATAATGTAATGACTGCATGAGATGAGACCCCAGGAAGAATAGTGGCTGTTTGTCAGCAGCTCATGGGGATCTTACTAAACAAACAAACAAACAAACCTAAGGGTATTGAGCTGGTCCAGTGTTCCACAGCCAGGACGAAAACCGCATTGCTCCTCCTGAATCCGGGGTTCGACAATCCACCTGACCTCCTCTCCAGAACCCCTGCATAGAACTTACCAGGGAGCCTCAGGAGTGTTATCCGCCTGTAGTTGAAACACATCCTGCGGTCCTCCTTGTTAAAATAGGGGGACCACCACGCAGGTCTGCCAATCCCCGATGTCCACGCAATATTGCAGAGCCACGTCAACCAACACAGCCCTACGACATCCAGAGCCTGTAGGAACTCTGGGCAGATCTCATCCACCCCCGGAGCCTTGCCACCAATGAATGATAAATTTAATCAATTTATCTGTTTTTAATTTCCCGAACATTTGACAGAAATAGTAGTTATCCTCCACCCCACTAGTCTGAGCTACATGCGTCAGGCGAGTATGAGTTGGGTCCTTCCAGGTTAGCTTAGAAAGAGTTTCCAACACAGAGATCATAATCGTAGACACCCTGTTGACTGGCGCTGACTATTGGAGCTGAAAAGATGGAAGTGCTTCAAGCTAGCTGACAACAAGAGCTTATTCACTTTTCACTCTGGGCCGTATCAAATCAAAAACCACCATTTCAGTATTAATTATGAACATAAACTATAATAAGGTGTGTAATATAATAGTGTTATGTATCATAAATCACACAGCATCACCAAACATTTATGTTCTCCAGTGGCACCATCATTTATTAGGAACCGGTGTATTGTGCAGTAGGCTGTATCAGTAGATTTATGCTGTCATTGTGCTCATGAGATAGTAATAAAATGGGAAAATGCATCTTATGTATATTTATTATTTAGATTCTTGTGAATATATATAATATATGTGACCAATTCCCCTGAAATAACGTTCATTTTGACCCGCCCACATTTGACCAAATCTTCTGGTTTCCTGTTTGATCTCATGTCTGACAGAAGATCAGCTTAATTAAAAAAGCCAAATTTTTTTTTTTTTTGCTTTTTCATGCTGAAGTTGATATTTTAATATTTTTGATTTGTTTACATTTCATGAATTCCAATGTTGACCGAAAAAAAAAAGAAAGTGGAAGAAAATGGTTTATTTTTCAGTTGAAATCTTTTTAGGCACATTAATTAATCAAAAAATCAATATAGATGGTCGTAATAAGGGACTGAAACACAAAAAGAGAACAGTGGAGCTCTAGTAATATCCGTGTGGTGAATTAAACACACGGGACAAACCTTCAGCTATAAAAATACAAGGTCAAACTTTTAAAACTCAGAAACTGGAATCGCTCGACAAATTTGCAAACCGCTCGTGCGTATTCTCCGCGTCCACCTAATGGTAATAAGTGGCCTAAATTTAGGCGCAGTGCGTATATAGGTTACTGAAGGTCCCCGTGTGGTGCCCTCTATTTTTGCCAAAGTGGAAATATTTTAAGGGAGGTGCAAATGAAGTGCCTCGGAGCCGCATGTGGCCATGAGGCGTGCAGTGAATAACCGGGCCCCACAAGCTGTGCCAACGTCTTGTGTGCCAAATGTGCGGCAAGAGGGTGGCATGAACAGTGTGCCAGCGCTAGTCTGCCTGGCTGCCAGGCACTTCTCTTTATCCAATCAGACAGTTCGGCTTGCGCGAGACCCCTATTCTTGTCTGTTCCCATCTCCCCCTGAATCTTTGTAACCCTCCTATGAAAAACGCAGAAGCGTGCACGCCTGTGTGAGGTTTTTTTCCCTCTGCTGCCTCCTCGGCGCACTGTTTCACTTACCTAGAGACCATAACCATCCTCCTGTTATTTCTATGTGCTGCTGCTGTCTACTTGGGTCTTTTCTTCTTCTCTCCGAGACAAAATCACAGGCTAAATGAGCATGCCGGAGTCTGTTTTTTAAGCATTTCATCAGAGTTATAGGAAGATGAGTTTGTCAGGGATGTCTGAGGAAGAAATGCTGTCTGTCTGTGTGTGGCTTTATTGGACATGATGAAGGATGATATTATTGTGGATGCTGCTTCGGCTGCGGCTGAGAGATGAGGAAGAAACCCATTTGTCTCACGCTCGCTTAGTGTAATGTGTCTATCTGTCACTCTCCACCAGGACTGGACGTTGGCGTTTGTCAAAATAAGCATAATGTCAACACTGCTTCTGTTTTTTTTTTACTGCAGGTCATTATTGTTAATTTTCTCCCCCGTCACCACTCTTCACTCTCCCTTCTCGCGTCTAATCCAGACAATGAGTAACACCACAGAGATTGCATAATTTCCCGTATTATCTAAAATTACAACATAGGGAGCGAGGAGGGAGAACGCTAGCCCGACAATAATTCTGTGATCACAGAATGATTACGTGGGAGTGAGCTGCTCAGAACGAAATAAAGTGCGAAGCAGCAAGAGTATATATATATTCTAAGAGTAATTACTGCGAGTAGATGAGGTTGAATGGGGAGGAGGTGATGTGAAGCACTTGCTGCAAAGATTAGGCTAATTCCAGCAATGCTCTTGTGTCTTCCAGGTTGACGACGCCATGCTTATGTTTGATAAGACCACTAACAGACATAGAGGTAAGTGCACAGCTTCTGCTCTCCTCCAACCAGCCGTTTGCTTTTTCCTGTTTTTCAGAGAATGTGAGAAAACAGTCATTTTATGTCCTTTCCCCATGAGATAACACAGAACAGTTCCATTTCACATGATATTAGGTGTACCATCTGTTCAACAATGGGAGCGTGTCAAAGTAATCAATAAGCTGGTACGGTGTTTAGAATGCTTGAGCGTCAGACACGCGTGCGTGTGTGCGTGTGTGTGTGTGATGATGACGACGATGACGGTGTGAGTGTTTCAGAGAGGTGCTTAAAGGGTGTAAAGATTGCGAGATGGTGGGTGCTGTGCTGTCAGATAACAGCATCAGATAAGACCCAGGAGAAGCACTGACTTTATCGCTCCATCTCATCAGCTCCTTATCTGAGATGAGGGGACATTTCTCTCTCAAGCAGAGGACTTTCCAAAGACAGGTTTTCCTCTTCGCGCCACGATGCGGTGTCAGAGTGTTAAAGTCCTGCAGCACAATTTCAGGCCTGATTTAAACCACCAGCCAGGCCCATGTGCCGCTCTTTGATTGGTGTTCATACTGTAGGTATGGTAAAGGAGCTTTTTTTAGGAGCCCGACTGTCACAGGCTGTTTACGTGGGTGTGTGGGAGCAGTCGGCAGGCACTGACAGGTATTCAGCGAGAAAAAGGGGCAGACACTCCTCTGGTTGTCACACCAGTCAGCTCACTTGTTGGCAGAGCTGCCATCACACCGTCTCTTTGTACCAGGACCGAGCTCTCTTCTGCCATAAAGGTGGAATATTTGTTTGCAGAAAGCACCGTTTCTTTTCCAACCGTATAAATGTTTTAAGTACAGTTGGCTTTAAGAGTGAAAGTGTTACCGTTTTGTGAGCTGGATCGGTTTCTGAGTGTGTATTTGCCGTGTGTGTGTGTGTGTGTGTATGGGGGGGATAAACTCTTTGAGTCTGGTAAACAGTTCCTAAGTGTGAAACATGTGAACTTTAGTGGAAGTGATCTATGGCTTTGAGGGGATTTTGATCCGCAGTGACAGAACCCAGTGTGAGGTCTGCTGTGAGACGAAGGCTTTTCCTGCAGTCGCTCTTATTTCGCACTCTTCGCTCTCCTGTCTGCCGCGCCGCCGGCCGCTCTCCGAGAGGCTCTGGGAGTGTGTGAGGCGTTTGCCTTTGGCCAGCCAAATGCCCTTCAAACCAAGACAGTGATGGAGGAACAGCCTCCTTGGCGATTTTTATGATGACAGCGAACATATTTATACTGGAGGGCGACACGGCGATAGGAGGCAGACGCAGAGCTGACTGCGGTTTCGTCCACCTGGCGTTTTGGGATTTAGTTCCGCGGATTGTGTGAAAACAGGAGGCGTTTACTACCTTCATCTTAAAAGCACAACAGGTCTTCTGCATGAATTACATCTAATATTAAAGCCCAATGAGGAAGCCTTAATAATTCATCAGAGCCATCGGTGCGTTTGTGTAATATTAATGGCTTAGTTGCCCTGTGACCACAAATGAAACGACATTGAATAGAATATCAGCGGGCCCAGTGATGGGCATCTGGCAGCGAGCGGTCCAAATGAATTCCCCACCTGTTTCCATTTTATCTTACAGATTGAATCATGAAAAAATCATTTTGTATATATTTTTTCCTGCCGATTGGTTGAAATAACACATTATTTATTCAACAATGGTACAATAAACAGCGCTCCTCGGATTGAAGTTGGCATTTTTATAATTGCAAGCCCGTGAATTTATGAGTTCACTCGGAGGAAAATTGTGCTTCTGAAGCAGCAACGCGGGGAAGAGCACATGAATTGTTGTTGTCTTGTACACCTGGAATACAACGCTAACGCTGCACTTTACAGCTGTGATGTTTAGCTTACGTACGGACTCCCAGTGACATGAGGTGTCTGCTTTTGCTGTGTTAATGAACAACATGTTCTTAAAGCTGGTGGGAATGTTTACGTCTCTTTTTTACATTCCTAAGTTTGTATGATATTAGGAATATTCTGAGTTTCCGTGAATAAAGCTCAGCTGATTTCTTGTTGCAATGGAAACGACTTCTTGTTCTTTGAGGCTTTGGTTTGAACCTAAATCTGTTCCACGTGTGAGACAAACGATCGACACTTGATTATGAGTGTGTTGTGGTCGGGCCTGTGGCAAATTGGACGAAGGACAAACGTCGCACTTGACTAGTAGAAGCGTTGTCCTTCAGACGGCCCCTGCGAGCCAGGCTACCCTTCTCCTTTCCTTCGTACTTTTGTTTGCATTCTCTATCTCTCCCAGTCATTCACTCTTATCCGTTCTTCTCTTTCTTTTACACTATTTCTGACTCTGCACCGTCCCCCCCCCAATCCCGCCTGTCTTTGCCATCTTGTCTTTTTCCTTTCTGTCTCTCCTGCTAGAGGACACTCGCTGTAAGCAAAGCTTCACACAAAGGCACATGCTGCACACCATCTTCTTGGCATTTAAAGGATGAGAATACGGCCAATTGTGTTGGAAATTGAACTCTCTAAAGCCTCCCTTCCCACCGCAGCAGTTCATTGTGGGCGAGTTCAGTGTCTTTGGTGGAGCGGCTTGAGCTGTCCAGAGGTTGATGCCAGAGGGCGCCCATTGTTCCATCTTCCACTGCAGTGTCCCCACCACTCCGCCTCCCTTCAACCTTCGCATCTTCCCCTGACATTCATCTTGTGACAGAAGGGGGGGGGGGGGGGGGGGGTCGGGAACATGTGCATTTGTCAGCACTTATTTTAACTTGTCTTTTTCCTGGCTGGTGTATTCAGCAGCGCAGGAGGGTCCAGATAACAGTGCGCCTCAGCTCCACAGCCGAGCTTGGGACGAGGCCCTGAGCACATGTCATAGGCTGCACATACCTGTCATCACTCCCGGCACCCTCCGCACGACTCCTGGGTGACAGGACGAGGCGCGCGGGTGGGAAATGAAAGCTTTTTGGAATAGCCCTGAGTCAGAATCGTTCTGTCATCCTTTACCAGCTCCCGTCCGGCAGAATGACACATGATCTATGATCTAAAATGTGATTTTACTGTCAAACACAATTGGGTAGTGCCAAGGCGAGTGTTGTTGCGATGAGGGGAAGATGGCATCTCCCGAGGAAGGGCTGATGAAAGACTGGCAGCTATCATTATCTGCCAAAGCATCTGTGAGACACAAGTACAGCCGACTGTCTTTACTCAGAACCGACTTTTCTTGTACAAATGATTAGAACAATATCCTTAAGGTAATAAGTTGCAACAAAATGAGAGTAAAAGTCAATATTTTCCCGAGACATAAATAGCACGATGTGATCAGTAAATGGTGTGAGGTGATCTGTATGCTACACGGAAACACAAGTCAGTACAAAAATGGTGGTGATGTTTGACATTCTGCTCAATTTTATGGCTTTTTGTCAGACTCTGAACCCGATAGTGGCTGCAGGCGGCGGGGCAGTAGCCAGACAGCTCTGGAGCAATCAGTGACTCCGCCCCCTAGCTAATTGACAGCTGACAGTCGCGATGCCGACCCGGGTCCGAGCTACTGTGCACACCCAGAATCACATACAAGTCACGTGAGGAGCGAGCGTTCCCGTTTGCCGCCCTCAAAACACAATCCTGCTCTCTGTGACGCAGGTGTCCTCCACTGAAGACGTTCTTTTACAACATGATCACTTCTTCCTCTGTTTCTTTTTATACTTCTGTAGCCTTCTTGTTTTATTTCTGAGTCTTATTCTGATGCCTGACCTCTAGTTTTAAGCTTTTGTACCTTGTTGTTTATGCAGACTAATTCTGGTGAGTTTTTAGCGCGTTGATCCTACGCTTCTCTCTCTGCAGCGATGTCTGTATCTGTGCCTAGCATATGGTTTTCATGTGTTGTTTTTCTTTGTTCTTGCACAGCACTTTGGTCTGCTGCCTTGCTGTTTTTAAACGTGCTTTAGAAATAAAACTGGTGTTGTATGGGTCAGCGCACTTGGAACCACACAGAAGCAGGGACAGAAAAGTAGAGGGAATGAAGGGAGTGAATACCGCATCGCGCTGTTGGTAAAGGCAGCCAGACCGAACCGCACAAACCCGAGTCACGCTGAGTGGTGCCGTTGGAAAAGGTCTGTCAGTGGGGTCCAGTCCTGAACCTTGAGGGCTCCATCCTGCAGGTTTCAGATGTTTCTGTACTCTGACACCTTATTATTTTAAATATAATTTATGTTATTTAAATAAAATATAATTTTAGAGCTTTTTTTATTTATGCATTTACGATGGCGGCAGAGCTGGATTATCAACGTGGAGACATGAGCAGATAGAGGTACTTCTTCTCCCTCAACAAAATACGGCGGGCTGCCCCGTCGACTGTTTTCCGTCACTATGACTTTTTCCGATGCTCTGATTGGTCCACTTGTGTGCACAAACAGTTTGAAAGACAACTGTAGATTCTACCCCACGACTGAGCTCTGTCTATGAGTCGTAGCCAGAATATAGATTTACATATAATAAGACAGCTTGCCAGGCTAGTTATATATCCCATTGATTCAAAACAGGTGTGTTGAAACAGCGACGCCTCTAAAATCTTAGAAAGGTGGCCCTCGAGGACCGGGACTGGACCTCTGACTCTCCAGATTTTATAATAAATTTCAGTTTCAGCGTCTTAATTCTATAACTCCATCCTCATTTGCCTCATGGCAGAAATTGTAGATCCCTAATTATGGTTGCATCCTTTATCTTGCCACCTATACATATATTTTACATGCTGCTGCACTACATAGCAATTAACCTTCCCTCTCCACCATATAATCATTCTCTTCAGTGACACATTTTGCAGATACACACACATGAATCCTCACAGGTCCTATTTAAGAGGTGACATATAGCACAGTTATATGTCTGGTTTGATTACCTGTGAGCAGCTTCTCAGCACCACTCTGGATACACACAAACCCACCAAAAAGCTAAGTATAAGAGAATGAGTGTATAGCAACTCCAATGCTAAATTAGACTCATTACACAGTTATAAGTAGCTGATTAATTGGGTCAAAAGTGCACGTCACAGCGAGTTTGGTTCCTGCTCTGCTAAATATTCACAAGATTTAAAAAAAAATAGTAGAAGATGTCAGTCAGCAAGTTAAAGTTTAGGACTATAAACAAAAAAAACTAATCTGTTTGGTTTGGGCGGCACACTCACACATGTGTTCCTCTCCACCTTTTTTTAATTAAACCATTAAGGAAGCTGATGAAACCAGAGAGTAACTTTCTTTCATATTTCTTTACAGTAGTCTGTAACCAGACAGCAGCCATTAGTGTAGCATTACAATGACTGCGTGGCTGATTGTGAGCCAAATTCCGTCTTTATCTGAATGATGCAAGTAATAGTAACGCGCAACTGTGTTGGGGACCAGAATAAAGGAATGCAGCCTGCGTTGTGACAGTCACAAGGCTGCTTTGTGCGAGAGAGCCACTGAGCGAGGCGCGTATTAGAAGCCACGTTCCTAGAGAAGAAGGAGAAGGGCTTTCTTGGTTTCGGTGTGAGGAAAGGGCCAAGGCTGTGTGAATTTGTGTCTGGTTCTTTTTTTCTGTGGCTTAAAGGGCTGGTTTTCTTCTTGGCAGACGAACAGAATACTGCATTGTGTGTGTCTGTAATCTCTTTACCTGGATTGGCAGCAAAACTAGCAAGTGCAGCTCCCAGTGTGGAATTGGCACTCAGCCGTCAATGTCACACTGAGCGAGCTGCGTCGCAAACAACCGAAAACCGGTTGTGTCGGTGGCACTGCGTGCATGAATGCATTCTTTTTTTGAATTTCTCCGGTTTATGTGCCTTTTTTGCATTAATAGCTAAACATTTCGCCTCATGCATAAGCAATGTGGACAGCATTTTGAAGCTCAGTGTCCAATTTCCTCAATATATTTTATGTATCATGCATGTGTGTGTCTGTAATCTCAATACACCGTGCAAGTCTTTGCCCTGGGATACAGACACTCATAAAGACTTGAGTAGGTGTCATTACACACGAACAATCTGACATAAATTTGCTTCTCTGGCCCGACTTGGTGAGGAGGGAAAAAAATAATGGGCCTCATTATCTTTCATCTTGTTGGCATATTACATTAATTATTTTATACAAGGCTGCCAGTTTGAGATCTGTAACCTGGGAAGCGAAGCTTCGCCTGTGCAGGTTAGCTGCAGCTCGCTGAAAAGTCCGGGTGTTTGACGTCACCACAATGCCTCATCAGCCACCGGTGTTAGGGATTGAACATGGCCGGCTGAGCAGAGGATGTCAGTCTGCAAAGTGATTGCTGGCTCATTGACTGAGTACGAGCGGAGGGGATGAGAGACGGGGGAGAGGGGAAGGAGTACAGTTAAAAGAAGAGAAAAGTACGAAGAGGCTGAGGACGAGAAATGCAGGAAAAGTGGAATGAAGGCATGGTGGGGGCAAAAAAAAAAGAAAGAAAAGGGAGACGTAAATAAAGAAAAAAGAGAGTGGCTCAGTGGGAAGCCTCCCCCTGCTGGCTCCTCTGGCTGGAACCTGCTGCCGATGGCTTCAAAAGAGCGCCAGGCAGTCTAGGCCTCTGCTTCTAGCAATTAGAGATCACTCCAGTGGATACCTCCTGGCCAGCCAGCAAATCCCTCAAAAATACCCTCTGATTACTACTGTAGGACACAGGCTGTTTACCAAATGGATCTAGCACTGCTGAGAGTGAGGTTTGATGATGCCTCCTTTTATTCCGGCTAGAGAGGCAGCGGGGTCGTGTGAGTTTTAAAGATGGCACCACAGACAATAATCATGGGCAGAGTTTATGCAAGGAAAAATGTTACTTCATTTCTTTCCAAACGATTTTTTGATCACCTCCATTCTCCAGAGTTGGTCTCTCCTCAAGTCGACGTGAACCTGGTAGACGCCGACTCTTCTCACCGCTCTGACTTGTCTGACTTGTGAAGGACGACACTGGTGCGGAGTAAAACAATCCGCAGCTGTGTCTGATTTAACGGATCGACACCGCCTTCACATTAAGTAGCATCAGATATTCTGGTTCTTCCTCTTGCGTCGCTGCAGCCCCCCCCTCCCCCCCCCCCACACACACACACATTCCTTATTGTATTCTCTCACCTTGACAGACCCGATATTAGCGATTAGTGTGAATGTCATTTAAATGGCAGAGCTAATCATACACTCTGGGTCTCCTTCCACCGGAGGGCCCCTCACCTTGGCCTAATCTCGGCAACGAAGGAAATGATGTGTTTAGCCACTCTTAATAACTGCTTTAGCTCATCATCTCCCAGGCGAGCCGGCTTTATGGCCAACCTGTTCCTCACCAGGGGGAGGCGTGGCATGGAGTGTGGAGCCAGGTCCTGCATCATTGTCCTCCTCCTCCTCCCCCTCCTCCTCAGGCTTTTCGGTACGATCCACATCCTGACACCGGCGACCTAACAGGCTCACCTCAAAATCAACACCAGCATTAAATTAGTTGTGATTGTGTCGTCTGCAATGAGCCCAAAGAGACACACTTGACAGGTTGGTGATTAAAGGGGAGAGAATCCTCCTCTTGTCACCTGTCGGTTTTCTCCTGACATCTAGCCCTCAATCAATGTTGCTGTAGATGTGTGTCCGTGCATGCCTGCGTGCGTGTGTGTGTGTGCATGCACACTTTGCACTCCCAGCCTGGATAGGTTTGTTTTTTCGTTAGAGTCTGCTGTGCAGGCCCTGCATGGCCACTGCAAAGGGAAGGAGGATGAAGGCAGGAGCTTGTGGAAGAAAGCCTGGGGTTTTAATCTCTTCCCCGTGTTTATCTCACCAC